>NW_028296536.1:0-634447 GCF_964197995.2 Scardinius erythrophthalmus
GCTTTTGCGTTCTGCGGTCGCCATTCAATGTTTACATGCACACCTCTCGTTTCAATCTAGCTGAATTAATTCCGATCGGTGAATCTGACTGTAGTGTTTACATGAACGCTAAACAAGGTTAGGATAGGTTGATGTGCGTTTTAACATTGCTAAGAAAATTCCCGCTCCTCCGTGAGAGATGCGAGACCCGGCGCGTCTCAGTAATGAAGCCACCGGCCTCGCGCCGTTCTCCCGCGGCCGTCAGCCTCGTCCTGCTCGCCACAGTAAACATGATGAATGGCGACTGTAGAACGCAAAAGCCGAATCCCGGACATTTTGGGTCTCTAAATCCCTGGCAAACTCATCACTTACTTAGGCTAGCCTTGTTGTTTTCAACTGTGCTCTCTAACCGGTAGGCGTGGCCTCCTAAGGCAGCGAAGCAAGTGCATTCTGGGAGTTGTTGTCTTTCATCCACATAAGCCAAAAATACATTTTCTGGCTTTTCTCAGTCTAGAAAGCTCCAAATTCAAAAATTTCTCCACATTTCTTCTACTTAAATGACCTATTTTAAATACACATTCATCTTCCCAGAGGTGAAGTATCCCTTTAACTTAGCATCTGCAACTGTAACTACACACATTTCTAAGTTAGTCATTAGTTAAATATTCACTTTTATTAATTAATTAACTGTTAATTAATTAGCTAGTGTGCTTGAGTTGTTAACGTATTCTCCTTTGACAAATTAGTAGACACTTTCTTCTCAACTGTCCTCAGAGGCTTCAGAAACAGCACTGAAGGAAGCTGACTTTTGATTGATGTGAGGCAGACAAGGCCGAAAAGGTTTTAGCTATGTACTTAAAAATATATCATATTTGTTAAAGTGAAGTGTATCACTCCATTTGTTTGTTTTAATGTTATAGTAATTGTAGAAATCTACCATGTACTTAGTTTTATTATGATGTAATGTACTGTGCAAGTTATATGATTGTTTTCAGGCCAGTTGGTAAATGCTGCCATTCTTCTCAAATACTGCTGCTCTTCAAAGAACAGAGTCATTCATCAGGTAACACACACAAAAATAGTTTTTGTTTGAATACCATTTAGTTTCCCAAGTTATCTTGTATTTTATTTAGTTAATGAAACGGCAAGAAAGCACTTTGACTTGCTTTATTTCCATTCTTGTTGCTGTCCAACTAACAAAATTGCTTTGTATTGTTACATTTTTATTATTATATCACTCTAACCTGTTATTTACAATTATGAGCACAGATTAATTAAATTACACTAAAAAATTGTCTAGCAGTTTTTATTCATGGTCAGATTCAATCCATCATGGATGGATTTGAGCACATAGACGATTCACTGATTTTTTTACTTCCTTGTGTTCAAGCTTCAGTCAAGTTGATTAAAAGCTGCTTGTTCACCAACCGGACCAAACAGGATTTTTTCTTTTACCTCAGTTTCATCTCAGTTGCAGAGCTCTACCAGATATAGGTAAGTCTTCACCACAATCTTTGAATTAAAAAAAAAGTTACTGTCAAATTGAATCGTTATGGGTGATATAAATAGCAAGTAATACGTCTGTGGTTTGAAATGTCACGGTTTTCATTATTACTATTCAGTGTTTGGATTTTGCCTCGCGCCATTTCAATGCGCTTTTGTTCATGTTTTAAGAAATCTTGATAATAGGGTGAATTATTCACAATGTTGTCACAAATTTAAAGGGGTCATATAATGCCATTTTTGCACAAGCTAATATGAGTCTTTTTTTTCTTTCTTTTTTACCTCAGTCACTTCAATTCAACTCAGTTGCAGAGCGCCAGATATACGTAAGTTTTGACCACAATCTTTGAATTACAAAAGTAAATGTCATATTGAATCGATATGGGTGATGTACAATTAATACGTCTGTGGTTTGAATGTTTTCATTATTTCTATTCGTAGTTTGGATCTTGCGCCATGTCATCACGCTTATGTTCATGTTTTAAGAAATCTTGATAATAGGGTGAATTAGTCATGATATTGTCACAAATTTAAGATTATTGAGTGTATTTCAAATCAGAGTGTTTTGCACATAGAAGATTCGCTCATTGTATTTCCTCGTGTTGACTCACAGGTTCTGTCAAGTTGACTAAAAGCTTGTTCACCAACCGGATTTATTACCTCAGGCACTACATAAGTTGCAGAGCACCAGATACAGGTGAGTTTTCACTGCAATCTTTGGCAATCATTAAAATTAACTATCAATTTGAATTGATGTGTGTAAAATAAGTAACTTATTATATCTGTACTTTTAAATGTTACTGTTTTTATTGATATTGGAAATGGTTGTGGCGCTCTCGTGAACTCATTTTGAGGCCCACACAGAAGAAAAAGAATAGTTGAAAAAAGTATTTTTTTCTTTTCTTTTTTTTACGAAGTATTCTCGTTGCTTGATAAACTTAAGGTTGAGCCACTGTAGTCACTTGGACTGTTGTAACAATGTTTTTACATTTTTTTCTGGGATGGCAGATATCGATTACCCAGCAGTCTATGAAGGAGTGAGCCAGCTCTCAGATTTCATCAAAAAATATCTTAATTTGTGTTCCGAAGATGAACGAAAGTCTTAAAGGGTTGGAACAACACCTTTAATGCTTTTCATAGTTTCTTTTTGAAAGGAATGTTGTGAACAGGATGTTTCATGTGTTGGTATGTTGTGGGAGTGGCATTTTAGAGTGTTTAGTTTAATTGATGAATTTGTTGAAGCTTGAGAGCATAAATAATTGGTAACTTAGTTGATATTAAAATGGCATTTAAGCCAATTCATAGGTCTTTAATGTGTTAAACAATGTTTAAACGGTATCTTTTGGAACAAAGGATGTTTCTATATTGAATGCTGTGGGTTGATCTTGTTTAATGTAACAGATTAATCCACAAGACATGCATTGAGACAGGTGTAAAACACCTTTTCACAAGGTTGTTTTCTGCAATTTCATTGCAAAAAAAAATTTAATTGTATATAACACCTGATGTACTTGTTACATCATAAGAAGAATGGCATCTACGCTAATGTTAGTCTTTTTGTTTATTCCAAGGTTTACTGAAGTCAGCCGGATCCGGGCCGTATCCAGATCAGGTGGTGGACCTGCGCCTGGACACGTCCACAACGCATCCCTGAAGTGCCAGCCTCATCAGCCCTGTGAAGGCCTCATCGACACTACAGCCATCAGCACTGATCCTCAACAAACTCGTCTCCATACCGGCGTGATTCCGACTTCCAGTCAGATGAAACTGGATAATATTCTAAGTTCTGATCCAATCTGACTTCTGACCTGTAATGCTGCCTGAATCATAATCATACACTGTTCGTTCTTTGCCCCGAGGAGAACTGAGTGACTAAGCCTGGGTTCTCCCAAGGTTTTTTTTCTCCATTCTGTCACCTGATGGAGTTTTGGTTCCTTGCCACTGTTGCCTTGGCTTTTGGCTTGCTTAGTTAGGGACATTTAATATTCAACAATATTATTGATTTGCCTTACTTAAGGTGAAAGATGACGCAATTTTCTCCTAGAAACAAACTTTGTTGTATTATTTTCATGTTATCACTGTGCTGCTTTGATACAATCTGTATTGTAAAAAGTGCTATATAAATAAAGGTGACTTAACTAATTAACTTATTGTAAATTGTATCAGTGATCGTCAATTTTACATATTTTTTTAAATCAAATGTATTTTACAAATTAATGTTCTAGTAGTAATTCATTATTTGGTACTGCTGCAGTTTTTAAAACACCACTTTAGTTGGCTGAACTTATTGGGTGTAGTTTAGAAAACTAATCTTTAGTTGACTGAACTTATTGGGTGTAGTTTAGAAAACTTAACTTTAGTTGACTGAACTTATTGTGTGTAGTTTAGAAAACTAATCTTTAGTTTGCTGAACTTATTGGATGTAGTTTAGAAAACTTAGCTTTAGTTGACTGAACTTAAATTCGAAGTTTACTTAACTAAATTAAATCAGTTCATTGTACTTTATAACTTGTCAGGTAAACTTATCCAAATTTGTCAGGTACACTTTTATAAATAAGTTAGTAAAACTCAAAAAAATCCATGCAAAAAGATAACAAAAAATAATGAGTTAAGTCAACAAAAGATTTTTTTACAGTGTGGCATCACGTTTTTACGTGTGGGCAACGTAGCTGCGAGAGGTCGCTGATTGACAAGTGGGTTGCCCTATCACAGAGGCACAGAGGTCAGCAGATTGACAACTGAGTGAGGGGTGGGGTGTCCGCTCTCTCCGCCACCATACTGTACAACCTCAAAGGTAGGTAATGAATACACGTACTGATATGAACATATGCTTACGGAACCTGAATAATAAAGTTAGTTAGCGCTGTCTAAGCCATCATTCATTAATTATTTATCACCATTAATTTATAGGAATGTATCTAATGACATAGGGGTTTATCCAGCATTATTATTAGCCACCGCATTTAACGTTAGCTGCAGTTGGCAGCAATGTGCTAAGTTAACCGAGGTCAGAATTATATAAGTTGAAAACTTTATTGACTCCAATACCTAGATGAAAACAGAAATCAACTATGGAGTATGGGTTATTGTTGCATAAAAGTCATATATGGATATTTTTTCCGTGGTCGGATAATTTCATACGTCTATCATTAAATCGCACTCCCACCCATAGACTGTAAAAAATAGCTCCCACCACACACTCATACTACATATCCCACAATGCACTGCGACAGCTGACACACAGGTCTGGCGGCTCAAGGGCAGAAATGTATAGTCATTTAAACGCAAAATAAATTATATCGATATTAACAATATCTCGTGCTGTATCGCGTGTGAAAATATGAAACACACATGGAGTGTTGTCTGACATTACTGATAATACTGAAGTAGGCCAAATTACAAACATTTGCAATGTAACACTTAAATAATGCAGTGCCTTTGTCACTTTGGTTGTCATTAAATGTTGTCATTAAATGTTGATTGTTTTATATTCTAGTTTTAAGATGCCAAGAGGGTCAACAATAACAACCTGCGTGAGTTGCAAAGCAGCTATTGGTGTGGCCACCAAGACCTGCAAATATTGCCAGTCTGTACTGCCAAGAAAGCAAAGACTGGCAAAAAAACTCCAGAAATTTGAGGCCAGAAAGGAGACGTGGTTGAAAAACAAAAACAAAAACCAAACCACCTCTCATGTTATTGATGAGGCATCTGTCTTGATATGTGTTTAACGTCTGTAGTTATTATTATTTACATAATTACAGCCCACAATGCTTCAGACATTTATAATTGCTTATATTTCTGTATAAATTATATAATATATATCTTTATTTTTAGGTCGAAAAGTTAAACAGATTGGGGTACAAGGCCATAGTCTTCATTGGAAAGAAAACAAAGAAGCAGAAAACCTGGTCCGCGCAAGTCCTCCAGCCAAAATGGCAGCTGTCCGACCATTCTGAAAAATGCCTTGACAGGATGAAGGCTCTCTATGAAGTGTTAATTAATAGTAAGTGTGTGCGATTATTTAAAATCTTACTCCAGTCAACATAAAAATAAATGTGGCACAGACACAGCAATTACAGTTGGGAATTGTCTTGGTAGCGCTGCTACAGGGCAAACCACAGTGGAACAAAAATAGCTATTCACCTGTTCATCAAATTTGATCTTTGCTTTATCCAATAGGTTTTTCGGTAAAACTTTAGAATAATGGTCCGTCATTAATAAGTAACTATGCAGGAACTACTAGTGATCTGGACCATTATTTTAAAGTGAAAAGCATCTTTTTTTACTTTAAAATAATGGTCCAGATCACTAGTAGTCCTTGAAGACTGACTAGGTAACCCTTGAGTATTTAGCGATGCATTTTATGACCACGTTGAGAGTAAAAAAAAGACAATTGCTAACGTCTCAGACACGTTAATGTTGTGATTAGTAATTAATTTAATTAGTAATTCTTTATAATTTGTCATAATTACCTATTAGTTCTTAATTATGCGAATCTCATTAAGTAATTATTGATTATCTAATAATGAACTATCTCCTAAATTTGATATTACTTACTGATTAGTTAAGCTTGTTTCTATATTAATTAATTGTAGTAGCTGAAGTGTTAATGTAGTAATACTCATTAGTCCTGCATTACTTCCTGCATAGTTACTTATTAATGACAGACCATTATTATAAAGTGTTTTTCTTTTAGAGCTGCGACAATTAATTGATATTTGAGATTATTAATCAATTATACAATTAATCACCAACGATTTTGATAATTTTTTAATAAAAAATGCTCTGCTTTCAGAGTCTTACATTTGTATGTATATATATATATATATATATATATATATATATATATATATATATTCATACATCATCTTTTAGATTATGAAAATAACCGTTGTTTGCAGACTTAGTTTCTTTTACTAGTCAGTGAGCCACATAGCTCACTGATTGTCTGCCATACATAGCAAAATAGTCAACAGCAAGATGCATTGCTCAATTCAACTTCAAAAAACTATAAACACATATCTCCACTTCACATGGGGTAATGAGATCCTACAATTTGCACCAGAGTACAAAATCAGCCTCGCCTCAGTTCTATAGAGAGCATAGAGTCCATAGGGCAGCATTTATAGACAGAAGAATACAAAAGACAAATGTACTGGATGTTTCCTTATGGAGCACAGTCACTGCTAGAAAAAAAAGGGTACATTTGTTCTTATTACAGGAGGTGAATAATTTCCTCTTTTTGTACCATTTGTACTGCTAACCAGCAGTCCACCACAAGTCCTCCTCCCATCCGGTCCCTCATCCAGCCCACCACCAGTCCTCCTCCCATCCAGTCCCTCATCCAGCCCACCACCAGTCCTCCTCCCATCCAGCCCACCACCAGTCCTCCTCCCATCCAGTCCCTCATCCAGCCCACCACCAGTCCTCCTCCCATCCAGCCCACCACCAGTCCTCCTCCCATCCAGTCCCTCATCCAGTCCACCACCAGTCCTCCTCCCATCCAGCCCACCACCAGTCCTCCTCCCATCCAGTCCCTCATCCAGTCCACCACCAGTCCTCCTCCCATCCAGTCCACCACCAGTCCTCCTCCCATCAAGTCCCTCATCCAGCCCACCACCAGTCCTCCTCCCATCCAGTCCCTCATCCAGTCCACCACCAGTCCTCCTCCCATCCAGTCCCTCATCCAGCCCACCACCAGTCCTCCTCCCATCCAGTCCCTCATCCAGTCCACCACCAGTCCTCCTCCCATCCAGTCCCTCATCCAGCCCACCACCAGTCCTCCTCCCATCCAGCCCATCACCAGTCCTCCTCCCATCCAGCCCACCACCAGTCCTCCTCCCATCCAGTCCCTCATCCAGTCCACCACCAGTCCTCCTCCCATCCAGCCCACCACCAGTCCTCCTCCCATCCAGTCCCTCATCCAGTCCACCACCAGTCCTCCTCCCATCCAGTCCACCACCAGTCCTCCTCCCATCCAGTCCCTCATCCAGCCCACCACCAGTCCTCCTCCCATCCAGTCCCTCATCCAGTCCACCACCAGTCCTCCTCCCATCCAGTCCCTCATCCAGCCCACCACCAGTCCTCCTCCCATCCAGTCCCTCATCCAGTCCACCACCAGTCCTCCTCCCATCCAGTCCCTCATCCAGCCCACCACCAGTCCTCCTCCCATCCAGCCCACCACCAGTCCTCCTCCCATCCAGTCCCTCATCCAGTCCACCACCAGTCCTCCTCCCATCCAGCCCACCACCAGTCCTCCTCCCATCCAGTCCCTCATCCAGTCCACCACCAGTCCTCCTCCCATCCAGTCCCTCATCCAGCCCACCACCAGTCCTCCTCCCATCCAGCCCACCACCAGTCCTCCTCCCATCCAGTCCCTCATCCAGTCCACCACCAGTCCTCCTCCCATCCAGCCCACCACCAGTCCTCCTCCCATCCAGTCCCTCATCCAGTCCACCACCAGTCCTCCTCCCATCCAGCCCACCACCAGTCCTCCTCCCATCCAGTCCCTCATCCAGTCCACCACCAGTCCTCCTCCCATCCAGTCCCTCATCCAGCCCACCACCAGTCCTCCTCCCATCCAGCCCACCACCAGTCCTCCTCCCATCCAGTCCCTCATCCAGTCCACCACCAGTCCTCCTCCCATCCAGCCCACCACCAGTCCTCCTTCCATCCAGTCCCTCATCCAGTCCACCACCAGTCCTCCTCCCATCCAGCCCACCACCAGTCCTCCTCCCATCCAGTCCCTCATCCAGCCCACCACCAGTCCTCCTCCCATCCAGTCCCTCATCCAGCCCACCACCGGTCCTCCGGTCCTGTAATATGTAGGTCTGGATAACTTGCCTTTCAAATATTACTTAAAGGGAAATATAACGTTTCAAAATTCTGACAGGATGATGGACAGATGTTGAAGCAAAAACTTTTGGCAAGTGAATTACTGAATAAATTGCTTTCTAGATTCATGCTAAGCTAAAGCCACAAATGGGGTCTCCAGACTCAGAGAACGGCTGGATGAACAGGGGAAAGGTAAAACTCAATTGTTTAACTCGAGGGGAGGTGCAAAAGGAGCACATTTGCCCAAATTAAGGTTCCTTTAATGTTTACCAATAACCATAATAAATAACAAAAAGACCAACTGTGTTTTCTGTTTTCTGACTTTGCTTCAGATGGGCAGGGCATTGCCATAAGACTGTCCAAACAGGTGGCCAACTCCAATAGAAGACTAAAACAAGCAATCAAAGAATACAACAGCATACAATGGCCACCACAGAGGAGCATCTTCCCTGCAACGATGCATTTTGAGGAAGCATGTGATCCCTCTTGGCCCGTCTACTTCTGTCTTGATGAAGCTGTGAGTATAGTTACGTAACCATAAACCACCCAGGAACCATATTGCATATAGAAACCATCTAAATAATTTTAGAGATCACTTGGTAAATGGCATAGTTCTCTGGGTTGTTAAGTTGTGATTGTTATTGTCTTGCCCTTTCAAGATTGAAGAAGATGAAGTCCCAAGGAGTCTGAAAAGACGAGGGATTGATGCCTTGCACATGAAGACACGGGCAGCTGAGGAAAAACTCCTGGTTTACCAGGAAATGAGAAATGTAACTGATCACCTCCATCAGCAGCACACCTTTCTGTGCTCTGCCATCGATGACACAGAGCAGCCTGGTGCAAAAGCTGCTCTCATCCAACGTCTCAGAGAGCTGGAAAGAAAGATACATGAAACCACTGTGAAGTTTAATCAGCATGTACCAGACATTGTTCCCTCAACTTGTGGTTACATCACCACAGACAACTCCTGCCTGTCTCAGGACCACCAGACATTAAGTACACAGACACTGGTGTATAATGACGATGTTGGTGCTAGTGATTGTGATTGTGATGAAGACAATGAAAATGACAATGATGATGATGACAGCAATTAGGCTGACTGTGGTTTCCTTTTTTCTTTTCTTCAGTACCAATCTAGATATACATTTCAGATGTAATTGATCCTCTATCGCTGTTCATTGTTATCAAATCAAATCAAATTTTATTCATACTAAGTAAGTAATGCAAAGTGCCTCACAGAGGTTAAAAACAAATTGTTCATATTGTAATGGCAATAAAAGGTCCATGTACGTGGACCCATGAATTGTTCTGTTTCTCTGCACAGCCAGACAGTGGTATTGGGAGTATTGTAGGCATTGTAATGTAATTTTTATGTATATTTCCGCAAATATGTGGCAGAGGATATTAATATTTTACTGACTATTCACACTCCATGGTTTGTAAGATTTGTTATTATGGTTTTAATAATTTCATTACAATTGGCTTTGGTGTCCGTGTCTGTTCTGTCATAACATAGGACCCAGGTTGTGACAAATGATATCCAATAAAGCACGTCAATATTTTGGCCTGGTTTTAATGTCACAATAGCGACTTGAAATCTGGATACACACTAATCTACAGGGACATTGGAAAAACTGTATTGTGCTCGTCAAATAATTACTATAAAAACAAGAATATGGAGTTGATCTTAATAGACCTAATAGATCATTAAACCCTACTTTACTTAAACTTTAATCAAACCAGATTTCAACTGATGCATTGCATAAAAACCCCAGCTGGGCATTATTTGATTATGCACAGGCAAATATTTAATTTCAGAAATCAAAGCTTAATGAAATAAAGTGAGTGAACTATTTTTTCCCCTTTTGTGTTAGCGTAATTTATAACTTGTAATCTAACCTTTTTCTGACCCATATACAGTGTGTACAGAAAGTATTCAGACCCCTTTAAATTTTTCAGTTTCATTTTGCTAAAATCAAAAAAGTTAATTGTATTTCTCATTATACACTCAGCACCCCATCTTGACAGAAAAAAAACTTTGAATTTATTAAAAAAATATTGCCATATTTTGAGTTAGTTTCTGCATAAAAATAAGTTTTGATTACATTTCTAGTGAGAAATATATATTTTATTTTCATAATATTCACTCAATGAATGTACATAATCACTCACTTGCTCGTTGTTGCGAAGATTTTTTTAGATATTGCCAGAATAATGTGAAACTGAAACGTTTTGGTTGAGTCACGTGACTTCAAGAAGGATGGGGAGTGGGTAGTTGTTAGAGTATCTGGATCAAGTTCACAGTAGCTGGCGGTAATGCGCTATCTATCTATCTATCTATCTATCTATCTATCTATCTATCTATCTATCTATCTATCTATCTATCTATCTATCTATCTATCTATCTATGTGTGAAGGAGAGAGATGAGCTGTCAAGCTTTTACAAACACAGCATGTGTTCTCTGGTTTGCTACAAAGTGGGAGTCTTTCAGGCTTTTAATTTTTTTTTAATATACTGTATAACAACATAAACAGCTTATGGAACAAAACAATGGGATTGAACATTTCCTTAATTCTTGGTGTTCTCCTCCGTCACCCACTGTGTCAGCCAAGTTTTCCCACTGTAATTAAAAGAGATTGTTATTAATTTAGGTCATTACATCAGCCATGAATTAAATTCAAAACAAACATGACAAGGTTAAGGGCAATGAGGAACAGCAAGCAACCCCTTCATTCAGTAGGTTTATAAACTTACAGTAACCTGATAACAGTCAATTGCCTGCCTATGGTAATATTTTGGTTAAGGTTTGAATATGCATTACCTACGGTGTAGCCATTTATTTGAAATCATATACCTCTGCTCTGAAGGTATCCACTGTAAAAGACCTCTGCAATTTGCTGCACAATAATAGTCTTGAAAATGTAGTCATGAAAGACCTCTCAAGTCTTTGGACTTTTGTAAATGCCTTTAACCAATGTGTGTTACTTTAGTATCCCAATGTCAACATCTAATCAAAATGCAATGTAAAGAAAAAGGAAATCCTTCCTCAGAATAAATTGGTGATTATGCCCAACATATGTCTCTCCATTATGGCAGTCAGGTTTATCTGCCTTAAGCACCACATAACTGATAAAATACACAAACACTGTAAAACTTTAACTAAAAGCTCATTGCCAAAAATTGTCCGCCCTCTTATGGGCCTGATGTGATAGCACATTTTGAAAAGTGAAACTCAGTCTCAGTTAGTTTTTTTTTCATAGTAGATCTCCGTTCCCTTGCGCTGTTTAGCGTGTATGTTTAACCTTTAGGCAGCATGCAACATATCATTATTTAGTATCATTATTCATATCATAATCCATCCAGTTAATCTCATGGTACCCACATGCACCAAATTATAATTCATTTAGATTTGAGCAAGAGCTGTGCACAAAATAAATTAAAGGCAAGCCACATATAGATGTCTATCCCAAATACAACCCGTTCAGTTAAGTGGCTGAAGCAATTATGGATGTTAAATGGACTTGCACTTATATAGTGCTTTTATAATTTTTTGGGACCACTCAAAGTACTTTTACAATGTTCATCACTACCACCCTTTTACACACACATTCATACAACACTGTTTGCAGACAGGCTTTGGAGATTGGATTCCCACGTATTCACACACCCAATGACACACTGGGGGAAAGTGTGGGTTTAGTGTCTTGCCCAAGGACACTTCGACACACTGAGCCACAGCCGCCCACAAACACAAGCCAAGGCTATTACTTTAAGTTTTGAAGTACTAAGAATGAGGCTACTCCAATCAAAACTATGATAAATTGTACATACCAGAGTGAACAGGGCTCTTCACTGGGTAGTAAGGTTCCCCTTCTAGGATGGATCCCATGGTTACATTCTGAAAGAGCAAAAAAAGTACATGAGTTTGACCTCATACATCCTCATCAATGTATTAAAAAAATGATTTTCACAGGCAACACATGATATATTTATGACTTAAGTATATGACTTAAGTATATCTGGCTAAGGCAAAAGAATCACTGTATTTGAAATCTGATTTGAAATGGTGAAATGTTAATCTAGGAAAGCTTAATAACCTAATTCACTGGCCAAAAGTTTTTGCTTCAACATCTGTCCATCATCCTGTCAGAATTTTGAAACGTTATATTTCCCTTTAAGTAATATTTGAAAGGCAAGTTATTCAGACCTACATATTACAGGACCGGAGGACCGGTGGTGGGCTGGATGAGGGACTGGATGGGAGGAGGACTGCTGGTGGGCTGGATGAGGGACTGGATGGGAGGAGGACTGGTGGTGGGCTGGATGAGGGACTGGATGGGAGGAGGACTGGTGGTGGACTGGATGAGGGACTGGATGGGAGGAGGACTGGTGGTGGGCTGGATGGGAGGAGGACTGGTGGTGGACTGGATGAGGGACTGGATGGGAGGAGGACTGGTGGTGGGCTGGATGGGAGGAGGACTGGTGGTGGACTGGATGAGGGACTGGATGGGAGGAGGACTGGTGGTGGGCTGGATGGGAGGAGGACTGGTGGTGGGCTGGATGAGGGACTGGATGGGAGGAGGACTGGTGGTGGACTGGATGAGGGACTGGATGGGAGGAGGACTGGTGGTGGGCTGGATGGGAGGAGGACTGGTGGTGGACTGGATGAGGGACTGGATGGGAGGAGGACTGGTGGTGGGCTGGATGGGAGGAGGACTGGTGGTGGACTGGATGAGGGACTGGATGGGAGGAGGACTGGTGGTGGGCTGGATGGGAGGAGGACTGGTGGTGGGCTGGATGAGGGACTGGATGGGAGGAGGACTGGTGGTGGACTGGATGGGAGGAGGACTGGTGGTGGACTGGATGAGGGACTGGATGGGAGGAGGACTGGTGGTGGGCTGGATGAGGGACTGGATGGGAGGAGGACTGGTGGTGGACTGGATGAGGGACTGGATGGGAGGAGGACTGGTGGTGGGCTGGATGAGGGACTGGATGGGAGGAGGACTGGTGGTGGACTGGATGGCAGGAGGACTGGTGGTGGACTGGATGAGGGACTGGATGGGAGGAGGACTGGTGGTGGGCTGGATGGGAGGAGGACTGGTGGTGGACTGGATGAAGGACTGGATGGGAGGAGGACTGGTGGTGGGCTGGATGGGAGGAGGACTGGTGGTGGGCTGGATGGGAGGAGGACTGGTGGTGGGCTGGATGAGGGACTGGATGGGAGGAGGACTGGTGGTGGACTGGATGGGAGGAGGACTGGTGGTGGACTGGATGAGGGACTGGATGGGAGGAGGACTGGTGGTGGGCTGGATGAGGGACTGGATGGGAGGAGGACTGGTGGTGGACTGGATGAGGGACTGGATGGGAGGAGGACTGGTGGTGGGCTGGATGAGGGACTGGATGGGAGGAGGACTGGTGGTGGACTGGATGGGAGGAGGACTGGTGGTGGACTGGATGAGGGACTGGATGGGAGGAGGACTGGTGGTGGGCTGGATGGGAGGAGGACTGGTGGTGGACTGGATGAGGGACTGGATGGGAGGAGGACTGGTGGTGGGCTGGATGGGAGGAGGACTGGTGGTGGGCTGGATGGGAGGAGGACTGGTGGTGGGCTGGATGAGGGACTGGATGGGAGGAGGACTGGTGGTGGGCTGGATGGGAGGAGGACTGGTGGTGGGCTGGATGAGGGACTGGATGGGAGGAGGACTGGTGGTGGGCTGGATGAGGGACCGGATGGGAGGAGGACTTGTGGTGGACTGCTGGTTAGCAGTACAAATGGTACAAAAAGAGGAAATTATTCACCTCCTGTAATAAGAACAAATGTACCCTTTTTTTTCTAGCAGTGACTGTGCTCCATAAGGAAACATCCAGTACATTTGTCTTTTGTATTCTTCTGTCTATAAATGCTGCCCTATGGACTCTATGCTCTCTATAGAACTGAGGCGAGGCTGATTTTGTACTCTGGTGCAAATTGTAGGATCTCATTACCCCATGTGAAGTGGAGATATGTGTTTATAGTTTTTTGAAGTTGAATTGAGCAATGCATCTTGCTGTTGACTATTTTGCTATGTATGGCAGACAATCAGTGAGCTATGTGGCTCACTGACTAGTAAAAGAAACTAAGTCTGCAAACAACGGTTATTTTCATAATCTAAAAGATGATGTATGAATATATATATATATATATATATATATATATATATATATATATATACATACAAATGTAAGACTCTGAAAGCAGAGCATTTTTTATTAAAAAATTATCAAAATCGTTGGTGATTAATTGTATAATTGATTAATAATCTCAAATATCAATTAATTGTCGCAGCTCTAAAAGAAAAACACTTTATAATAATGGTCTGTCATTAATAAGTAACTATGCAGGAAGTAATGCAGGACTAATGAGTATTACTACATTAACACTTCAGCTACTACAATTAATTAATATAGAAACAAGCTTAACTAATCAGTAAGTAATATCAAATTTAGGAGATAGTTCATTATTAGATAATCAATAATTACTTAATGAGATTCGCATAATTAAGAACTAATAGGTAATTATGACAAATTATAAAGAATTACTAATTAAATTAATTACTAATCACAACATTAACGTGTCTGAGACGTTAGCAATTGTCTTTTTTTTACTCTCAACGTGGTCATAAAATGCATCGCTAAATACTCAAGGGTTACCTAGTCAGTCTTCAAGGACTACTAGTGATCTGGACCATTATTTTAAAGTAAAAAAAGATGCTTTTCACTTTAAAATAATGGTCCAGATCACTAGTAGTTCCTGCATAGTTACTTATTAATGACGGACCATTATTCTAAAGTTTTACCGAAAAACCTATTGGATAAAGCAAAGATCAAATTTGATGAACAGGTGAATAGCTATTTTTGTTCCACTGTGGTTTGCCCTGTAGCAGCGCTACCAAGACAATTCCCAACTGTAATTGCTGTGTCTGTGCCACATTTATTTTTATGTTGACTGGAGTAAGATTTTAAATAATCGCACACACTTACTATTAATTAACACTTCATAGAGAGCCTTCATCCTGTCAAGGCATTTTTCAGAATGGTCGGACAGCTGCCATTTTGGCTGGAGGACTTGCGCGGACCAGGTTTTCTGCTTCTTTGTTTTCTTTCCAATGAAGACTATGGCCTTGTACCCCAATCTGTTTAACTTTTCGACCTAAAAATAAAGATATATATTATATAATTTATACAGAAATATAAGCAATTATAAATGTCTGAAGCATTGTGGGCTGTAATT
Organism: Scardinius erythrophthalmus; assembly: GCF_964197995.2. Lineage (NCBI taxonomy): Eukaryota > Metazoa > Chordata > Actinopteri > Cypriniformes > Leuciscidae > Scardinius > Scardinius erythrophthalmus. The sequence continues at coordinate 15,588 of NW_028296536.1, forward strand.
ATGTAAATAATAATAACTACAGACGTTAAACACATATCAAGACAGATGCCTCATCAATAACATGAGAGGTGGTTTGGTTTTTGTTTTTGTTTTTCAACCACGTCTCCTTTCTGGCCTCAAATTTCTGGAGTTTTTTTGCCAGTCTTTGCTTTCTTGGCAGTACAGACTGGCAATATTTGCAGGTCTTGGTGGCCACACCAATAGCTGCTTTGCAACTCACGCAGGTTGTTATTGTTGACCCTCTTGGCATCTTAAAACTAGAATATAAAACAATCAACATTTAATGACAACATTTAATGACAACCAAAGTGACAAAGGCACTGCATTATTTAAGTGTTACATTGCAAATGTTTGTAATTTGGCCTACTTCAGTATTATCAGTAATGTCAGACAACACTCCATGTGTGTTTCATATTTTCACACGCGATACAGCACGAGATATTGTTAATATCGATATAATTTATTTTGCGTTTAAATGACTATACATTTCTGCCCTTGAGCCGCCAGACCTGTGTGTCAGCTGTCGCAGTGCATTGTGGGATATGTAGTATGAGTGTGTGGTGGGAGCTATTTTTTACAGTCTATGGGTGGGAGTGCGATTTAATGATAGACGTATGAAATTATCCGACCACGGAAAAAATATCCATATATGACTTTTATGCAACAATAACCCATACTCCATAGTTGATTTCTGTTTTCATCTAGGTATTGGAGTCAATAAAGTTTTCAACTTATATAATTCTGACCTCGGTTAACTTAGCACATTGCTGCCAACTGCAGCTAACGTTAAATGCGGTGGCTAATAATAATGCTGGATAAACCCCTATGTCATTAGATACATTCCTATAAATTAATGGTGATAAATAATTAATGAATGATGGCTTAGACAGCGCTAACTAACTTTATTATTCAGGTTCCGTAAGCATATGTTCATATCAGTACGTGTATTCATTACCTACCTTTGAGGTTGTACAGTATGGTGGCGGAGAGAGCGGACACCCCACCCCTCACTCAGTTGTCAATCTGCTGACCTCTGTGCCTCTGTGATAGGGCAACCCACTTGTCAATCAGCGACCTCTCGCAGCTACGTTGCCCACACGTAAAAACGTGATGCCACTTTTGTGACACTGTTTATATCAAAAGAAAAATTATACGATTAATTATTTTTTCAACCTCAGACTCATTGGTCTTGGCTCATTTTCTGTGAAGAATATATTTCAGAACACATTTTTAATGACCACACACTGTACAGCCCCCACCCCCCATTTATATTACACGAACGATGTTCGGGACCACTCCTCCTCCTGTCAGGGCCTGCTGTTATTGTGTGTGTGTGTGTGTGTGTGTGTGTGTGTGTGTGTGTGTGTGTGTGTGTGTGTGTGTTCTTGTATATGGTTTATGAGGGCACAAATGTGTATAAAGACATGGGTATTTATAAACCAAAGACACTGTGTCCTCATAAACCAAATGACTTACAAACATACTAAATGGTGTTTTTTGAAATTTTTATGCCAGGATGACCTAAGTTAGTTAGTTAGTTAGAAGTTAGAAAACTTTATTAATCCCTGTGAGGGGAAATTCGTTCGCCACCATTGCACATTACAGACAAATAAAACATTTCAACACATACAAAAAAAACCTAACTGCATTCGGATTAAAAGACCTTCTAAATCGCTCTGTAGAACACCGAGGCATTACTAATCTTCCACTAAATGAACTTTTTAATCCACTTAAAATACAATGTAGTGGATGACCTTTGTAACACATAATTTTTTTTAATTTTGACCTTGTTCTCTTCTCCACAGTAACCTCAAGTGAATCAGGATTTAGGCCAATAACCGATCCAGCTTTTCTAATCAATTTATTGATCCTATTCTTATCATCTACAGTGATACTGCATCCCCAACAGAGGATTGCATAAAACAAAACAATAGCCATGATTCCCTGATAAAAAAACATAAAGAAAACACATTCATTCAAATCATTTATATCTGCCACAACAAATAGGCTACACAATACATTTAAAAGTTATAGTTAGATTTTAGTAGACAAAAACGTGTGTGCAGTGCTTTATTGGATATTTTTGTTATTCAGCCAGTGTTCGTGGGTCTGGTGGACCCGCTGCATTTTGGGGTTTATAATTCAACATAATATAAAAATGTATGTTAAAATACTCAACAGATGTTTATTTTATCCCAGTTACAAGCAATATAAACAGCATATATGGTTAATATTTTCTCTTTACCTTTGTTAGATCACATTTAAGAATTGCAACCTTGTGTGGGAATGGCAGGGGTAGAAACAAAACTCACTTTTGCACTCACACTCTCTCACATTTACACACAATCTCTCTCTCACACACGCACACCCTCACGCACACCCTCACGCACACACACACACACACACACACACACACACACACACACACACACACACACACACACACACACACACACACACACACACCTGAAGCCCTCAAAGTGCTTTCTGAACCTAAGCCTGTCATAGGGCACATGTCCAAAATGTGAAAAAATTAAAACTTTGTCATATAGCTAAACCAAATACATCACTGGAAAGGTCTTGACCTGGAGAGTAACATATATCAATTTGAAGGTTCTATAGTATTACTGCTTTGAGATATTGACCTCTGAACCTTAACCTCAGGGCATATTTGAAGGCTTATAATTATGGAACAAAAAGGGTTACGGACATGAGACCAACTATTAGAGAAAGGTGTTTACATGGGTTATAAGTTGAGTAGTCATAGTCACCAAGGGGTGGGGGGGGGGGGACTATGGTGTGAAAATAAAAAATCCCCCTTTGAACAAGACAATATTTAAAGTCTGATGCCAAAAATGTGTTTAACATCCCCTCAAACCCCTGGAATGCCACCAATTAAGTATTTATAACTTCCAATTTTAGGGAAAACCCTGTTTTTTTTTTAAAAAACTACAACTCCCTAGACCCCTCTTTAGTACTTGTGTTGACATCAGCACCCCAGTTGTAGTTCCACCGTTTTAGGGTCGTGCTAGGGTTGTGAAAACATGTATCTACCCAATATATCAAATATCACACACTGTCTAATAAATAATTATACTACATGTATATGATCTATGCTAAGAAAAGACAAAAATGTTTGCTTAATGGCTATATTTTAACTAAAACAGGAGACCAGCGCGCCAACTGCTCTGCTCACGTGACGCAAAGCGGACTGAGTGTCCTCATCTCCATAGTAACGGCCCATGTTGCTACTTCCGCTATGAAAAATGTAAAAAAAAAAAAAAAAAAAAAAAAAAAAACACACACAGACACACACACACACAAATACATTTGTTTTTCATAACTGAAGGCGTGATTTTTAAAAACGTCATATTTGACGTCAGTCTACTGTGGTGCTGCGTTATAAAACACATTATCTTTAAGACAAGAGATATTTAATTGTCCGCCGTTTTTGTTTTCCCGACAGGAACCTCGAGTCACATGATTGAGACAGAACATAGGCAAAAATGTAACAATCACACAGTTTGAGAAAGAAGTTACATTTCCCCTCCTACACTATCTTTTTAGCATCGGGCTTGACAGCTGTTCTCATGAATATGAATATACATTCTCATGAATATGAAGCCTAAAATATCGTTTTCGCCCTAGTGGCTTGCTATCGTACAGGTGATATGATTAAGTAAGTTAACACTGACAAAGGCTAAAAAATAACATACATTTTAAAGGCAAATTGATGTATGAATAATAATAAATTACTTATAATAATAATAATAATATAATAATATAATTCTTGTATAATTGTAATAATTGTTCACAGATATTATATTGAATTGAGAGAGAGAGTGTGTGAGAGAGAGAGAGAGAATTAATATTCTAACATGTGGAAACATAAGTTGGAATAGCGGAATACCTGTACCCCCCACCCACCCCCACCCCCCCACACACATTGTTGTACATCTATCTTCATGAGGACATTCATTGACACAATGTCCAGCCGCTTACCTTAACCTTAACTAAGTACCTAGCCCAAACCCGAACCCTAATCTTACCCATCAAAACTAAGTGCTTAACCTTAACCCTAATCTTACCCATCACAACTTTCAAGATTAGAATTACTGTCGCGGGGTTTTGGAGTTAGTGATTGATGTGTGGTAATAAAATGGAGAAGGGTTCAAACTGCTATCGTTTATTATTTCTGTTAGTATTATGTGAAACCTGTACGAACGTTTGGTTACATTAAAGATGATTAAAACCATATTAAAGTTAAAATCTATAAATATATTTTAAGTTCTCCTCTTAGGTTATTAACTATTAGTAGTATTACTTTAAGTAGACAATTATTAGGCCTATTGGTAGTCAATTTGTTCAACATTGAATCTAATATTACACAAAACGGAAGCAATGCCAACTAGGTGGCTTCAGTGATAGCAATGTCCATAAACCATTTAAAACATTTTTTTAAAAATTGTAGTGTTCAACTGTATACCAAAGTTTCCACAAATATCACAAACCAGCTTTTCAATATAATTTTTGCCAAGCATCTCCCAGTGACAGCAAGACTCTTAAACATGTAAAGTTATGATGAAGGTTAGGTCCTTGATAAAACTCAGCCCTACTGAACAAATGATGAAACATATATATATATATATATATATATATATATATATATATATATATATAAAAAAGTAGACTCAATTCAGAACAATATAACTTTATTGGTCCCTTTATTTTTGTGTGTGTGTGGATGGGTTGGGGCCATCAACACAGTAAAACTACTCAAACAAGTTATCTTCAGGGTGTTTGCATGGTGTTTTGACAGTGAAGGCACATGTTTTTTTTAAAGCTACATGCCGTATGTGACCATGATTGGCACACTGTGCACTGGGACCATGAACGCCACTTCTTTTTAGCATTTTTCATCTTGTCATCAAAATGGACACGGCAGATACAGCACAAATTGCCTCCATCTACCAAAGGAAAACCACAAATAACCAGTTAGTTGAAATCATACTCATCACAAACATCTCAAAGGCAGCTTGTTCATTTTTAACTGTTGCCAAAGGAATATGTGGGTATTGCACATCAATTAATCTCAGATCTTGCTGGTAATCAATCAAGATAAAAGCAGGTTTTCCTGGGTTCAATTTCAGAAAGCGGCTTTAGTATTTCGGGTTATGCACCCTGAAATAAGGAAAACTCATGACACAGTTCTTCAGCTTCTTCCAGAGCTTAACATTGTTGCAGGTTTATGATTACTAATCGTAATGTCATAACTGATACTGAAAAATTTGTTTTGTAAAAGAATATCCTAGGCAACATCCTTTGCACTCTCAATATATTTATACGTTACAGAGATTGGAATAAGGCTGTTAATTTCTTCTGTAAATTCTGCCTGGAATCTGCCCCTTGAAAGACTTAAAAGTAAATCTAGTTAAATGCTGTTTCATCCTAAAAGGATTGGAGACCAATTTGTCACAGTCTAGTGTTTTTTTTTTTTTCCTTTTTAAAAGGTCTTAGTCCATGCTTCTGTTTCCATATCTATTCTTAATGTAGTATTGTAATCTGTTGAAACTGCCTCTTTTTGTAGATTCATAGATTATATAGATTCACTGCTAGTCTTGGCCAGGTCTATTACGAGGAAGAGCTCATTTGTCTCAATGGGACTGACTGTTAAATACAAATAAACACAATGTGGAAAGATACAGTACCTTTATCTGCAGTCATCACAATGGCTACAGTAGTGGCTGTTTCTAAGGACCCTTCCATCTGCTGTACACCTAAAGTACATAAAACACAACAACAACTTAATTACAAATTCATAATTCAACTTGTCAGCATTAATACTGTCAATAGTTAATTAGTAAATCATTGATTAAAAATACAGTTCCATTATTTGCATATAAATTCAATTCAGTCAATTCAAAGGGTAAAATTATCAGAATATCAACCTTATATATACTGTTTATTGTCACCTGGATAAATACTGTATTTATAAATTGTAATTTTCAAACAAGTGAGCTTTTCTCTTTGTGTCAAATGTCAATGGCAGACTTCTCAGAACAATAGGCCTTTATCACACTTCCTGCTTCCGGAACGCGGAGTAGGGATAAAGAACTTACGGTCAATAGTATTTCTCTATAAGGATTTAAATATTCAGCCTTAATGTCTAAACCATCCCAGGTAGCCTGACTACAAGCTATGAAGTTGTGAAACGAAGGTTTCTGCTCACTATCAGTTAGTATGAAATCGATCTTGTTTTAAGAAAAACAGGTTTTATCCGCAATCTTATGGAAAAAAAGTACACTACCCACAATGCTAAGCGTAGCAGGAACATCTGCTGATTGGTCCAACTTGCTGTTACCATGGAAACGTTTACCTTACTGACGAACCAGGAACTGTCAGAGCGAGGCAGCCATAGATATCATATATAAACGCTAGATGTCTTATGGCGCAGTCACTTCCGGCATCACCGTTCGGCCATCTTGTCTCAGTGCTCTGTGCATTAAGGTGAATGATCAGCATGCACACAAATCCTCATATCTCGCTGAAATATTGACAGATTTACAAACGGTTTGGTTTCTTACAAACGTTATTAACGTGGCTATAATTCCGAATGCTTGAACATGGAAGTTATAATTTTTCATATGTATGCAGTGTATGTATGCAGTGTCATAACTACATCTCTGACGTTTATAACAAACCAAACTGTTTGAAAATCGGTAGAAAATTGAGCAAGTTATGGTTTAAAAGTATTTGCACCATGTTACGAGTGAGGAAGCGCACTGTGGCTAGATGGCCGCCACGTGCGGACGTCGACCTCCATTGGCCAGCAGCGCGCACGAGACATCTAGCCTTTATATATGATATCTATGGAGGCAGCGAGCTTGATACTTGATACTTTTGCCTTCTTGGCCGTTTTAAAAACTTTTTGTCGACTTGGTCCCAGACTTAAAACTCTTTATAAAATCAATTTGTAGGTCACGGTTTAGCTCTATAACAACAATGGCAGGCTACACACGCAGCTGTTGTAGTGTACCGGGTTGCTCTATATCAGGACGTAGACAGCCAAAACGTTATCTCAGCTTTCACGCTTTCCCGAAGGAGGAAACACTCCGCAAGTCTTGGGTTAGATTAATAAGTTTATTATTAGATTAACCACATCGTCATAGGTGACTTCAGGCAGGTTGCAGATAGACTTGGTCAGGCAGTAACTATCGGACTCCCCCATTGTAAAACGCTAACCGGAAGACTTGTATTCCCTACTAAAAGACGTACTTCCGGTCTTCAATTGTTGCGTGACATAGGCCTATTGTTTTAACTAAGTTCGAACTTAAGCAATACCAAAAACTGATTTGTAGCCTTTGGTAAAATGTCTAACAAATACAAAAAATACCATTTTCACACATGGCCTCTAAAATTTCCTCCACTGCCTTCGTCTGGATGCCATCTGCTGTGTTTGGTGATATGAAAACATTAAACCATCATACAAAGGTGAAAATTTAATCTTTTGATTTAATATTATTGAAATAATATATACCATGGTTAAATGTGCTGTGCAATGTCCAGTTACATATCTAGTAAACTATGCTCCTTAAGTTTAATGTTATACATTTATTTAAAGATAAAATAAAAACAACTCAGCGTACCTTCTGCATCCACATGCTCAGACATTCCCTCTGCCATGTCAGTGGGGTTGCATTGTGCTGCATCTGATGTATATTTTTTAGGAAAAAAAAACAAAAAAACAATTGTGTAATATGAGCATAACAAATAATTAGACTTCCTTCATTACTGGAAAAAATAATAATCACACAGCAGTATCAATTAAGGAATATTATTTGCAGGAGTTATATGCATAGAATTTAATTAGCATGAAAAAAAAAAAATGAAAACCATTGACAAGGGCCAGTCACTAGTCACATTTAACTAAAAAGCTATAGATATTCTGGAGATGTGCCTTTTTAGAAATTATGTTGCATTATAATGACAAAAATAGAAATAGTGTCACATCCTTTACTAACTGTCAAAGACACATACATATTCTGTAACCAGAATCATTTTTAATTCAATTTTAGTTATATAGCGCCAATTCATAATAAAAATGATCTCAAAGCACTTTTCAAGCAGAGTAGGTCTAGACCATACTCTTTATAATATTATTAACAAAGACTCAACAATTCCACTACTGTAGGGGTTAACTAATGTTAAAGCTGCCGTCTGTAGGATTTTTTTTTTTATCATATTCATTGAAACCGACACTATGCTCCAACAGAAAAACATAAATCAGCCGGTTATAGAAAAATAACCGCGCTTCCACCTCCACCTGGAGCCTGTTATTTGTTTAACAAAAATACACTGCTCCCGGTTCTTCTGGTCCAATCAGCGCAGGGTGAGAGTTGTCAATCACAGTTCATGCCCACGCCACAGATCCTCCCTCCCCTCTCGCGCACGTTACAATATCACTTGCACACGCCTGAAGTTTGCTGGTGTGTTGGATTGTACGAAGCATGATGGCGGAGAGAAAATCTATCTAGAGAATCTAAGCTCATGGGAGTGGGGGAGGGGCATGAGAGTTGTAAACATTCAAAAACAATTCTATGTTCGCTCAATCTTCCAGGGTTGCCGACTGCAGCTTTAACATGTAAACTTATCAATAAGAGCCCCATCTGATGATGCAGATGACCAAACTGATTGATCAATGTTGCCAGTGCGACTCGACCAGAATGTATCAGATTTGTAAGTTTGAGGCCCCGAGTTACTATCTTGAGGCCACGAGTAGTTACTATCTTGAGGCCACGAGTTAATATCTTGAGGCCACGAGTTAATATCTTGAGGCCACGAGTAGTTACTATCTTGAGGCCACGAGTTAATATCTTGAGGCCACGAGTTAATATCTTGAGGCCACGAGTAACTATCTTGAGGCCAAGAATTACTATCTTGAGGCCACAAGTTACTATCTTGAGGCCAAGAGTTACTATCTTGAGGCCACAAGTTACTATCTTGAGGCCACGAGTTAATATCTTGAGGCCACGAGTTAATACCTTGAGGCCACGAGTTACTATCTTGAGGCCACGAGTTACTATCTTGAAGCCACGAGTTACTATCTTGAGGCCACGAGTAGTTACTATCTTGAGGCCACGAGTTACTATCTTGAGGCCACGAGTTACTATCTTGAGGCCACGAGTTACTATCTTGAGGCCACAAGTTACTATCTTGAGGCCACAAGTTAATATCTTGAGGCCAAGAGTTACTATCTTGAGGCCACAAGTTACTATCTTGAGGCCACGAGTTACTATCTTGAGGCGACGAGTTACTATCTTGAGGCCACGAGTTACTATCTTGAGGCCACGAGTAGTTACTATCTTGAGGCCACGAGTTACTATCTTGAGGCCACGAGTTAATATCTTGAGGCCACGAGTTAATATCTTGAGGCCACGAGTTACTATCTTGAGGCCACGAGTAGTTACTATCTTGAGGCCGCAAGTTATTATCTTGAGGCCATGAGTTAATATCTTGAGGCCACGAGTTACTATCTTGAGGCCACGAGTAGTTACTATATAGCCAGCAGCCATATCACCCTGTAGCCCAAGACTGGTTGCCCACTGAAGCTAAGCAGGGCTGAGCCTGGTTAGTACCTGGATGGGAGACCTCCTGAGAAAAACCAGGTTGCTGCTGGAAGAGGTGTTAGTGAGGCCAGCAGGGGGCGCTCACCCTGTGGTCTGTGTGGGTCCTAACGCCCCAGTGTAGTGACGGGGACACTATACTGTCAAAGAGCACCGTCCTTCGGATGAGACGTAAAACCGAGGTCCTGACTCTCTGTGGTCATTAAAAATCCCATGGCATTTCTCGTAAAGAGTAGGGGTGTAACCCCGGTGTCCTGGCCACATTCCACACATTGGCCCTTACCAATCATGGCCTCCTAATAATCCCCTTACATTGAATTGGCTCTATCACTCTCTCTCCTCTCTCCACCTATAGCTGGTGTGTGGTGAGCGCACTGGCGCCGTTGTTCTGTGGCTGCCGTCGCATCATCCAAGTGGATGCTGCACACTGGTGGTGGTTGAGGAGAGACCCCTGATATGATTGTAAAGCGCTTTGGGTGTACAGTAGTACATATGAAAGCGCTATATAAATGCCTCATTCTATTCTATTCTATTCTATTCTATCTTGAGGCCGCAAGTTACTATCTTGAGGCCACGAGTTACTATCTTGAGGCCACGAGTAGTTACTATCTTGAGGCCACGAGTTACTATCTTGAGGCCACGAGATACGTGCTAGAAACAGTCAGTTAAATATTTGGGTTCTACTGTTCTGGAACAACCCTTGGAAGGCCAAACAATGTAGTTTGGCTTTTGAACGAAAAACACAGCATCTCCATGACATGGCGGCGCCAGCGAGGATAAAAGTTACACCTTTTTTAGCGTATACATTTGGGCGGTGTCCCACACACTGACATAGAGATGTGGGGGCATTTTAAGTGTTTCAGGAAGGTGTGGCTGAACCGTAACTTTTACAAAGAATATTTGAGACTTTGTAACTACAGATCTTGCACTAACAGCTACATAATACACTTAAGAAATAGGAAAACAAGAAATTGCATCATATGATCTATTTAAGAGGCAGAGGCAAACCTTAAGCAAAACTACACCTGGGCGACCATCGTCCTTGACAGGTTGGGGTGAAGGGACAGAGAGAGATACAATGGCCCAGCACTATACAAAGACTTAAATGTAGGCCTGTATTATTCTTTGGCTAACTTATTTTCACCACTTTGTATAGAGCCAAATGGTCTGCCAAAACACAAGTGGAGAAAGACAACCACTGGTAATTTCACTTACCTATTTCAAATGTAATCTCCTCTGCTGCTTGCAATATTCTTACCAATTGGTTCCTTCCATAAAAGGAAGGCTTTTTCAGGGTAAGGCTATTGGGCAGTCCAGAAACTCTAATGACCAAGCCCTGATTCACTAGGGACTGGTAGGGGACCCTTCCAGTACCTCCGGCCTCCTCTTAAAGACATGGGCACACATATGTTAAACAATGTTACACAGTTGGACAATTGTGACCCTCCCTTCTAGTTGTTAGCCAGTGTAAAGGCTGCAAACAGTCATTTTGGTAAGGTGACAATCTAATGGTTGATGGGCAAACATTAGATAATTTATTTATTTGATGATAATACCATGGATTCATAGGATTCAAGGTATAATAGGTTATCAAGATAAGCAGTTTCTTTACATCCTTTTTAAAAGTATTTGAAATTATGCTTACTAAATTTTTGGTTGAAGAGATCTTTTACTTTTCCCACCAAAACAGAGACGTGTTCTCTGGCACTGGGCATTGCGGCTGAGGAGCTGGCTACAGATGCAACAACAGACAACAATTAATTTCATAAAACTGTATTATGTAAATTTGCACTATTATGGGCCTGAGACCATTTCTGTGGATTTTAATATAAACCAATACCTTTGAAATGCAGTGCAAAGTTGTTCACTGTATCAGATTTATCAAGGAAATCAGTGGCTCCTCTGCTGCTGATTTCAAAAACCTCTAATGAGGACTTTTGACGATCAAAGGACAAGATGGCTGTTTCCACACCCAACTCCTCAAGCTTGGACACCTTTACAATATTTAGATAAAGAAGACAACCGCAAAAATAGTAAAAAATGTATTATACACAAAATAGACAAAACTTACTTTTAAAAATCCAACATACACTGAGGAAACAACTCATAACAGGGCTTGGCATTTTTTTTATTTATTATTTATCCTTTATTTTACCAGGTGATGTCCCATTGAGATAGTCAAATCTCTTTTACAAGGGAGACCTGGGGAGGGCTTGGTCTTGGCAATATATGAAAACAGTGTTGTCACACGTGGCAAATAAGTGGTCAGGGACCACCAGGGTTACAATAACTATACATTAGCTGTGTTTTTATATGCAACTAATAATTTGACTCATAGACATTTGTGACTACTAATGCTTCAATTGACCACCTTGATCTGAATAGACTAGCCTGTGAGAATATTTGATGTTGAAAGCCTTGTAAACAAAAATCGGATGGAATATTAATTTGGAATAAACTCATTTGAAATTATGATAAAATCTACAGATAAACAATCCAGTTGTCTAAAACAATGTTCTGCACACATTACAATTGCTGTTGATCATCCTTCCATCTAATTATGTAAGAATATCACTAATGCTTAGTAAATGAATCCTCTTTCCAAACCTCTAACTTCATCTTCTTGAGGTGCATTTTTATCCGGGCATCCCTCATCTCAGGGCTTAGGTCCTGTGCCTCCCCATGTGCCCTCAGTGCTGCTGCCTCCTCAACATACTTCTTTTTTTCTTCTTCCCCCAATGTGGCCCACCTTCCCTTAATATCATTCATTGTTCCTGAGGAAAAAATAGATGCACAGAAAACTTAACACAAAGTCAGCATCTTCTTTTTAAAGTAAATTTACATGACGACAATCAGTCGAAAACACTGGTTTTGGGTTGTGAAAAACCCACTTCTCTGTAACAACTCTGTAAAAACAAAATAACGTGAAATAGATCAACTGATGATTCTTTTGCAACTTGCGTGAGTAAAGTACTTGCTAAATACTATCATGAAAATCTGTTTCATGACCTTACATGACCCTCATGAAACTGATTTCAACAGGTTGTACAAAAACAAACAATTTAGTATAAAAATTAAAAGCAGTCGTTAAAGATGCTATAAGCGATCTTGGTTGGCGTACCTCTTGTTGATGTTTGAGCTAACACACAAAATGGAGGCTAGCTAGACCCTCTCTCCTTCTCATCCGTGCAATAACCCCCCAAACCCACCCCACAACATTCTTGTCGGTTATTGGCTGGAACAGTTTGTTATGTTTTGTGCTGCTGGTCACTCTGTATGTTGCTCAGTTTGTGGAGCGTGGGATGTCTGCAGAGACTGTTTTTTTTTTAACAGTGTGTTCAGTGTGTTGTGATATGTGAAAAATAAAACGTTTCGGCCTAAAAAAACGTGCAAGAATGCTTATAGCACCTTTAAATTGTGTTTCTCACCTTTGTTTTTCAATATATCTCTACAAAAAAGATTATAAGGCGACAACTCTCGAATGTGAGTTTTGGCCTTTGATGGCCGGGGCTCAGATGAAGCATTTTGTGACCTTTTGTAATTACCGATCCAGTTCTGAAAAACAAAAAACAGCAAAAGGGCATTACACCAATTAAACTGAATGTTAACAAAACAATTTATACAAGCAGTGCAACCAAATGATATATATATATACTGTATATATATATATATATATATATGTATTTGACATTGTTAGTGTAGCACTAAAGTAAACCTTACTTCTACGACACTGGTGTCCAAACCAGTAGCCGATGCAGCTCTAGGAATTAATTCAGAACCAACTCGTGTCATTCCTTTTTCAAAGAATGACCTCAGGGTTTCCTTCTGAATTCCATTAATGGGAGTTCTCTCTTGTTAAATAATAATGAAGAAAGAAAAAGCTAATCAGTAATAAATAAGTAATAAAAAAAGACAGTGTTGCAGATCATACAATCGTTTTCAGACACTCTTGCCTAATGCTTCTAGATTAGCAACTGTAAGGCTTACCTCTCTGGGCCATCTTCAACCTAAAACATAAACATAGAGAAACTGGCACAAGAAAGATTTGTGGACAATGAATTCCAAACAGCCCAAAACCAAATTTTGTCTTGTTCAACAAAAACATGAAGCTTAAAAAAAACTTACCACTTACCACAGAAGTTCTTGTAAAATTAAATATATGCTGTAAAAGGGAGACAAAAAGTTAGGTAAATAGATAATGTGACACAGGCAGGCAGAAAAATATTTAGACAGACCTGTGCATTTGGGTTTTATTTTTCAAGTTCAGTGTCGAGGACACCAATAAATGGGACACAGACACCACAGTATATTTAACGTTAACGTTACTTCTAATAAATTGTCAGTGTTCCTCTTTTGCATTAATGTAATTGTAAGCTTCCTCGTGTGGGATCAAATAATGTAGCCAAGCTTTGTTCAAACCCACAGAACTTTATTTTACATTCTAGTCAATATTCCAAGGTTTCCAAACAGCCATAAAATACGTCTTGGGTTTGAATATTTCACTCAAGTCAGTATGGGTAACGTTGGGCCTATGGCTTCAGTGAAGCGTTATCGAGCATACACAATATATGGAATAAGCCTTACAGTCAATGTGTAAAAAGCAATTTTTACAGTTTAACTTTGCGTTTAACTATAAACTAAATTCCCCCATTAGCTTCAGAAATAAAAAATATGCTTATTAGCAAATTTAATGCTCACATAAAGCATGTAAAGTAGAGACAGGCTAATAAAGTAATATGGCCTAGCTATAACGTTTGCAGACACATATCGCAATGCGCGTATTTCATGTAAATGTAGTACTCAGAAATATGGAAAGATTATTAAAATTATTAATAAAAAAGAGTGCTGCAAAATGATGGCTTCATTGTCGTTTTCTTTACTCAAAACCAATATAATAAAAGGCAAAGCAAATGCTAAGTACATTACATGTACATTACATTATGAATTTCTCATCACAGATTTGGCATTTACAAACGCATCTGGGATATTAATCACATCTTCATTATGTAACATCGTATCTGATGTACAGTACTGATTAAGACGAATGCAATGCATAATTCATTTAACAGACATGAAGGGTTTAAATTACCCAAATGCACACAAATCAGATAGGCCTATACTACTCTGAGACAACATAATAATAATAATAATAATAATAATAATGGATAGGATATAATATTATTATAATATATAATAATGTATATTATTATCAGCTTCTATAATGCTACCATTTACCCATGCTTACCATGTGCGCTCAGGCAGACTAACGTACGTTAACGTTAAGTTTAAATTATGTCATGATATTCATTTAGTAAAACAGACAGTATTGCATCAAACATAGTTTATACTTAAACGCAAGTTTGTTGTGTGCACTATGTGTTGCATTTATCTGGAAAGAAGTAACTTTTGAAATAGATTAAAGATTAATAAAAACGAGGGCCGCGAAATTATGTCTTCCTCTTCTTTACCTGTTTTTTTTTTTTTTTTTTTTTTTTGAATATGTATCAAATAACAATCAAATAAAACAGACAGAACAAACAGAACTCCTACAGGAATTAAATTATATCAATATATGTAAAGCTTCACATATAAAAATAAATATAAATACAAAATAAGTAAATAAAAGACATACACAGAGGAAACATTATGCATCAGTGGTATTGTCAAAAATATCATCATAATATTTCAAGAATCTATCACTTTTCTTGTTTTTAATCAACCTTAGAGATTTCAAAAATGTATCAATTTCAATTAAGAAATGCGGAAATGTAGGCTGCGATTTAGAGAATTTTTGCTTGTGAATAAAAAATTTTCCAAACAAAATAAAAAAATTTACAATGTAATTAATTGAAGTACTAGCTTTATCTTCTTTATAGTAACAGATTATGTCCTTTAATTGAAAGGATTTGGAAGAATCAAGGTGCTTGCCAATATGGAGATATAACCTATTCCAAAAGTTTTGAGTTTTTTCACATTGGAAATATAAATGGATCAGTGTTTCATCCTTATTCCCACAAAATGAGCAAGAACTGTCAACATCCATATATTTTGCAACAGAATCATTCACTGGGTATATTTTATGTAAAATCTTAAAATGAACTTCCTTAGTCTTATTAGAAATACAATACTTATGAGGTAACAACCAGGCTTCCTTCCAGTCTATAAGTTCAATAAAAGAGGCCCAATAAAATTTGCCTTTAGCAACATTATATTTTTTACTCTGAAAAATATGTTGAATATGCTTATTATTACATTTCTTACTAAGTATATTTATACTAAGATCAAATCAGGTTCTTTGGTGACACTCTTATTAAAGGTTAGATGACATTTAACAAGTTGACTTAGACAGGAGGAAGAAGGAATTAGAAGGAATTGCCTTAAGCACTGCATTATATTCTTTAAACGGTAAAGGGAAATTATGAACAGACATAAATTCTTCATAAGATAAAAAATTACCAGATTTATCAAAAATCGAGAGAATTCCAATTATATTCCTATTAAACCATGTAGAGAGAAAAACAGATTTATTCCTAATCATTATATTAGAGTTGTTCCATAGAAAGGTTTTATGAGGTGAAAAATTGTGGGTGTAGCATAACTTCCAAGCAAGAAGGGCCTGCTGATGAAATTTAGAAAGTGCAACTGGCAATCTGTTAGGCAAGTAGTTACATTTCAATATAAAGGGAAGGCCACCAATTTTGGTAAAGATATGATTTGGGATAAAAAACCATATAGAATTAGGATTTGTTAAGCATTTTTTGATCCAATTTATCCGAAAGGTGTTCACTGTATCACTAAAATCTAACACTTCAAGTCCACCTTTTTTTCGACAATTTGAGAGGACTGTTTTTTTGAGCTTGTGCGGTTTATTTTTCCATATAAAGTCTAGAAAAATTTTGTTTATTCCTTTAGCAGAAGAGTCATTAACAAAAAGGGAAAGAGAAGGATATACAAAACGAGATAATCCTTCTGCTTTGGACAAAAGAACCCTCCCATAAAGGGAAAGGTCTCTTTGAAGCCAAAGATTAAAGATATTTTTTGTTTTCTTGATCCGTCCAGAAAAATTTAGCTGTTGTCGAGTGGTTACATTTTTTGTTAAATAAATACCAAGATACCTTACAGTCTCTTTAACAGAGATACCATCAATTGAAGAATCATCAAGCGTCATTATCTCACACTTGGACATATTCAGTTTCAATCCAGAAGCACATGAAAACTGCTCAATTACATTTATAGCCTTGGCTAATTGACTCTTATCTTTTAAAAAGAGAGTTGTGTCATCCGCCAACTGGGAGATTTTAATTTCTCTATCAAAGATAGATATACCTTCCAAGTTTTGTTCATGGATAATACTTAAAGATAAAAGTTCTGTAACTAAAATAAACAAAAAGGGGGAAATTGGACAGCCCTGTCTGACACCGCGGGTAATGAAAAATCTTTTAGAAGTATTAAAACTAATTAAGACAGAGCTGCTAATATCTCTATAAAACATTTCAATAATATTAACAAAAAAGTCACCAAAACCAAATAATTTAAGAGTCTGCAAAAGAAATTCATGCTCAAGGGTGTCAAAAGCTTTATAAAAATCTAGGAAAAGAATCATGGCTTTAGAATGTATAAAATCTGTATAGTCCAAAAGATCTAAAATAAGTCTTATGTTGTTACTGATATGTCTATCTTTTATAAAACCTGATTGTGTCTCTGCAACAACCTGATTAAGCTTGACCTTTAATCTATTAGCAAAAACCAAGGCTAAAATTTTATAATCAATAGTCAGGAGCGTAATTGGACGCCAATTGTCTATTAAAAGAGTATCCTTGTCTGGTTTGGGAACAAGAGAGATGATGCCTTGTTTCATTGATGCTGTCATTTCTTTTGAATCAATACATTCTTTGTACATACAAAGCAATGGTTGTTTGATTAACTCCCAAAAATGAATATAAAACTCAACAGTTAATCCATCACTGCCTGGAGATTTTCCTTTCTTCATTGAGTGAAGCGCTATTCGAATTTCCTCAATAGTCAAATCAGAATCACAGAGGGCTTTAAAGTCAGTATCAATAACTGGAACATGAGCTTGAACCTTCTTTATAAAATTTTCGCAATTGTGTTTATCAAACACAGATGTGTAAATGTTTTTGTAGAAGGCTGTGACAAAATTAGATATCAAATTAAAATCTGTGCAGTTGACGCCATTAATATTAAGAACAGTCAGAGAATTTCGTTTGCAGTTTCTTTTCTCTAAAGCGAAAAAATAACTAGAATTCACCTCTCCTTCTTCCAGCCATTTAGCCCTGGACCTGACAAAGGCACCTTTGGCAATATCCAGATATGCTTGATTAATTTGTAGATGTAATTGTCTTAATTCTAACTCCTCTTCCTGAGATATATTACCTATCAACAAGGAATTTATTCTTTCTATTTGTTCAGCTATTTTTTTATTTTTCGATATTTTTAAATCTTTACTTCTTTTTATAGCTATTTGTCTAGCTCTGTATTTAAAAAATTCCCAATTGGCTCTGTACTCATTATGAATTTGATCAGAAAACATATATTTAATTAATTTTTTTATATTGTCATTGAAGATATTATCATTTAAAAGACAGTTATTAAATTTCCAATAACCGCGTAACTTCCGACTATCATCATTACAGCCTAATTTCAAAATTATTTGTTTATGATCAGAAAGGGGAGCATACGAATGAGATACACTTTTAACAAATTGCAGGGCTGATGATGAAACTAAAAAGAAATCAATTCTAGATTTTAAAGACATTTTACCATTTGACCAAGTAAAGTCCTGCGTGTCAGGATGAAAGAAACGCCAAGGATCAGTGAGGGAGAGAGAAAAACATATTGATAAAATATTATTAGAATTATGATTAATATTGAGACCTTCATTGCTTCTAGGAGGAAATCTATCCAGTGTGTTATCTAAACATTCATTAAAATCACCGCCTACAACTAGAAAGGAGCCCGGGTATTTATTCAGCAATTCTGTCAATTTACAAATAATTTGAGAAAATAATATTTTGTTTGCAGAGAGGGTGTTACAGCCATACAAATTGCAAATAATAAAAGTTGAGTTATCTTGCTTTAATGTCATAATAATCCATCTGCCTTCACTTGAAGTTATTACCTCCAGAATTTGTCCCTTAAATTTGTGCAGAAGAATTGAAACCCCAGCTGAGTGATTAGAACCATGGCTATAATAAATTAAATTTCCCCATTGATTCTTCCAGAATTTAACATCCAACTCACAAGAGTGTGTTTCCTGAAGAAAAATTAAATCAGTTTCGCAGCTTTTACAAAATAAAAAAATAGCTTTCCTCTTTACCACATCACGCATACCTCTTACATTTAAGGACATAATAGAAAATGAACTAAACTTGAAATCCATAACAAGAAGAAAAAGACAAAAAGAAAGAATAAAGTATGTATCAACGACTGAAGAAACTGTACGGAAACTTTACTTTAAAGGAAAGAATGATATACAAACCACTGAGGTCATAGAACAAACAAAATGACTTATCTTGAACCTAGATAATCACTTCTTAAACATGACTCTCCCGCCAAAAAACAGAAATAAAATTTCTTTATGGAGGAGAAAAAAAAAAAAAAAAATGCCAAATGAACTGGCACATATATTAATCAGTGCAAGCGAAAATCAAAACAAGACATAACAAGAGTCAAGTTTAGACATGAGTATTGAAGATTTGAACGTTAATAAATCAGTCTTTGACCAAATATGAGGCATTCATTTACCAGGGTAATCAGCTATAATACAATAGCTGAACTCAACCCAGGAAAGAACGGAAGAATGCAATGCATACTACTAGGCCTACACTTTGGCAAAATCAAATCTCTTCCCGTCAATTAGAGCAAACGATCCACGAAAAGAAGCCTTTTTCCCTTCATCTCGGGCTTTCTTGACCAAGGGCCAAAGTTTTTCTCTTGCCACCCTGTCCTCAGGGGACAAGGCCTCAGTGAGTCGCAGCTTGTTGTCGCGGAGAAACTTACAACCTCTGGCAGCTTGCCAGACAGCATCCCGGAAACGGCGAAGAGCAAATAGTATAATTATAGATCTGTGTGCACCATCATTTCTTCGCGGGCCGAGACGATGGGCGATATCCACTGCATCCTCCATCTTCTCACTGATTCCAGGTACCACCTTGCCAAGAATATTGACTGCAACACGCCTGGTATCCTCTCCATCTTTTTCCTGCACCCCGTGCAGCTTCAGCGTCCACCTCCAACTGTACCGCTTGCAATCTCCAACCTCTTCTTTCAAAGTTGTGCTCACATGTTTAAGATCCTGTATCTCAGCAGACACGACTTTCAACGCCTCCTTGTGACTGGTCACCTCAGAAACAAGCTGATATACGGTTGAAGACAAACTTTCAATCTGCGTTGCAGTAACGGCGGTTGTCTTGTCAATTGTTGAAATTTTTTGAAACATCTCATCGCGAAACTCGCGAATAGCCGCCAAAATTTCAGCAGAAGTGTCATAACGCTCACTGTGCTCGCGTTTAGACTTTTTCAAACTCGGCTTAATTGGGGTGTCAGGAAGAGGAGT
Organism: Scardinius erythrophthalmus; assembly: GCF_964197995.2. Lineage (NCBI taxonomy): Eukaryota > Metazoa > Chordata > Actinopteri > Cypriniformes > Leuciscidae > Scardinius > Scardinius erythrophthalmus. Next base: position 35,787 of record NW_028296536.1, read on the forward strand.
AGCAAGGAGATCACAGAGTTTGGGTTGAGAGTCAAACCATTTGTTCGTTGTCTCTTCCATCTTCGATTCGTGCTTTTCCTCTGATGAAAAGGTAGCTTCCATGATAACGTTACATGCACTTTGAACATGATCCATCTTTGACTCATGTGCAGGCACTGACACGGTAACAACTGGAGCTTGTTTATGTTTTCTTCTGCCCATAAATTCGCTTCAAATTGAGAGATTAATCACCAATCTCATGTATTTGTTCATTCATATAAAATGTGTACACTATTTTGGTTGTAATATCATCCAACCTAAAACTTTCCCGACGACACTTCAAAAACACCTCCTACCTCGCCGCCATCTTGGCCAACCCCCCTCCCTCTTCTTTACCTGTTTTTTTTTTTTTTTTTTTTTTTTTTTTATTGCAACAAAAAAATATACAAAGATTTGTACAAAAATATACATCTCACCACCAGTAGAAAATAACATTCATTAGAATATGTAAAAAAAAAAAAAAAAAAAAAAAAAAAAAAAAAAAAAAAAAATTAGAACACACCAGGGGTAAAATTACAATAATTTAAAGTAACAAAAAGCTTCATATGTCTTTCTTGCTTTTTTGTTCTTAATTAGATCTAATCTATTACCATATTGTTTAATCTCTTTTATAAAGTGTTCAAAGCTTGGCTTAGCTTTAGACCATTTTTTCACATGAATGTGATATTTTCCAAGTAAAATAAAAAGTTGTATTAGAAAGCACATCGTACTTTTGGAATCAACATTGTCCTGCACAAAAAAAATACAACATCATACAGATCGATTTGTAGACATGTTTCAAATAATCTAGATATGAAATTTGAAACATCCAACCAAAACATTTTTGAGTATATACAATCAAAAAAGAGGTGAGTCAAAGATTCTTTGGCATTACCACAAAATTCACACAGGTTTTCAATATTCAAATGGAAGCGTTCAAGAAGTAACTCTTTGACAGGGTAAATTCTGTGTACAATTTTATAAGATACCTCTCTAATTTTATTATTAATAAAAAACTTATTTGTTATAGACCATACTCTTTTCCAATTAATATTTTCATACTTAGTAGACCAAAATCCTATTGAACAAGGCAAATAATTTGTTTTTAAAGTATTTCTAATATATTTGTTACTGCATTTATCTATTAATATATTAATATCCCCAATAAATATCGCATCACTACAAAAAATTGTTTGACGATCAACATTTATAGGATAGAATCCAGGATTTCGTAATAGTGATACAGCACTATTAGGGATTGCATCAAAAATAATAGCATACTCGTTTGGCCTCACAGGAATCAAAAATTTATTAAGAAATTCAGAGTATGTTAAAAGTAGACCTTGTTCATTAAGTAGCTGATTAACTGTAAGAATTCCATTGTCGTACCATGTCTTATTGAATATTGACTTTTTTTTGTACAAGATATCTTTGTTATTCCATATTAAGTAACGGTGCGGAGAAAAGTTGTGTTTATAGATCAATTGCCAAGCCAGCAATGCCTGCTTATGAAAGTTTGCCAGTTTAACAGGGATTTTTTCAACTGAGAAATTACATTTAATAAAAAAATTAATGCCACCCAAAGAGTTAAATATGTAATTAGGGAAAACATTCCATACACTATCTTTATTTTTAATAAATTCGATTATCCATTTTATCTTAAACACATTATTGAGATCTGTAAAATTTAAAACTTCAAGGCCACCAAATTCTCTATTATTATTTAGAATATCTTTCCGTAAATAGTGTGCTTTCTTCCTCCAAATAAAATCATAAAGATTCTTGTCCAACTCCTTGAGCACATTATTTGGAACATATGTTGACATAGATATATAAACAGACCTTGAGATCCCTTCTGCTTTTGACAGTAGAATACGACCATTTAGGGACAGATCTCTCATAAGCCACATATTAAATCTATTTTTAATTTTTTCAATAATAGGCTCAAAATTTAATCGGTTTCTCTGATTCAAGTCTTTACACACCACTATCCCAAGGTATGTAATATTATCTTTGATTGGAATCCCACAAATTTCTTTCAACATACATTCTTTAAGGGAGAATAAAGTGGACTTAATCTTATTCATCTTTAATCCAGAGATTTCAGAAAAAGTTTCAATACCTTTAATGACTTCAACCAATTCGTCGCTGTTTTTGATAAAAATTGTGGTATCATCCGCTAATTGGCACAGTTTAATCTCTCTTCCAAAGACTGAAATTCCTTGAAAACTTGTTTTTTTGATATGAGCAGCCATGACCTGAGTAACCAATGTAAAGAGAAAAGGTGATATAGGACATCCTTGTCTTATCCCACGGCCCATATCAAATCTCTGACAGGTACCGTGAGATAACTGGACTGAACTATTCAAACCCTTATAAAGCGTACAAATTGCTTTTTGAAAATAATTACCAAAACCAAAGAAATCAATAACTTTGAACATAAAAGAATGTTCAACAGTGTCAAACGCTTTATAGAAATCAATAAATAATATAAAAGAATCATCTGGAATAAGGTTTCTATAATCAATTAAGTCTAAAATAAGTCTAATATTATTTCCAATGTACCGGCCTTTCAAAAAACCTGACTGCTCTTCATCAATTATTGTATTAAGATTTTTCTTAAGTCTTTTTGCAAAAATTGAAGAAAATATTTTAGTATCATTATTTAATAAACTAATTGGTCTCCAATTCTCTAAGAATAACCTATCTTTATTTGGCTTCGGTATAAGTGTAATTACCCCTTGTTTTAATGATGCGGGCATTTCTCCCATATCAATTGCTTCCTTAAAAACTGCAAGTAAAAAGGGTGCAAGGTCATTATAAAACTGTTTATAAAACTCCCCTGTCAAGCCATCATTCCCTGGAGATTTATTTTCTTTAAGACTATTTATACAAGTTGTAATTTCCTCAATATTTAATTCTTTATCACATGAATTTCTATAGTCTGACGTAATCTTATTAATATTGGTAGATAAATTACTAAGAAAACAATCTGCATTATTTAATTGACTATTTGAACTATATAATTTACTATAAAATTTATTAACAAAACAAGAAATATCCCTGGGATTATCATTAGTAAGTCCATTTATTATTAATTTGTTTACAGAAGTTATTTCTCTATTTATTTTTTCTAAACCAAAGAAGTATTTAGTATTTTTTTTCTCCTGCTTCCATCCATTTTTTCCTAGACCTAACAAAGGCACCCCTAGCTTTCTCTTCATAAATATTATCCAGCTCATTCTGCAATGTGGCAAGTTTTGTTACTTCAGTGCTTGACATATTAGTGTTGTTTTTACAAGTCAGTGATATTATTTCATTAATGACTTTGTTTTCATTTTCATTTTTCTTTTTTTTAATGGATTTTCCATATATTATTGCGAATTTCTTTATTTCAAATTTGGTTTGTTCCCATAATTTCCCATAATTTTGAATCAAAGAAGCTTGTTGCCAATATTTCATAATTAAAGTCTTAATTTGGTCACAAAAATCATTATGTTTCAATAGACTATTATTTAATTTCCAATATCCTCGTTTAACTCTATTTGATTGACAGATTACCACATTAATTTTAATAGTTATGCCTTTGTGATCTGTTAAAACTGATGGTTCAATAGTAACAAATTCAACACTCTCTTTTAAATGTTCTGAAATTAGCCAAAAATCAATACGTGATTGTTGGGATCTGTCCCTATTACTCCATGTATACACAAATGACTGTGGATTTTTATACCTCCATATATCAATTATGTTTAGTCGTAAACAGACATTACTTAATTCACTTGCCGTATTGTCAATTCTAGGTGGCAGACGATCTCGTCTTCCATCAAACACTGTATTAAAGTCCCCACCCCAGATTACTTCAGCTACGGGGAATTTTGAATGTAAACTATTAATATGGCCTTCAATATTTTGAAATATTAATTCATTTGTTTTTTTATTATTGGTGGCATATATATTTATAATAATAATTTTAGCTTGGTTTATATCAACAAGCAGAGCAATCCAATGACCTTGATCATCTGTTTTGTGACTTATAACCTTCCCTGAAAACCTGTCCTTTAAAATAGCGACACCTGCTGTTCTATTTGATGCTCCAAAAGAAAACCAAATGTCACAACCCCACTGGTTCTTCCAAAAAAACACATCATCCTGGCAGGCATGAGTTTCTTGAATGAAACAAAAATCTGCTTCTTTACTTTTACAAAACAAAAACAGAGCTTTCCTTTTTAGCATATCTCGTATACCCCTAGCATTAACAGAAAATATTGTTATTGACATTAACTCGAACAAGAAAACAAAAACCCTAATAAAACAATTAGGTGAACAATTAGCAAATTACGGTTGAAAGTGTTGAGTGTATAAAGGGTAATCTTACTCCCAACTTTTCGAGAAACAGTCACATTTCAGTAACCAGCCTTGAGATCCTGTTTGCTTCAAATTCAGGAACATAAAGAACAGCCTTCTGTTGTAGTAAAAAAATTCCACAAAAAAAAAAAAAAAAAAAAAACTTAGGCTACAAGTTTTTCCATTTTTTTTTAAAGTATAATTAGACTACCAACAAACAGACTTTTCGTTTCACAGTAATTTAAGATTCAGTATCCAGAATAACACGAGCATAAGTTTACATTTTAATCTCTTTACCATCTACAATTGCCTTGATTCCCACAAAAAAGGCTCGTTTGCCCTCTTTCCGTGCTTTGTCGATCGAAGGCCAAAGGAGATTCCGCGTAGCCCTGTCTTTGAACGTGAGATCCTATTTGAAGTACATCTTATTCTTCTTTAGAAAGTCATTTCCCTTTGCTCCTTTCCATGTGAGGTCCCTCGCTGTTCTGGAAGTGAATCTTATTATCACCGACCTTGTTTTTTTATCCTTGCCGCCGTCTGCGATGGGTCTTCCAACTCGGTGAGCAATATCCACATTGTTTGCAACGAAATTGTGATCTTCTTCGGCAACCACCGCTTGGCAGATTTCCTTTACCCGAGTCTTGACGTTTTCCTCAGCACGTTCGGTCAGCCCCTCCAATCGAAGATTCCATCTCCGGCAGTATCGATCCTGATCATTCATTCGATCCTCCATTTCAGCGATGCGCTTCAGGTTCGTCTCGTTTTTGTTTTTCAAATCTTCGTTCTCCTTCCGAATATCGAAAATTTCAGAGTGCACCACTTCTAACGCTTCTTTCAACAGATTGATGCTGTTCGAATTTTCTTTTACCATGTCTTTTATTTCCTCTGATGACTGTCTAATTATTTGAATGATGCTTTGCTGTACCTGACATAACGTTAGTTCCTCCGTTGCATCACCTTTTGCATGTTTTTTTGACGGAGGTGCTTTGGATGGCGTATTTGGAGTCGAATCACAATCTCCATCCTTTTTCAGTTGACAAGCGTAAGAATAAGTTTCACTAATGAGTCTTTTTTCCGTCGTTCTTTGGAGTCCAACGTCCATCTTTTCAGGGGCTGACAAGTCCATGATAACTTCTAGACTTTCTATTCGAGTAAGAAGTCTTGTAGCTAGTATTAATGAACTGTAATTATTCCTAAGAATCTCAATAACATTAAAACAAAGTGTGACTTGTTTCTTACATCAGCAAATGTAATATATACCCTATATTGTTGTGAGCGCTATTACATGTGCGTCTAGTCAAGCCGCCATCTTGGCCCCCAACCTTCCTCTTCTTTACCTGTTCTTTACTCAGAATGAAGCGCATGACGTCGGATGACGACATGACACAAGTTTTCCCCAACTAATTCACTAAATGCATATAACGTTCTTTTTTAACATAAAGCACAAATAAGAAATTAAACAGTATTTGAAAGTATTAGACAATTAACATTTTACTATATTATAAAGAAATGCACAAACATACACGGCTATGCCTAGGCTACTCATATTACATCAACAATCATGTCACGCTCGCGCAATACGATTTGTATGTATTGTTTTCTCTTATTGGCTAATTAATTACAGCTTAAAGGCTTAGTTTAATCATTTTAATGGTCTTACCTGAAGATATCAAGCTGGAAATGTCGCAACGTTACCGCGTCGTCCAGTAGATTATTTGTGAGTGATCAACCATGTGGATGGATAATAACAGCCTTCTGAGCCTTCTAGTAGTCCTGCTCTTGTACATTTGTGGGTGATTAACCATGTGGATGGATAATAACAGCCTTCTGAGCCTTCTAGTAGTCCTGCTCTTGTACATTTGTGGGTGATTAACCATGTGGATGGGTGATAACAGCCTTCTAAGCCTATTAGGCGGAGGAGCCCCGTTCTGACCCATATATATCAGCTGATAACCGCTGATAACGCCCATTCAATCGTGTGATCACAATCGAATCGGGTGCACCTGTATTGTGTTGTATGTCTATTTGTTAATAAGGGATTTATGGACACATCAAGGTTTTTAGATTTGTAGAGTAAAAGTAGAGTAAAAAAAATAGCAGAGAGGACCTAATAAATTGGCTAGCATTTTAACCAGTGTTATTATTTTTAAGTTTAATACTTGTTGTATTATTATTTAATATTTTCATGAATTGGATGTACATTTAATACATATTTGCTTTCATTAATTTGTCATATTTGTAACGTTGTTGTGTGTGACCATATAATAACCAGTATGGAACGTTCCCCTAAAGTCACATTGAGAACGTTATTATATGACCAACAGAGGACCATGCGAGAACGTTCTGTTAACTTCCCGAATGTCCTCTTTGTAACGTTTGCTATGTGACCATAAAATAAACAATATCGAACGTCCCCCTAAAGTAATAACGGGAACGTTATTATATGACCAACTGAGAACCGTATGGGAACGTTCTGTTAACGCCCCGAATGTCCTCTTTGTAACGTTGTTGTGTGACCATATAATAACCAGTATGGAACGTTCCCCTAAAGTCACATTGGTAACGTTATTATATGACCAACAGAGGACCATGCGAGAACGTTCTGTTAATGTCCCGAATGTCCTCTTTGTAACGTTTGCTATGTGACCATAAAATACCCCAAATAGAACGTCCCCCTAAAGTCATATAAGGAACCTTGAACTGCAGCACTTTCATAACCAAAAGAGCACGTTCTATGAACGTCCCGAATGTTCTGTAAAGGTTCGGAACTTTCGTTACCTTTAGAGAACTTTTAGGGGACGTTGCACAAGGTCGCGAGAACCTCCTACGTGGGAAAGGTAGCAAATAGTCGTTTGAACTTTCTAATTTCCATTCAGGTGGCATTTATGGAGCAGCTTGATTCAGTGACACGGTCCACTTAACAAGGTATGTTACGTTTTAATGTTGCTTCAGACTCTACATTCACTTAGTTCAGTACACATGTAAGTCTTAGGCATGTTATTGATTCTTCACTAAAAATGCTTTATAGTGTGCCAGTCACAAATACGTTTACACTTTCAAACTGTCATTTTGCTATTAACCCACTAAGCAAATTTATGTCCAAAAGACGTCTTTGTCACAAAAGCGTACTTTGAAAAGACGTCCACTGAGGAGCCAGATTAAAAATTTTTAATGACGTCTTTTTTTGACGTGTTCTGCATGTCCGATATAGACGTTCATGGAACCTCCGTACAAGGTTAAAAACTAGTTCAGATGTGGTCATTGTGGACAAATTTTCAACGTCATTTATGTTATCATTTAGACATAATTTATACTGCTTCAGGACCAAATAAACATTCTCAGGATGCATTAAATTAAAACTCACATTTATTTCAATTTAATTTCCATTTGTAATTGCAAAGCAACAGACAGTGTGTGTTTGTCCAAAAATCATTAAAATAAAAGAAACTTCACTCACACCTGCAGACATAAAATACAGATACTATTTATGTCAGAAGATCTTATTGAGAATTAACAGGTGTGTTAACAAATATGAACATCTAAGCCTCTGTTAATTCTCAATAAGATCTTCTGACATAAATAGTATCTGTATTTTATGTCTGCAGGTAATGGCAGTTTAAGCAGCTCAGTGGGAAACACTGTCTGAGCCAGAAAGTCCTTCAGATCTGGTTTCTCTCACAATCCAAACATGTGTGAATTACAGATGCTAAGTTATCTAAAGGTGTGAGTGAAGTTTCTTTTATTTTAATGATTTTTGGACAAACACACACTGTCTGTTGCTTTGCAATTACAAATGGAAATTAAATTGAAATAAATGTGAGTTTTAATTTAATGCATCCTGAGATTGTTTATTTGGTCCTGAAACAGTATAAATTATGTCTAAATGAGACCATAAATGACGTTGAAAGTTTGTCCACAATGACCACATTTGAACTAGTTTAGTAGTTTTAGGGGATAGGGGCGTCACCACTTTTGAATAAGAAACAATATCAAGACTATAAAACTTGTCAAAACTCTGCGAATCACAACAAGCATATCAGTTAGAACACTCGTTCAAATAGCGCACACACTCAAACCTGACTGCACATCACATTTTTGACTTTATTGATTATGCTTTTATTCGTAATGCAATGGACCGGTCAACGGGACATAAATTAATCCTTAAAGGATGGGACTTCATGGGACATTTGCACAAAAAGAATAAATAACTTACCATAGCCTATTTTATAAGTCGCTCCGGAGTCGCATATCAGTCAAAAAATGCGCCATGAAGAAAAAAAAAACATATATAGCCTAAGTCGCACTGGACTAAGTCGCAATCTATATAAAAAAAATACAAAAAAATGTTACAGACGGGACAGTTCTCCGTTATGGACGTGAGCACTCTGAAAGCGGCTCTAAAAGACTGCTTTAAAACTTTCACAGAGACCTTAACCCTCTGAGGTCGACAAACGCGCCGGCGCGTTTTGCTGGATTTTCTCCACATTGTAGCACTATAAACTTAAATTTCTCCGTCATTTATGGTCATACAGAAAAAATAAATATAAAAAAAGAATCTGTGGTATTTCTACTTTTGTATGTGTCCACTTCCAATCAAATCAAAACATTGTGCTTTTGTAAAATAAAGAAAATAAACAGTGTGTGCGTTCTGCCTCTCCGTCGCGGTGAACTTTTTTTTCTTGAGCACGTCTATAAACTGAAACAAAACTCAGCGAATACTTGTCACACATTTATGAGCCATACACCTTTATAAACATTTAAGTGTGTACTTTTAAATGATCGGATTCAAAACGAAAACAAATATTCTCTGTTTAAGTAATTTGTATAAAACCAACAAGATTTCCAGCTTCTCAAACGCTTCCTAATTATTTTTAATTCGGCCACGCCCACTCGCGCAAAAGATATTCACATGCAAATCTCCACATGGAACGCGATCGCCCTCATTACCTCAACAACAAAACACTTCACTTCACTTTTCGTCGAGTTTGAAAGACGTGCCTGAGCTTATGTCACGGGGTGACAAATAAGCCCGGGACGATCCCCGCTAGAGAAACGTCCCTGTTGAGATTTTGGAAATGAAACACCGTCCCAAAGCCGAGTGAGTGCCTGTCGCCATGGTAATGAGTGGCGGATTGACAACAGGTGTGGGTAATTTGCGCTGAGCGTTTGAATGAGGCCACGCTGGCCCATGAGAGTATAAAAAGTCAGAGGAAGAGAAAGTTGGGGTGGTTCCTCTCCTGCTTGTGGTGGTTCCTCTCCTGCTTGTGGTGGTTCCTCTCCTGCTTGTGGTGCTTTTGTTCCCGTTTGGAAGTGGCTGGCTCCTGTTGGGAAGTGTTCTCTGAAGTGTGTCGTTGAGGGTTCGTTGCGAGGAAAAAGGAACGTTGTGTGTATGAGGAATTGAAGACGGAGGGAGAAAGGATTTGAAGAGGGAAGTGCATCGTCTGGATGGAAGAGTGAAGATAAGTAATCGAATATTGAATCTCCTACCACACGTTTGATACTGAGATAGATGTGGGCTGAAGTATTTGGAGTGTACCGTGTGAATATCACTGAGTGAATTAAACTGATTCTCTGCTATTCTTATCTTCTCTTCCTGTTCGGATGGTGAAGCAAAACCAGTCTATGTCTATGAAGAAGTGTTTAAAATCTCCTTCCTCTCACTGCCGATCCTTCGCTTTTTGAACCGAGACCCAGGGTGAGTGCTGGCCTTAAGTACACTTGATGAGTGGATTTGCAGTGTTTGAATTGCCGTTCCTTCTCTTCCCTCGTGCTGTATATTGGAGTGGAATTCCTGTGAGTGTGTGAAAGTTTGTTTTTAACTGCCGTGCGCTCGCCCAAGAGGCAGGCTGGTATATTGTACATCTTCAGAGCTTGGAGAGATCGAGTACGTCCAACTGAGGAAAGGTTTGGGAAGGACAGCTGGCGTGAAATCCTGTTTCCTCCACGACATACGTAAGAACATTATATTGCTGTGTGAAGCATTGACTCTGTCTGCCCTAGAGAAAGCCCAGCCCAGTCTGTGACTGTGAGTTCGCTGCAGCCCAAAGCCCACCTGTATGGAGTGAAGTTTCTGCCTTCTTCCACGACACATGTAAGAAAATTATATTGCTGTGTGAAGCATTGACTCTGTCTGCCCTAGAGAAAGCCCAGCCCAGTCTGTGACTGTGAGTTCGCTGCAGCCCAAAGCCCACCTGTATGGAGTGAAGTTTCTGTCTTCTTCCACGACACATGTAAGAACATTATATTGCTGTGTGAAGTATTGACTCTGTCTGCCCTAGAGAAAGCCCAGCCCAGTCTGTGACTGAGTTCGCTGCAGCCCCAAAGCCCACCTGTATGGAGTGAAGTTTCTGTCTTCTTCCACGACACATGTAAGAACATTATATTGCTGTGTGAAGCATTGACTCTGTCTGCCCTAGAGAAAGCCCAGCCCAGTCTGTGACTGTGAGTTCGCTGCAGCCCAAAGCCCACCTGTATGGAGTGAAGTTTCTGTCTTCTTCCACGACACATGTAAGAACATTATATTGCTGTGTGAAGTATTGACTCTGTCTGCCCTAGAGAAAGCCCAGCCCAGTCTGTGACTGAGTTCGCTGCAGCCCCAAAGCCCACCTGTATGGAGTGAAGTTTCTGTCTTCTCCACGACACATGTGAGAACGTTATATTGCTGTGTGAAGTGTTGACTCCGTCTGCCCTAGAGAAAGCCCAGCCCAGTCTGTGAGTTCGCTGCAGCCCCAAAGTCCACCTGTAAGAGGAAGCTGTGGTCGTCCCTTCACTGGAGAACTCACCTGTCCGTCACCTCCCACTGTGTACCTGATACCAGCGTGGAGAAAGGAACCCAGTTAACCTACTTACCGTAAGACACCCACCTGATTCCTATCGACTGCTGTGAACGGTCCCCTACTTCAAAGAGAAGAGGAAGCTGTGGTCATCTACGCACTGGAGAACTCACCTGTCCGTCACCTCCCACTGTGTACCTGATACCAGCGTGGAGAAAGGAACCCAGTTAACCTACTTACCGTAAGACACCCACCTGAATCCTATCGACTGCTGTGAACGGTCCCCCACTTCAAAGAGAAGAGGAAGCTGTGGTCATCTACGCACTGGAGAACTCACCTGCCCGTCACCTCCCACGGCGTACCTGATATCAGCGTGGAGAAAGGAATCCAGTTAACCTACATACCGTAAGATACTTACTTGCATACTATTGACTGCTGTGAACTGTCTCCCACTTGAAAGGAGGAGAGGAAGCTGTGGCCATCCACTTACCGGAGAACTCACCTGTTCATCACCTTCCATTGTGTACCTGATACCTGCTTGGAGAAAGGAACTCTGTTAACCTGCATACCGTGAGATACTTACCTGTCTGGTACTCCTTACTGGGAATCGCCGTCTGTGGGGAAGACTGTGTCCTCTTGCCGTCTTGGACTCCTCCCTGGACGAGGGAGAGAAGAAGACTTTTAGATTAGGATTACCAATTGTTTTATGCTCAATAAAATTTGTTACTCTTTATTCCTTGACTCTGGTCTCGTCTCTGGCACGCTCCTCAAAGTGTTCTGGGTCTAGGGGTGGGCATAGTCCGGTTCGGCCCATCCCGACCTGTGACAGAAAATTGGCGTAGTCGGCAGGATTACACTTTGAGTTGAGCGACCAGAGTTGGTGATGGCAGAGGGGGAAGAACCTGGGGCTCGGCCACCTGTCATGCCGATCTTCATGGGTGCCCCGTGGGCCCCGAGGTATGGAGGCCCGGGGTCTGAAGTGAGTCTGTCGGAGTGGAAAAACCAGGTAGAGTACTTGGCAGGACTCCAGGGTCTGAATGCCATACAGAGGGTCCAGTTTGTGTTGAATTCCCTGGAAGGGGATGCAAGAAGGGAAGTTCAAGCAGCACCAGAGGCTAATCGAGCAACAATCCAGGCGATTTTCGACTTCCTCACAGGGCAATATGGGGATACCACCCCGGTAGCAGCACTGAGGGCGAAGTTCTTTAATTCTCGGCAAGGCCCTCGACAATCCATTCGGGCATTCACCTTACAACTGCGGGAGCAGTATTCTAGGCTGACGGGGAGACAGGATCATGGCCTGGGGGGCGAAGAGGTCCTGTTGCGAGACCAATTTGTGCTGGGGCTACGGGAGGGCCCAGTTCGGCAGAGTTTGCGGGTACAACTGAGGAGAGAGACGAATTTGACTTTCGAAGAGCTCCGACGGGAAGCTTTGGCCCTGGAGCATGACCAGGCGGAGCATGCGGGTGTCCCCAGCTGCCTGGCTACGAACGTTGTTGAACCTCCTTCGGCCCCGGCGGCGCCCGATTGGAAGCAAGCCCTCCGGGAAGAATTAAAGAGGGATGTTCGTGAGCAAATGTCGGAGTTATCCAAGTCTGTGAGGGAAGAACTACGTCGAGAACGGCCCCAGTACCCTCCTCACTCTCGAGAGCGGGCCTACTCTGATGGGGGTCGCCCGTTTGAACATCGTCCTCCCCGGTCAGTGGGCTCTCGATTTCAGTGGGATACACATGGGCGTCCCATCTGTAACGGCTGTGGAGAGCCGGGGCACTATGCTCGCCAGTGTTCCGCTCGACGGGCATCACAAGGGGGTTTTTAGAGTCTCCGGCCACTGTGGGTCAAGTGGTCGGGACCCCCTTGTCAGACCCCCCTCCTTCGATATCTTCTCAGAGCTGCCTGGTAGGCCGTTGTCCGGTGGTTGTGGTCCAGGTAAATGGCCAGAAAATCCGGTGTCTCTTGGATACGGGTTCCCAAGTGACCCTATTTTCAGAAAGCTTGGCCCAGGAGCTGTTTGGTTCCGGAAGCCAACTCCCTGCAGAGGCCCCCTGGCTGACGCTCCGTGGAGCAAACGGGCTGGACATCCCGTATGTGGGATACTTGGTGACCGATTTACAGATCCATGGAATTCTAGTACCTCAGAAGGGGGTAGTGGTCGTCCGAGACCCGTGTCTGGGGTCCCATCGTGCACTGATTGGAATGAATGTCATCTCGGACTGTTGGGAGGAACTATTTCGAAGTGCGCCGGCACGAGCAGCCGCAACACCGGCCGGCCAAGAGTGGGACCGCGTCAGGGCCGATTGCCGCCGGATATGTCTGGCCGAACAACAGCATGACCGAGAGAGCGTGGGAAGAATGGTTTGTCGCTATGCCCTGTCTATTCCAGCTCAAAGTGAGGCTGTGGTCCGAGTTAGGCTTCCCCCTCGACGTTACCGTCCACACGAATGGGTCCTGGTGGAACCCCATGACGAGGGTCCTAAGGTGGAAGTAGCCCGAGGACTAACCGTCGTCCGAGGGGGTAGGGTCCCCGTCCGAATTCGAAACACAAATCCCTTCCCGGTGCTGCTATACCGCCACCAGTGTTTGGCCCGAGTGACATCCGTGAAGCCACAGCAGGTTCACGAGCAGGGGGAAGTGAGGTTTGAGCGGGTGAGTCCAACGGTGGTTGAAGTGGCCCTAGCCCGAGTCGGTTCGGGAGTGGAGGAGAGCGGGAGAGGATTGCCGGCCCATTTGCAGGGAGAGTCTTTACGGGGCGAAGAGTTGAGGGAAGAACAAACGAGACAACTCCAAGAGTTCTTGAAGGATTGGCAGCACTTGTTCGCCACCCACGAGGAGGACTATGGCCGCACAGATGCGGTAAAACATCAAATTCCGACCGGAGACGCGGCGCCGAGCCGAGAACGTTATCGACCTGTACCCCCGACCTTGTACCCGGAGGTTCGTACCTTGTTGCGGGGAATGCTTGCTAGAGGGATTATTCGTGAGAGCAGCAGCCCTTGGGCCGCACCTATAGTATTGGTCCGCAAGAAAACGGGCTCTTGGAGGTTCTGCGTGGACTACAGGAGGTTAAACCAGGTAACTAAAAGAGATGCTTTCCCACTACCACGAGTCGAAGATTCCCTCACGAGCCTCACTCAAGCTGCCTGGTATTCCACCCTCGATCTAGCCAGCGGCTACTGGCAGGTGCAAATGGACGAGCATGACCGAGAGAAGACGGCATTCACCACCCCCTTTGGCCTCTATGAATGGGACCGGATGCCGTTCGGGCTTTGCAACGCTCCAGCCACATTCCAACGGCTGATGCAGCGTTGTTTGGGCAGTCAGCTGATGGACACCACTCTCGTCTACTTGGATGATGTTATCGTTTACTCTCCCGATTTCAGGTCTCATTTGGAGCATCTGGGGCAAGTATTCCGCTCCCTCGAGCGTTACGGGTTGAAGCTACAGCCCGACAAGTGTCAGCTTTTCCGTAAGGAGGTTAAGTTCTTGGGGCATGTGGTCAGTGCGGCAGGGATCTCGGTTGATCCAGAGAAGGTGGTGGCGGTGCGAGAGTGGGCAGCACCCAAGACGGTGCGTCAAGTGCGGTCATTCCTGGGCTTTGTGGGCTACTACCGGCGATTTATACAAGACTTCTCCAAAATCGCTAAACCTATTAACCAGCTGCTTGGAGGCACAGGGCGAACTCGGGGTCGAGGATCCCCGACGATCCAATGGGACCCAGCTTGTGAAGCTGCCTTTCAGAGGCTTAAACAAGAGCTGTTGCAGGCCCCGATCCTAGCCTATGCCGACTTCACGCAACCATTTATTCTATACACCGATGCTAGTCAGCTTGGTTTGGGTGCAGTCCTGGCGCAGAAACAGCAAGGAGAGGAAAGGGTAATTGCTTATGCCAGCCGAAGCTTACACCCCGCCGAAAAGAACGACTCAAATTATAGTTCCTTCAAACTCGAGCTGTTAGCCATGAAATGGGCGTTAAGCGAAAAGTTCAAAGACTATCTTTGGGGAGCCAAGGTACAGGTTGTCACAGACAATAACCCGCTGGTACACCTACAAACGGCCAAGCTGGGGGCGGTAGAGCAACGCTGGGTGGCACAACTGGCCAATTTCGACTATCAGATCCAGTATCGACCAGGAAAGGAACACATCAATGCTGATGTATTATCTAGGTTACCGGGTGAAGGATCGGCAGGCCATCCACAGGCCCCCGGAGCGGGGTCCGATGAGGGATTGATGGTGGGGGTCATTGAAGCACCGGGACAAGAGTCTGAAGACCCCCCTCCATGTTGGGGGTGGGATCCATCACGTTGGAGGTCGTGGCAGGGCGAAGATGGGGATGTGCTGAAGGTACGGACGTGGGTAGAACAGGAGATCTGGCCCGAGGGGGCGGAACGTCGAGCTGAGACTCGAGTTGTGCGAGGCTTGCTGGGACAGAGGGCGAGGCTGTGCCTAAAGGAAGGGGTGCTTTGTAGGGCACTGCAGGAGCCCGGCCGAGAAGAGGAGGTCCGTCAGATCGTGGTCCCTGAAGGACGTTGGCAAGCTCTGTTGGAGGCCTATCATGGCCGGATGGGACATCAGGGGCAAGAGAGGACGTTGGCCTTGTTGAGACGACATTTCTACTGGCCCGGGATGGAGGGGACTACCAGGGCTTACCTCCAGAGGTGTCCACGCTGCATCTTGTTTAAATCTAGGAAGGAGGCCCGGGCACCGTTGGTCCCGATCCAGGCCAAGGCACCTCTGCACATAGTGGCCATGGACTTCCTCACTCTGGGGCGACCGGTGGATCAGGTCCAGAATATTCTTGTCATCACTGATCTGTTTACTAAATACGCCTGGGCCGTCCCTACGGTGGACCAAACTGCTCTTACTACCGCTAATGCCCTCTGGAGATATGTAATTCAGCCGTTTGGTTGTCCGGAAATCCTCCATTCTGATCAAGGGGCTAATTTCGAGTCCAAGGTGATCCGTGAACTGTGCCTTCTGTACGGATGTAAGAAGACCCACACGACCCCTTATCACCCTCAAGGGAACGGGGGGTGTGAGAGGTTCAATCAGACCTTATTGGGCTTATTGGGTACCTTGGAGGAGGAACAGCAGGGCCACTGGGCTGACAGGCTTCCAGCGATGATACAGGCGTATAATAATAGCATACACAGTACCACTGGTTACGCCCCTACTTACCTAATGTTCGGCAGGCATGTGAGACTCCCAATGGATATGCTTATGGGGACCACCGGGGAAGAAGAGGGAGGAAATCTATCTGCTTGGGTGATAAATCACCATCAACGCCTGCAGTCGGCATATGAGCAAGTCGCTGACCGGATAAACCAAACGGCGTTGAAGAATAAGAGGTTGTATGATCGTACGGCTCGAGAGGCTCCGTTACTGCCCGGTGAGAGAGTGTTGGTGCGAGATAATCGACGGCAGGGAAAAGGGAAGTTGAGCGATCGATGGGAGGCTCAGCCGTACGTTGTTCAGCGACAACCCCATCCAGACCAACCGGTATACGCACTACGGCCAGAAGGAAGGGCAGGCCCTGAACGGGTGTTACACCGCAATTTGATCCGCCCTTGCCCGTATTTCCCAAAGCCAGTGGTAAGGGACCCGCCGGCCGACACGTCATGGGCACCCCCGCTGGTAGGGTGGGCAGTAATCCCAAGAGGTTTAGGCCTGGGACCACGGCCGGAAGCACCTGTCTCCCCTCCCCGACGGTCTCAACGAGGGAATCGGGGTCAGCCACCAGCCAGGTATGGGGACTGGGTGTCAGGAGACCGTTCTCGGGACTAGAACGGTTTGGCGGGGGGGTATGTCACGGGGTGACAAATAAGCCCGGGACGATCCCCGCTAGAGAAACGTCCCTGTTGAGATTTTGGAAATGAAACACCGTCCCAAAGCCGAGTGAGTGCCTGTCGCCATGGTAATGAGTGGCGGATTGACAACAGGTGTGGGTAATTTGCGCTGAGCGTTTGAATGAGGCCACGCTGGCCCATGAGAGTATAAAAAGTCAGAGGAAGAGAAAGTTGGGGTGGTTCCTCTCCTGCTTGTGGTGGTTCCTCTCCTGCTTGTGGTGGTTCCTCTCCTGCTTGTGGTGCTTTTGTTCCCGTTTGGAAGTGGCTGGCTCCTGTTGGGAAGTGTTCTCTGAAGTGTGTCGTTGAGGGTTCGTTGCGAGGAAAAAGGAACGTTGTGTGTATGAGGAATTGAAGACGGAGGGAGAAAGGATTTGAAGAGGGAAGTGCATCGTCTGGATGGAAGAGTGAAGATAAGTAATCGAATATTGAATCTCCTACCACACGTTTGATACTGAGATAGATGTGGGCTGAAGTATTTGGAGTGTACCGTGTGAATATCACTGAGTGAATTAAACTGATTCTCTGCTATTCTTATCTTCTCTTCCTGTTCGGATGGTGAAGCAAAACCAGTCTATGTCTATGAAGAAGTGTTTAAAATCTCCTTCCTCTCACTGCCGATCCTTCGCTTTTTGAACCGAGACCCAGGGTGAGTGCTGGCCTTAAGTACACTTGATGAGTGGATTTGCAGTGTTTGAATTGCCGTTCCTTCTCTTCCCTCGTGCTGTATATTGGAGTGGAATTCCTGTGAGTGTGTGAAAGTTTGTTTTTAACTGCCGTGCGCTCGCCCAAGAGGCAGGCTGGTATATTGTACATCTTCAGAGCTTGGAGAGATCGAGTACGTCCAACTGAGGAAAGGTTTGGGAAGGACAGCTGGCGTGAAATCCTGTTTCCTCCACGACATACGTAAGAACATTATATTGCTGTGTGAAGCATTGACTCTGTCTGCCCTAGAGAAAGCCCAGCCCAGTCTGTGACTGTGAGTTCGCTGCAGCCCAAAGCCCACCTGTATGGAGTGAAGTTTCTGCCTTCTTCCACGACACATGTAAGAAAATTATATTGCTGTGTGAAGCATTGACTCTGTCTGCCCTAGAGAAAGCCCAGCCCAGTCTGTGACTGTGAGTTCGCTGCAGCCCAAAGCCCACCTGTATGGAGTGAAGTTTCTGTCTTCTTCCACGACACATGTAAGAACATTATATTGCTGTGTGAAGTATTGACTCTGTCTGCCCTAGAGAAAGCCCAGCCCAGTCTGTGACTGAGTTCGCTGCAGCCCCAAAGCCCACCTGTATGGAGTGAAGTTTCTGTCTTCTTCCACGACACATGTAAGAACATTATATTGCTGTGTGAAGCATTGACTCTGTCTGCCCTAGAGAAAGCCCAGCCCAGTCTGTGACTGTGAGTTCGCTGCAGCCCAAAGCCCACCTGTATGGAGTGAAGTTTCTGTCTTCTTCCACGACACATGTAAGAACATTATATTGCTGTGTGAAGTATTGACTCTGTCTGCCCTAGAGAAAGCCCAGCCCAGTCTGTGACTGAGTTCGCTGCAGCCCCAAAGCCCACCTGTATGGAGTGAAGTTTCTGTCTTCTCCACGACACATGTGAGAACGTTATATTGCTGTGTGAAGTGTTGACTCCGTCTGCCCTAGAGAAAGCCCAGCCCAGTCTGTGAGTTCGCTGCAGCCCCAAAGTCCACCTGTAAGAGGAAGCTGTGGTCGTCCCTTCACTGGAGAACTCACCTGTCCGTCACCTCCCACTGTGTACCTGATACCAGCGTGGAGAAAGGAACCCAGTTAACCTACTTACCGTAAGACACCCACCTGATTCCTATCGACTGCTGTGAACGGTCCCCTACTTCAAAGAGAAGAGGAAGCTGTGGTCATCTACGCACTGGAGAACTCACCTGTCCGTCACCTCCCACTGTGTACCTGATACCAGCGTGGAGAAAGGAACCCAGTTAACCTACTTACCGTAAGACACCCACCTGAATCCTATCGACTGCTGTGAACGGTCCCCCACTTCAAAGAGAAGAGGAAGCTGTGGTCATCTACGCACTGGAGAACTCACCTGCCCGTCACCTCCCACGGCGTACCTGATATCAGCGTGGAGAAAGGAATCCAGTTAACCTACATACCGTAAGATACTTACTTGCATACTATTGACTGCTGTGAACTGTCTCCCACTTGAAAGGAGGAGAGGAAGCTGTGGCCATCCACTTACCGGAGAACTCACCTGTTCATCACCTTCCATTGTGTACCTGATACCTGCTTGGAGAAAGGAACTCTGTTAACCTGCATACCGTGAGATACTTACCTGTCTGGTACTCCTTACTGGGAATCGCCGTCTGTGGGGAAGACTGTGTCCTCTTGCCGTCTTGGACTCCTCCCTGGACGAGGGAGAGAAGAAGACTTTTAGATTAGGATTACCAATTGTTTTATGCTCAATAAAATTTGTTACTCTTTATTCCTTGACTCTGGTCTCGTCTCTGGCACGCTCCTCAAAGTGTTCTGGGTCTAGGGGTGGGCATAGTCCGGTTCGGCCCATCCCGACCTGTGACACTTACATTGGATTTACATCAGAAGAAGAAGAACGATATTTGAAGACAAGAAAGATAAGGTAAGTAATTCTTACATATTAGTTTGCTATTGTTGGATAAATTTCACATTGCAGTTGAACTGTTGCTAGATATATGGTGAATATTATAATATTTAGACCCGTGTTTACTGTTACTGTGTTTGTGGGTATCTGCTCGAACGTAGATAGGCTATGTATATGGTAGGCCTAACCATAATGTTTTATATTTGATCGCAATCGCGTTTTAATGTATCATATTTTTGATCGCGATCGCGTTTGAATGTATCATATTTTGGAAAAGCAAAACGCTCCAAACGGCTTCATGTTTTTACTATTATCTCATTTCATATCATCATAAAGAATGGAAACATTTGAAGTAACATGATAATCAGTATATTTTTCTCTAGCTTAGTTGTTACTGAAATCTTTTTGAAAATATATATAGGCTGCTATATTGTTATTATTTTATGCAGCACTGCGCATAGCCTATACCTACAAGGCACAACAAACCTGGTGTTCATTATATATTGTTGGAAACATTTGTGTGAGTGTGTGTGTGTATTCTGTGAATTTTAAAAAGCAATTTTAACAAGAAAAATCTAAAATGTATTCCCAAAATCGTGCAGGCCTTTCTCTTGATATCAGTATGTTCACTTTTTTTTTTTTTCAGGGCCCAGATGCCACTGAGTCCTGCTGACTTCAACATTCACAGTACATGTCTCTGTACATGAACATGGTAAAGTGAAAATCAAACACCTTAGAAAATGAAAGGTATGTACAATGTTTTTAGGAATGGCACAAAGGTCTCTTTCTTCAATAAGTGCTTTTTTGTTGTGTATCTTTGGATTATGTTGTGTTGTAAATAAATCCAAACAATTTTAAAAGCCATTCTTTTTTAAATCTCCTCATTCTTTGTGCAAGGTTGGTCAGAATGATGGGCCCTGATAAGCTCCTAATAGGGCCATTAGGGAGGTTCTTTGTCTTTCTCAGGTGTGGAAAGCTTTCATATTAATGAGGTGATCCGCCCCTTCGCATATTGCTTTCTAACACAAAACACGTCGTAAAATTTTTAAATCAATATATTGTCTTCTCTGAATGAGCAGTCAGGGTGATTCTCACATAGTTTTAGAGCAAATATTCTAGGCTACGTGATACAATTTTCAAAAGTCTTGTGAAGAAATAATCAGTATGGGTTTCATGACCTTATTTCAGTGAGAATTTATTTTTGTATTTTCACAAACCACGCATAAATGTCATTATCTCAAAACTACAAACTTTTACATACATGCTGCTGATATATTATTGTAGCAGAGTTTGTGCTGAATACAGTGTAATTAGACTTTAGCCATGAAAATGTCACAAGTAACAGAAATAACCACAAATGTCAGAGCATGTCAGAACACCTCCAGGGCCCAGAAAACAGCTCAGACCTCAGAGGGTTAAAGGAGAACTCCGGTCAATTTTAACATTGAGCTCATTTTTTTGTACATTTGGAGTGCTGTCAATACAGAGAACAACGACAAAAATCGGTGTTGCCAACACCGAGTTATTCTATTTTTAAAATTTGCACCCTATTGACTTCAATGGGGCAAGTAGTAAGCCTGCTTTTTAGCCTCTTAACATCCTTTAAGTGTCATTACAAGTGCACAGAAATTGTGAGTGATTCCTTCCGAGTGAACACGGGTGGATCTGACTGCAGTAGATGTTAGAGATATTAATAAAAATGTGGATGGTAACCTGAGGTGAGACTGACGTTGATGTTGAGTTGTTGACAGAAGGATTTCCAGACTCGTGACGTGAATTGCGGACCCCGGTCTGAAACAATGTCTTCGGGGAGTCCATAGAATCGAAAGACCTGTTCTAAGAGCACCTCTGCAGTCTCGAAGGCTGTGGGTAATTTGGGTAAGGGTATGAGTCAGCAAGCCTTGGAGAATCGGTCGATCACGGTCAGAATGGTTGTGCAATTCCTGGAGTTGGGGAGGTCAGTAACAAAGTCAATGGCAATATGAGACCATGGGCATTGAGGAACGGGCAGAGGCTGTAACAACCCAGCAGGGCGTTGGTGAGATGGTTTGGACATATTGCAAGCTGGACATTGTTGGACGAATGCGATGGTGTCAGCCTGTAGCGATAGCCACCAGAAGCGTTCAGACACCAGCTGAAGTGATGCCGTAATCCCGGGTTGACTAGAGCTGGGGGAGTCTTGTACCAGATGTAAGACCCGTTGGCGAAAATCATGAGGAACATAAGTTCGATCATTGGGGCAATTCGGTGGAGTGGGATCATTAGTTTGAGCCTCCGTGATCTCAGTGAGAATGTCCCATTGGACTGGAGCTACGATTAGTGTTGATGGAATGACAGTCTCATTGATGCTTTTCAGAGATGATGAAGAGTCATGTAGTCTTGACAGTGCATCGGCTTTGCAGTTCTTGGACCCGGGTCTATAGGTGACTTTAAAATCGAAGCGTGAGAAGAAGATTGAGTCTTCTGGCTGAGCGGATATACTCTAGAATAGATTATGGTGATCTGTGAGAACAGTGAAGGGAATTTTGGCACCCTCTAGCCAATGTCGCCATTCCTCAAAGGCTGCCTTCATCGCCAGCAACTCCCGGTCTCCAACGTCATAGTTGATCTCGGCGGAATTCAATTTGCGTGAATAATAAGCACATGGGAATAGCTTGGGAGGACTGCCCTGACGTTGAGATAGGATAGCTCCAATGCCAGTGTTGGAAGCGTCAACTTCGACTATGAATTCTTGATCTGGGTCTGGGTGATGAAGGATAGGAGCAGTGGTGAAGCGATCTTTGAGTTGTTGGAAAGCGTTCTGAGCTGACGGCGACCAGTTTAAGCGCTGTCTCCCTCCCCTGAACAATGAAGTGAGCGGAGCCGCTATGGTGCTGAAGTTACCTATGAACCGCCTGAATGCTGCTTAAGTAGAGCAGATAATGGAAAACATCTGTGTAGGTGATTAGTCTCTGTACGGGGTGCATGGGAAATGTAGTCCGGGAAAGTCAATACTCAGGTGAGGGTGCCCTCCGGTGGCCATCAGAGAGAGCCACAGAGGTCTGATTCATGACATGCACTCATTTGTATGACCCTGCAACACAAGTAATCTCAAATATTACTAGGGCATAACTATAGTCCTGAGGATTGATAATAAGCATAATCTGAATAGGAAAACTGTCCTTTTCCTCCTATCCTTCACTTCGTCAAGCACGTTGTGAACCACCAGTTAAAGGGATACTTCACCTCTGGAAAGATGAATGTGTATTTAAAAAAGGTCATTTATGTAGAAGAAATGTGAAGAAATTTTTGAATTCAGAGCTTTCTAGTCTGAGAAAAGCCAGAAAATGTATTTTTGGCTTATGTGGATGAAAGACAACAACTCCCAGAATGCACTTGCTTCGCTGCCCTATGAGGCCACGTCTACCGGTTAGAGAGCGCAGTTGAAAACAACAAGAAGGTTAGGCTACTAACTTAGTGAGTCTCCGTGACGAGTTTGCCCGTGATTTCGAGATAGCCCAAAATGTCCGGGATTCGGCTTTTGCGTTCTACAGTCGCCATTCATCATGTTTACTGTGGCGAGCAGGACGAGGCTGACGGCCGCAGGAGAATGGCGCGAGGCCGGTGGCGTCTTTACTGAGACGCGCCGGGTCTCGCATCTCTCACGGAGGAGCGGGAATTTTCTTAGCAATGGTAAAACGCACATCAACCGATCACTTGTTTAGCGTTCATGTAAACACTACATTCAGACTCACCAATCGGAATGAATTCAGCTAGATTGAAACAAAATATGTGCATGTAAACAATGAATGGCGACCGCAGAACGTGAATCCCGGACATTTTGAACCATCTCGCCCGCCGGACAAGTCCGGGAAAAGGAGGATGGTAACCCCTACTATTCAGCTTTCTCCTACTACTCAGTTTTCTCCACAGAACAAGAGCCTGCTAGCTTAGCTTCCAAAGCTGACACTGTGTGTACATTATGTGAGTGAGATCCCACCCTCTATGGGCGGGTTGAAAACATGCAGAACAGCTCCTTCTACTGGCTGTAGTCTTTAGCCTCTGGCCAGAAAATCCTCAGATGACGCAAAATGACGATTTTTGCGTCATCGGAGGATTTTTTTCAGACAAAAAATACATAAATCTCTCGTCTCAGTGGGATATGAGGGTGGAAAGCATGGTAATTCGAAAATACTACAGGTTTTCTACTAATACAAAGCTTAAAGGGTTAGTTCACCCAAAAATGAAAATTCTGTCAGTAATTACTCACCCTCATGTTGTTCCAACCATGTAAGTCTTTCGTTCATCTTCGGAACACAAATTAAGATATTTTTGATGAAATCTGACAGAATTCTGACTCTTCCATAGGCTTCCAGTGTGACCGAAACTCACCGACCCAGAATAGTTATTAAAAACATCGTTAAAATAGTCCAAGTGACTCCAGTGGCTCAATATTAAGTATATCAAGCGACGAGAATACTTTTTGTGCGCAAAAACAAACAAAAATACCGACTTTATTCCACTAATCAATTCCTTCTCTCTGGGCCTCGTAGTGTTTTTGCGCTGCGCGTCTGTGTTGCACGTCATCACGCATCACACACATGACCTGCTTCGGCCAATTGTGAGCCTACGTGATGACGTGCAACACAGACGCGCTACGCAAAAACACTACGAGGCCCAGAGAGAAGGAATTGAATAGTGGAATAAAGTCGGTATTTTTGTTTGTTTTTGCGCACAAAAAGTATTCTCGTCGCTTGATATACTTAAGATTGAGCCACTGGAGTCACTTGGACTATTTTAACGATGTTTTTAATAACTTTTCTGGGTCGGTGAGTTTCGGTCACACTGGAAGCCTATGGAAGAGTCAGAATTCTGTCAGATTTCATCAAAAATATCTTAATTTGTGTTCCGAAGATGAACGAAAGACTTACATGGTTGGAACAACATGAGGGTGAGTAATTACTGACAGAATTTTAATTTTTGGGTGAACTAACCCTTTAATGCTAAATCCTGAAGTATCCCTTTAAGTCCAGAGAAATAATTTAGCCATAAAAAACATCTTAAGTCATTTATTTCCTCTCGGCTTATGCCCTTTCCAGAAAATATTCTCTGAACCACACAAGTCTTAGCCTACTAACATCCACAGCTAAGATGATAAGGAAACAAGACTCACTTCACAAGCTACACATGAACACCTAGCTTTATGCTAGATACCTAGCCTAGCTAACCTATTAAACCATAGCTCTGAACTCTTTAGGGTCATGCATTAGTCTCTCACCCCTAGTGTGCCAATAATGTTGCAGATCCTCTGTTTAACCTGACCCTAACCAGACAGGAGACCGAAAGGACTGACAAGCCATTGCGAGGAACACTGTTCCACCAAGGCTGCTGACATCCTACAGCACCGGAGCCAAACGTAACTACACCATGAGAGGACGAACGACCCATGACCCAAGCCAGAGTTACAGCCACACCGGGCTGATCAAGATTATCATCTCCTTACCCCATCATAGGGGTAAGAAACAGAAGGTAAACAACCTCATGCCTAGTTCACACAACACAACTTTAAACGTCGGCAGATCGCTGTGCTGTTTAGACTACATGACTTGCTCTGGAGTCTTGAAGTCATAGTGTGAACACCACATGACACTACGTAAATGATCTGCAACAGGGTGTTACACACTACACGAGCTGACAACAACTCTGTTACCCAACGACTCTATACGGTCCCAAAACCACAGTTTGTCACGAAAACATGCGCAAGAAGTGGAATGGGAAATGGCGCATTGTCTATTTGAAATGGACGGCGGGACAAAATTGACGGTAAAAGAATAAAAATAAAATAATAATAATAATATATATATATATATATATACATACATACATACATACACACACACACACACACACACACACACATATATATATATATATATATATATATATATACATACATATACATATACATATATACATATTGTTTGCGCAATGATCTGTTTGGAACCCCCCCAAAAAAAGGAATATGGGTGAAAGGATGGATAAGCACACGGGGGCAGCAGGGATTGTCTGTCAGAGAGAGTTGGAGGTGAGTAAAACATTATAATGAAAAAGCAGTTGCCTGTTGTGGTTTGGCAACGATGGTTACAAATACAGAAGGCTTTTGTAATGTCATAACAAGCTGATCATTGGCTGTTGCTCGTCATGACACGTGACACCACAGACTATCGAGTCGGCCGACAGCTCCAGACATTTGGCATGCTAGATATTTGTCTGGCGGTATCAGCGAGCGTTTTTGATGTGTCGTTAAGTATTTCACACTTAAAGATTGGCGAGCACGGATCACCCGCAGATTTGCACGCGATTACAGCCCGACCTGTCGGCGAGCTCGTTAACTTGCAAATTGGGCTTAAATCGGCCTTAAAATCCTGTAGTGGGAACTAGCCATAACATAACAGATCACAACGTCTCACAAGGAGCGGACCTGTGCTCAAAGCCTCACACTCCAGCTAGAGACTGAGGTTCAAACCAGATTCAACCCAGCTGGACTGAGCATGCCCAGGACCTCTATGCTACATAGAGCCCTAACCACTTCCTGCAACCACAAGCAAACACCTGCCCCAAAACTAATTGACTTCAGAATGACAGGTGACACTCTGTCAAGGCACCTGCTGCACCAACTCAAAGACCTGGACTTGGCTACTGCCAACATCACCTGATGGAACGACCACCGCTCCAGGAAACACAAACAACCAGAGGCCACCATGGCCTTCCAGCCTTGTATGACAGAGGTGTGTCTGCTCTTTCTGCACTTCCAACGTCGTTCGTGGTTGTCCTTGAGAGGGACAACAACGATCGAAAGGGGGGAATCTGTAACGACTGAGACCAAATCAGACACAATTATTTGGTATATGTATCATAAAAATCTTCAAACTTCACTCTGGGATCTGTGGTGCCATCCCCCAAAACAGGGCAAGACAGTCTTCGTTACCACGACCACGATCAGATAAGTTAGTACGACCCTTAGCAATGTGAACAAGGCCCCTGCTACAAACCCACATATATTAGAACAGACTCTCCTGCATTCATTTATTGATGAACTGATTAACATGAAATTAAAGGATACTTCAGGATTTAGCATTAAGCTTTGTATTAGTAGAAAACCTGTAGTATTTTCGAATTACCATGCTTTCCACCCTCATATCCCCCTGAGACAAGACATTCATGTAGTTTTTGTCTGGAAAAAATCCTCCGATGACGCAAAAATCGTCATTTTGCGTCATCAGAGGATTTTCTGGCCAGAGGCTAAAGACTACAGCCAGTAGATGGCGTTGTTCCGCATGTTTTCAGCCCGCCCATAGAAGGTGGGATCTCACTCACAGAATGTACACAGTGTCAGCCGTCTTTCTTTGGAAGCTAAGCTAGCAGGCTCTTGTTCTGTGGAGAAAGCTGAATAGTAGGAGAAAGCTGAGTAAGTAGGGGTTACCCTACTAGTTACATGAACGCTAAACAAGTGATCGGTTGATGTGGGTTTTACCATTGCTAAGAAAATTCCCGCTCCTCCATGAGAGATGCGATGCAGTAATGACGCCACCGGCCTCGCGCCGTTGTCCCGCGGCCGTCAGCCTCGTCCTGCTCGCCACAGTAAACATAATGAATGAATGGCGACTGTAGAACGCAAAAGCCGAATCCCAGACATTTTGGGCGATCTCTAAATCCCTGGCAAACTCATCACGTAGGCTAGCCTTGTTGTTTGTTTTCAACTGCGCTCCCTTACCGGTAGGCGTGGCCTCCTAAGGCAGCGAAGCAAGTGGATTCTGGGAGTTGTTGTCTTTCATCCACATAAGCCAAAAATACATTTTCTGGGTTTTCTCAGTCTAGAAAGCTCCAAATTCAAAAATTTCTTCACATTTCTTCTACTTAAATGGCCTATTTTAAATACACATTCATCTTCCCAGAGGTGAAGTATCCCTTTAACATGCACTCCAGAACATTTTGTGAATGATTTACTGTCTTGTGTTGTGTCTTTTAATACTATTATCTGTTGATACTATTATCTCTTGATATTATGTATTTTATTATAGAACCAACATTTAAGGGTAACCTCACGTATACCATGTTTGGTCTCTATAAATGGGTACTTTGCAGATCAAAATGATTGTGTACATGATATGCCAATATCTATGCAAATTAGTATTACAAGAATCTTTCTTAGTTTCGTCATCAGAAACCAATCCAGTGTGCCATTGCAAATGAGCACGCTTAGGACAAAGACTCATAAATCTTGCCCACAGAGGAAACTCCCGCCAGAAAGTCCACCCTTCTCATTGGTCAAGCAAACCCGGAGAGGTGGGGCCGTTCTCAGGCTTTATTAGAGACAGTTCACAGTGACCTCACTCTCTCTTAGCTCTTCGCTTCTGGCCTCAAATGCTTCGCTTCGCTTTCGCTTCGCTTTTGGCCCAAGGGCTCCCAAAGGGAGTCAGACTGCTATTTTCTTCCATCCAGAAAACTACAACCTTACCATCACTGAATGGGCAACGATCAACTCTTGGCCTTCTCGATACGTTCAGGATGCCATGCTGTCCAGCGTGGCCTCAACAGGCCCCCGGGCTGCAGGCTTCGACTCACAACAGCCATGTGCTCACTCAGGAGAGAGAAGACTCTCTTAACCACAACAGCGTCGAAACCACCATGCAAGTTCATCATATCTTCTCCATCCAGTAGAGAAGAAAACGATTGCAACTTATACAGTGACATCTGTCACTCACGGACCCATCAACATACTCAATTTTCAACCACTTCCAGAATTATAGACTGCACAGACCATGCAAGTATCAATTTAATGAGGTCCTCTGAAAATGATAAGCCGATGGTTCTTTTCATAGTTAAATACATCTTTTCCATAGTTCCATTTCCTGCTTCCGGTTCCATATCACTCACCCTTCTACCTATGCATGCGTGTATGTATGTATGAATGTATGTATGTTTGTTTAGTTTAGTTATGTTTGTGATTTAGATAATAAAACTTGTGCACAATATGTAGTTGGTTCTGATTATCTGCTTGCAACAAAGTCCCTTTTACGATCTTGATCTTGTTACATGCTCTAAGTGCTGTACATGCTGAGGAATAATTATCTTTTGGTGGCCATGAAAGATACGCTTTTCTTAGAATAAATGAATAATCAAAAGAGTTTTTTGGAACTGATTAATTGATTGTAATATTAATTTAGCTACCTCAAGTTAATCCAATTAACTGACCCAAATATTAATCATAATCATAATTGATGATTATGAGTTAGTATTAATATTTCCCCTTTTAGCTAATTTGTTACAAATGATTTAGGGTCTATTCTGGTTGGATACTCATCACACAGTATATGACCTACCCCAACCCCGTCCCTAAACCTACCCGTCACTGGGGTTAATGCCATTTATGAGTCTTCCCCTACCATCCTAGGAAAAAAAATATTGCTCCCCAGATGTAGATATACATTTTGCTCTGTTTCGCTCGGACATTTAACGCCGTACAAATACACGCGGAATCACTCGGACATTTAACGGCGTAGACATACACGCGGAAGATGACGGTTCACGCGGATAGCTCAAAATGCGTATAGATAACACGCCACTTGTCTTGTTTACGCAAAGTCATGATGTCATGTTGGTTTTTCTTTTTCTAATTCCACTTGTCCCTCCATTTTCATTTCTCCTAAAACTTCTACTATTTCCTTTAGTATTAAAAACTGACCTTCTGGTATTACTTTTGAAGGTGGTTTGGCAAAGATTTCCTCTTTTTTCTTTGTTTCTTTGTCTGTCTCATTTATTATTTTCCTTGCTTGTGTAGCAGGGTGGAATAACTCCACCTATTGGGAGATCGTGCGCATGCGTGTGGCTTATTGGCTGCCCTTGTATGGAGTATAAAAGTGCGTTTTGGCGACCGGATATGCGTCTTGGTATTGCCGTCATGTCATCTGTTGCCGTCGACGGTTTAGACTGTGTCCTTGTCTTCCGTCTGCTGTGCGCTCGCTGTCTACTTATCACAGGTATGTTCAGCCTCCTTATAAACAAGTATTGATCGTGTTTCGCTGTTATCTGTTCTATTTTCAGTAAATATTTATAGCATGTTATTTACAGCGGTATGTTTCGGATCGAGCGGCTGCATTCCCGCATAGTGTGCGACCATGAATGGTTTGTTTACGATGACTGTTCGGATCGAGCGCCTGCATTCCCGCATAGTGTGCGACCATGAATGGTTTGTTTACGATGACCATCCTGCGGTATGTATAATTATAGCTTTGTTGTTTAGTAATCTGTTATTTTCTTTTACATATTCTTGTTATGCTCTGCAGATTTGAGTGTCCTCCCCGTCTACTCAATGAGATTGAGCGTCAATATTAACTCGTGAAGCACCTAATTGTGACTACGTTGCTGTTTTGCCTTTACGTTTAGTTTATAGTAACTGTGCACGTTGTTGCGGTGTTGTGACGCGTCGGGGCTGGTGCGGCTTGCTGGCTGGTCTGTCTTCACCAGCTGCCACCTGCTTGATCTTCTGATTGTGCATCAGTATATTGAGTTTGTTTATGAATGTTTATTGTTTTTCATACTTCATTCTGGGCATTGTAATTTATAACTGCTGAGTCTGAGTGAAGTGTGTGCTTTTAATTTGTCTTTGCTTCCTTAAGATTAGTTATTTGTATTTTGTTTTTGTTTGCTGTGTTATACTTGTATTGTCTTTTATAAGTTTGTTGGTTTTGTATTCATTTTCTGTGCAGGAGTCGGGGGTATCTGGAGTGAGGAGGCTAGCTGTTAGCGTATGGTGTGTGGTGATTACACCTAGTGCCGTGTGTTTTCTTGCATCCAATCCTCACGTGTGTGTGCGGGCGTGTGTTTGGGTTACTGGGGTTCTTCTAATTGAGGCAGCTAGCCCGTGTCTCCAGGTACCTCCGCTGCTGGTCAACTAACTCAATTTAAATAGAAGTTTGTGGTTGTTGTGTCTGGTACATATTGTGCACGTTACTGTAAAATTGATTCTAAGAATCTTGCTGTGTTTTAAATATTTATATTTTCAATGTAGATGAAAATAAAAGTGTGTTCTTTTTTCAATATGACCCACGTCTCCTCAACCATCCTTTGATCAACGAACCTGTGCGCCCTTAGGGCTGTTAGTCCTCAGTATTCTGGGGTGGCGTAGTCGACAATTATCACCATAAGGTAGATTATTTATTGAGAGCCAATTCCGCTTCCTGCCACACCTGCTTTATACTTTTCAATAATTCTTCTCCCTCTTGTTGTTTGAACAATGCCAGCACTGCCCGTTCTTTTTCTCGTTTAGCTTCTCTAGTTTTTCTCTTAGGCTCTTATTCTTTATTCTATCATTTTTTATCAAAGTTTCCATTTCTTCGCACAATGTTACATCAAATGTCCCTTCTTTTGGCCATTTTGTCATCATATCTTGAGTTCTCTTTTGCCATTTATTTGACATTTTATCAATTAATTCCTTACCCAAAGGGTATTTTAACCCTACCATTTCCACTGTAGAGGCCATAATTCTCCTCTAGTCAATTTTTTTTTAAGAAGCAATTACCGTTGGCTTTTTTTGAATTTCTAGTTTCAAATATTATTTTGCAAAGGGAACTCAATATACTGTTTAATTGAATTTTCCTCTATCTTTTCCTACAACTTGTATTTGAATGTTTACTCATATACAAATGTTCTCTATTGCTTTATTTCTTATTCAAAAATTACCAATCATTGATAACAACCACTTTTTAATTATAGTATTTTTTTCTATTATTTATCTATTACACTTTGCATAAACAGAATAACTAATTATTCAGCACCACTTATCAGTATATGTTATATACCTTATTACATCAATTTATTTTTGCAAAGCTAGTTTCTAAATTAGTTTCTCTCACATTCACAGTATTTCAACATTCACATCATTCACAAAAGTCCTTTATTATTGAATGGGGACAATTTTTATTCTTGTCAGGTTTGCATACACGAAACAGACAAGATGGTAGGTTTGATATTTTAATAGCAGAATGGATTGGACACAGCGTGAAAGGTGAGTAAACAGGAAGTAGATAATCAGATTAAGCTTAACTGAATGATAACCAAGTCTATCTCTCTCTTGCAGATGAAGATGATGAAGTTTCTCTGAAGATGGAATTAAAAAAGACAGGCTGAAGAAGAGCGAGATCGACGGTGAGTATGCAGGTAGGTAATGTAGAGGGTCTGTGAGTCATGAATCAACGTATTGACGAGACCAGACGAGGAATGAAGGGAGAGTGCTGAATATATAGGGCTTGTTAACGAGGGAGTGCAGGTGATGATGATGATGGCTGATAGAGTGCAGGTGTGCAGGTGTGCCAAGGAGGATGATGGGAAGTGTAGTGCACACACAGATTAGGAAGACAGATGGTGGAAGTGACAATTCTTTCATTTTTGTTCCTGGGGCTTATTACTTTTAACCCAAGGACTCATACACACATTCCTTTATCTCTCCTCGAGTGGACAGTTCACCCCCACCACCAGACCAGTCTGTGAAGGTCAGCAAGGGGTTACAATCCACAAGAAACAGAGCTTATTTTTAACCACAGGTATCCAGAGCCCACACACACAAATATTTACTCCACTCCCTGTCAGTCTTACTTCATTACTATACTTCCTCAAAACAGTGAAAAACAATACACTTAAGATTCACTTCCTGTGACACAGTGATACTTTTAAAACTATCCTATTCTATAGGACTTAGCTAACCCGAGCAGACCCTCGCTACACACAACCGAGGCGGTAACTGTTAAGCTAAACCTATCTTATTTATATAAAACTTAGCCTACCTGAGCAGACCCCTGTTCACCATAAACAGAGCGGTAACTGTAGGCAAAACTTAGCTTCCACAAGTAGACTCTCGTTAAATCTTTAACAAAATGGTAACCGGAAGCTAAACTTTATCTGTGCGCATGTTATATACTTATCAAAGTAAACACAGATAAACCACTGGTATCCTTTATTAGTAAATACAAATCCTTGCGTACGTACGACAAAATCTTTGCGCTAAATCAGCAGTACCAGTATTTCAAACAATCCACACAGGATTATTTAAGCACTAGCAAAGACCATTGGGAGCTCCCCCGCGCTATTACCATATCATTTGATATCCTCAAGGCCTTCTTATTAGAAATCACACTACATGCAATAATTTCTGGAATCAGAGACCCTTTTTTTAAAAAAAAACTATTTTCAGTTCATTAAATTTAAAGAAGCTTTAAAACCCATCAGCACAGCCCGCCGTGGTTTGTCACCAGCTCTTAGGGATGTCCCATCTGGGGTGCCAAATGTTGTGGTTTCAAATTTTCCAGGGAAATGACTTTTCAGAGATTTTTGATGCCAGAAATATTAAATTTTATTTCACAACCAAAGTCTGAACACCCTTCTGCAGAAAGACGCTCTAGAGCAGTGTCCAGCTTTTACATATATACCTACATCCTTGTCCTAAAGATGGTAATACATTCTATAGATGTTTTGAGAAATAGTTTGTACCATGTGATATCACTGAAATGGAATTCTCTGCTGCAACACATTCCTGCTCTCAGGCTTCCAAAGTCAAACCAAAGACACACACATGGAAAGGAAATAATAGTGTACAAATCTATAGCTAAATTACTTATTTTCTAAATAATAAAACCTTCAACATCATTTATCCCAGAGAATTTGTGAATGATCGTTTTTGTAAGTGTGACAGAAGGGTTGAAAATGAAAGTGTTATTGTAACTTCAAGAGGGGGTGTAGGGAATGATTTGAATTTCAAAAGATATTATGAACCAACAAATACACTTACAGATACATACACATACACACACTTACACAGAGGCCCGAAGCGCAGAAGATGGAAAGGACGGAAGAATGCCCATATATGGGAAACAATGTCAACACCGGAAGCCTCCTTGACTGAGGCAATAGAAGGACTGAGGAAATAAAAACATATTTCAAACAAAGTTTCTTACCTGCAGGAAGAATGCCCATATATGGGAAACAATGTCGACACCGGAAGCCTCCTTGACTGAGGCAATAGAAGGTTGATGTCACATGATTTAGTTACTCTGGAAAAAAACAACAAGAAATTGCATAGGAACAATGTAACCCAGGTCCATATATATATGACTGCTTTTTGACTGTTAGAGGTTGCATTTTTGATTCTGATGTCGTGTGCATCCCTGGGGAGAAATTAGCTCTCTTCCAGTTCAGTTTATTAACTGAAATTCTTTTTGCTCAAACTGCTCTGCTGTATTATCTTAACTTGAATAGCTCGGATGAGGACAAGTTATTTTTTACATCTATTGCTTGAACTGCTTACAAGGTAAATAGCCTGTGTAATTGTCCACTCATACAGGACTGCCCTGTTGAGATTGGATAAGCTGAAGTATTATAACCTGTAACCTTCTGATATTTTGCTACAAAAATTAATCATTGTGTAACCAGTATTTTTATCTTTTGTTCAAATAAATTTTTATTTTATAAAGACAAATACTGTTCAGTTTTACTTCAGCTTACAAAGACAGTTCTATAAGTAATAGAAAGAGCATTATAGTATATCTTGCAAGACCAAGGACAACGAAGGATCCAGGAAAGATTCTGCTGGAGGGTAAGCATGAATTTGATCAATAGGCCTAGTTGTCAATGATTGTTATTGTTTCACGAAGGTGTAGGGACACACTTAGGTTTACTGGTATAGGCTAAACAAGCTAGTGAGGATTTAATCCTATTCTGACCTGACAGCAAAAGACCACCTAGCTACTTCGATACTAGGGGTTCTTCAGGAGCTGAGATAAATACCAGATCTCACTACAATAGCCATGCCTAATACTGGAAGTATTTCCCTAATTCACAGTATATGTTCCTTTATTAACAAGACACCAGTTTTCATTTCATTAAGAGAACAAAATGTTTAAAACCAAATGCGTTACATTAGGCTGCAGGTAAGAAACTTTGTTTGAAATATGTTTTTATTTAAAGTATCTGTGCATTACACAAAAGAATTTTCTTTGCCTAATACTGAAAGTATTTTCATCACAGTGTCTGTTCCTTAACTAAAAAGACACCAGTTTTACCTGTTCTCTGCATCTTGGGTGGCCTAAGGACTTAAACTAACTAAGTGTAGAGCCTTTTAGAATAGTTTGCACTACATGAAAGAAACCCAATACTTTAATTTTTTTCTTTGTTAAAGTCTCTGTAGCTAATGTACTTGAATTTTATTCATCTGCAACATTAGTTGTATAATTACAGTTTTGCATAATAAATGTTCTCAAAACTGCATACAAAGTTTCTTTCTTTCTTTAAAAAAAAATACATTTAGCAGTTTGGCTAGCACACATGCCAGCATGACAAAACTAAGGCTCAATCCCCTTCGCCTACCCCTTACCCTTGCCCCTTGAAACAGAGTGGCAAGGCGTAGGGGTGAATATTCCCCTAAGAAGTGGGACACCACTACAACACAGTTACACGTCATATACATCGTCGCTAGCACCTATGTCACAGGAGATGCATAGCAGACGTACGGTAAAAGATAACCAATTCCCTGCCGCAATTACATTTACCAATTACCAGACATGAAAATATGTTGCGGGACTATCGTTAGCGAACTTTAGCGATTTCTTTTTTTACAAACGTTTCTTTGAAGAACATGACCATAAATATGAACACAAGATTGAATGTAACATAAGCAATTGATTATTTGTCGTTAAAATACTTGGCCAAAATTCTTACATTTATGGGTCTCCTTTTTTGCTTGGGCAGCCATGTTGCCTCTGTAGCCGATGTATGCAGGGACATTTCTCATACCCCTTCATTTTAAGTGTGGTCCCGAAAAATCTTCGTTTGAAGGGCTATATGGCCCTTCCCCCTACCCCTACCCCTACCCCTCCAACCAAAAGAGAATCGAGACAATCCTATCCCTTAATGTGAAAACGTAAAACAGAGGGGTAAGGGAAAGTGAAGGGGGAAGGGGTAGAATTGGGATTGGGCCTTAGTGTATTTACTAGTTGCCATATCAACACTATGTAGAGAAAAAATTGCAGGCAAAATTAAAACAATTTTTGGAAGATATGACTGAACATTTATTTATACATAGCAAAAGTACATTTCTTACTGACGTAAATTTTCAGTTTTTAGTGTTTATATACAATTATATATTATTCTATTTTAATCTCCAATTTGTTGTATAGATAGTTCTTTAATGCTGATCTAACCAGCAGTAGACACTGACACTGCGTTACAATGTGCACCTATTAGAACTATGCTATCATAGGATGTTAGTGATATAATTCACATTAACAACTTTTATGAATTCTATTGAGAAACCATGAGAAAGAGGTGAATTAAGACTGAGAGGTCAATGTAGTGTTCACATACCTCCTGTTCCATGTTTTCTGTTCAACATCAGTCTGTAATGTAAGCACTTATTAGTAAGCTACGAAAGAAAGCATACATGTTTGACATGTGGAACAAGTGAATGCAAAAAAAGTAAACTGCACGTTTGAGAGCAACTCTTCCTGTCTGTGTGCTTTCGTTTATTGTACAAGAAAGACACAACATTTTGTCGATGAGTGATGATCGGTGTGATTTTAACACGAAAAACAAAAACAAAACTGCAGCTTGAATCGCACGCATTCGATATCTTCTACAAGCATTCAATAATGAGGAGGACAAGCAGAAACGAGTGCTCTTACTACATCACACGGGACCCGATGTGTTCGACATTTTTGATACGCTGCCAGAAACTGGAGAAGATTCGCTACAGCGGTGAGAAAGCTACACGCGTATTTCTGTCCAAAAGCCAATCCTGAATATGAAACATATTTATTCATATTCAAACAAGACAGGGTGAAGACGAAACATTGGATGCGTATCACACTAGATTGAGGCAGATGGCAACAAAATGCGAGTTCACAAACGTGGACAAAGAAATTAAATAAAAATAGAGCTGCAAGCAGCAATACGGGGCCAAGCCCTGCAAAGCACAGCAAGCAGACCAAGTATGGCGCACAGCAAGCACAGCCAGCACATCAAGTACAGCAAGCGCAGCAAGCATTTAAGCGCCAAGAACAGTGCGGAGCCTGAAGAACAAAACATCAGAAATTAAATGTACAAAATGTACATCAAGCACATAAAGTACAGCAAGTACTGTAAGCACTGCAGCACAGCAAGCATTTAAGCACCAACTCGAACCCACTATAGACAGGTCAGGAGTCAATCACCCATCGCATTGCGCCACTTGGCAGACATGCATATTCACAGCTGCCGAAATTCAATAGTTTCAAGGTTTGAGTGTGAGAATGAGTTCACAAAAAAGTTCCATAACATGTTAACCAGATTAGCATGCTATGCTAATGTAGCTTATGGTTATCCTGATAGCTGAAGAGCCACATTAGAAAGAATGGCATCTGGTTAGCATGCTAACCAATTATTATGCTAAGCTAACTAGCATAAGGCAACAAACACAGGCTAGGTCAACTTCGGAGATGAATATCTCGGGAACGGTAGCGAATATCAAAAATCGGTTCAGTCATTTCTGTGCGGCTCAGTCCAAAGAACATCTGATCAAATTTTGGACAAAATTGAGCAAGATTTGAAGGAGGAGTAGCGAAAAAACAGTTTTTCATTTGTTCCAATATGGCGGATCACATTGTCACATTGTTGGAAAATGACAAATGAGATATCGACGGAATCGGAATAAGCCAAGGAACATAATGACGTAAAGAAATAAAAATTTGAACAATGTTTTCAAAAGTTATAAGCGTTTTTGCAAAATACCTTATATCTCTGGAACACTAGGTGGTGCTGTATTCAGTCTTCTCATGTACCTTCAGGGCATGTGTCGATCATCCATACAAAATTTTGTGAAGATATGTCAAATAGTTGAAAAGTTATTGCAAATTATGACAAAATTCAAAATGGCGGACACGTGGTACATCCCATCCTGGCATTCCCATCCTCCCATTCGGCATGACTCAAGGAATCCATAGATACCAAATTTATGATTTTATGACAAACTGTTCAAAAGTTATTGGCCAAAATAGCAATTTTTCATATCTCATGACCCGTAGGTGGCGCTGTTCCCAACTTTGGCATGGAACCTCTGATCATGCTTCCAATGAAGTGTACCAATTTCAATTGATCAAACTTTGGCCGAGATACAGCCTCTTAGCCAATTTTGGGTTGACCTCGTTAACTTTGCGACATCATAACGTTTTTAATTCCAGTATAGCAAAAAATTCTGTTCAGTCATTTCTGTGCGGCTCAGTCCAAAGATCATTTAAGCACATGTTTGGACAAAATTGGACCAATTTTGAAGGAGGAGTAGCGAAAAAACGGAATACTGTACTTAGGCATGTGCCGGTATCAACTTTTCATGCTGCGATTAATTGATTGAGCTTTTACCACGGTATACGGTATTATCACGATATTTTAATTGCTCAAGAGAAATGGATGGATTGGTGGGGGGGATGTAGAAAAAAAACTACTTGTATTACAATAGTGATTGTCAAAACATTTGGTAACTAAATAGAATTTTACACAATTTTCACGCTTTCAATTCTTGGGATTTGATTTCAATCTTGATTCAGTATTGACTTTTTGGATAATTATTAGGTAGGCTACAGTAGACAGACGTTAATTTTTCTCAAGAAAAAATATATCTCACATAATGCTGTAAACATACAGAGAGCCCTGTCTGCTGGTATTATTAAAGGTTAAAAATTAACTAATTAAATTAGATATAATTTGGTTTTCATTATAATAACAATTATGACACAAGTAAAAATATAATGCAAATGTAATATAGTGCACATATTTAGCAAAATACTCCTCTCTATAGCTTTTTTTCTAGTCAACTAACGTGTTGGTCATTAAATCAGCCCGGTCTCACCCCAAAACGTCACATACTGACGCGTCTTGACCAAACGGCAATATACGACGAAAAGGGTACCCCTAAAACGTCCATATGAGACGAAGACATAAGCGCACCAGCAGCGCCTCTTAGCGGTACCCTAACGCATACCTAAACCTACCCATAACCCGAATAGTCACATACGGACGTTTTAGGGGTACCCCTTTCGTCGTATATTGCCGTTTGGTCAAGACACGTCAGTATGTGACGTTTGGGGGTGAGACTGTGTTAATTAAATGGCTTTCCTGAGGTAAATGTAACGTTCTGTGACATAATTGTTCACCTGCAGTTTTATTGACCTCTTTCCGTGGTTGAAAAACACTGAATGATCGATATTATGTATGAGGCATATATACCTTTCGGTAAATTGTAGCCTACTGTATCTTTAAATAAAAAGTAACAGATGATCGGTTTACTTGAACTGAGGCGCTACAGTGATCTGTCAAGTCACATTTACAAGCACCAAAACAGTATTTATTGTCTGAATTTCGTAATAAAATGGACAGAACATGAGAGCTGAGAATTGTTTTCATACCATAATAACCTGCTCTGTCTAGTCTGTCGGTCTCCGTGTCCTCTTTGCTCCGCGATTTTCCTCTGCGTGAGAAACTGCATGTGGCGCGAGAGCGTTTGAAAAGTGTAAATTGCGTGAGTCTCACGCTGAATGCGTATTGACAGCTCTGCTTTTAGAAGGGGGATAAATCGTCGGCAGCGTGCCTCCTTCCGTCATGCTTCTTCTCCATGTGAGGATTGTTTACATTAGACTAGAGTGCGCACTGCGCCACATGCACACAGCGCTATACATGTGGGGATTGTTTACATCAGAGTGCGCACGTGTTTCGCGCAGCATACGCAGTGTTTGTTTAAGCGGTTGATGGAAAATAAGCTAATACGCGTTCTATAAATATAAATTCTGATCTATTATTTTTCACGGTATTTTGAAGTGCCCACGATAACAATATCGTGCATATTCATTACCGCGATTTATCGCATTACCGAATACCGGCACATGCCTAACTGTACTTTTCAAAATGGCTACTACTGTAATGGGCGGAGTCTTAATATATGCTATTGTTTGTGATCAGCATGATGAGATGAATCAGGTGTACTAAGTTGTACTTGGCCCCTAATAAAACTAACAGATACAATAGGTGCCACATCCCCTTCGGGGCTTGGCCCCTAAAAATACTCCTAAACTGCAGTTCATCGCGTCTCTGCAAGATGGCATTCTGCGACGCAACAATGACACTTTAACAATTATTAGACGCAGGAAGAGCTTAAAAAACAGCAGATAAAAAAGCATCTGGTATAGAAGAGATACATGCAAAATCATCCAAATCGTTCGTAACACATGCAATAAATAAGAAAATTTCCCAAATCCAGCAAAGCCCAAGTTTCAAAAGGTGACACAAAAAGTTAATACTGTGCATAGAGATGATATAGCATGCAAAACACACCCTGAAACATCAAGTCCAGATGAAGACTATGTATATGTCATTAACACAGTTCAACATTCGCAAGAACAACTCCAGTTGATATCGCAGGAGTGCCAGTGAAGGTTTGGTGCAAGCGTAAATATTGTTGATGACACTGCATATCACAAAATAAAACGAAACATTGCATTAAAACCATCAGATGGAAAGATTTTCACATATGGCTCTTCCACTCCACTTCCACTAAAAGGAAAATTTCAAGGCAGAATCCATTTTTAACAACACAGACACAGCAACCACTTTCTATGTGATTGATGGTCACTAAGGTTCTCTGCTGAGCTGCAACACTGCAACAGAACTTGGAATTCTTCAAATAGTCAGTGCAGTGTCTGACCAACCAGCTGAAGTTCCCACTGTGAATCAATTACTTGAAGAGTATAAAGACCTTTTTCAAGGATTCCGAATGCTGAAAGAATTTCAGGTGAAGTTACACATAGATGAGTCCGTAAAGATTACAGTGCAACCACACAGACAAATTCCATTCCATATCAGGAAGAAAGTGCAGCCAGAACTCGAAAAACTTGAACAACATGGTATCATTGAAAAAGTCAGTGGTCCGACACCCTGGGTATCACCTACAGTTGTTGCACCAAAACCCCAAAATCCTGAAAAAAAAAAAAAGAACTATGTCCAAAATATTGTGATACATTTGGAAGCTCAATGCAGTCAAACCTCCCCTGGCCTGCCCAGGGAGGGTGGCCTGTCCTGTGCCAGATTCGGATTTGTCCGCCACCGCTGGAGTTCCATCTGGAGCAAAGTCGGTCCTAAAACGGACCTTTGGGTCTTTGTGGAGGAGGGACAATGCTCCGCTTGGACAAGGAACACAGACCAGAGAACCGTGGTGGTCAGACCGGGTGGGGAAACCGCCTGACCCAGCCCAGAGAAAGTGCACTTTGTGCGGGCGAGACTTCCAGTAAATAGGTCATACCTTTGTTTACATCTTGTTTTCGGTGGAAGGCCATAGTAATCGATTGTCGAGTTAAAAAAAATCCTCTGTGTGTTCAACATCTGATTCAGATGAACTATCCATCAGATCTGATATTCTCAGAACACCACACAGCACCGTCATCGGCTGGGCTGACAGTCTGAGTCTCCACTGTTGCTTAGTTACCTATGATCACGCGCGTGAACTCGACAATCGATTACTATTGCCTTCCACCGAAAACAGGATGTAAACAAAGGTATGAGCGCTGGCTGAATTAACTTCATTTTTATTAATATCTCTAACATCTACTGCAGTCAGATCCACCCGTGTTCACTCGGAAGGAATCACTCACATTTTCTGTGCACTTGTAATGACACTTAAAGGATGTTAAGAGGCTAAAAAGCAGGCTTACTACTTGCCCCATTGAAGTCAATAGGGTGCAAATTTTAAAAATAGAATAACTCGGTGTAGGCAACACCGATTTTTGTCGTTGTTCTCTGTATTGACAGGACTCCAAATGTACAAAAAAATGAGCTCAGTGTTAAAATTGACCGGAGTTCTCCTTTAAACTGAATTTTGAATTTTGAAGTCTTTAAATTTAATTTTGTTTTGTATTAATTGTATCTTAATTGTAATCAATTTTTCATCAACCAATTGTCTGGATTTAATAAATAAGAAGTAAATATATTAGAAAATAGATAATCAGGACACGGAGGCGCTGGCGAACCTGGAGCTCGTCTCATAAATGAACCGAAACTCAGCGTATAAGGTAGCCTACTTGCCTCACAGACCTGAGACATATAGATAGCTTGAAATGTCTACTTTTAAACAGAACAATTCAAAACGAAAGAAAACAGACTGCGCTGCTTTTATTTTGTTTTATTTTATTTTGTTGTAGGCTATTTATCCGCCACACCTTAAAGGCCGGTCCGTGAAAATATTGTCTGATATTAAACCGATAATATAAATATAGAAATGAACACAAAAAACCTGCCTAGTGCCATCCTTACAAAACACTGACAGTGGGGTTTTTGACTGTTTTTTTTTTTTTTTTTTTTTTGAGCAGCTGCGGACAAATTCTTTTGATGCACACACAGGCTAACACTCTGCGCTTATGTTTTAAAAACATAATTTAACATATAAATAGCAATTTTTAAATAGCCCACTTAAAGTGTTTATTACAAATAAATGACTAAATGCTAAAAATTAATAAATTTGAATGAACAAACATATGCGTTGCATTTACAATTCTGTGAAAACAGGGGGTGCTGCAGCACCCCCACTTCCCACGGCCCTGATGTACAAGACATCTGACAAAGGTAGATTTCTCTAATTGTTTTGGAGATTTTAGGGTTATAACGTCACTGTTCTTGTGGATTTCTGCTGCCTTCACGTGCTTTCGGAATTATTGTAAATAGTTTCCTGAACATGGACGCCTCTCAAGTAAAAATTTGAAAGCGATGAGCTTTTAATCAGGACTTGGAAATCGGAAATTTCCGATAGCACATTTAGGCAGCATAAAGGTCCTTTCACACTGGACGCGATTTTGATGCACGAATAATTCGCGCAATGGTTTTATTTTTTGATCAGCTGTTTGTGTAATGAGTGCTTCCACACCGAATGCGAATGTGCTGTGGCGAAAAAACGACTTTTATTTTCTTCGCTTCGATGTCGATTTTTTTTTACTTTTGCGGCGTTAGAAAAGGCTTCAGCCAATCACACACTACAAGGAAAATGATTTGAAAGACCATGTGTGGCGTAGCATTGCCAACCAACTCAGTTATCATGACTGTGAGTTTGTTGTATGACAGTTTTAGTCGTTGTATAGTCCTGTGCTGTGTAGGCTAGCAGGCTAAACTACATTTTGGATAGAAATTTAACACTATTATCGTCAAAGATAGAGACAGAGACCGTGTTTACTTTGAACATGTAACACAATGTAGGGCTGCTTTTAGTATACTATACATTCTTTGTGTGATATCTACAGTTTCTAGTCGAATGATTTTAACTTACTTTACTTCGTGTGTTACATGTAATGTGTAGTGACATTACAAAACGCACTGTGTTTAGTTGAAGACGCAAAAAAACTGTGCACATTAGCATACTCCCCTTCAGACTCTCTGTTCTGTAAGATTGGGTGCACCCAAA
The DNA here is from genome assembly GCF_964197995.2 of Scardinius erythrophthalmus. Lineage (NCBI taxonomy): Eukaryota > Metazoa > Chordata > Actinopteri > Cypriniformes > Leuciscidae > Scardinius > Scardinius erythrophthalmus. Next base: position 78,854 of record NW_028296536.1, read on the forward strand.
ACCTTCTTTTCTGTCTTTTAAAGAAAATGAAAAGCTCGTCTTCACTGATGATTAAGTGTCCATGTTTTCTCAGCTGTCGGGGCAAAAGTTTTGTAATGTTGAAGCTCTGAACGTCACAGACGTCGCAAATTTGCATCGCGGCTGATGTGAATGGTTATGACGCGAACTATTCGCACACGAACTATTCGCTTTTTCATTATGCATCCGGTGTGAAAGGGCCTTAAGTCTGTCGTTTTTTCTGTTTCATGAAATCACACTCTGACTTGATGATGGTTAAATCAGATTTCATATCATCATATCATATGACTCCTTGTGCATAGAAAAAAAAAATCACTGGACTATGAATGCCAAAAATAATTAAATGTAAAGTGATAGGCCTACCAAACTGGCACATTGTTGCATGATATAAATAACTGCCTTAAAACAATTGTGAATCTAAAATAACTAAAACTTTTTTTTACATTACTCTGCATATGGACCAAATTGATCTATGGCATCATTATTAAATATGTTTTTAAATCATCCTAGCTGCAAACATCAGCACAGCAGTATTACCAACTTTGTCACGTGATGACATTCGTGATCTTTTCCCGGGACCAGAAAACTTTTTACGACGGAAAACCATATGGGAGACGTTTCATACAGACAAAGAGGTAGACCTTCACTCCATTTTTCCAAACAACAGCATTAATTTTAATTAAATCTTAGTGTCTGAAAAAATAAAGGTTACATACAGCAATGTAAGCAATAAGGTAAAAGAGGCTGTGCTGTTTTGTGAATAAGTCACGTCTGAAGGGCCGTATGACCTGTAATGCAGTGCTATGATCAAGAAGAGTTTATTTTAGTATTATTATTCATGGGTGTTCTATTAACAGGTTTGTTTATATAAATTGTAATAGCTTTCATCTGAATTCAGCAGGGACAGGAGGCAGGATGCCTCAATCAAAACAAGGAGCAGGATGACATTGGTCTGACTTCTGCTCAAACTCCGTCTGAAATCCCAGTGACTACAAGGCACAGTATCTTTGAAGAGCCAAGTGGTCATCCTCCAAGAACCTTGCAGTTGCCCAACCCTGGTTATGTTGTAATATGTTGTTTACACAGACAGTGAGCTAGAACATGTTAGAAAAGAGTATTTTGATCTGCAGCAAGTTGGGCAAGAAAGAGGTTGCAGACTTTCAAAAGAACTTCATTGTCGACTAGTGAGGAACACAGTGACCAACATGGTGTCTATCATGAGAGCATCAAGCACTGACTTCATGTACCCATCAAAAAATTATGTGCTTGCAATGGCAAAGCGACTGGTTGACTACTATCCCATGCTTCGAGATGACTCTGTGAACTGCAAACATATTTCGGTAAGTGTTTAAGGGCTTGGGATTCAAAAATTACATTTGAGGGCACTTTATACATCATATATTGTGTGTACATTTAGGAGGTCCTTAAGAACTGATAATAAAAGCGTTGAGAAATAAACCATTTTATATTTGTCTGGGTGTACAACCTTTAACATCGTCAAACAGGATTCCATCTTCAAGCAATTAATGAAGAGACTCCAAAACATAAGAACCCCAAAAAAGAAACAGGGTCCAACACCACAAAGAAAAAAAGAAAAGGCGCTTGGATTTTGACTACGATGGTGATTCAAGCTCTTGCACATTAGATTCAGCAGAAAGCAGCAGTGCTTCAGCTGTAATGTTGGACACAGGAGAGAACAGCACACTACCATCAGTGAGCACAAAACCACTTGCTGGTAAGTGTACCACATATTCATAATATACTTTTAAAAAATGTGTGGACCAAAAGGTTCCCAGCAAACAATTGCCATCATTTCATCATCTCGGTTAACTATAGACCCAATATAGTCCGGCTGTGAGTAAAACCAGAGAATGTCTAATAGGAAGAGAATTGGCACTCTCTGGTTACTTCCGGTTTCTGGACTGGCTGCAGTAACACGTCTCTGTCCATGCGGGGGCGCTCGCAGGCGAGTGCAGAATGAATGGAGGTCTATGGTGCTATATCCATCAAAATCCACTTTTCTCAGGATATAATTTTTTGTCTAGTAATTTGAATGGTGTATTCGAAAGGAGATGCAAAGAAATTACACATTGCTGGGTGTTAGATTTTTTAGAGTCACTTATTTGCTTTAAAAAGTCTTTTAAAATGTCAATGACATCATACACATCGTACGACCAGAGATACTGCTTTACGGCAATCCTTCAGTCACTTTGGTGATTTTGCGCTCTGCACTTTCTTTTCTCTCGAGGCATCGACAACACAGCTGACACAGGTAAATACACGTGCTAGAAGAGTTTTTGTTTTGTTTGTTTCTGGTCCTGCTTCGGATGCACCGATGCCATCAAGCGGTATCTCTGGTCGTAATCAGTCCTTCACTGACCAATCAGCGTTCATTAGCAGAATGCTAGCGTGTTATGGGCAACAACAACTCAACCTGTAAGAAATCGAAAGGACATTAGTACTCTTTCATTAAATTTTCGACCTATAACCCATGTTGAACTTGCAAAACCTACAATAAAATCTGAGATTTCTCAACGGCATTCGGGTGAAAGAGACAAATTTAGCCGTATAGCCCCATAGACTCCCATTCAGTCTGCACTCACCCGCGATCACCTCCAGTGGAATTCTAATGGAACTGCAACCAAGATCTATACAATGGGGCTAATAGGAAGTGCCAAGGCTCTCCGTAGACGGTCTCTGGTAAAACACTTCTAGACAAAACAACCTTGAATTTGGTTACATGTCATTTTAGCCACAATAACTTGTGAGATGTATGATATTCCATCATGTAAGCAAAGTCAACAGTGCTTACAAGGTGTTTGGTTTCATTTCTTTGACATGTTCATGTTCTAGATGACTATTCTATTCTTGGGCTATGGTTAGGGTAGATGTCTATTAAATTTTCACTGACAGCCCAAATTTTGCCTTGTTTTAGCCTAGACATCTGGGTTGTGTTTGGACGGCTATCAGACGTCTTTTAAATGCAAAATTGCTTGCTGGGTTTATACTGGTTTCTTTTCTTTCTTTTTTTAATAAGGAGGAACAGCTGAAGAAGATTTACCATTCAGTCAGACTGACCATAGAAGAGATGAAGACCATTCTGACACTTATAGTCAACAAAGCCAGGCCAGACATTACCATACTCTCCAAGAGATCTATAAAAGACCAAAGCCTAATAAGGAGGCAGTTGCTCAACTACTTGACCTTGAGTTTGATGCTCGGAGAGCCTTCGTCAACTCAGACTGTTTCAAGGATCAGGACAGACCTTCAAATATACTGCAAGCGTACCCCTGTTTCAGAGAACTACATCATGTAAGTAATATATCTGATAATATATTTGAGTTCCTAGTGACTTCAATTGTTTTTACAAATGTGTATGTGTCACGGGTGACAAAAACGCTCAGCGAGCGGAACCCTCTTGACGAGTCACGAGTTTCCCGAGGGAACGATTTGTGTGCGACACATCCCACTCCGGTTCCGGTAGTGATGGGAAGTCCGGTTCTTTTCCGCGAACCGGTTCTTTCGGACAGTTCGTTTCAATGAACCGGTTCAAAAAACCGGTTCACCAGTTCTTTTACGTCATCACGTAATGACGTCAATTCTATCATCCCGGCGTATAAATATACATTCAAATAAAGGCATTTGTAATCATAACTTCAGTTAAATAATAGTACTCATCGTCATAATCATCTTGGATAGGTTTCTTACATTTACGTTTTGAAAATGAACCCAGTAGGCCCAAGGCAATGCGCAAACGCGGATGTTTTACATGTCTTAAAGTGAATAAACTGGTCTTCATCATTTTTATTTTATTTGTAATTAAATAAACTTACATTTCGCCGCTTAAACTTACATTCGGCCCCTCATTCAAGTCCTTGGTTCACCCGTGCTCATGTAACAGCACAGCACGCAGTATATAAACACAGCATCAGTTGGCCAAAAGAAAGTTCGGTTCAGAGACGGTGCGATCACGCATGCGCAGTCTCTCCAGCTCATCGGTTCTCTGTATCGAACGTGTCCGAAAGAAACAGTTCTCGGTTCTGTACTGGTGATCCGAGAACTGCTGCAACAACCAGTTCTTGACTCGAGAACCGTAGCATATGCCTGTGTGTGAGCTGAAAACTACTGAAACCTTACTAGGCTAATTCAGTCGACAAAACTAAAAACTCGATGCATGTCTGACTCCAGTAGGCTATGTTTAATACGTTATGTTTTGATTAACACATTATAAACATTTAATTTGCACCCTTTAAAACCTTGGAAAGAGTTTACGTCAAAAATGTATATCAAGTTACTTAGAAATTAAATGATCTGTTCCTGAAAATAATGTTTTAGTATAATAATAAATGTTTAGTTTTATAATCCATTCATTGTTTCCAATCTTTAAAATAATACAGTGAAAAGGTAGTAGCCTATGTGATAAACATGTTTCTAACATGTTTTATTTTGTTACACTTATTGATGTTCAATAAAATACTTAAGAAACATGCATTTCGTCCCTCTGAAAAAATTGCACGCATGCTCAGCTCATCAGCTCATCGGTTCTCCGTATCGAACGTGTCCGAAAGAAACAGTTCTCAGTTCTGTACTGGTGATCCGAGAACCGCTGTATACCTGTACGTTCGGTAGTGCGCGCATGCTCAGTATCAACTGCTCGTGCTCATCACTTCTCTCAGCACAACATGTCTCAGTTCAGTGAACTGTTGGATTTACTAGAGTAACATATATGCCTATTTCGGGATATTGGTTTATTTTGAGTCGAAGGGACTGTCAGGACTCAGGCATGTCCGAAAGTGAGTAACTTAACTTGTGGATCAGCGCTGACGCAAGACGCGAACTGTTTCGAACGATTCAGTCCGATTTAGTGTACTGGTTCGACCAGTTCACTAAAAAGAACCGGTTCAAAAGAACGATTCGTTCACGAACCGGCCATCACTAGGTTCCGGGTGTGGCAGAAACAGTGGCTGCGTTCGAAACCGCATACTCAATGAGTAGGTACTTAATTTCAATAAGTACTTACTTAACGAGCGCTAAAAGAGTAGGTACTTTATAGCCAGATCTCGTTGAGTATGAATGCGAGCCGGACATCTGCCTTGTTGACGTTATCATGTGACCTACGATGCGTTATCACACGCGCAACAACTTAAAAGATTTGAACGACACGTTTAATTAATCTATCTGTAAATATCTGGATATTGATTAAACCTGCTCATTTTGTGGTCTTTTTGAAGAAACTGCTGCCCATTTATTTTGTGAATACATTTAGGGTTGATTTAAGTTCTTATATTTAACCCTACTAATGTGACCTACCATTTTATCCTTAACCCCCAGAGGTCGACGGTATCGCCGGCGATACCAGCTCGCTTTTTTTTTATCAGTGTAAAAGAAACTCATAAATACTCTGTTGACTTTGATTTTCCATAGGAGTTTCATACATCAATCGATTCTGTTAAATGTGTATTATTTTTGTGTATACTCACAATAAAAACAAAGTGTTGTGCTTTTTGACAAATAAAGAAAAATAAACACGAAGCGAGTTCAGCCTTCTCTCTGTCCGTGTAGTCCATTCTGAAACGCGTCCGAAAATGAACAATAACTCAGCGAATACTCAGTCAAACAGACATACAGACACACAGGCATGAAGCTTGAATTATCTTCTTTTAAATGAAGTAATTTATATAAAAAACAAATATTCACAGTTCATGTAATCTGTAAGAAAAGAGCAAGATGTCAGTCGTTCTCATCTCATCTAATTACTTTAATGTGACTCCGCCCTCGGAGAGCGCGCGCTATTCAAACGCAAATGACTGAGCAATCCGTGCAAACTGTGAACGCCAGCTCGAGAAAACAAGTTGAATCAGATCATTGTAGCCTACTTGTTTACACCGTCTCGCAGCGCTGTGAGGAATAATAATACTGGAAAATGTCCCTCAGAAGTGTGGGTATATCCAGGAGCGAGCTGAGGAATGGTGTAAGTTTTTTTTCCTTCTCACTGAATTGGGTTTCTGTTTATGAATGAATGAACGGCAGAGATGTGCGCTGTTTACCACAGCTCACAAAAAGAGTTTAAATTTAAATCGCGTGTGTGAATGAATGATGATGTTTTAGCAAACTGTATTGCTATACTGAGATGAGTAAAATCGACTGAAATATGTTGAAATAAAGTGTCTAGGTTTTGACATAAATGCAAATATAAATGTAATTTTACAAAATATTATCGATTTTCAAATACTGCTGTATTGAATGAACAGCTTTTAGCAAACTCTATTGCTATACTGAGATGAGGAAAAATATCAAAAATCATCAAAAATAAAGTCATCAAATAATACGTTTTGTATACTTTAGTTTTTAAAAAGAAAGATTACACTTGAATTGTTGTAATTGTAACCTTTTTAATAAAAAATATATATGTATAAGGTAGATGTAAACAAGTAAATATAATTTTTTTCTTTAAATAATTTGTATTGTGTTTTATTAGTGACAAATTTGGGGAGAGGATAAATATTCCAAAACTGAAAATACAGTATGAGAATTAACTGCACAATTACTAGACATGTTTACCTTGGATATTATACCATTTGCAAGCACAATTTGTAAAAAAAAAAAAAAAAATTGCGATGCCTCCAACTGTGAACCAATTTGGTAGTGTATATATATATATATATATATATATATATATATGTGTGTGTGTGTGTGTGTGTGTGTGTGTGTGTGTGTGTGTATATATATATGAAGAGTTCAGATGCAAAAGCCTCTAAATGCCATCTGAAATTTTCTTCTAGAATGATCATTTTTATGAAGCTTGTATATTTAAGTTAGCTCTAGGTGACACACCTGAATGAATGGCTCATTAAGTATGCAGGGGCATTGTCTCATGAGGTGTGAACCACTAAATATGCATGATCGTTTACGCCCCATCCGCATATTGGCTTTCCAAACTAAAAGTGTTTCACAAAACTAAAATCTATCGAATCTAAATGTATCGTTTTATGTGAATGATAAGACAGGATGATTTTCACATCATTTTGAAGAAAAAACTCTAGGGAAGTACATCAATTAGTCAATAGTCTTATTGACACATATTTAGTATGTGTTTTGTGGCCTTATTTAAGAAACTTTCATTTTTAGTTTTTTCAATAACCATGCATAAACATTATTCTCTCAAAAATGAAAACATGTACATACACGTGGCTCACATATTATGGTAGTCTTGTTTGTGCTAAATAGAGTGTAATTTTTTTGTGCCATTGATATGTTTATAAGCAACTGAAAAAAGCACAAATGTCAGGGCATGTCAGAACATCTCAAGGACCCCAAAAACACCCCAGACTCCAGAGGGTTAACAATATTATTTATTTTTATTACGAAATCTCAAAATTGTCATCTCTTGAATATGTTGCTAATTTCTTTATTTTATATCCAAACATTTTCAACCACAAGCAAAGGTGGCAATTACTGCTTTGTTGTCCTCTTTTTCTTGTTGAATTTAACTCTTTTCATCCCTCAGGCCTAGGCCTATAAATAACAAAAAAATTCATTTTTTTTTAAATGTATTATAATGAATTATTTAAGAAAATATATATTAAGATATTCAACCTTGTAGGTTATTTTTTCCTGGGTATAAAATTTCATATTATGTATGCAAACCCATGATATATATATATATATATATATATATATATATATATATATATATATATATATATATAGCCTATACCTCATAACATCAGTAACTTGACAGCTCTACCTAGAATGGTTTTCCTCTGCATTTGGAATGTTTGCACAAAGGGCAGCTGTGCAAAGATTTGCCTTTGGAGAAAACGTACTCGGTTACTAACATAACCTCGGTTCTCTCTAGAAGAGGGAACGAGTACTGCGTTTTGTAAAAACACTACGGGAAAAGTCTCTTTTCACGAAATACTGAAGCAAAAAATTATCCTTAATTTTCATATATGTAAAGCGCGTTGCAGCAGTACACAGCTATGGCAAGACGGCTTGCTCGCTCATTGGCTGCTCTGCGGCAACTGCATAAGCCTATCGAGCGAGGCCTAAAGTGAGGTCAGGCCAATGAGGGCGCTTCGCGCCCTCCTCGCCATTTCCCGCCGAGACGGGTGTGGCTAACCTCTATAAAAGGAGCTCGAAAAGGCTGATTCACTTGATTTTGATCGCCGAAGCGAACCAGAGTGAACCGTACGCACGGCAGAGAACGCAGTACTCGTTCCCTCTTCTAGAGAGAACCGAGGTTACGTTAGTAACCGAGTACGTTCTCTTACGAGAGTCCTCTCGTACTGCGTTTTGTAAAAACGCTACAGGAACCCCTTGTAAAACGCTGTGCGTGCTGGGATAAAAACACCGATCACTGGAAGCTAATCCAGGTGTACAGTGCATAATCACCAGATAGACTCACACAGAGTCAGGGAATAAGGGAGGGGAGCCTTAATTTCCTATACTGTAGCGTCCGTAGGCTTAAAGGGTTAGTTCACCCAAAAATGAAAATTCTGTCAGTAATTACTCACCCTCATGTTGTTCCAACTGCGTAAGACCTTCGTTCATCTTCGGAACACAAATTAAGATATTTTTGATGAAATCTGAGCCATGTCTCACTCCTCCATAGGCTGCTATGTGACCGAAACTTGCTGGCCCAGAAAAGTTATTAAAGAGATCGTTAATATAGTCCAAGTGACTCCAGTAGCTCAATCTTAAGTATATCAAGCGACGAGAATACTTTTTGTGCGCAAAAACAAACAAAAATAACGACTTTATTCCACTATTCATTTCCTTCTCTCTGGACCTCTAGTTGGTTCGCGTAGTGTTTTTGCGCAGCGCGTCTGTGTTACACGTCACCACGTAGGCACACTATTGGCCGACGCCGGTCATGTGTGTGATGCGTGATGACGTGCAACACAGACGCGCAGCACAAAAACACTACGAGGCCCAGAGAGAAGGAAATGAAAAGTGGAATAAAGTCGTTATTTTTGTTTGTTTTTGCGCACAAAAAGTATTCTTGTCGCTTGATATACTTAAGATTGAGCCACTGGAGTTACTTGGACTATATTAACGATCTTTTTAATAACTTTTCTGGGCCAGCAAGTTTCGGTCACATAGCAGCCTATGGAGGAGTGAGACATGGCTCAGATTTCATCAAAAATATCTTAATTTGTGTTCCAAAGATGAACGAAGGTCTTACGCGGTTGGAACAACATGAGGGTGAGTAATTACTGACAGAATTTTCATTTTTGGGTGAACTAACCCTTTAATATGACCTCACAGAGAGAGTCTAGAGACAAGAGGGGATTACCTCCGTCCTTATATGGCCATGTCCGCAGACGCGAATATGACATCACATAGACAGGGTAGGGAGCCTGAACTAATGTGGGAAATGTGGGTCTTACACAGTTCTGCCCAAGATAGTCGGTAGCGCGTTGCGCCTGTGATTTCAGAGATCTAGTTAGACAGCTGAATCGACTACACCGATAAAAGCTTAGCCTGTAAGGCGGGAACCTCTAGGTTATAAAACCTGATAAATGTAGACGGTGAGGCCCAGCCTGCCGCCGTACATATATCCTGTAGGGAAATCCCGTTAGACCAAGCCCACGAGGAGGCAACGCCTCTCGTGGAGTGCGCTCTAACTCCCAACGGGCACTGGATGCCCTTGACAGTATAAGCCAGCGCTATGGCGTCAACTATCCATCTGGATAGACTCTGTTTCGAAACAGCCATTCCCTTGGAACGTCCACTGAACGAGACAAAGAGCTGCTCTGTCTGTCTGAAGACAGCAGAGCGGGACACATAAGCTCTTAAAGCCCTAACGGGGCAAAGAAAACTCGAGTCCCGTTCCTCACTTGATCCCGGTAGGGCAGACAGGGAAATAACCTGAGCCCGAAACGGCGTGTTGAGGGATTTTGGCACATAGCCATGCTTAGGTTTGAGTATGACTTTAGAGTCATTAGGGCCAAACTCTAAGCACGCTGGGCTCACGGAGAGCGCGTGCAGATCGCCTATGCGCTTCACTGAAGCGAGAGCCATCAAAAACACTGTTTTGAAAGACAAATGTTTGAGGCTAATAGACTGGATAGGCTCGAAAGGGGCACCTTTCATGGCCGCCAAAACCGTAGAAAGGTCCCACATAGGGACTGAAGGAGGTCTGAGTGGATTCAGCCTCCTAGCTCCCCTGAGGAAGCGGATGACTAAATCGTTCCTTCCTAGTGACTGACCCAGCGTTGATCCAGAGAACGCTGAAATAGCCGCCACATAAACTTTGAGCGTGGAAGGGGATCTGCCCTTATCCAACAGCTCCTGTAGGAAGGAGAGAACCTCCGTTACCTCACAATCGAGGGGTGATAGGCTCCGAGCTGTACACCAGCCGGAGAAAACCGACCACTTTGAAGCATAAAGCCGCCGAGTTGACGGTGCTCTAGCCTGAGTGATGGTATTCATCACTCCCTCTGCGAGACCAACGGATATCCGTTGAGCGCCCACACATGAAGGGACCACAGCTCCGGGTGTGGGTGCCAAATCGAGCCCCCGGCCTGCGAGAGGAGATCTCTCCTCAACGGCACTGGCCATGGAGCGATGTCTGCTAACTGCATCAGGACTGGGAACCATGCTTGGTTCTTCCAGAACGGTGCTACAAGCAGCACTGGGCATTTTGTTTCCCTGACCCGCTCTAACACCTGTGGCAGGAGGGAGACGGGGGGAAAAGCGTATAGCGGGCAGCGCGGCCACCTCCGAGACAGCGCGCTGTCGCTCTTGGAAAAGAACGCGGGGCAATGAGCGTTTTCGTGGGACGCGAATAGGTCCACCTCCGCTCTGCCGAATCTCTCCCACAACAGCCGAACTGTTTGTGGGTGTAGAGACCATTCGCCCGGGGGAATGTTGTTCCTGGACAGTCTGTCTGGGCCCACATTCTGAAGCCCAGGTACGTGCACTGCTCTCAGCGAGCGTAAGTTGTGCTGAGCCCATATTAGGAGGCGTTTCGCCAACCTGTACAGGGATGTGGATTTCAGACCGCCCTGGCGATTTATGTAGGACACCACGGCCATGTTGTCCAAACGGACTACGACGTGTTGGTCCTTGATATGGGGACAAAAACGCGTCAGCGCGTTGTGCACTGCCAGCATTTCTAGGCAGTTGATGTGTTGGAGCTTTTCTCGTTCCGACCACAGGCTGAAGAACGGTCTGCCCTCGAGCAGCGCTCCCCATCCCGAGGTGGATGCGTCTGTCGACACCATCCTCACTCCCGAGGAAGTCCCCAGGCTTACACCTGATCGGTACCAGTCGTCCACCAGCCAAGGTATCAGGGCTGTCACACAGTTCTGATTGACCTTGAGGCGTAACCGACCGGACACCCACGCTCCGCGCGGTACTCGGTCTTTCAACCAGAACTGCAGCGGGCGCATGCGGAGCTAGCCCAGCTGGAGAACTGGTGATGCTGAGGCCATGAGACCTAGCATCCTTTGAAACTTCCTGAGCGGGGTGGACGCGCCGCAGCGGAATGATCTCGCCGCGCGCTGAATGTGCAGCACGCGCTGTGGTGACAGCCGCGCTGTCATAGACTGTGAGTCCAGAACGGTACCCAGAAACTAAATCGTTTGACTGGGGTTCAGTGAACTCTTTGCCCAATTGACCGTGATACCAAGATTCTCGAGGTGATCGAGTAAAATGGTTCTGTGCTCCACGAGCTGTGATCGTGATTGAGCTAGGATCAGCCAGTCGTCCAAATAGTTGCACTCACATGCCTCTGAGTCTGAGAGGAGCGAGCGCTGCGTCCATGCATTTCGTAAATGTACGAGGTGCCAGGGACAAGCTGAAGGGCAGGACTGTATACTGGTATGTCTGACCCTCGAAGGCGAATCTCAAGTATCGCCTGTGATGTGACGCTATCTGTATTTGAAAATACGCGTCCTTCAGATCTATCGACATGAACCAGTCTTCTCGGCGAACATGCGCAAGGATTTTCCTGGTCGTGAGCATTTTGAAACTGCGTTTCACTAATACTCTGTTCAGCCGTCTTAGATCCAGTATGGGTCTGATACCGCCGTCCTTTTTGGGGACTAGAAAGTATCTGCTGTATAGCCCCCCTTCGCTTTGAGCTCGGGGAACACGCTCTATCGCCCCTTTGCTTATCAGTTTTGATATTTCGGCGCGAAGTAGGTGTGCTACTTCCAACGACACCGTAGTTTCGACGCGCGCTGTGAAGTGGGGAGGGCGTCGACAAAACTGTAGCGAGAAGCCTCTCTTTATAATGCCTAGCACCCAGTCCGAAACCCCTGGAAGCGCTGCCCATGCTTCTGCATGGTTGGCTAAGGGCCGGATACAGAGCGCGCTCTGTTCGCCGTGCGACAGAGGCGCTTCGGGGCTCAAAAACATAGGCGTTATGCCTGTGGCACTTGAGGCGGGGAGCGCGCTTAATACAGCGGGCGGAACGCTCGTCCTCGACCTTACTACAGTGCTTAACTGAGTGAGGGAGGACTGAGAAAGTCTCGTGGGACTCATGTGTGCGAGTAAATGTGGGCTGGGAGCGGGCACATTTACTGGTTTGGGCGCGCTGTCTGCCTGAGCAGAGCGCGCGCTCACAGGTCTCGTTTTTACAGAGAGCCTGTGATCTGTTAGACATAGTGTTCGTGGGCACTGGGAAGTGGGCACTTTCACTATGTTGGAAGCGCAATCGACCTGAGTCGATTTTATGTGCGCGAGCCCTAAGTGTAGGGCTGTGCTTGTGTGTAGGGATGGGCACTGAGGAGTGGGCATCGACACTACATTTATAGCACCATCGGCCGTGGCCGGGACACCAGAAAATACACTCTTCTCGGGATATATCTGGGTAGCCGTGAGAACGGCTTTTGTGTGCAGGCAAGCGGGCAACTGTGCGGGCTTGCGCCTTGCAGAAAACGCTGGAACAGCCGCAAATCTTGGGACTGAAACAGCGGCGCGCTTGGGTGAGAGGCCGGCCGCAACGGGACTCATACACCTGCGCTTTCCTAGGCATGCTAGGACTTCTTCAGGGCTTCCGGTTTCACCACAATCCTCGACCGCGGCCCGCACATAGTGGGGCGCCGGGCGCTTGATCGAGAGCGGGGCCTCGAGCTGCGCTGCTGTGGCTGCTGTGAAGAGGCGGCCGGAGGCGGGGGCTGAGGCTGAGAGCTCCGCGGGGTCCGTTTATCACGACTCGCTGCAGAACCGGAGCGCTTCGGCAGGAAGTGCTTGAAGGCTTGAGACGCTTTCTGGGCTTCGGTAAATCTCTCCACGAACTCGGAGAGAGAAGAACCAAAAAGGCCAGCGGAAGACAGCGGGGCGTCGAGAAACGCGGTGCGCTCGGAATCGGCCATCTCCGTGAGCGTCAGCCATAAGTGCCTGTCAGCAACAGTGGCGGAAGCCATACACCGTCCCATGGCTTGTGCGGCAGCCTTGGTGGCTCGGAGCGTGAGGTCAGAAGCACTCCTCAGATCCGCGATGCAGATAGCGTCAGGTCCCATCTCGTCCAACTTACGGAGGAGATCACCCTGGAATATCTGCAGCGTAGCCATGGTGTGTACCTGCTGGCATTTCAGATCCTACAAAAATGCACAAACATAACACAAAAGCAGTCATTTTAACCACATAATGTCATTTGATTTCAGTATCATTTAGAAGACAAAAACGCTTTTTTGCACAAATGCCGCCATCATCTTCCCTTGCAGGTCCTGCTCCACAAAAGCTGTGCAGCAAATGCACAGAAATCAAGAATCAGAAAAGTGCTGTAATAGCTCTGTTTGAAATTACAATAATTAAAATAAACTACAACTTAATATTTAAATAGATTTTGTTATTCATTTCTGTAGTATACTCACTCAAAGCCTTCATGAGCCACTCTCCACCGGATAAACACACATCTGTTCATCTGTCCCTGTAACATCCAGACAAGATTCACATTACCTCTGTGATTTATGAGCTCAACACTACATTTACATGTTGAGGTTGTTTTAACTTTTCATCCAACATAAATGTTCCTCAATTTATCAACAGTACTAATGAACAAATAAAATAGATAACTTATGTTTAGTTACTTTATTTGTTCTACATAATAGCACACATTCATCACTCAGATGTCTATTTCATGTTGTGATGTGCTCTTCTGCAATATTTATTGAAGATTTTCCTGTCAGATGTAAATAGATATTTAAAATAATCGTCTTTAAGATGTATATGGATTATGTAAATTCACTTTAGAGACGCAAGTTAACTTACGTGTCCTTACTGGAGCTCCCCTGTTAGCTATAACATTACATAATAAAACGTGTTTTTACAGCAAAATCACAACTATACTACACTGTGTAACGTTTTTACACCTTCAACAATTCAACAGTTTACTCTACAGTTCAACACATGCAATTTTAACACAAGGAACCGTGTTTACTCACATTTGAAAGCACCCGCGTCGCTGATCTCTGCGATGTTTAATAATGACGTATCCTCTCGCGTGGCCTCCTGGGAAAGAAGAGTATCCATCGGTTGAGCACTCAAAAATCTGGGCGGAAGCAGTAGCTGCTAGGCCATCCGGGAACTTCTCGCCTACTCTTTTATGAATACTGATGTTCTGAACGTACTGCTTCCTTCACGTACTGTTTTCGCCTACTATATAGTAGGAAAGTAGGCATATTCGAACGCACTTAAGTCCGAATCTCGCGATAATTAGTACGTCACCCAGGTAATTCTCGCCTACTCTTTTGGATTCGTACATACTTTTTTGCTCGCCTACTCTTTTTCCCATACTAAATAGTAGGGAAGTATGCGGTTTTGAACGCAGCCATTGTCCGGCCTGATTAGCGCTAATGCACTGCAGGTGCGAGAGAGAGAGAGGAGCGGCGTTTAAACAGGCTTCCTGCTTCACAAGCCAAAGATAAAAGGGCCATTCAGAGAAGTTTCTGGGCGCAGCTGGTTTTCTTGGAGCAGTTTTGGGCACAAGTTTGCTCGGGGAAGTTGTTTGGGTGTGAAGGTCTCCTGTTGAGGTCTCGTTGGGGTGAAAGCCGCCCATTAAAGCCTGCTGGATCAGAGTTCGTCTGTGGGAATCTGCTGGACTGATTTATCGATTGGATCTGCGCTGTGAAGGGAGAGAGAAAGTTAAGTGAATTGATTTCATCTTACAAACATTCGAAAAGCTTGAAGAGGATGCAGTGTATGTAAATCTGACTGTTGGGGAAGCTATGTGTTTCAGAGTGTGCTGAAGAGGAACTGAGGATTGAATATCCCCCACGAGAGTGTAACGAATGGATTGAGGCTTCTGATCAGCCCTATCGTGTGAGTGAATTGCAGTGCTTTTGCCTTATTGATACACATTGATTCATTGCTGTGGATTTGAAGTGAACACGAGTGCGGTGTGCTTTTGCTGAGAAGCAGACCCAACCCCTGCTTACACATTTGTGAAAAGTTATTATACCTGCTCTCCATTAGAATCTCAGAGTGATACAGCTGAGCTGGTGAAGTATCTTCTTGCGTTATCCTCTCACGGGCCGTCTGAGCTCTGAGTACTATAATGCCTCGCTGAAACCTCCTCTTAATCCACTCTCTCTGTTTGTGAGCTCTAGGAAGGAACATATTGCTGTGGAAAAATCCCTACCTTCATACTTACCATTTGAGCTCCGAAGATATACAGCATTGCTGGCGAAGCCGCCCATTAACTTACTCTCTCACTTATGTGCCCCGACGAAAGTGTCTATTACTGAGAAGAATCCCTACCTTCATACTCACCGCCGGAGTCCTGGAGTATGCAGCATCGCTGGTTAAGTAACCTTTTAATCCACTGTCTCACTCACGTACATGGACGAAAGTATTCTGTACTGCGAAGAATCCTTACCGTCTGAGTCCTGGAAGTATGCAGCATCGCTGGTGAAGTAAGCTTTGGAATCATTGTCCCACTACTGTGCACTGAAGAAAGCATCCTGTACTGAGAAGAACCCTTACCTGTCTACTTACCGTCTGAGTCCTGGAAGTATGCAGCATCGCTGGTGAAGTAAGCTTTTAAATCATTGTCCCACTACTGTGCACTGAAGAAAGAATCCTGTTCTGAGAAGAACCCTTACCTTTCTACTCACCGTCTGAGTCCTGAAGAATGCAGCATTGCTGGTGAAATAAGTTTTCGAATCATTGCCTTATTACTGTGCACCGACCAAAGTATTCTGTACTGCAAAGAATCCTTACCTTCTACTTACCGTCTGAGTTTGGAAGTATGCAGCATCGCTGGTGAAGTAAGCCTTTAAGTCACTGTCTCACTCACGTGTACTGACGCAAGTATCCTGTAGTGAGAAGCATCCTTACATGTATACTCACTGCCCGAGTCCTGAAGTGAGCCGTATCATTGGTGAAGTCGCCGTCAGGGCGAAACTGCGACGTTAGATCAGTATCTACCCGTAGCTGAAGAAGACCTAGAGGAGACTGAAGTCGATCACGCTTGTGCTCATTGATATATTGTGTTCAATAAAGATTGTTATTCCTTTGAAATTATCTCTTGTCTGCGTTGTCCATCTGTTGCGGACCTGTGGTGTCGGCTCCTCACGGTGGTGTCTAAGTCTGGGGTGGCTGGTCATCCGAGTCCGCCCCGGTGACATGTGTGGGATTATTCCAGGTAATGAACGAACTAGGCCGGATTCTTGACAAAGGAAATCCCAGATTCATCCCAAAACTAAAGGCCCGTTGGGAGAGCTTCTGCAGCAAAGCTCAATTCTATGGGGTTTACAAAAAGGTTTTGAAGCCACCAATGACTCTAGATGGAGGTAAACTACCTGCCTTTACTACTTGAATTAAAATGTGAAAAATCTAACAATAGTTGTTTAACTTGCTTGTCAGTGTCATACACTACCTTTAAAATGTTAACATTTTAAAATATGTCTCTTTCTGCTCACTAAGGCTGCATTTATTTAATCCAAACTACAGCCGTTTTATAAGTGAATATATAGTAAAGTGTAATTTATTCCTGTGATCAAAGCTGAATTTTCTGCATCATTACTCCAGTCTTCAGTGTCACATGGTCCTTTAAAATCATTCTAGTATGATGATTTGATGATCAACAAACATTTGATTATTATGTTGCACACAGTTCTGTACCTTTTTTTTTTTTTTAAGGAATGTGATGAATAGAAAGTTCAAAAGAAAAGCATTCATCTGAAATAAAGCTTTGTAACATTATTAGTTAGGGAAAGTTGGGAATTTTTTTTGCCAATCTGCAAAATTTCTTGCCAATAGCTTTTTTTACCATGTGTTCCTATAGGTGTCTAGTAACACCTCCCAATTTATCCACGGCCAAATCCTCGGGGAAAAGCCTGGAGAGGCAATCAAAGTTGGGGTGCCCAGACGGCCTGGGTAAACATAATGAATTTTTTTTTTTTTTTTTTTTTTTTTTTATATTACCTTTTGAGATGACTAACTAGGGGTTTTTAGGGGTGCCGAATCTATCCCAGCCATTAGTTTTGAGTAAAAATGACTCCAAGTCCATACAAAAACCACTTATTATTGTTCAAGTGGAGTGAAGTGGAGATTTCGGACTTGGAGAACGAGAGAAAAGTCATTTTGAGAAAACGGATTTGACTTTTCTCTCATACTCCAAGTCCGAAATCTCCACTTCAGTAGCACCTATATACACCAAACTCTCCAGTCTTGTACCTAGTTATATTATGAAGACATATACAGAGGGATTTGTAAATATATTATTCCTAGTCTGATTTATATAACATTTTATTCAAAAAAACATGGCAAAAATCATTTTTTTAAGGCTATTGACAGTATTTTCTGATTTACAGGATAACAAAAGTAGATATCCATAAATCCCTCCGTAATTTTTTCCCATCTAATATGTGAACACAATGCAAAAATAATTTTTAACCTGGCTTTATCCAATACTCAGATTTAGTTTTTTAAAAGATATGCAAATTAGCGCATATTTAATTAGATATTGCCTAATTTGCATATTTAAAAATTAAATTACAGAAAACTTGTAATACATTTTTTTTTCATCTTAATATAGGTAATAAACTGGTAAAGTTTCATGGTGATATCTGCTAGTTAAAAAATTTACTCTATTCACCTGTAGTGTCTGGCCTTAAACCGATTTAGTAAGTTTTGTTTTGTAATTGTTCAATAAAACCATTTTTATGTGGTTTTTGTATGGACTTGGAGTGATTTTTACTCAAAACTAATGGCTGGGATAGATTTGGTACCCCTAAAAACCCCTAGTTAGTCATCTCAAAAGGTGATATAAAAAAAAAAAAAAAAATGTTCATTATTTTTACCCAGGCCGTCTGGGCACCCCAACTTTGATTGCCTCTCCAGGCGTTTCCCCGAGGATTTGGCCGTGGATAAATTGGGAGGTGTTACTAGACACCTATAGGAACACATGGTAAAAAAAGCTATTGGTAAGAAATTTTTTTGCAGATTGGCAAAAAAAATTCCTAACTTTCCCTAACTATATATACTAGAACACCGATCAAAAGTTTGGGGTCAGTTAAAAAAAAAAAAAAAAAAATGGTGTTAGGGAATTAAAGACATTATGACTGTTATTTAGCAAGGATGCATTAAATTGATCAAAAGTGACCGTAAAGACATTTATAATGTTAAAAAGCTTTCTAATTCAAATAAATTCTGTTCTTATAAACTTTCTACTAATCAAAGAATCCATAAAAAAAATCTAATTTTGTTTCTAATATGCAACAAATCATCATATTAAAGTGATTTCTGAAGGATCATGTGACACTGAAGACTGGAGTAATGATGCTGAAAATTCAGCTTTGATCACAGGAATAAATTACACTTTCTATTCACATAGTATAATATTTCTCAATATCACTTTTTTGCTGTAGTTTGAAACAAATAAATGCAGGCTTGGTGAGACAAAGATACTTATAAATTAAAGCTGCAAGCAGCATTTATCGGGGTTCAAGCAGTTAAGGCCTTTAAGGCATTTAAGCATAAAAGCATCAAAAGTTATTAAGATTTATTTAGCAAGCATGTAACCACTGACATAATAGATGTAAAAGACCATTTACAGCCAATACAGGCAGTTTACCATGGGAAATATATGGTTTTAAAGCTTTTTAACAGTTATAGCACCACCTATGGTCCGATCTCCATAAAATTGTTTACTGTGACCTCAAATTGAACCCATACACATGTGTACTGAGTTTGGTGAAGATATCTCATTTACTTCTTGAGTTATAGCCATTTTAGTAAAATAGGCTCCTCCCACAACAATTTACCACATTCTAGTATTATTTACTATGATTCTAGCATGATTTGCCATATTCTAGCATGATTTACCATGATATACTACATTCTACAGGGTGGGCCATTTATATGGATACACCGTAATAACATGGGAATGGTTGGTGATATTAAAGTCCTGTTTGTGGCACATTAGTATATGTGAGGGGGCAAACTCCTCAAGATGGGTGGTGACCATGGTAGCCATACTAATGTGCCACAAACAGGACTTTAACCCCCTGGGGTCGACGGTATCGCCGGCGATACCAGCTCGCTTTTTTTCAGTTCAGTTCAAAAGAAATTAATTTTGCTCTGTGGACTTTGATATTCCAAGCAAGTTTCATACATCAATCGATTCTGTTAAATGTGTATTATTTTTGTGTATACTCACAATAAAAACAAAGTGTTGTGCTTTTTGCCAAATAAAGAAAAATAAACGTGATGCGAGTTCTGCCTTCTCTCTGTCAGTGAAGACCATTCTGAAACGCGTCCAAGAATGAACTGTAACTCAGCGAATACTCAGTCAAACAGGCATACAGACACACAGGCATGAAGCTTGAATTATCTTCTTTTAAATGAGGTAATTTATATAAAAAACAAATATTCTCATCTTGTGAAATCTGTATTAAAAGAGAGCAATTCCAGTCGAGCTAATTAGAGCTCATTCAAAGGTAATGTGACTCCGCCCACGGAGAGCGCGTGCTATTCAAACGCAAATTACTGAGGCAATCCAAGCAAACCTGTGAACGCCCCCATATCAGCTCGAGAAAACACAAGTTTATTCATATCATTGTAGCCTACGTGTTTACACCATCTGGCAGCGCTGTGAGGAATAATAATAATGGAGAATCTACCTCAGAGTGCAGGTATTGCAGGAGAGAGGATCCGAATATGTAGTAAGTTTTTTTTCCTTCTCAAGTTAATCGCGTTTCTGTGAATGAATGAACGGCAGCCGCAGAGATGCGCGCTGTTTGTCACAGCTCGCAAAAAGACAGTTTAACCTGTTAACCGTTGCCAGTGCGCCCGCGCACTGAAGCGTTTTTTTTTTTATTTAGTTCAAATTTACTATCAGATTTAATGTTATACCTTGACAAACTATACATCATTAAAAAGATATAAGACTCAAGTTTCAGTATTTGACCACTATTGTATTCTGAGAAACTTATAGCGACAGTTATTTCTTAATTTCTGTCAGGAGTTATGAAATTAAAAAATGAGTCGATACCTTTAACGTCTCTTAGCATTCATTTTTTTTCGGGGAGCAGGTTCTTCACTGGACATGATACGTATAACTCACAGCATTAGCAGGCTCTTCCAGCATTAGTAGGCTCTTCCAGCATTAACAGGCTCTTCACTGTACTCAGACAGAGAATGGAGGACACGCACAACTCACAGCATTAGCAGGCCCTTCCAGCATTAGCAGGCTCTTCCAGCCTTAGCAGGCTCTTCACTAGCCTCAGGCAGAGAGTGGAGGATACGTGTAAATCACAGCATTAACAGGCTCTTCCAGCATTAGTAGGCTCTTCCAGCATTAGCCGGCTCTTCACTGGACTCAGACAGAGAGTGGAGGATACGTGTAACTCACAGCATTAGCAGGCTCTTCACTAGCATTAGCAGGCCCTTCCAGCATTAGCAGGCTCTCCCCGCATTAGCAGGCTCTTCACTAGCCTCAGGCAGAGAGTGGAGGATACGTGTAACTCACAGCATTAGCAGGCTTTTCACTAGCCTCAGACAGAGAGTGGAGAATACGTATAACTCACAGCATTAGCAGGCTCTTCCAGCATTAGCAGGCTCTTCCAGCATTAGCAGGCTCTTCACTAGCCTCAGGCAGAGAGTGGAGGATACGTGTAACTCACAGCATTAGCAGGCTCTTCCAGCATTAGCAGGCTCTTTCAGCATTAGCAGGCTCTTCACTAGCCTCAGGCAGAGAGTGGAGGATACGTGTAACTCAAAGCATTAGCAGGCTCTTCACTAGCCTCAGGCAGAGAGTGAAGGATACGTGTAACTCACAGCATTAGCAGGCTCTTCACTAGCCTCAGACAGAGAATGGAGAATATGTATAACTCACAGCATTAGCAGGCTCTTCCAGCATTAGCAGGCTCTTCACTGGACTCAGGCAGGGAGAGGAATGGACAGCTGTGACTGCGAGTGAACAGCAGAAACACAATTCCCACACTCATATATTCACCACACACTGTAAGGTTTCACTCGTGCTCATTTCCATAATAAAACTGCAATTCAACAGACTCATAGTGCAACCAAGGCTTACACCCGCAATCCAGCCGAAGTCTTCTCTGTCTCTCTCTTTCTCTCTCTCCCGCGGCCTCCCTCCGCATCCACGGCCGCGGCCTCGGCCTCTCTCCCTCGCTCACGTGCTGCGTGCCTCACATGTCCTCTCCTCCTTTTTTCCTCACACCAAAATGCCTTTTTATATCCATTATTAAGACACGCGTCCCAATTGCTGATCGCCTCCCTCATCTCTCACAGCTGACACTCGTTTCTTCCTTCATTACCCCACGGTCGACCATCACGTCAAAACCGGAAACCGGCCCGGTGTGAAATGCTCCGACGGGGAAACGCCCCCTCAAAAAAAAGGTTCCACCTGCCTTTTCGTCACTCCGTGACACTCACTGAATATAAACCCAACAGATCACTCAGATCACTAGGATCATATCAGCTAGAAATACCAAGGGTTCACTCAAAGCATGGCGAGTCCGCTTTTAGCTATTATGCCAGCCGCAGCTGGAACGAGCTTCCAGAGGAGATCAGACGTGCTCCTACAATAGTCACTTTCAAATCCAGACTCAAAACACATCTCTTTAGCTATGCATTTAATGAATGAGCACTGTGCCAATGTTCGTCCGACTGTTTGTACTGTACTGTATTTTATTTTTTATTTTTCTAAAGTGTTTTAATTATTCTTATTTCTTTTTATTATTTTAATTTATTCTATGTAAAGCACTTTGAATTGCCATTGTGTATGAAATGTGCTATATAAATAAACTTGCCTTGCCTTGCCTTGGCTGTCTATGGGCTCTCTGAAGCTAGGTCTCTGCCTCTGAACCGTTGTCTCATTCTGAGTAGGTCTGGTACGCTGAGCCTTTTGGGGTGGTCAGTTGTAGCGCTGAAAAGTGTTCCTGATCGTCTTGATTGGTTCGTGTATTTTTGACTTTTTGAGCTAAGGCGATTCAGTTCGTCTGGCACCCGTTCGGTCCGGTGCTGCCTGTGTCACTATGTGTGCAGGTAGTACCATGACGAGCATGGTCATCGCTTCCCACTGGTGAGGGTTGCGATGAGGCCATTCCTCCAGCCGATATGGAAAGGGGTCTTTATGGGATCCGTTTCTGTAATACTTGGGTTACAGTGAGTTCATTGGGATCTGTGTTTACTGTTCGGGCCTTTTTTGGAAGATAAAAAGCCCCCGTTCAGTTTTCACACAGCAGGTAAAACTGTGGTCCTTCAGTGGTTGCAACGAAGGACCTGCTGGATCAGTACTTTGGGCTCCACTCTTCCGCAAGACTTGGGTCATCCCGTGCCTGGCGTCTGGGGTGGAGGTCTCGGTATGGATCCTTACCCTACGAGTGCTGCACAGCCAGTGGGGTTTGCAGGTCAACTGAGAGAGGTTCCTTTCCTAAACAGAGAGGAACCTTTCTTAGTCTGGAGGTGAACTTGGTTTACATGTTCCTCAGGGGACATGTCCGGTCAGTGTTGGGGTGAGAAAGGGCCCCACTGATTAATTTCAGAGGCTCCCGGGGCATGTCTGAAACGCAGCCATCCTGGATGGTTTCCTCCATGTGTTGACTGCTTCAACATTGACTTTATGACCAGATTCGCCAGATCACTCACGTGGTGTGCTACCAAACCCTTAGCCGTGTACAGGTCTTGGTTTTCGAGTCAGTGACTCTAGACCAGATCTGGGGACATGAGCACAGGGGCCATGTATAATGGGCATGTGGTCAGTTAAGTTGGGCGTGTCAGACTACATTGGCGTCTTTTTTCGCCTAGAGTTTCAGCGAGGATAATTAAAGGGCTTCCTCGCTGGTCCAAACTCGCCTGCCACTACCTCCGATGGGGCTGAAGCTGGGTACGCTTCTCCACAGTAGAACTCTGGCCTGCTCAATCATGCCGCCTTAGGGCCTCATGATAGCAAATGCCATAAGAGAGTGGAAACCCCATCCCCCTAGGTGTCAGTAGGGAGGATTCTCTGGGCTGCACTGGGTCATCCGTGCTGCTTTGGGTATTCCCCTATCTTTTCGCTACTCACTGGGGATAGTGGTTGTGTCGGAATGAACTGACGCCAGGGTTCACGCCAAGGGCGTTCCCCGGTTATCTTTCTAGCATGTCAGCGTGCTATGTCAGAATGGAACAGTCTTCAGTTGCCCCGTTCCAGCCCATCTAGACTTATTCCTCGAGAGCCTTCTGACTTCCTCTGAGTCACTCAGAGATGAGCATCGATGGCACCCACACTGAGCCCTAAACGGCAGCTTGGTTGTGGTGGTTCAGTATCTACCTCTGAAAGAGCTATGGATACTAATACTTCTGCGTGAGCCCCCTCCATACTGGAGGCCTGCTTGTGATCCAAAGTAGAACCGGTTCGTTGGCGTTCTTAGAAATAAGAACCCTTGAGATGTTCGGTCATTTTGTCACTTCCCTCCTGCACTAGAACTGTGGAGAGCGGCTTCCGCTCCACCTTTCTGGGTGACGATGTTCTTATGGGCACGTCACGGTGCGGCTTCTGAGGGGGGAACAATTTGATCGTCTGGTTCCTGAGCAATGCAAGGGGTCATCCTTCTTGCATAGCTCTTAGCTTCTCGGACACTTCTCCAGTGCTATGCACTCGGAGCGGTCCCCTGAGTAGACAGGTAGCGAGTTAAAAACCTTTTTTAAGTAACAGTTCTCCTATTGTGTTTTACTCCTCAGAAGGTGGGAACTTGCATCATTTCAGTTGACGAAGTGTGCCTGAATTCGGGCCAGGGCTACTCCTGCAGGGGACCTTGGCCTGGATATATGCCAAGGCTCCTATCTCTCCTGTAATGGGAATAGATAGTGAACCTGCGAGCGCTGCCTCTGAGGAGGCAGACCCAGCCCTGACTTTTCTCTGCTTCTCTCACTCTGCGGTGGTAGAACAGAACGCAAAGTCTCGGTACCGGACTAACTAATTGTCTGTTTGGGGACCAGCAGAAAGGAGGGCGGTTCCCTGCGAAAGCGAAAAACAACTGGTAGGTGCATCCACTTCCGTGTCTAAGGTGCACCGTGTCCACTTGGGAGTCCCTCCGTCGACATGAGTCCCTCCGTCGACATGGGTGCCTCGCTGAACAGATATTGTGTTAGGGGTTGGGCAACATTACACTAATGTGTACTGAACTCACGGCTTAGTAGGCTCCTTCATTGATGTCAGCCTCACTTAGCCTGAGTTTAGTGTTGGCTTGCTACGCCATTCCCCTCCTTGGACTGGATAAGTGCGTAAATTTACTCTGGTGATTTCTACGGAACCCTACTGAGTTCCTCCGAGCCCCCTGTCGGTAGTAGACGTGGCGGAGCGTCTGATACTAGTCCTATCCCTTATATGCTTGTGTTAGGTGGGACCCATACATTGTGATACCTATGGTGATCCCATATGTGTATTTCTCTACGGCATGCTTCCTACGGTAAGCCCGTATCTTCCTTCGGCAGAGTCACCTCTGCCGTCATTGACTGGTTGTGTCCCCCCCCCCCCCCCCTTCTGTGGCTGGAGCCACCTCAGTGACATCCCATATGTTGTACTACCCGCTTAGGCGCCTGGTCCATATGTGTTTTCCACATGTTACTCTCATGTAGATGTGGCTTCGCAGCATAGACCTCTCCTTCAAGGTACGCTTTCCCAGTGGTCCTGTGGAACAGCAGTGACTTCCTGACCTAAGCTCGACCGTCCGCCATGTGGAAGTTCTTGCAGCTTTGTGTTTAGGCACTGGAAGGTGGCAGTAGTAGTGGCATGTTAGAGGATCCCATACAGTCGGTATACGATCGACTAAGTCGAACGTTACCCGACTAAAAGGGAACATCTCGGTTACCAATATAACCCTCGTTCCCTGAAGGAGGGAACGGAGACTTAACCCCCCTTGCCACTTCTACTGGACCACCGCTGACTGGGGCACGATCTGCTCCTCAGCGAAAAACAACTGGTAGGTGCATCCACTTCCGTGTTTATACCCGCAGGGTAGGCGGGGCGTTGATTACGCACCTGCCAAAGCTTGTTGGCTTGATTTTAAGAGTAATCAGAGTGATCGGGCTCACTAGGTGTTATCCCATACAGTTGGTATCCGATCGACTAAGTCTCCGCTCCCTCCTTCAGGGAACGAGGGTTACATTGGTAACCGAGACGTTACGGTACTCTGCCTTTGTTTAGCCGCGCGTCAATATGAAGTTACTGTGCCGGTGTTCTATCAAATAATGCTACCTACCAGATTGTACGGTTATCTGCCTTTGTTTTACTGTCCATTAAAATTAAAATTACGGTGTAGCCTGTGTACTTTGTACAGCTGCCATCAGTCCCTGTAACTTCTGATGTCCCCAGAGCTTTGTCCTAAACAAATGCGGTCAGAACATTTAGTATGGTCTGAAACCGCTCCATCGACAAATGTGCGATATCGATCGCGAAGGATTATGCAGAGTTGACAGAAAAATGTTACACATGCCGTAGCAGATGAACAAAGAACTAAAGCCCTGCCTCACCCAGTTCGGGTACCGGACCTGGTTGAAACACTCATGCATCTAGCTGGCAGAGTGCCAAAACTTCGCCGGCGCCTTCAGCACTGCCCTAAACACAGTGGAGCCAGCGCTGGACTAATATATCTATGGAGGTATTTTGTCATGTCAAATGTGTTAATAATGCCATCAGAATGCAACCAAAGCACAGGATAGCAATAAGTAAATATAGGCTATAAATTAATTGTAAATCATACAAAATAAATGCCATGATCACTGGATTTTATACAGATGTTACCATAATGATTTTGTTAATGGTGATCAGCAATCAAATTGTTGGAAGTTACTGCCTTTTGCCTTGGCATGACTTCTCACTTTTTGCTAACAATACAAAGGCAGAGTACAGTAACTTTAAAATAGCGGTCAAAAGTCAAGTTTGACCTCATAATTTTCCTTACTAAAACATCTATTTGCAAGATTTCCAGTGTCCTACCTATAATTAATTTGGCGGGACAACTAAACATATTTAAAGTAATTTTTCTCTGTCCCACATGCTAGCGAGTTAATGTCTTTTGCCTTTGTAGGGCAGAATTAAGTTTCTGCAGTTCTCTTAAAGGATCTACCCAAACATGGAAATACTGTCATCAATTACAAAATGTTGTTCCAAACCCATAAGACTTATTTTTGACCAAATGGTACGAAACTTGGTAAAGGTTTTGCCACTTGTTATGTAAATACTTTAATATTCTCATAGTTTTAAAGTAAAACATGTTTTGGAAAATATAGCTTTCATGTAAATATCGAAAATAGTAGATTTGTGCATTTTTCATTACAATAAACGTCTATAACTTTTTTTTTTTTACTTTTTTTTATGTCAGCAATAATCTGCCAAGTGTTTTCTTTAAAAATAGAAACGTGATTAGGGGGCGCTGTGGAGCATGGATAGTGAATAGACGCGTTCCTCACCTGCTCCTGCACTTAATTCAGAAATTACTGCACAATCTGCTTTATGCACATATATTTGTTGTAAATATAAGTCTATAGTGCTCGCTAGCATGTCTTATTTCAATTTCAAATATCTTAAAAAAGATGAATAGGTGTTAGAGAAATAAATTCAATCATCTCCAATAATAATAATTACAAATATAGCTGTGAGCAGCGATGGCGGTTACCCTAAAAGCACCGGGGTGGCGGTGCCACCGTCTTGGTGCCTTTATTTATAAATTTTAAAGGACAAGACAGAGAATTTTACTTGCCTGACCTGATTAGAACAATGAAAAAAATAAAATAATAAAATAACTAGGGAATCACTAAAACGAGAGAATTATTCTGATTTTATGATACACTCCAAATATTTCACAACAAATCCTTTAAATTTAAATAAAAAAATTACTATAAACAAGCCAAAACGAAATAAAATAAAAATAAAAACGAAAGTAAGCAGTGTTGGGCTCACGTAACTCTCTCATTAGAATCAAAATGTTTCAACATTTGCGATGTTTTTGGATGCTAAACTATTCTTTATCATAAAAACATACTCCGTCATTTTGTTCATACATGACATCATTCAAACTGCAAAGTGTTTACTTATATTTGTGTACACTCGCAATAAAACAACATTGTGCTTTTGTAAAATAAATTCAAGCAATCCACCCCACAAAATGGTGCTAATTTTAAAATTAAACTAAAATGCTCACGGCTGCACAGGCATTCATAACGGTGCGCATTCACGGCGAGGAATGAGCAGAACAGAGTCAACGTTTTTTAGTTCATTCCTACTTCCATAGGAACTAATTGAAAACACTCGCTCTTCTCTGTACCATTATCAATGTCCGTGCGGACGAACATATTTTACTTTCGTTTTTAAGTTAGCGATTCAAAAGCCCCCGGCGCTGTCACACATTGATTAATCAGTGGTAAAATATTCTCACAGTCACATACCTAGTATATTTTTATATAGATACAATAGGCCTACCTGATTTTGAACACAAGAGGGCAGTATAGCCCTATGTATGACTGGACTTTTTTGGGACTAAATAGTACTATTACTGTTTTTAAACTTATAAATAATTCTTAAATAAAAAAATAAAAAAAGAATAAAATGGGTTTAGTTCTGATATTTGTATACTTTTATAGAGAAATAAATGGTGTATAATTACATTTTTAGAAGATATGAGGCTTTTAGTGTTTCCTTTTTGGACATTACTTTAATCCCTCACTATATCAAAACCGTTTGAGATATTTAATATCCGTTCACAATTTAGCATCTTTAATATATTTTCATCGTGTTGAAAAAGTTTGGTGGGAAGTTTGGTGCAGACCGGGTGAATTCCCTAGGAGAAGTGTTTCAAATTCCTAAGCATGCATTTCCAAACAACCCTAAATAGTCGACTTCCTTTTGGGCTGGCGTAAAACTTAGAGCATGAAAGTTGTTCGGCCCGATGAGATCTATATGTGTACCGAGTTTCATATTATTTCATGCAAGCGTGTTTGATTTATGGACCAAGTTTTCGGACCCCGTTCCAGGGGGCGCTGTTGCGCCCGGGTACCAGCTTCAGCCCGGCTCTGATGGCCGTGGGTTCTGACCCGTGTGCAAAGTTTCAAGAGTTTTTGAGCATGTTAAACTGTTTTTTTGTTTTTTTTTTTTGTTTTTATAAAGAACATTTATTTTTAATACTGTGTCTGCCTCCTTTGTGCCACTCGGTCAGCTCCTCAGGGGCGGTACGCAAGCGAGGGGTGGGCGGCCCGCTGGCGCTCCGCCCCGACCAGTGACATGAGCATATCTGCAATGTATTGAGGTCCTAGGCCATTGAATGATTTATATACCAGTAATAGTACTTTAAAATCAATCCTAAATTTAACTGGGAGCCAGTGTAAAGACCTGAGGACTGGTGTGATATGTTCATATTTTCTGGTTCTGCTCAGAATCCTGGCGGCAGCGTTCTGTATGAGCTGCAACTGTCTTATGGTCTTTTTGGGAAGGCCAGTGAGGAGTCCATTACAATAATCCACCCTGCTGGTGATAAACAAAAAGCATGCACAAGTTTCTCTAAGTCTTGTCTGGAAACAAAGCATCTAATTCTTGCAATATTTTTCAGATGATAGTATGCTGATTTAGTTATTGCTTTGACATGACTACTGAAACTAAGGTCTGACTCTAGTGTCACACCAAGATTCCTGACTTGATTTTTAGTTGTTTGACCCCTAGAGTGAAGGTATGCATTCACCTTGAGAACTTCATCTTTGTTTCCAAACGCAATGACTTCAGTTTTGTCTTTGTTTAACTGAAGAAAGTTTTGACACATCCAACTGTTGACTTCATCGATGCATTGGCACAGGGAGTCTATGGGGCTGTAATCGTTAGGCGATAGGGCTAAGTAAATCTGTGTGTCGTCTGCATAGCTGTGGTAAGCAATTTGGTTCTTTCTCATTATTTGGCTCATTGGGAGCATATACAGGTGGAACAGGAGTGGCGCAAGAATAGAGCCTTGAGGGACTCCGCATGTCATGGATGTCCACTCAGACTTATGATCTCCTATACTCAAGAGTGGCAAGGAAGAGTCAAGAGCGCAGGTTGATGTTTTAAGGTGCTGTACGGTTTCTTCCAAAATTTTGCCATCAATTTTTTTGAAGTCAGACATAGTAACTACTTTCTCAGGTGGTTTGATCTGTCTGACCCCAGCGCAACTCAAGGATGTGCTGATCACCTTTCTGATATTATTGATTTTCTCAGAGAAGAAAGAAGCAAACTCACTGCACTTGTTGTCTGAGAGCATTTCACTGGGAATCTGGCTTGGGGGGTTTGTCAGTCTCTCTACAGTAGCAAAAAGAGTGAGTGTGTTGTTTAAATTACTGTTTATAATATTTGAGAAGAAAGTCTGTCTAGCTTTGCCTAGTTCCATATTGAAAGCATGGATGCTGTCTTTGTAGATGTTATAATGGACTACAAGTTTTGTCTTACACCACATGCGCTCTACTTTTCTGCATTGTCTTTTCATATTTTGCACTGCTGTTGAGTTTCTCCAAGGTGCTTTTTGTCTGCCACTCTTCTTCCTGACTTTAACAGGAGCAATATCATCAAATACACTTTTAACTTTTGAGTTGAAAGAATCAAGGAGAAAATCAACAGAGCCTGCAGATATGCTTGGTGTTAAGGATATAGCCTTCATAAATAGTACACTAGTGTCCTCATTTAAGCATCTCTTCTTGACAGACACAGAACTAGCTTCAGTGGCAGGAGAGATCAATATATCAAAGAAAATACAGAAATGATCAGGCAGCGCTACATCCTTAATAACAATCGATGAAATGTTTAGACCCTTACTGATAAGTAAATCTAGAGTGTGTCCACGATTGTGTGTGGGTCCATGTATATGCTGAGTCAGATCAAAAGTTTTTAAAACAGTTTTGATTTCTTTTGCCATATTGGTTTCTGCATTATCTATGTGGATGTTAAAATCTCCAGCAATGGCAAAACAGTCAAACTCTGAGGTAATTGTTGATAACAGTTCCGTAAAGTCCTCAGCAAAGGCTGGAGAGTATTTTGGAGGCCTGTAAATCATGATAAGTAAAATGCGTGGAGCACCTTTTAACACAATACCCAGATATTCGAAACACAAGTAATTCCCAAATGATATTTGCTTACATTGATAGTTATCTTTAAAAAGAGCAGCTAGACCCCCACCTCTCTTAACCTATTAAGCTGCAACCCCACTTTTGAAAAATCCCAAGAAATGACATACCCAAACTTAAACAGATACAGTTCATGAACCCTTTGTACTAAAAGCACAAGTATGATCTCATTTGAAAGCTGACACCTGGCAGTTTATTGTAAATGTAGAATTAATTATTGTCATAATGACAAAAATTGTTATAAATAGCTTCAAAGTTTTGTAAAGTTATTAGAAATTATTTTTTATGAAATATCCTCATGAAAATAAAATTGAAGTTGGCACTGGAGCAATCTAGAAATGCACTACAGCTAATGCCACGTCTAAACATTTTATGTTTAAAATCTTAAGATAATAAGTCCAAAACTCTGTATTTAGTGAAATGTTTTTCAAGACCATGTCATGTGACTTTATTTTGATTTGACGCTAAGATGCTTCTGATGTTTATTGTCATCTTCTAACCATCTATCCAGTATATTGTCTTTATTGTTTTGTGGTGCAAACGAGCCCCATTCAGTCTCAGTCTCCCCCTGCACACATTCACACCTCTCCAGCCTGGTTATGGCTGTAAATATGCATTTCTTTTGTCTGCATTATAGTTACTAACGACTGGCTATTCACAGGCTATTCATATGGTTTCAGTCACTAATTTCTTTTCTCAAAGTTCACCGATTCACCCTAAACTGTATCTAATGCATTTCTTGAATAAAGAAACATTTCAGTAAGCATTCAAAAAATAATAAAAATATAACTTCTAGGTGGCAGGGCACCTAGGGCTAGCTAGCATGTTAGCTTAGCACACCATCAATACACGACAATTTATGAGATTAAAACCATGTTTGTGCTTATAAACTTACTTTATAAAGCAAATCGAGTATTTTAAATAATTTTCTGTGATCTAATTTGGCTTCAGATAAAAAATCAGACAGAAAATATACTATTGGATAGTGTTCTGCACAACGATTCTATATAGATTAGCATTACATTATAAATATAATCTATTATTATGGAAATACCTGGCATGGATTGAAAAACATAGGTAACTCAAATATCATAGCAAACATGTTTATTGTCTTCAAAATGTCTGTATCTGCATGTTACAGCCATAGTTACAGCGCGATCTCTTGTTAGCTGTGTGTGTGTTCGAGGCTTCCTGGATTGTCACATGATTATGGCACTTCTTCAGGTTCTAATACTGTGCACAGGGCGGCGAGGGCGCCCTCAGGCTATTGGTATGAATTGAAAACACATTAACAGAGTATGCAAACGCTCATAATGATTACATCGACGCATTTGGGTATAAATTCAATAAATATTATTCCTGTCTATAGAAATCTGATGTAAACCTATGAGAATATATCAATATTTCTCCAAATCTGCACATTTTTGAGCTAAAGCCTAGAAGGACGTTGTTTTGTGTATCGCTGTCATGACGACGGCACGGGAGTTTTTTTATGAATGAAAGCGGCTGACGCGCATAATTCATATCAAAGGTATCGACTCATTTTTTCATTTCATAACTCCTGACACAAATTAAGAAATAACTGTCGCTATAAGTTTCTCAGTAGTGGTTCCAATAGTGGTCAAATTCTGAAACTTGAGTCTTATATCTTTTTAATGATGTATAGTTTGTCAAGGTATAACATTAAATCTGATAGTAACTTTGAACTATATATAAATAAAACCGCTTCAGTGCGCCCGCGCTCTGGCAACGGTCAACAGGTTAACAGCTCTGCAGACACTCATAAAAGTAAAGTTAGGAGGGGCTGTTACTGTTATCAAAACGGGGACCCGACACATATCACTGAGAGCTGGTATCAGTTGTTTTTGGTTCACCTCGAGCAGATGGAGGAGGGTGTGGGCCCTGGCGTTGTGGCAGAGGCTGAAGAGCTCTCACAGAAGGGGGAGGGCGAGCTGGGCCCGCAGGCTTTGGTGGTAGCGGTGCCTGTCTTTTTTTGGTTGGTATCTGGGGGCTTGCAGCAAAAGAGTGGGATAGTCTGGTTCCATCATACACCAGTTCTTCAATTTTCTGTGAGAAGCACAGAAGTGGCGATGCTGGACAGAGGGAAAAAGTGTCTGGTGAAAGGGGCAGTTGCTCTGGTGTTATCGGAGGCCGTAATATGCTGTCCTGGCTTCCCTGGCTGTTTTCCAGGAAGTCGTCCTTGGGTGCTGAATCTTCAAGCAGTTCTGATATGTCTGTCTGTGGTGAGCTCTGTGGGCAGGGCTCAGCTGAGATTGTGTCCGTGAGCAGAGGTTGTTGTGGCGGAGTGGTGTTATCATGTCCATTTTGCTGCTGAAGTGAAGTCTCCTTCCAGGAGGTAGCGGTCGCTGGACACAGTTGCATCGCAACAGACCGCTCCACTGGGGGGATCGCCTCGTAACCCTTATCCGCACCTCCATCGAGGATAGTGAGGGAGGAGGAGCTACCAAGCCTGTTTCTGGCAGAGAAAGGTGCGCTCTGAGCTGAGTGCCGCTGTCTGCTCGACCTTGAGCGGCAGTTAGCATCAGTGTTAGCTACTGGCCCATTCAGTCTGTGTTCGATCACATTCATCACGTTTGGGGATTCCTCATTTACATTCCTTAGTACTTCAAATCTGTTCTCAAGATGTATAGGCGGTGGTAGAAGACCAGTGTTTGCAATCCTTGTCAGAGCTGTATCTGGGGTAGAGGATGCTACTGCGGCAATATGTGATGCACGTGACAATCTGATGTCTCGAGTGCCTTTATGTCTCGCTCCCTGTTTGTGCCATCGATTAGTAAGTCGATCGGCTTTTTTCTCTACCTGTCGAGGAGCACTAGTTTCATGGGACTCACCGGTATGCTGAGGGTGTCCATGACGAAGCTCTGTTGTGTGCTCCGTCTGGTTTGGTGGTCCCATAAGTAACTTTGTTTCAAGAACTGCAATCCTTTGTAAAAGTCTGTGGCAGTTAGTGCAGCAAGTAGATTCCAGAAGAGGCATTTTCTCTTATCCTTGAGGCAGTTGTGTTTTCCTTTCTCGGAATGTAAGCTGGTCGGGTAAAAGAATTCAGTTTTGGTAGTAATCCAAACTTTGTCGTATGAGCACTGTGCTGATTTGCTGAAGTTAAAATTAGGTGATAAAAGGAAATAAAATAAAGGAAATCAAATATGGATAAAATGTAAAAGCGATAGAGCAAAGCGCGGAGCAGTAAGCAAGAGCTTCCGAACAGTACTGCCCTACAAAACAAAAAGGCAGTAACTGCATTTTTGGTCAAAAATGAGTTATTATCGTTTTCATGACATTCAAGGCATCCTTTGTTATGTGACAAAACATCTTATGTCAAATGTGTGTCGTTTTGGAGAAAAATGGTAATAGTTTTTGGAGAATCTGTAGTTACTGCCTTTTTCCTTGGTATGGTG
This sequence comes from Scardinius erythrophthalmus, assembly GCF_964197995.2. Taxonomy (NCBI): domain Eukaryota; kingdom Metazoa; phylum Chordata; class Actinopteri; order Cypriniformes; family Leuciscidae; genus Scardinius; species Scardinius erythrophthalmus. The sequence goes on from NW_028296536.1 coordinate 112,831, forward strand.
CCACGTTTTTGGTAAGTATTACAAAGCAAATTTACAAAGCAAGAATACAGTAACTGCAAAATAGGGGTAAAATATCAAATTAAATATGAGGATTGATATGTACAAAGAATAAGCTAATATAACGTAACAAAACAGCCACATGTCCAATAATCTACCTACAACTACTTAGGCTGGATGACAGGATAACTTTAAAGTCATTTTTCTCAGTTCTGCACTCTGCGTAGTTACTGCCTTTTTGCTTTGTAGGGCAGAGTAGCTGTACAGTAGTAGAATATCCCAAAGACCAGGTCTGCCTCCTTAGTTAGCAGCAGAGTGCGTGAGAAGGCATGAGCGGGTCCTCGAACACATTACTGCTAACTAATGAAGCTGGATCTCTAGCATAAAGAAAAAAGCTGAAACAGCCAGGAACACCTCACGGCGCTACACCGGTGAATCAATAGAATTCCAGATACCATCAACCACAACTTCAGTAAACAGGGACTCTACTCGGAAGGCCCGTAGGCGGCCCGAGATTGAATCATGTGTACATGTAAGTGTACTTACCCATTTCCCTCGTTTCAGAAGATCTCAAAACAGCGTGAGATGCCCAACCGATACCGAATCGCCATAATGAGGGCTGGTGATACAGACATGGCTGTTGGTGTCAGGCTCCTGGGTTGCACACCTACAGCTCACCTCTGCTAATGCTCAGGGATAAAGAAATTTGCTCTTTCTTTGAAAATGTAGGTACCACTGTCCTTTTACGGGGAGCCAGTAGCGGAACAGACATACACAAACAAAGACCGACCACCGAGGGGAGGGAGTGAACTGGTACCATCTCCAAGAACAAAATCCCCAAAATCTACCCCTGGCGGCCGGGTGGTGGCAGCAGCAGGCCGTCGGGGAAGAATGTGCCGGATGGCCTCCATCTGCTTCTGTACAGTGGAGAACTGTTGGGCGAAGTTCTCCACCGCATCGCCGAATAACCCAACCTGGGAAATGGGAACCTTGTCCACTTCCCTCATATCATCCAGGTTGAGCCAGAGATGGCGCTCCTGGACCACCAAGGTGGACATTGCCAGACCGATCGTGTGAGCTGCAACCTTTGTACCTTTGAGGGCCAAATCGGTTGCATTGCAGAGCTCACCCATGAGCTCACGATCTGCACTACTCTCGTGCATGTCCATGAGTGCCTGGGCCTGGTGGACCTAAAGCAACGCCATGGCATGCAGCGAAGATGCGGCCTGCCCACAGGCCTTGTAAGCTCTTCCCGCCAAAGCAGACGAGAACTTACAGGCCTTAAAGGGGAGACGAGAGTCTCCCTTCCAGGAGGTAGCGGTCGCTGGACACAGTTGCATCGCAACAGACCGCTCCACTGGGGGGATCGCCTCGGAACCCTTATCCGCACCTCCATCGAGGGTAGTGAGGGAGGAGGAGCTACCAAGCCTGTTTCTGGCAGAGAAAGGTGCCTTCCACGACCTAGTGAGCTCCTCATGCACTTCAGGAAAGAAAGGTACCGGAGCGGCGGGCTGAGAACCAGACCAGCCCGCTCCAAGAAACCAATCATCCAACCTAGACATTTCGGGATGCGGTGGAGTATTCCACACGAGCCCGACCGCCTCAGCGGCCTTCTTGAGCATAGCCGTCATCTCAGGATCCAACATTGGCGTCGCCACCCTCCCGGAGGAGGGCAACGGCACCGAGTCTTCCTCCGTCAAATCAAGCTCCCCCTCTGATGCTGCGATGGACATCCCATCGTCCGGAGTCACCCCAAAAGAAATGTCCGGTCGGTCCATCACAGAGGGACCGGAGCATTCCTGCTGAGCTTCCCCCGGCTGCGATACCTGAAAAACGGGAGGGATCCACGGGGCCATGCCGGGTGGATTACCCCTCACCGTAACTCTCAGATCACCTGTACCCTGCGGCATTCCAGGTTTCCCCTGGGAGGTTAACCCAGGGGGCGCTCTAGAATGGGGCAAAGGCACGGGGACTACACTTCCGCGTTTAACGGAAGCGAGTCTCGATCTTAGCACCGAGATGATCATATCCCCGCAATGAGGACATGAATCATCCACAAGAGCCGCTTCAGTGTGCTGAATGCCTAGGCACGGGACGACAGAGACCGACCGCAGTGCCGGAGCACACAGGGGAACAACCACGGCAACACTCAAAAGTGAAGCACTCACTACTTCCGCCCTCAACCGCGTCAACAAAACACTCTTACTAAGAAGAAAATGCTGTGGAAACAGCTGAAGAGAGCTTCCTTAGCTCGCGACCACTGCTACAACTGCTGTTAACACCGACACCAGGAGAGTCTTCCAGAAGAACACCAGCACACTCGTTGTATAGTCGCTCGATCAGAGACCATCAGAATGAACCGATCAGCTCCGAAGCGAAAGACAACTGGTAGGTGCATCCACATCCGTGTTTATACCCGCAGAGTAGGCGGGGCATTGATTAAGCACCTGCCAAAGCTCACTAGGCGTTATCCCATACAGTCAGTATACGATCGACTAAGTTGAACGTTAACCGACTGAAAGGGATCTTAATTTGAGCGTTCCAAGACAAATGCAAAGAGCAGTAACTTGTGTTACTGTGTTCTGCCTTGGTTTCTCATGGCCTTTTGGAAGTTACTGTTAAGACAACTCATTATTTTCTCGAAGAAACAACGGAATTGATTCAAGATACTCATCCACATGATAAAGGAGGTCTTGAATGTGCCAAAAATATAAATAACTAATTTCCGACCAAAATCAAAGTTACAGTCTTTTGCATTTGCATGGCAGAATTGTAAAACATACAAGAATGGTAAGAAGTCATAAAAACATTTCCTTAAAAACCTCAAATGTACACTTTCCTTTACAAACACTTTATACAAGTAATATATTGTAAAAAATAAACTGAAAGAAAATAACATTTGATATTGAAAAACCCACCTACAACATACATACTCATATTTGGATATTAGAATTTACTACCTTGTGAAAAAATCGAAATCTATCATATTAGCATGGCTCTATTGCACCCTTGCTTGACCTGACACATGTTCTGCCCTATGAGTTCATTGGCTAAATTAACAATCAATCATCCATTTTAATTATGCCTATAAAAGTGCAAACATTTTATCAAGTCAGTTGCATGGGACCACAATTGAGCTCAATCTTTGCGATGTCTGTCTTCCTTTACACGCTCTTGCTTATCTTTCAATGTCATGCAAAGGCAGAAAAGCCTCTTTGCCGAATGATGGGAGACCCAAAGTACCCGCTGTTATCCAAGGATGGAGACATAACTATTGGAGCACTTTTTTCAGTCCACGGTATAGAGTCATTACCTTCATTTGAGTTTACACAAAAACCTCTGCTTCTATCATGCTCAAGGTTTGCTACTTTGGAAACTATTTTATATAATCCTTACAGCAAATACCTAATATCAATAATATAATATAACATGTGGAATGTTAATGTATTTCAGGTGTGAACTACAAGTTCAATTTAAAAAGATTCAAAAATAAAGTGTTTCGGTCTGTGTTTAACAAACTGGTTTAATGTTTTTACAGTGTGAGTCTAAGAGATTTTCGAATGGCTCAGACCATGATATTTGCCATTGAGGAGATTAACCAAAGTCAAAGTTTGCTACCAAATGTTTCTATTGGCTACCAAATTTATGATACCTGTGGTTCAAGACTGTCTTCAATGAGTGCAACTATGGCATTGATGAATAGTCTAGAATTTACAACAGAAAACAGATGCAATGGACAGTCTCCTATACATGCTATCATAGGAGAAACAGAGTCTTCTGCTACTGTGATTCTGTCCAGTACCACAGGACCTTTTAAAATTCCAGTGGTAAGGTGCAATAACATCAGAAGTTGGACATCATCACCATACTAATGCCTTTTTAACTGTTTGCTTTTTTCCTCAGATAAGTCCTTCAGCCTCATGTGAATGTCTCAGTAATAGGAAAGAATACCCTTCCTTCTTCAGGACTATTGCTAGTGATTACCACCAGAGCAGAGCACTAGCTTACATAGTAAAACATTTTGGCTGGTCTTGGGTGGGAGCTGTGAACAGTGACAATGACTATGGAAACAATGGAATGTCAATATTTTTGAATACAGCCCAGGAGGAGGAAATTTGTGTGGAGTACTCTGTGAAATTCTATCGAACAGAGCCAGAAAATCTACAAAAAGTGGTAGACACAATAAAAAAAGGCACTGCAAAAGTGATTGTTGCATTTCTTACCAGTTCTGAAATGTATAATCTACTTGAGCAGCTAAGTATTCAGAACATTACAGACCTCCAAATGATTGGAGTTGAAGGATGGATAACTGCAAAGAGTCTGATCATTCCAAACAGTTTTCGTGTGCTGGGAGGGTCACTTGGGTTTGGAGTAAGAAAAATAGATATTGGAGGTTTAGCAGATTATGTTATAAAAGCATTCTGGGAAACAACTTTTCCATGCCCACAGACTGAGGGGAATTTTTCTAAATATGCATTAAGTTGTAACAAATATCAGGATCTACTTGTGCTGAAAAACTATAATGAAGATGTGCCTGAACAAAGATATTCAAGCAATGTCTACAAAGCAGTTTATGCTGTGGCTCATTCACTTCACAGTCTACTCAAGTGCAAAGAACAAGCAGGTTGTGAGAAAGAACCAATACAACCACACCAGGTAAAAATAAGTAAAACATAAGCGGCAGGGTAATGAAAAGTAAGAGGATAGCCCTATTTCTGTTTGAAAATGTCTTAAAATGCCTTTTTCTCAATAGGTTGTTGAGGCTCTGAAAAATGTAAATTTCACTGTAAAGATGGGAGATCGTTTGTGGTTTGACAGCACCGGTGCCGCAGTAGCGCAATATGAAGTTGTGAACTGGCAGAAAGACTCAAATGAATCAGTCCAATTTAAACCAGTGGGATACTATGATGTCTCACTTCCTCCTCATCAGCGCTTTGTGCTTAACACTAAAAACATAATCTGGGCTGGAGGACAGCTAGAGGTAAAGGTCAATAACATGTTTGGCCTAAAGAGTTTCTTGAAACTGGAAGAACAAATTGGTAAAATACTTGTACTGTCCTATACAAATGACATAAAGGTAAAAAGAATAAATTTAAAAATAAACAATCTGCACCTGTTTTATTCACAAAATAGAAAATTTGGTTCCTATATGGTCAAAAGCAACAGCAGAGCGCAGTGCAGAGCCAGTATTAAACAAAAGGACAGTACTGTGGTGGTAATGGTGATTATTTTATGTAAAAGCACTTTCAAATGATTTTGTTCCGATTTCTTTGCACCATTTAAAGATTGAAATATGCAACAGTAGAGTAATTATAGCAAATTATAGAAATTATAATGTTCATCATTCAGTATAAATTACTAAGAGTAATGTATTTTTCTATGTAGAAGCCAAGGTCTGTGTGCAGTGAGAGCTGTCCTCCAGGCACTAGGAAGGCTGCACAGAAAGGAAGACCTGTTTGCTGTTATGACTGTATTCCATGTGCAGAAGGAGAAATCAGTAATGAGACAGGTAATCTTTATCACATTTCACAATTATAAAGTAAACCATTCCTTTTTGTGTTTCCCCTCTTGGATTGAAGTTTCTGGATGCAATTTCTTAGCAAAGGAGTTAATTTAAATGTTGTTTTTAACTACAAGTATCATTACTTTCTTTTCAGATTCAAATAACTGCAAGCAGTGTCCAGAGGAATACTGGTCTAATGCTCAGAAAAATAAATGTGTATTAAAGGTTGTAGAGTTTCTGTCATTCAGTGAAGTTATGGGTATAGTCCTAGTATTTTTCTCACTGTTTGGAGTAGGATTAACTGTGCTTATGGCAATTCTTTTTTACAGTAAGAAGGACACCCCCATAGTAAAAGCCAACAACTCAGAGCTGAGCTTCCTGCTGCTCTTCTCATTGATTCTTTGTTTCCTCTGTTCACTTACTTTCATTGGTCGGCCCACTGAGTGGTCCTGTATGTTGCGTCACACAGCATTTGGGATCACTTTTGTCCTCTGTATATCCTGTGTTCTGGGGAAAACAATAGTAGTGTTAATGGCCTTCAAGGCTACACTTCCAGGAAATAATGTCATGAAATGGTTTGGGCCTCCTCAACAAAGACTCAGTGTTCTTGCCTTTACACTTATACAAGTTCTTATCTGTGTGCTTTGGCTAACAAAATCACCCCCATTTCCGTACAAAAATTTTAAATATTACCATGAAAAGATCGTTCTTGAGTGCAGTCTGGGTTCTAATATAGGTTTTTGGGCTGTTCTAGGTTATATTGGCCTGCTGGCTGTCTTGTGCTTCATTCTGGCTTTTCTGGCTCGCAAACTGCCTGATAACTTTAATGAAGCTAAATTCATCACATTCAGTATGCTTATATTCTGTGCTGTATGGGTCACATTTATCCCATCTTATGTCAGTCCTCCTGGGAAATTTACTGTAGCTGTGGAGATATTTGCCATTTTAGCTTCAAGCTTTGGTTTACTTTTCTGCATATTTGCACCTAAATGTTATATAATTTTGTGTAAGCCTGAACAAAATACAAAGCAACATCTGATGGGAAAAGTTTCCATATAGATTGTATTCAAAAATAAACTGACATATATTGCATATTTTGATGTTAATTCTGTAACATAAATAATGTTAAAGCATGTACAAACAAACAGATTAACAATCAACCCTGAAACTTTTACATCACATATTTATATAAGTTATTCAATCACAAAAAGCCAAGTCAATGTAATGTCATATGTATTTGAGTGTATTTTAGGTAAAATGTTGTTCAACCACGTTTGCAAAGACACTAAAACGTACAACATTAATGTATTACCTGCATCTAAAAGGTTTTTTAATTTATGTATGAGCTTTACATAAGTTTATTATGCATCCTTATTTAATCTCTGAATTTTTAATTAATGTAATTAATCAGTTGATTCTATTGTATTTATGATCAATGAGATTGTTTTCATTCATATTTATTAAATGCAGTTCGTTCATTTAATTAATTTGAAAAAAAAAAAAAATAATTCTGTTCTGTATGACATCTCATGTCAGATCATTTCAAAAGATTATATAATTATGAACATGACTACACTATAAAATCGTAAAATTAATATAAGTTCAATAATCATGTAACCATTACATCATGTTAATTTTATTTTGTTTGCTGTGGAAAATAAAAAATACACCACAAACGCAGCATAAAAATCATCATAAAAGTCAAACATTTTCCAATCCATGATCCAAATCTTAAGAATACATATGATTGTGTTAGGTGAGGAATGGAACCAAATTCAACTATCTTCATCTCCTTAATAATGATTTTAACAGTCAATCCAGCGCTTTTACAGATTCAAAATGTACTGCCTCAAGATGCATCATGACAAAAGTTTTACATCAGTGATATTAAATGCTCATTGGCTCTTGTGTGCTTTGTCACGGATTGCGTCATGTCATGTTTTTGGGTGATGTGTGCATTTGAATGAGATATGTGCACCTTCATGGAGTAGATTCGGAAAATAATTTCAGCTATTAACTACTTAAGTTTTACTCTGAACCTAACACAAAACTATTGTGTGCCGTGAGAAAGCACTAAGAGTGCAACACATCATTTGAACTACAATTTTTGGAATAAGAATATTACAATCACGTGGTTATAACAGGGGCTGTGAATGCTCTGCATACCCAAGCTATTTGTGGACTCGCAAATTAACCCTTGTGCAACCTTATGGACATTTTTGTCTTTTTCAGTGTTTTTTTTTTATTTATTTTTTTATCATTTTGCCTGTGTTAATGCCAGCTGCATACATTTTGGTACAGGTGTGTATTTTTATTGGAATTTTACAATTTCACTCCCATTTCCTTTAATAAATCTATTTTGCACTAGGTACACAAAATAGTTCCTCTCAGGACCTTTTGGACAAAAATTACGATGACATCAAATAGTGTGATCAAATGTACAGGTAATACAAAAACTAATTTATTACCTCATTCGTGAACTTGATTCATGAATTCCATACATCTCTGGATGGTGAAAACGACATCTCCCATCGTTTAACTCTCCTTCATAGCGTTATCAAGCTTTGTCTTTGTTATTGTTTTGAAAATGCGACCTCTGGTGGCGAAAACGTACATATTGTACCTTTAACAACATTAACTTACAATAGTGAAAGACGACCTCGCTTTTTGATCACTTCTTGCCTCAGGGAGATTGCATGTCTTCTTGCGTGGCTCCTCGCATACAGCCTTTCTGAGACAAAACATGTCTAACAAAAGATTTTTAAATCAATTCATTGTTTTATTTACATGAGTGAGCAGGATGATTTTAAAACTGTTTTGAAGCAAAAATTACATGTTTCAATACCCAGTTTTTAAAAGTCTTATGAACAAATAATCAGTATGGGTTTTATGGCCTTATTTCAGGGATTTAAAAAAAAAAATCACTAACCACGCATTTCCAGACAGCTCCGCACGTTAACAATGGAGCGTTTCATAGCGTTTGAACCTGGACTCAAATATAAAGAAAGTGCTTAACTCAAGGAGTTCAGTAAAATTGGCAATATATTCACAGATTCGAACTTCCGGGATCAATAACTCTAAAAGTTGTTAAAACACAAATGACTCCTATTTACACTCATAGTAACGTAGACAATGAGCTACAATTTTCCGCAAAACAAGCTTTATAATATAAATTGATCTCTATGAGCAGGCGGCTGAGAGACAAGTCCGAAGGGATCGTCTGCAAAGTGCAAAATAGCCCAAAAAACATGTCTGCAAAAATAGTAGTGTCTGTAGTGTCACCAAATTCAATGTACACATCAATGGTCTCCCACTGGTCATACTATGGCAAGTAATAGCACATAACAAATAAGTAGGTCTATTCTTTACACAAATGATATTGGTACACAGCTAACATTACAAGCTTTTGCATGATAATTGCTTAGTAAATGTGATGGCATTACACTGTATAACAGTGTGAAGTTATTGAATTTTTTGTCTAATAATGGTAAAGTTATTGATTTTGTTACATAATAAATAATAATAATAATTATGCTTTTTTGTGTTTAGTGTTGTAGTATTGTCACGATACCACACACGGGAAACAGGGGATCCAATTGCAGTGTTTTATTAGGGTAATCCGTACTCACAAACTAGGTCCATGCAAAGGTCAAAATCCAAAAAGGCAATCCAAAACATAAAAGGTATACACAGGCAAACAGACTTGAATAACGACAGAAGTGTGGGAACAAAGACAAGGACTCCGTGACAAACACTAAAACAGACAGGGTATAAATACACAAGGAAATGACAAAGCTAATGGGGAACAGCTGAAACAGTGATGACGGAGAGCTGATTGTAATTAACAGTGATTGGTTCAGACGGAATTGTGGGAATTGCAGTTCATGAGTGAGTGACACCGTGAGGGAAGGGGACCTCTAGTGTTTACCCAGGGAACACAAACCAGACACTGTGACACAACCCCCCCTCTACGGAGCGGCTACCAGACGCTCCAAGACAACACTACAAAACTAAACAAGAGTCCAGGAGGGAGGTGGACTGGTGGAGGATCAGGGGGAGGGATGGGGGGCCAGGTCCATGAAGGGGAACAGAAACGGGAGGTGATGACTTAGCCGGGGGCCAGGGCAAAGCAGACGGCCCCTCGGGCGGCCATGGCGAAGACGACCCATCGGGCGGCCAGGGCGGAGACAAACGTCCCTCGGGCGGCCAGGGCGGAGACTTTCCCTTGGGCGGCCAGGGTGGAGACAACAGTCCATCGGGCGGCCAGGGCGGAGACAACAGTCCATCGGGCGGCCAGGGCGGAGAAAACCCCTCGGGCGGCCACGGCGGTGAAGACCCCTCGGGCGGCCAGGGCGGAGAAAACCCCTCGGGCGGCCACGGCGGTGAAGACCCCTCGGGCGGCCAGGGCGGAGAAAACCCCTCGGGCGGCCACGGCGGTGAAGACCCCTCGGGCGGCCAGGGCGGAGACTTTCCCTCGGGCGGCCAGGGCGGTGAAGACTCCTCGGGCGGCCAGGGCGGAGACTTTCCCTCGGGCGGCCAGGGCGGAGACAACAGTCCATCGGGCGGCCGGGGCGGAGAAAACCCCTCGGGCGGCCACAGCGGTGAAGACCCCTCGGGCGGCCAGGGCGGTGAAGACCCCTCGGGCGGCCACGGCGCAGAAACTGGAACAGACACCAATGGCTCAGGAACTGGAGCTGGTACCAATGGCTCAGGCACTGGAACTGGCACTGGAACAGGTACCACCCGCTCAGGCACTGGAACTTGCACCACCGGCTCAGGCACTGGAACTACTGGAACTGGCACCACCGGCTCGGGCACTGGAACTGGCACCACCGGCTCGGGCACTGGAACTGGCACCACCGGCTCGGGCACTGGAACTGGCACCACCGGCTCAGGCACTGGAACTGGCACCACCGGCTCAGGCACTGGAACTGGCACCACCGGCTCAGGCACTGGAACTGGCACCACCGGCTCAGGCACTGGAACTGGCACCACCGGCTCAGGCACTGGAACTGGCACCACCGGCTCAGGCACTGGAACTGGCACCACAGGCTCAGGCAATGGAACTGGCACCACAGGCTCAGGTTCAGGAACAGACACAAACACAGACACCGACACAAACACAGACACAGACACAGACACAGACACAGGCTCAGGAACAGACACAAACACAGACACAAACACAGACACAGGCTCAGGAACAGGCTCAGGAACAGACACAGGCTCAGGAACAGACACAGGCTCAGGAACAGGCACAGGCTCCGGCTCAGGCACAGGCTCCGGCTCCGGCTCAGGAACAGGCTCCGGCTCCGGCTCAGGAACAGACACTGGCTTCGGCTCAGGAACAGACACTGGCTCCGGCTCAGGAACAGACACTGGCTCCGGCTCAGGAACAGACACTGGCTCCGGCTCAGGAACAGACACTGGCTCCGGCTCAGGAACAGACACTGGCTCCGGCTCAGGAACAGACACTGGCTCCGGCTCGGCAGCGGCCATCTTGTCCAAAGACCCAGGCTCGGCGGTGGCCATCTTGTCCGAAGACACAGGCTTGGAAAATGTGACGTGAACAGGCTCGGCGGCGGCCATCTTGTCCGAAGACACAGGCTCGGCGGCGGCCATCTTGTCCGAAGACACAGGCTCGGCGGCGGCCATCTTGTCCGAAGACACAGGCTCGGCGGCCATCTTGTCCCCTCTCCGTCCGCGACGGCGAGACGGTGGCACCACTTGATCCTCCACCATCCCAGAGTCGAAGGGGGGCCATGGTGGAGAGCGGTGCTGGACTCCCCCTCGACCCACCAGTCCTCCGCGACCTCCACGGGTCCCACGGAAAACTACCAGGCGGGTTCCCCTAAACAAATCTCTCCTCTCCCGCTCGGCGGCCGGGGAAGAGAAGCCCGAAAACATACCGCTGGATCCTTCTGTGACGGAGTCCTTCTGTCACGATACCACACACGGGAAACAGGGGATCCAATTGCAGTGTTTTATTAGGGTAATCCGTACTCACAAACTAGGTCCATGCAAAGGTCAAAATCCAAAAAGGCAATCCAAAACATAAAAGGTATACACAGGCAAACAGACTTGAATAACGACGGAATTGTGGGAATTGCAGTTCATGAGTGAGTGACACCGTGAGGGAAGGGGACCTCTAGTGTTTACCCAGGGAACACAAACCAGACACTGTGACAAGTATAACCAGAAAGAGAGCAGTGATGTGTGAACTGAATTTGGTGACAGTACAGTGTCATAGTGAAGTTACTGAATATTTTTAATAATATAAAATGTGCAAAATGGTTTTGGTTTATGCAAATATCTTTGCGAGGGAACGCAAAAGTAAAAAAAAAATAATAATTCTCCCAGTCCCATCCCAATTTTTTTCCACCACCACGTCCCTTTAGGGGCTCCGTACAAACAACACCAGATATGACGTACAATGTTAAAGAGCTTGCTGAAGAACCGAAGCTGATGCTGTTGTGTGTCGGCTTTGTAATTGATCATTACACTGACGCTAATTCAGATCACCTTCATTCAAAGAATAAGCAAAGTATATAACCAAGTTTTAAAGAAATACATTTTTAGAATTATCTTAATTATATTATCTGAAGGAAAATCATAAAAGATGATGAAAAAAAGGGTGTAGTCTGTTAAAGGAGACGAGTTGGAGGTTAATCGTACACTAGGGAAGATCATTTGAATCTTTAGATGTGTTAGCTCTGCGCAAGGAAGAGTTGTGGCAATTGAAACAGATCGGCATACTGAAGTTCAACGAGATGGCGAACGGGTTTGGGGATTTTATTTCTACTCCCTTTTTACTCATCTGCTGGCATCATTATTCTTGAACAAAATCCCTCTTTGAATCTTGACAATAGGAGAGATCAAACAGCACTATGTCCACGCTTCTAATGCTTCCTTCGATCTCTCATCCCTTCACAACGTAGACCTTGCCCAAAAGAACCCATCGAGATAAAACATTCAATTGAATTATTTAGTTTGGAGAAACTTTGTTTTGGTTGAGTATTTTTATTTTATTTTTGTTTTTTCCTCTTTATAAAAACTCTGATCGTGAGTTTGTTTAACTGTATGCATGATCGATCTGAAATAATAACTCTTATATTTGGAACTTTTTGAGAGTCCTTTATTATGTTTAAATACTGAGTGGGGTCATTTTTTTATTTTTATTTTGCGATAGTTATTTAAAGGGATACTTCAGGATTTAGCATTAAGCTTTGTATTAGTAGAAAACCTGTAGTATTTTCGAATTACCGTGCTTTCCACACTCATATCCCCCTGAGATGAGAGATTTATGTATTTTTTGTCTGAAAAAAATCCTCAGATGACGCGAAAATCGTCATTTTGCGTCATCGGAGGATTTTTTGGCCAGAGGCTAAAGACTACAGCCAGTAGAGTAAAGATAGTCAAGTCAAGTATATTTGTATAGCGCTTTTCACAATACAGATTGTATCAAAGCAGCTTCACAGTATTAAATTAAAATAATACAACAAGGTTTGTTTCTAGTGGAATTTATTGATTGATAAAATAAAATTAAATATCCCCAAAATATCCCCAACTGAGCAAGCCAAAGGCAACAGTGGCAAGGAACCGAAAAACTCCATCAAGTGACCTAATGGTGTCCTAAAACTCCATCAGGTGACCTAATGGAGAAAAAAAAAAACCTTGGGAGAACCCAGGCTCAGTCGGGGGCCAGTTCTCCTCTGGCATTTATGAACTAGAGGCCGGATTGTAGTTTGAACTGTAAGATTAAAAATATTATATGAATGCCTGGCCGAAAAGATGCGTCTTTAATCTAGTTTTAAACTGGGAGAGCGAGTCTGAGCAACGAACAGTATCAGGAAGGCTATTTCAGAGTTTTGGAGCTAAATGTGAAAATGATCTCCCTCCTTTTGTTGATCTGGATATCCTAGGTATGACCAAAAGCCTCGAATTTATTGATCTTAAAGAGCGCGATGGATTATAGGGCGATAGAAGATCCGTTAAATAGACTGGAGCTAAGCCGTTTAGGGCTTTATAAGTCAGTAGCAATACCTTGTAAATAATACGGAACTTTATAGGTAACCAATGCAGTGATGATAAAATCGGTGTTATATGATCATATTTTCTTGATCTAGTAAGAACTTTAGCGGCTGCATTTTGGACTAACTGTAGCTTATTTATTGAGGATGCAGGACAACCAGCTAATAAAGCATTACAGTAATCTAGTCTCGAGGTCATGAATGCATGAACTAGCTTTTCTGCATCAGAAACTGATAGGATATTACGTAGCTTAGCAATGTTTCTAAGGTGGAAAAAGGCTGTTTTTGTAACATATGAAATATGATTTTCAAAAGACAGGTTACAGTCGAGTATAACACCCAGGTCTTTTACTGTAGAGGATAAAGTAACAGGACATCCTACGATGTTAAAGTTGTATTGTAAGAGGTTTTGTGGGCGGTTTTTTGAACCGATAAGTATTACCTCTGTCTTGTCTGGATTTAATAAAAGAAAATTACACGTCATCCAATCTTTTATATCTTTAAAACACTCTGTCAATTTGGATAATTTAGCGTTTTCATCCGGCCGTGATGAAATATAGATTTGAGTGTCATCAGAATAACAATGGAAACTAATTCCATGTTTCCTTATAATATTTCCAAGTGGCATCATATATATTGAGAATAATAGAGGGCCCAACACAGATCCCTGCGGCACTCCATAGTTTACTGAAGTTATGATCGATTTTTCTCCATTCAAATAGACAAAATGGTAGCGGTCTGATAAGTATGATCTGAACCAGCTTAATGCTTGTCCTTGAACACCAGTATAATTTTGTAGTCGATCTAAGAGTATTGTATGATCTATAGTATCGAACGCAGCACTAAGATCAAGTAAAACTAGTATTGAGATACAGCCTTGGTCAGAAGCTAAAAGTAAATCATTTGTGATTTTAACGAGCCCAGTTTCAGTGCTATGGTGCGGCCTGAATCCATTCCAATAGTATTTTAGACATAAATGGAAGATTTGAAATGGGTCTATAATTTGCTAGACTATTATGATCTAATTGTGGTTTCTTAATGAGAGGTTTTTTTAACTGCCAGTTTAAATGTTCTTGGAACATGACTTAAAGATAAAGACGAGTTAATAATATTGAGGAGAGGCTCTTCCACTACAGGTAACACTTCTTTCAATAGTTTAGTTGGTATAGGATCTAATAAACATGTTGTTGTTTTAGATGAAATGATAAGTTTATTTAACTCTTTTTGTTCTATAGCTGTAAAGCACTTTAATTGTTCTTGCGGGGTGATAATTGAGGCTGAATAATAAGGCACGATTGAAGAATGTTTACAATTGTGGTTCTGATGTTTTCTATTTTCTCAGTGAAGAAGTTCATGAAATCATTACTACTAAACTGTAACAGGATATTTTGTTCGGGTGATGTCTGTTTATTTGTTAGTCTAGCCACGGTGTTAAATAAAAACCTTGGATTATTTTGGTTATTTTCTATTAGTTTGCGGAGGTGCTCAGCCCTGGCCGCTTTTAGGGCCTTTTTATAACGTGACATACTGTCTTTCCACGCGATTCTAAAGACCTCTAAATTAGTTTGTTTCCATTTATGCTCTAAATTACGGGTTTCTCTCTTTAGAACACGTGTAGTATTGTTGTACCATGGTGCTTTAATTTTCTCTCTGACCTTTTTTAATCTAATGGGTGCAACAATATCCAGTGTTCCAGAGAGAATGGTGCTCATAGTGCTAGTTAGTTCTTCTAATTCATCTATTTGTTTGGGTTCAGGCAGCAGCTGAGACAGATTAGATAAGCAATTTGAGAAATTATCTATGGTGGATGGAAGGATTGTTCTGCCTGGTCGATAACGCGGCGCCGCATGACATATTACAGCAGTACGTAATATGCAAGTTACCATATAATGGTCAGTGACATCATCACTTTGTGGAATGATATCTATATCGGTTGGATCAGTTCCATATGATATAATTAAATCGAGTGTATGATTAAGACGATGAGTTGGTCCGGTGACGTTTTGCTTGACCCCAAAGGAATTTAATAAATCTGTAAACGCAGCCCCTAACGCATCATTTGGATTATCTACGTGTATGTTAAAATCTCCAACAATTAATGCTTTATCGACCAATAGATCTGAGAGAAAATCTGCAAACTCTTTTAGGAAATCAGTGTAAGGCCCAGGCGGTCTATATACGGTAGCCAAGGCTAGAGATAATAGGGATTTTTTTTCTAACATCTAAGAGCGTAACATTTAGTACAAGTACTTCAAACGAAATAAACTTATAACCCGTTTTCTGAGTAACATTGAGAATATCTCTATATATTATTGCAACACCACCGCCACGACCAATCAGACGGGGCTCATGCTTATAGGAGTATCCAGATGGAGTAGACTCATTTAGACCGAAAGATTTATTATTTGATCTCACTAAACGAGGAATAGACACAGTTTCTATGCAATGTGCTACAGTAGTATTTATATCAGTTAAATTGGTGCAGCAGAGACTATGATTTGGACTTTTGGTAACTAGTCATCTAACGGTATTTAACATTTTGGAGATGTTATCCAACAGAAGATCCACTCCGAATCTGTTTGGGTGTAAGCCATCGGCACGGAAAAGCCTAGGACGCTCCCAAAACAGATTCCAATTATTTACAAAGAGCAGTTTCTGCTCATTGTACCATGACATTAACCATTCATTTAGCGCAAATAGTCTACTAAACTTTTCATGTCCTGGTCAGTACGTGGGAAGCGGTCCTGACACAATAATCGTTGTTTCGGGCGATGTGCTGCGTACCGTATCGATCAGATTCCTAAAGTCTTTCTTCAGAACCTCCGTCTGGCGCAGTCTGATGTCGTTCACTCCCGCGTGCAGGACCACAGTTCCGACGCGCTCGTCACTGTTCAGCATTTCAGGAACGCGAGCGGCGATTTCAGAAACACGAGCACCAGGAAAGCAGTGACTGTGCACCTTACTTTTACCTAACGTAGCGTGTACGTGTCGAACGATGGAATCGCCGATGATCATAGCATCGCGTTCTGTTTCCCGAAGAGGGAAGAAGCGGTTTTGTGTGGATAACTCGAAAACCGGGAGGATCGGAGAGAGTCTTGGTCTAGACCTGACTCGCGTCTTCTGCTGCGGAACCATCCAGGATTCATGGTGGCGTGTTGGAGCCGGAGTGAACGAGACCATGGCTGATCGTGACCTCGGCGCTCGGGACCGATGCTGAGTAACGCACGGAGTAGACGAGGTCGGAATCAGCGGGTTAGTAACGTTAATCACTGATTTGTGTGCATCGGTGTGTGATGTTTCAAGAGCTAACCGCCGGTCTCTTAGCTCGGCTTGTCTCACTAAAAGGTCGTGGATCTGTTTCTCAACAGCTTCCAGCTCGGACTGCAATGCGTGCAGCTCAAATGTGTCAATGTCAAATTAGACTACTTACATCTGATATATTCGCCATTTTAACAGATGGACAGTAAGTTAGCAACGACGCTACCAGTGATGCTATCAATATTAATACTAATTTATGACTAAACTCTTGGATATAATCCGTCTTTTTAGTGGTACGGGTGTAGAGTAGACGCACGATAGGCGAAAAAAAAATGTTTGTTTGTAAGTGAGTGTGGAGAAGGCGTGTTCAGCCGTGATCCACGGACGTAACCTATAGGAGTATCCAGCGTTGGATCACTAATAGGCTTGAGATGCGTCTGCTCAACAGTCCGCGTTGTAACTATGAGGTTTGAGCAGTAGTGCTTCTCAGTAAGGAAAAGTGGAAAATGTTCGTTGTAAGTGAGTTTATAGAGAAAATCAAGAATTATAAATCAAATTTTTTATTTAATTTCAAATTTATCACAAATTAAGTTCATATTAAATGCAATTAGTTGAACTTTGAATGCTTTTTTTAAACAACATAAATGAGACTTTAATACATATTTAATAAGTACTTTCATAATTGCAAAAGGTGTATTTAAAATATAAAGTGTAGTTTAATGAACTGACAAGCAATTAATGTGAACTACAATATACTTTAATGTCAGTTAACAATACAATTAAATGTAAATTAAGTGTAATGTTTGACAAACTTATTGTATATTATATGTAATTGATTTCAAATGTATCAAAGATTAAGCTCAAATTAAATGCAATTAGTTGACATCAAGAGTGATTGTTTGGAACAACTTAAGTGGGGACTTTAATAATTTTTTATATGAACTTTGAAATATGGTAAAAGTGTACTTCCAAATATACTGACAAGCAATTAATGTGAACTAAAATATACTTTATTGTAATATACATGTACACTATTATATAATTAAATACATTTGTAATTAAAATTAATAAAGTTGCAATTTATTTCAAATTTGAAAAAAAAAAAAATCTTAATAACCTAGTTACAATCAACACAAATTCAATTTAAAACCCTCTACATTTACTGACAAAATCTCTAAAATAAATACAGAAAAACCTTTCTGTTGATGCACAAGAAAGAAAAAAAAAATAATATATATATATAGCTGCGAGCAGCGATTACGGGCCCAAGCCGGTGGCACCGCAACCCCAGGCACCGGGGTGGCGGTACCGCCGGAACATATATATATGTATATATATATACATACATATATACATTATAAATGTCTGTACTGTAACTTTTGATCAGTTTAACTCCTTCTCGATGAATAAAAGTATTGATTTATTTTATTTCTTTCACCCAAAAATAAAATTAAAATTATTACTGACCCCAAACTTTTGAACGGTAGTGTTTAATGTTACAAAAGCTTTAGATTTCAGATAAATGCTGTTCTTTTGAACTTTCTATTCATCAAAGACTGTACACAACTGTTTTCGACATTTAAAATAATCATGAATGTTTCTTGAGCATCAATCATCATATTGGAATAATTTCTGAAGGATAATGTGATAGTGACGACAGGAGTAATGATGCTGAAAACTCAGCTTTGATCACAGGAATAAATAACAGTTTAAAATATATTAAAATAGAAAGCAGCTGTTTTAAATTGGAATACTATTTTACAATATTACTGTTTTTGTTTGTATTTTTAATCAAATAAAAGCAGCCTTGGTGAGCAGAAGAAACTTTGCTTAAAAACATTAAAAATCTTACTGACCCCAAACTTTTGAACAGTACTGTATATATATATATTATATAAAAATGTAAGGGACAAGACACAGATAATTTTACTTGCCTGACCTGATTAAAACAATGAAAAAACTTAAATGAAAAAATAACTTGGGAATCACTAAAACGAGTGAATTAATCTGATTTTATAATACAGTCAAAATATTCTACAACAAATTCTTTAAATTCAACGATGTTGAGAACGGAACAAGAATAAAAAAAGAACTATAAACAAGCTGAAACTAAATAAAATAAAAATGAAAACGAAAGTAAGCAGTGTTGGGCTCTCTCATTAGAATCAAAATGTTTCAACATTTGCGATGTATTTGGATGCTAAACTATCCTTTATCATAGGCTTTGTACTTCACTCACTTTCCAATATCGACGGAAAAAATCATCCTATTCACACGCGCAAAAATGTGCTTGGAAACATCACAGTGGAACGGTGCTTACCAATTGAATGGTACGAATTGTAGTACTGACTATTTAAACAGAGCATTGTAAATTTTATATGTTAGGTTGACTATTTTATTAATATATTTTATTAAGGCTATAATGAACAGGCTGCGATGTCAAGATTGCAATGCTGGAATGTGTGTGTGTGTGTGTGTGTGTGTTTGGGGGGGGGGCACATAAAAACATACTTTGTCATTTTGTTCAGAACATCATTCAAACTGCAAAGTGTTAACTTATATTTTTGTACAGTAGCAATAAAACACAATATTGTGCTTTTTTAAAATACATTCAAGCAGTCCGCCCCCGAAAATGAAACTAAAATGCTCATGACTGCACGGGCATTCATAATGGTGCTCGTCCTCAGCGAGGAACGAGCAGAACAGAGTCAACGTTTTTTAGGTCATTGCTCCTTCCATAGGAATTTATTGAAAACGCTCGCTCTGCTCCGCACCATTATCAATGTCCGTGCGGACGAACATATTTTACTTTCGTTTTTAAGTTAGCGATTAAAAAGCCCCCAGCGGTGTCACACGTCAATTAACCGGTGGTAAAATATTCTCACCGTCACATACCTAGTATATTTTTATATAGATATAATAGGCCTACCTGATTTTGAACACAAGAGGGCAGTATAGCACTATGTTTGACTTCATTTATTTATTGTTTAGACTAAACAACCATTCTGGCAGTTTTTAAACTTAAACTTCATTCTTAAATTGAAAAAAAAAAGAATAAAATGAGTTAAGTTCAGATATTTGTATACTTTTATATAGTAATAAATGGTGTATAATTAAATTTTTAGAATATATGATGTTTTTAGTGTTTCCTTTTTTGACATTACTTTAATCCCTCGCCATAGCAAAACCGTTTGAGATATTTATTATCCGTTCACAATTTAGCATAATTAATATATTTTTATCATGTTGAAAAAGTTTGGTGGGAATAAAATAAACCACTTAGATAAAGGTGGCTAAAAATTCAGAGGCTGATTTTGCAAAAAAAATCCACATTCAGACCAAAATATCTGACTTCCTGATGGTCAGAGCTAATGACTTTAAATTAGAAAGTTGTCCGGGTCGATGAGATCAATATATGAACTATAGTTTTTTTTTACTGTAGTTAAAACTAACCCCCCCCACTTTTGTCAAAAGCATGTTGAAAGTGACAGACTTCCTGCTGCCAGTTGGTGGCGCTATAAACTTGACTCACAATAGTTACATCCATCTAATCGGCCTCTTACCACGAACACTCTGCTGAAGTTTCATCAAGATCAGTTAATGTATGCGGAAGTTATTCCACTTCGTGTTTCTCTTTTCTCGCCATAAATTCGATTCCTCGCCACGGCCAAACCGTTCGAGATATCAAAAATCAGTCCGCAATTTAGCATCCTCAATGACTTGACTTCATGCACACCGAGTTTGGTGGGGATTGGATGAATTCTCTAGGAGGAGTAGTTCGCAATCCACAGCAAGCGTTTTCCAAACAACCCATAATAGCCGACTTCCTGTCGGGCTGGCGTAAAACTTGACGGGGGAAAAGTTGTTTGGCACGATGAGATCTATATGTGTACCGAGTTTCATAGTAATTCATGCAAGCGTGTTTGATCTATGGACCAAGTTTTCAGACCCAGTTCAAGGGGGCGCTGTTGAGCCCCCCTGCCACGCCCGGGTACCAGCTTCAGCCCGGCCCTGATACCAGGGGGTTCTGACTTGTGTGCAAAGTTTCAAGAGTTTTTGAGCACGTTAAGGACCCCAAAAGCCCCTGAAACCTTGATTAACAATATAAAAGCAATGGTCAGATCCCCCCTCCCCTCACACACACAGAGACACAGAGAGAGGGAGAGAAAATTCTCCAGAAAATCCACATTCAAACCAAAATATCTCTCTTCCTCTTGGTCCGAGCTATTTACTGTAAATTAGAAAGTTGTCCGTCTTGATGAGAACAATACACATACCAAGTTTTGTTGCTGTTGATAAAACTAACCCCCCCACTTTTGACTAAAGGTGGCGCTACTGAGCCATTTCACCACGCCCGTTTCTGAAACTTTGCACATGTCTACTGGATAATAAATGTGATGTGTCTGTCGAGTTTCATGCATTTTCAAGCATGTGAAGAGTCTCAAAAGCATCCGAAAAGAATATTAAAGTTTGATGCGTTGCCACGGCAACAGTATCTAAGATATCAATAATCCTTTCACAGGTCTACATCTGCCGTGTGTCTACATTATACACATAAAGTTTGAAGCAAATCGGGTAAAAATAAGAGGGTGATTTCAAAGCATTTTGAAAGTGACACACTTCCTGCTGCCAGTTGGTGGCGCTATAACTTTGACTCACAAATGTCACATCCATGTGATCGGCCTCTTACAAATAACACACAGCTGAAGTTTCATCAAGATCAGTTAATGTATGCAGAAGTTATAACACACTTCCTGTTTGAATTATTCGCCATAAATTCGTTTCCTTGCCACGGCCAAACCGTTCGAGATATCAAAAATCCGTCCACAATTTAGCATCCTCAATGTCTTGACTTCATGCCGACCGAGTTTGGAGGCGAATGGATGAATTTCCTAGGAGGAGTACATCAAATTCCACAGCATGCGTTTCCAAACAACCTATAATAGCCGACTTCCTGTTGGTCTGGCGTAAAACTTAGAGCACGAAAGTTGTTCGGCCCGATGAGGTCTATATGTGTACCGAGTTTCATATTATTACATGCAAGTGTGTCTGATTTATGGACAAGTGTTCGGATCCCGTTCCAGGGGGCGCTGTCGAGGCCCCCTGCCACGCCCGGGTACCAGCTTCAGCCCGGCCCTGATGGCCGCGGGTTCTGACCTGTGTGCAAAATTTCAAGAGTTTTCGAGCATGTTAAGGACCCCAAAAGTGCCCGAATGTTTGACAAAATAATAATAATAATAATAATAATAATAATCCTACCGAAAACAATAGGGCCTTCGCCCTTTCAGGGCTTGGGCCTAAATATAGCTGCGAGCAGCGATTGCGGGCCCAAGCCGGTGGCACCGCCACCCTGGCGCCTTTAGTTACACTAAAGCCACCGGGGTGGCGGTGTCACCGGCTTGGGCCCTCCATCGCTGCTCGCAGCTATATTTATATATATATATATGTATATATATATATATATATATATATATATATATATATATATATATATATATATATTTTAAGTGTGTTTATATATATATATATATATATATATATATATATATACATATATTATTTTTTTGTTATATATATATATATATATATATATATATATATATATATATATATATATATATATATATTACATTTTTTGGATGCTAAACATTTGTTTATTACAGACTGCGATATCAAGATTGCAATGCGCTCGCTCTGCACCATTATCAATGTCCGTGCGGACGAACATATTTTACTTTTATTTTTAAGTTACCGATTCAAAAGCCCCCAGCGGTGTCACACATCCATTAACCGGTGGGAAAATTTTCCCACAGTCACATCCCTAATATATTAATATATAAATACAATAGGCCAACCTGAAAGAGAATTTTACTTGCCCGACCAGAGTAGCCTGATTAGAACGTCAATGACAAAAAAATAACTTGGGAATAATTTTATTACATTCATTTTAAGTTGCAATCAACAGTTGTTAATAAATGTATTACCAGTAATCAGTTGATCAATGGTAACAAGGTTGCGCTGCTGAGGCTCATGCAGCTTTTCCAGGAGAAATGTAAACAAATGAGATCAGCACACAAAAAACAAACTCAATTAACAACTTACTGACTATAAAAATTATAGTTTTTATAGTTTTTAGGAGTTTTGATATATTTTATAACAGTTAAGCAACCTCACTTGACAAGAAGGCTGTTTCCTGAATACAAACACGATTGAAACTGTGACATTGATTTCATACAACAGGTTAAAAATATGAAGGTAAATCAGTAGCAAAACTCGAGAGCACGTAAATGTGAATTTGAGAACTTGTACAATAAATATTCGTACTTGTACATGAACATTTACACTCACAGCTCCAATGTGAAAACCTGTAAAATAAAAATCTGAAGTTGAATGTTGAAATTTGCACTCACATACAATAGTCACAAACCTGTATTCTGAATCTGAAGCTGCAGACAAGTAGTCACAAATGTGTAAAATGCCATTCACAGAAATACAACGACAGACTCAAACTTGTAATATATATTTTGCGTTTAATCTTACGCTCACATTCGCAGTACTACCTCAAATAGGCACTTTTCTCAAATCTGTCACTGCAGTTTCAAATTTCGCGCCTTGACTTTTGCTACTCTTTTCGCGATATATCAGGTGCAAAACTAACTTGTGCACTTGAAACTCAGAAGCGGCGAGAGAGAAAGGGGGGCGGGAGCTGGGGTGTTCAAAGGAGCCATTTTATTGGTTGGCAGCTAGCCAATGAAATGGGACTTCGATGATGTCACGAAACCCGTGTGCACTGAAATGCATTAGACTGATATAAAACCATGTATTTGTTGAACACTTTTCAGATTTTGTGAAATGTCAAAGCCTTTTATTGTTTGTTAGGTCTATTTAGTTTTGTTTTCATTTAATTTTTGTATTGTGTATTTGTTTATCTTTAACCCTGGCCTCTTCTTTTTTTTTATATATATATATATATATATATATATATATTGTTTTTGTTCATGTTCTGTAATTGTTGTTAATGCAATAAAAAAAGCATTAGACTGATATTAAAAGAAATAAAAGATATTATCAAACTCAGTAAACACAATGCTTATAATGCATACTACAGAAAAGCAGATGAGCACAGAATATGACGAAAGAAAGCAAATGTGTGTTGAGTGCAAATAAACTTGCTGCCTGTGTTTGTTTTATTAGTAATTTAACGAATTATATGTGTTTTATTTATTTATTTATTTATTTTATAACTGTTGGTCCATTAAGTCTTATTAAGCGTTTTCTTGGTTTTCTATGGGAGGAAAACGTACAATTAAACTCGTTGCATCCATATTCAGAGCTCAATTGCTTTGCTTTATTTGTATGGTGTTTCCTGAGTTTGGTCTTTTAATACCACTGTCTCAATTAAACGCATTGTGTTCATATTCTGTGCTCATCTGCTTTTTTGTAGTATGCATTATAAGCATTGTGTTTACTGAGTTTGATAATATCGTTTATTTTTTTTATATCAGTCTAATGCATTAATGCATTATGCTATAAGCCATGTTAACGTTTCAGTGCACACGGGTTTCGTGACATCATCGAAGTCCCATTTCATTGGCTAGCTGCCAACCAATAAAATGGCTCCTTTGAACACCCCAGCTCCCGCCCCCCTTTCTCGCCGCTTCTGAGTTTCAAGTGCACAAGTTAGTTTTGCACCTGATATATCGCGAAAAGAGTAGCAAAAGTCAAGGCGCGAAATTTGAAACTGCAGTGACAGATTTGAGAAGTTGCAAGTGCCTATTTGAGGTAGTACTGCGAATGTGAACGTAAGATTAAACGCAAAATATATATTACAAGTTTGTGTCTGTTGTATTTCTGTGAATGGCATTTTACACATTTGTGTCTACTTGTCTGCAGCTTCAGATTCAGAATACAGGTTTGTGACTATTGTATGCGAGTGCAAATTTCAACATTCAGCTTCAGATTTTTATTTTACAGGTTTTCACATGGGAGCTGTGAGTGTAAATGTTCATGTACAAGTACGAATATTTATTGTACAAGTTCTCAAATTTACATTTACGTGCTCTCGAGTTTTGCTACTGATTTATCTTCATATAAAAAACAGTTACAAACAAGTCACTTACATTTTAGATGCAATATTGACTGTTTTTGTTCTGTTTCAGCAGCGAAAAT
Source organism: Scardinius erythrophthalmus (assembly GCF_964197995.2). NCBI lineage: Eukaryota > Metazoa > Chordata > Actinopteri > Cypriniformes > Leuciscidae > Scardinius > Scardinius erythrophthalmus. Next base: position 137,785 of record NW_028296536.1, read on the forward strand.
AGTTCAACAAAAAGATCACAGCAGAACCATCACGCGCATCTCTCATCAATGTGTTTTCTCATTTCTGAATGATTCAGCATTTTAAAACGAATCGGTTGACTCAAAGATTGAATGATCACTCCATAAACATATGTCTTAATCATGAATGACTCAGTAATTGAAACGAATCGTTTGAACGAATGAATCAATGACTCGCTCATTAAGACGGTCGCCTGGCTACACTTAATGGCAGTTTAGTGTTATGTTTAAAAGTATCATTCTTTCCAACGTGTGAGTGATTTGTGTGTGCACCATTATCAATGTCCGTGCGGACGTCCGTATATTACTTTCACTTTTATATTAGTGATTTAAAAGCAACCGCTCGTGTCACACGTCGATTAACCGGTGGAAAAATATCCTCACAGTCATATACCTAATAAATTTATATTTAACTACAATATAGGCCTACCTGGTAAAAAGTTGTATATACTATTTTGATTATATCTTTAATATCTGACTTCCTATTGGTCGAAGCTAACTACTGTAAATTAGAAAGTTGTCCGGCTCGATGAGATCAATGTACGTACTGATTTTTGTTACTGTATATACAACTAACCCCCCCACTTTTGTCAAAAGCATTTTGAAAGTGACACACTTCCTGCTGCCAGTTGGTGGCGCTATAACTTTGACTCACAATAGTTACATCCATCTGATCGGCTTCTTACTACGAACACACTGGTGAAGTTTCATCAAGATCAGTTAATGTATGCAGAAGTTATACCACTTCGTGTTTCTCTTTTCTCGCCATAAATTTGTTTCCTCGCCACGGCCAAACCATTCGAGATATCAAAAATCTGTCCGCAATTTAGCATCCTCAGTGTCTTGACTTCATGCACACCGAGTTTGGTGGGGATTGGATGAAATCTCTAGGAGGAGTACTTCACATTCCACAGCAAGCGTTTTCCAAACAACCCATAATAGCCGACTTCCTGTTGGGCTGGCGTAAAACTTGATCAGAGGAAAGTTGTTAGGCCCTATGAGATCTATATGTGTACCGAGTTTCATATTAATTCATGCAAGCGTGTTTGATCTATGGACCAAGTTTTGGGACCCCGTTCAAGGGGGCACTGTTGAGCCCCCCTGCCACGCCCGGGTACCAGCTTCAGCCCGTCCCTGATGGCAGGGGGTTCTGACTTGTGTGCAAAGTTTCAAGAGTTTTTGAGCATGTTAAGGAGCCAAAAAGCCCCTGAAACCTTGATTAACAATATAAAAGCAATAGTCAAATCCCCCCCTCCCCTCACACACACAGAGACACAGAGAGAGGGAGATAAAATTCTTCAGAAAATCCACATTCAAACCAAAATATCTCTCTTCCTGTTGGTTGGAGATACTTAATGTAAATTAGAAAGTTGTCTGTCTTGATGAGAACAATACACATACCAAGTTTTGTTGCTGTTGATAAAACTAACCCCCCCACTTATGACTAAAGGTGGCGCTACTGAGCCCCTCACGACGCCCGTTTCTGAAACTTTGCACATGTCTACAGGCTAATAAATGTGATGTGTCTGTCGAGTTTCATCCAATTTCAAGTATGTTAAGAGTCTCAAAAGCATCAAAAAAGAATATTAAAGTTTGAAGCGTTGCCATGGCAACAGTATTAACCCTTTCACGCATAGTGGTCACTACAGTGGACAGCTATTAAAAAAGCATTTTCTTGAATTTGCACAGGTTTTTATGGCAAAGTTGCACATCAGCCTCTTCATTGGACCCTTGTGCATCATCCTATAAATTGCAACCAAGTGGCAAGCCTTTGTATTTCGATTTTTTCCCCCCTCCAAACCAAGATGGCCAAGGGTCAGTCAGACATGCCAAGTTGCTCCGGAATATCCACCCATTCCTTCTATCCTAGGAGACTCTTGTAGGTAAAAAAAAAAATATTGCAGCATCAAGCAATATCTAATGAGTCATATCACAGTCAAATTTTCCAAGTTTTGATTTTAGATTGAGAGAAAACTCTGATTAATCACATGTCCACTGTAGTGGAGGTCATGCATCAACTGCTATATTTCAGCTACAATTCATAATTATAATGTGAATATTGTTTTTGAAATTTAAAACTTAAAAACTTAATCTGCAGTGACTTTTTTTACTGTAAATAAATGTATTTGTATTATTAGAAAGTAATTTTCATTGACATCGAAAAAAGTCATGTGATTACATAATGTATGACACTTGTAATGCATTACTTTATTTGTTAGATCAAAAAGTAATCTGATTTCGTAATGCACGTTATTGTAATGCGTTTTTTTACTCATAACATCAAAACGTAATCTGATTATGTAATGCATGTTACTTGTAATGCGTTTCTTTACTCATAACATCAAAAAGTAATCTGATTACATAATACATGTTACTTGTAATAAGTTTCCTTACTCATAACATCAAAAAGTAATCTGATTATGTAATGTGCGTTATTGTAATGCGTTTCTTTACTCATAACATCACAAAGTAATCTGATTACGTAATGCATGTTACTTGTAATGCGTTTCTTTACTCGTTACATCAAAAAGTAATCTGATTAGGTAATGCACATTACTTGAAGTTAATTACTTGTTAGATCAAAAAGTAATCTGATTAGGTAATGCATGTTACTTGTAACACATTACTTTACTTGTAACATCAAAAAAGTAATCTGAATGGGTTATGCATGTTACTTGTAATGCATTACCCTCAACACTGATCATTTCAGATGAGATAGAGACAGAGCACAACGCGTCATAATCTGAAGACCACGCCCACCAAGGGGGAAAACAATCCAACCGTCTCCATTGACTTTGCATTGCGAGAAGCTGCCTCCTTGTCATTTCTTGCTTCTAACAAAAGACAGAAAAATGCCTAAAAGCTGCTATGTGATAAGGTGTACAGCAAACAAGCTAAAAAACGCCAGAAATAAGTTTTCATAAGCTGTCGACCCCAAAAAACGAGCGTTTGAGGACATAAATGTGGATACAGGCTGGAACGAATGGGTAAATTGTTGGATCCTGACACTCAGTATGCACTAAAAATACACTACGTGTGCAGTAAGTTAAACATTTGGTCACTGGTGAGTCAAATATCCAAATGTCAGTTTTATATATTATATTTCTGTAAGATAAACTATCCTGTGTTGCCGATTACGGTCTTCTCCAGCGGGCGTACGTAAGTTCTCAGAGTAATGAGACACGTGACGCTCTGTCTCAACTGCCTGTATCCACTTTTATGTCATAAACACTCGTTTTTTGGGGTCGAGAGCTAATAAAAACTTATTTCGGTTTTTTTTAGCTTGTTTGCTGTACACCTTGTCACACAGCAGCTTTTAGGCATTTTTCTGTCTTTTGTTAGAAGCAAGAAATGACAAGGAGGCAGCCTCTCGCAATGCAAAGTCAATGGAGACGGTTGGATTGTTTTCCCCCTGGGTGTCGGCGTGGCCTAAATGCGCTCTGTCTCTATTGAAAAAAACGTATCGCTAGGTTTTCTCAGAGGAGGGCTATGATAGAAATGTGCATGTCCATCTTGAACATAATCAGAATTATCAGCTAATAAGGGTAAATCTCCATATTCTGGTGTGTTGCGTTTGCGACTCTGGGTAAATATGAATTAGCTCAAGAATATGGGGAATTTTGAGATATTAATATTTATGACTCATGGTCATAATTCATAAGTCGCATGTACATTTATTTTTATCAATTTTCGAGATTAACTGGTTCTGTAACTGATCTAATCGTTATTCGTCCAGCGAATAAAGGTGAGATTATCACAGTTAAGAAGGGTTATCTCTTTACAAACTCCAAGAAAGTTTGATCTCCTGGCCACGGACATCAAACCCTTCTGAGTTTATTAATTAAAACTACTGAATGTAGTCTAATATCGAGCTTGTAGCTTAAGATCTTTTAGATTCATTGACTTAAAAGGTGGATGTTTCAAACACAGAGGCAGTGAAAAGTATTTATGAATTTTAATAAATGCAAAACTATGATTATATGATCTACGAACATAAACGTACGTAAAAATGCACACAATAAACAAACAAACAGATAACCAAACAATAAAATTACGTGATCAGAAGTAACATGAAATGAAAGAAAGAAAAAGGGGAAAAAGAGAAGAGAAGAGGAAGAAGGGTAACTTAATTCGCAGACCTAAGAGAGAGAGACCAGGAAATCAACTTTTAGGTTGATAGATAGTACTTGCGAGCTGTTGTACTCTTTCAGTGCGATGCTGGAAAAGGGGACGCGCGCGTGCGCGTGTCCGGCTGGTTTGCGTCTGGCTTCGTCTTCTGGGTCGTTTCGCAAGACGATGCAAAGGCTTACTTGAATTTAAGTTACCGCGAAAATTAGGTTCGTCTCCCGGGACGGGGAGAGGTTTCAGATCTTGGTTGCAGAGACGGCAGGCTTTATCATGGCGCGGGGGTTTGTGTCCCAGAGGCCACGGCGAGGCCTGTTCAGCTGGTTGTCATGGAGCTGCGCTACACGTGGATGAGGTCCGGGATGAGAGCGACCGGAGAAGAGAGGAAGTGGAATCAGCGGGGTCGAAGAAAGAAGAGAGGATAAGAGAGTGAGAGAAGGGAAGCATGATATTTTGAAGGGGCCAAAACTCACGCCCTCTCACGGACGTGGGCCAACCGTCTTTAACAACGGATCGGGCACACCTCCTGACGTTTCGAGATCTATACCCCCCTTCCTCTTAGAAATTGGAACGATAGATTCGTTCGTAACATTAATATCACTGGTATTAATAAAACAATGCATCCTCTGATATGTTGCGTTAAACATTCGAGACCGTTGGGATATCTGGAACAAGACGATACCATGAATGGCACTGCTGTGACATAATTACACACAAATACACGATTATAGTCACATCACATTGATTACAAACCAATAAAGTTATATAGGCATAATATTTGGGACAAGGGATCATGCACACATCAAGAAAATACATTTTAAACATTGTACCAAATGATTTTGATCACGCGTGGTAGGATAAATGTGTGTTTCTGTGTGTGTGTGTGCGTGTGTGTGACCAGGACTGAGAGTTCATGTTGCCGCTGAACTTTTGCTCTCTTGCCTATGTGTGTGTGTGTGTGTTTGGTTTGATGAGATCATTAGCCAGCACATCTGGCCGGACAAAGTCTTGTTGTTTTCTGACGTATAAATCAGTGTCTGAGAATACCCCTAGGGGATCTGCGTAATCTCAGACATTGTGGCGCCTTGCGCTCGTGGCTTCCCGTGTAAACTCATAAAAGAGGTGTCTATAGACAGCAATCAATGAGTTACTTGAGCTGATAGATGCCATCTGTTGTTTGTAGACAGTTCAAGAAGGACAGAGTCCGTTTGTTGGTAATTTCAGTAATTTTAAATATATATAGAGAGAGAGCTGGTAATCTGACCCTCTTCTTTGCGTTACAGGTGCACTGGAGGGAGCATTTGAGTGGTTTCCACAGTTGTACCTTGACAGGCTGTAGAAAATTCTGATGGAATCACGTCCTCATGTTCTGATATCAAAGATACGCGAAGTGCAACTTGTATGAAGTTGTATGAAGCCTTTGCAATATTTTGCATTTATATTTTTTTGTATATATTTTATAGTTTTCACATGATTTGATATAATTGTATTGATTAGTTCGTTAAATTCACATACTTTATCTTTTTGATTATTGTCTTATTTAATACAGTATATCTTCAGTTTAACCCATAAACGCATGCTGTCCACTCAAGTGGACATCTGAAAATCTCTTTGAAAAATTTGTAAAAAAATAAAATAAAAATCAATTCTTGTTTTTCATGCCCTAAGAGTAATAAAAACACATAGGAAAAAAATCCTGACTGAGGATATCATAATTCATGCATGAAAGGGTTAAAGATATCAAAAATCCTTTCACAGGTCTACATCTGCCGTGTGTCTACATTATACACATAAAGTTTGAAGCAAATCGGGTAAAAATAAGAGGGTGATTTCAAAGCATTTTGAAAGGGACACACTTCCTGCTGCCAGTTGGTGGCGCTATAACTTTGACTCACAATAGTCACATCCATGTGATCGGCCTCTTACAACGAACACACTGCTGAAGTTTAATCAAGATCAGTTAATATATGCAGAAGTTATAACACACTTCCTGTTTCCATTATTCGCCATAAATTCGTGTCCTCGCCACGGCCAAACCGTTCGAGATATCAAAAATCCATCCGCTATTTAGAATCCTCAATGTCTTGACTTCATGCTGACCGAGTTTGGAGGCGAGTGGATGAATTCTCTAGGGGGAGTACATCAAATTCCACAGCATGCGTTTTTCAAACAACGCATAATAGCAGACTTCCTGTTGGGCGGAGCTTATAATTTAGAGTGCGGAAGTTGTTTGGCCTGATGAGATCTATATGTGTACCGAGTTTCATATTAATTCATGCAAGAGTTTTTGATATATGGACCAAGTTTTTGGACCCCATTCAAGGTGGCGCTGTTGAGCCCCCCTGCCACGCCCGGGTACCAGCTTCAGCCCGGCCCTGATGGCCGCAGGTTCTGACCTGTGTGCAAAGTTTCAAAAGTTTTCGAGCATGTTAAGGGCCCCAAAAGCCCCTGAAACCTTGAAAAACAATTATAAAAGCAAATCTCTCCTAACAGACAAATCCCCCCCACACACACAGAGACACAGATACCCAGAGAGAGAGAGAGAGAATTCTGCAAAAAATCACATTCCAACCAAAATATCTGACTTCCTGTTGGACGGAGCTAATGACTGTAAATTACAAAGTTGTCCGGCTCGATGAGAACAATATACATACCGATTTTTGTGACTCTAGGTAAAACTAAGCCCCCATTTTTGACTAAAGGTGGCGCTACTGAGCCCCTCACCACGCCCGTTTCTGAAACTTTGCACATGTCTACTGGCTAATAAATGTGATGTGTCTGTCGAGTTTCATCCAATTTCAAGCATTCTAAGTGTCTCAAAAGCATCCGAAAAGAATATCAAAGTTTTATGTGTTGCCACGGCAACAGTATCTAAGATATCAATAATCCTTTCACAGGTCTACATCTGCCGTGTGTCTACATTATACACATAAAGTTTGAAGCAAATCGGATAAAAATAAGAGGGTGATTTCAAAGCATTTTGAAAGTGACACACTTCCTGCTGCCAGTTGGTGGCGCTATAACTTTGACTCACAATAGTCACATCCATATGATCGGCCTCTTACAACGAACACACTGCAGAAGTTTCATCAAGATCAGTTAATGTATGCTGAAGTTATAATACTCTTCCTGTGTCCCTTATTCGCTATAAATTCGTTTCCTCGCTACGGCCAAACCGTTCGAGATATCAAAAATCCGTCCGCAATTTAGCATCCTCAATGTCTTGACTTCATGCACACCGAGTTTGATGGGGATTGAATTCATTCTGTAGGAGGAGTGTTTCAAATTCCACAGCATGCGTTCTCCAAACAACCCATAATAGCCGACTTCCTGTTGGGCTGGCATAAAACTTGACTTAGGGAAAGTTGTTTGGCCCGATGAGATTTATATGTGTACCGAGTTTCATATTAATTCATGCAAGCGTGTTTGATATATGGACCAAGTTTTCAAACCCTGTTCAAGGGGGCGCTGTTGAGCCACCCTGCCATGCCCGTTTCTGAAACTTTTCACATGTCTACTGGCTAATAAGTGTGATGTATCTGTTGAGTTTCATCCAATTTCAAGTATGCTAAGAGTCTCAAAAGCATCTGAAAAGAATATTAAAGTTTGATGCATTGCCACGGCAACAGTATCTAAGATATCAATAATCCTTTCACAGGTCTACATCTGCCATGTGTTTAAATTATACACATAAAGTAAGAAGCAAATCGGGTAAAAATAAGACAGTGATTTCAAAGCATTTTGAAATTGACACACTTCCTGCTGCCAGTTGGTGGCGCTATAACTCTGACTCACAATAGTCACATCAATGTGATCGGCCTCTTACAACGAACACACTGCTGAAGTTTAATCAAGATCAGTTTATGTATGCAGAAGTTATAACACACTTCCTGTTTCCATTATTGGCCATAAATTCGTTTCCTTGCCATGGCCAAACCGTTCGAGATATCAAAAATCCGTCCGCAATTTAGCATCCTCAATGTCTTGACTTCATGCTGACCGAATTTGGAGGCGATTGGATGAATTCTCTAGGATGAGTACATCAAAATCCCCAGCATGCGTTTTTCAAACAACCCATAATAGCCGAGTTCCTGTTGGGCGGAGCTAATAACTTAGAGTGCGGAAGTTGTTCGGCCCGATGAGATCTATATGTGTATCGAGTTTCATAATAATTCATGCAACGGGTTTGATATATGGACCAAGTTTTCAGACCTTGTTCAAGGGGGCGCTGTTGAGCCCCCCTGCCACGCCCGTGTACCAGCTTCAGCCCGGCCCTGATGACCGTGTGTTCTGACCTGTGTGAAAAGTTTTGAGCACGTTAAGTGCCCCAAAAGCCCCTGAAACCTTGAAAAACAAAGAATAAATGGAATAGACAACCCCCCCCCCCACACACACACACACAGACACACAGAGAGAGAGAGAAAATTCTCCAGAAAATCCACATTCAAACCAAAATATCTGACTTCCTGTTGGTTGGAGCTTATAAGTGTAAATTAGAAAGTTGTCCGGCTCGATGAGAACAATATACATACCGATTTTTGTGATTCTAGGAAAAACTAAGCCCCCATTTTTGACTAAAGGTGGCGCTACTGAGCCCCTCACCACGCCCATTTCTGAAACTTTGCACATGTCCACTGGCTAATAAATGTGATGTGTCTGTCGAGTTTCATGCATTTTCATGCATGTGAAGAGTCTCAGAAGAATGCGAAAAGAATATTAAAGTTTGAAGCGTTGCCATGGCAACAGTATTAAAGATATCAAAAATCCTTTCACAGATCTACATCTGCCGTGTGTCTACATTATACACATAAAGTTTGAAGCAAATCGGGTAAAAATAAGAGGGTGATTTCAAAGCATTTTGAAAGGGACACAGTTCCTGCTGCCAGTTGGTGGCGCTATAACTTTGACTCACAATAGTCACATCCATGTGATTGGCCTCTTACAACGAACACACTGCTGAAGTTTAATCAAGATCAGTTAATGTATGCAGAAGTTATAACACACTTCCTGTTTCCATTATTCGCCATAAATTTGTGTCCTCGCCACGGCCAAACCGTTCGAGATATCAAAAATCCGTCCGCAATTTAGCATCCTCAATGTCTTGACTTCATGCTGACTGAGTTTGGAGGCGAATGAATGAATTCCCTAGGAGGAGTACATTAAATTCCACAGCATGCGTTTCCAAACAACCCATAATAGCTGACTTCCTGTTGGGCTGGCGTAAAAAGTAAAAGTACGAAAGTTGTTTGGCCCGATGAGATCTATATGTGTATTGAGTTTCATATTATTACATGCAAGCGTGTCTGATTTACGGACCAAGTTTTCGGACCCCGTTCAAGGGGGCGCTGTTGAGTCCCCCTGCCACGCCCGGGTACCAGCTTCAGCCCGGCCCTGATGGCCGCAGGTTCTGACCTGTGTGCAAAATTTCAAGAGTTTTCGAGCATGTTAAAGGCCCCAAAAGTGCCCGAAAGGTTGACAGAAAAATAAGAATAATAATAAATATAGCTGCGAGCAGCGATTACGGGCCCAAGCCGGTGGCACCGTAACCCCGGTGCCTTTAGTTACCTAAAGGCACCGGGGTGGCGGTACCGCCGGCTTTGGCCCTCCATCGCTGCTCGCAGGTATATTTATATATATATATATATATATATATATATATATATATATATATATATATATACATACATACATACACACACACATATACATATATATGTGTATATATATATATATATATATATATATATATATATATATATATATATATATATATATATATATATATATATATATATATATATATATTATTGTTCAAAAGTTTGGGGTCAGTAAGATTTTTAATGTTTTTAGGAGAAGTCTCTTCTGCTCACCAAGGCTGCATTTATTGATTAAAAATACAAACAAAAACAGTAATATTGTGAAATATTATTCCAATTTAAAACAGCTGTTTTCAATTTTTAAATATTTTACAAAGTAATTCATTTCTGTGATCAAAGTTGAGTTTTCAGCATCATTACTCCAGTCTTCAGTGTCACATGATCCTTCAGAAATCATACTAATATGATGATTGATGCTCAATAAATATTCATTATTATTTTCAATGTTGAAAACAGTTGTGTACAGATTTTTTTTTTCAAAATGCTTTGATGAATGTAAAGTTCAAAAGAACAGCATATATTTCAAATATATATATTTTTAACATTATAAATGTCTTTACTGTAACTGTTGATCAGTTTAACTCATCCTTCATAAATAAAAGTATTGATTTATTTTATTTATTTCCCCAAAAAATACAATTTTAATTATTACTAACCCAAAACTTTTGAGCGGTAGTGTTTAACGTTACAAAAGCTTTAGATTTCAGATAAATGCTGTTCTTTTGAACTTTCTATTCATCAAAGACTGTACACAACTGTTTTCGACATTTAAAATAATAATGAATGTTTCTTGAGTATCAATCATCATATTAGAATAATTTCTGAAGGATCATGTGACAGTGACGACTGGAGTAATGATGCTGAAAACTCAGCTTTGATCACAGGAATAAATAACAGTTTAAAATATATTAAAATAGAAAGCAGCTGTTTTAAATTGGAATAATATTTTACAATATTACTGTTTTTGTTTGTATTTTTAATCAAATAAATGCAGCCTTGGTGAGCAGAAGAAACTTCTCTGTTATGTGCGCGCCACAGACTGCACGCACGTCCGCTTAGAGTTCCGCCTTTTGCCTTCCGTCAATATTACGTTATTAGAAAAATATTTTTTTAGAGAATCGATTTTTTGACATTTGTGAATCGATTCAGAATCGTCCACGTCCGCATCGCGATGCATCTAAGAATAATTTTTTTCTCCCACCCCTATATTTCATACAACAGGTTAATAAACAGTTACAATTAAGTCACTTACATTTTAGATGCAATGTTGACTGTTTTTGTTCTGTTTCAGCAGCGAAAATAGTTAAACAAAGATCACGGCAGAACCATCACGCATCACATGTTTTCTCATAACTGAACAATTCAGCATTTTTAACGAATCGGTTGACTCAAAGATTGAATGATCAATCCATAAACATCAATCTTAATCATGATCGACTCATTCGAACAAATCGTTTGAACGAATGAATCAATGACTCGATTAAGATGGATGCCTGGTGACACCTAATGGCGGTTTAGTGTTGTTTAAAAGCATCATTCTTTCCCACATTTGTGTGATTTGTGTGTGCAACATTATCATTATTTTTCTTACACTATTATATTAGCGATTTAAAAGCACCCACTCGTGTCACACGTCGATTAACCGGTGGGAAAATATCCTCAGACACATACCTAATAAATGTATATTTAAATACAATATTGGCCTACCTGGTAAAAAGTTTTATAACTATTTTGATGTCCTTTTGGACACAAGAGGGCAGTATAGCCCTATGTTTGCTTTTTTGTTGAACCAAATAGCACTAAATAGCCTGTTTTAACTTTTTCATTCTTCTTGAATTGCAAAAACAGAATAAAATGGGTTTAGTTGTGATATTTGTATACTTTTATATAGAAATAAATGGTATATAATTACATTTTTAGAAGATTTTTAGTGTTTCTTTTTTGGACATTATTTAATCCCTCGCCATAGCAAACCCGTTTGAGATATTTATTATCCATTCACAATTTAGCATATTTAATGTAGTTTCATCATGTTGAAAAAGTTTGGTACGAATAAAATAAATAGTTTAAGAGGAGTGGCTAAAAATTCAGAGGCTGATTTTGCAAAAAAAAAATCCCATTCAGACCAAAATATCTGACTTCCTGATGGCCAGAGCTATTGAATGTAAATTAGAAAGTTGTCCGGCTTGATGAGAACAATATACAAACTATTTTTTCTTTACTGTAGTTAAAACTAACCCCCCCACTTTTGTCAAAAGCATGTTGAAAGTGACACACTTCCTGCTGCCAGTTGGTGGCGCTATAACTTTGACTCACAATAGCTACATCCATCTGATCGGCCTCTTACCACGAACACACTGCTGAAGTTTCATCAAGATCAGTTAATGTATGCAGAAGTTATTCCACTTCCGTGTTTCTCTTTTCTCGCCATAAATTCGATTCCTCGCCACAGCCAAACCGTTCGAGATATCAAAAATCCGTCCGCAATTTAGCATCCTCAAAGTCTTGACTACATGCACACCGAGTTTGAAGGGGACACGGTGAATTTTCTAGGAGGAGTATTTCACATTCCACAGCAAGCGTTTTCCAAACAACCCATAATAGCCGACTTCCTGTTGGGCTGGCGTAAAACTTGACGGGGGTAAAGTTGTTCGGCGCGATGAGATCTATATGTGTACCGAGTTTCATATTAATTCATGCGAGCGTGTTTGATATATGGATCAAGTTTTAGAACCCCGTTCAAGGGGGCGCTGTTGAGCCCCCCAGCCACGCCCGGGTACCAGCTTCAGCCCGGCCCTGATGGCCGTGGGTTCTGACCTGTGTGCAAAGTTTCAAGAGTTTTTGAGCACGTTAAGGACCCCAAAAGCCCCTGAAACCTTGATTAACAATATAAAAGCAATAGTCAAATCCCCCCCTCCCCTCACACACACACAGACACAGAGAGAGGGAGAGAAAATTCTTCAGAAAATCCACATTCAAACCAAAATATCTCTCTTCCTGTTGGTCGGAGATGGTTCATGTAAATTAGAAAGTTGTCCGTCTTGATGAGAAAAATACACATACCAAGTTTTGTGATTCTAGGAAAAACTAAGCCCCCATTTTTGACTAAAGGTGGCGCTACTGAGCCATTCCACCACGCCCGTTTCTGAAACTTTGCACATGTCTACGGGCTAATAAATGTGATGTGTCTGTGAGTTTCATGCAATTTCAAGTATGTTAAGAGTCTCAAAAGCATCAAAAAATAATATTAAAGTTTGATGCGTTGCCACGGCAACAGTATCTAAGATATCAATAATCCTTTCACAGGTTTACATCTGCCGTGTGTCTACATTGTACACATAAAGTTTGAAGCAAATCGGGTAAAAATAAGACACTGATTTCAAAGCATTTTGAAAGTGATGTACTTCCTGCTGCCTGTTGGTGGCGCTATAACTTTGACTCACAATAGTCACATCCATGTGATCGGCCTCTTACAACGAACATACTGCTGAAGTTTCATCAAGATCAGTTAATGTATGCAGAAGTTATAACACACTTCCTGTTTCATTTTTTCGCCATAAATTTGTTTCCTCGCCACGGCCAAACCGTTCGAGATATCAAAAATCCGTCCGCAATTTAGCATCCTCAATGTCTTGACTTCATGCACACCGAGTTTGGAGGCGAATCGATGAATTCCCTAGGAGGAGTACATTAAATTCCACAGCATGCGTTTCCAAACAACGCTAAATAGCCAACTTCCTGTTTGGCTGGCGTAAAACTTAGAGCACGAAAGTTGTTCGGCCCGATGAGATCTATATGTGTACCGAGTTTCATATTATTAAATGCAAGCGTGTTTGATTTATGGACACGTGTTTGGATCCCGTTCCAGGGGGCGCTGTCGAGCCCCCCTGCCACGCCCGGGTACCAGCTTCAGTCCGGCCCTGATGGCCGCGGGTTCTGACGTGTGTGCAAAATTTCAAGAGTTTTCGAGCATGTTAAGGGCCCCAAAAGTGCCCGAAAGGTTGACAAAATAATAATAATAATAATAATAATAATAATAATAATAATAATCCTACCGGAAACAATAGGGCCTTCGCCCTTTCAGGGCTTGGGCCCTAAATATAGCTGCGAGCAGCGATTACGGGCCCAAGCCGGTGGCACCGCAACCCCGGTGCCTTTAGTTACCTAAAGGCACCGGGGTGGCGGTACCGCCGGCTTGGGCCCGTAATCGCTGCTCGCAGCTATATTTATATATATATATATATATATATATATATATATATATATACATATACATACATACACACACATACATATATATGTATATATATATATATATATATATATATATATATATATATATATATATATATATATATATATATTATTGTTCAAAAGTTTGGGGTCAGTAAGATTTTTAATGTTTTTAGGAGAAGTCTCTTCTGCTCACCAAGGCTGCATTTATTGATTAAAAATACAAACAAAAACAGTAATATTGTGAAATATTATTCCAATTTAAAACAGCTGTTTTCAATTTTTAAATATTTTACATAGTAATTCATTTCTGTGATCAAAGTTGAGTTTTCAGCATCATTACTCCAGTCTTCAGTGTCACATGATCCTTCAGAAATCATACTAATATGATGATTGATGCTCAATAAATATTCATTATTATTTTCAATGTTGAAAACAGTTGTGTACAGATTTTTTTTTTCAAAATGCTTTGATGAATGTTAGTTCAAAAGAACAGCATATATTTCAAATATATATATTTTTAACATTATAAATGTCTTTACTGTAACTGTTGATCAGTTTAACTCATCCTTCATAAATAAAAGTACTGATTTATTTTATTTATTTACCCCAAAAATAAAATTTTAATTATTACTAACCCAAAACTTTTGAGCGGTAGTGTTTAACGTTACAAAAGCTTTAGATTTCAGATAAATGCTGTTCTTTTGAACTTTCTATTCATCAAAGACTGTACACAACTGTTTTCGACATTTAAAATAATAATGAATGTTTCTTGAGTATCAATCATCATATTAGAATAATTTCTGAAGGATCATGTGACAGTGACGACTGGAGTAATGATGCTGAAAACTCAGCTTTGATCACAGGAATAAATAACAGTTTAAAATATATTAAAATAGAAAGCAGCTGTTTTAAATTGGAATAATATTTTACAATATTACTGTTTTTGTTTGTATTTTTAATCAAATATATGCAGCCTTGGTGAGCAGAAGAAACTTCTCTGTTATGTGCGCGCCACAGACTGCACGCACGTCCGCTTAGAGTTCCGCCTTTTGCCTTCCGTCAATATTACGTTATTAGAAAAATATTTTTTTAGAGAATCGATTTTTTGACATTTGTGAATCGATTCAGAATCGTCCACGTCCGCATCGCGATGCATCTAAGAATAATTTTTTTCTCCCACCCGTAGATTTCATACAAATAAACAGTTACAATTAAGTCACTTACATTTTAGATGCAATGTTGACTGTTTTTGTTCTGTTTCAGCAGCGAAAATAGTTAAACAAAGATCACGGCAGAACCATCACTTATCACGTGTTTTCTCATAACTGAACGATTCAGCATTTTTAACGAATCGGTTGACTCAAAGATTGAATGATCAATCCATAAACATCTGTCTTAATCATGATCGACTCATTCGAACGAATCGTTTGAACGAATGAATCAATGACTCGCTTATTAAGATGGATGCCTGGCGACACCTAATGGCGGTTTAGTGTTGTTTATTCTTTCCCACATGTGTGTGATTTGTGTGTGCAACATTATCATTATTTTTCTTTCACTATTATATTAGCGATTTAAAAGCACCCACTCGTGTCACACGTCGATTAACCGGTGGGAAAATATCCTCAGACACATACCTAATAAATGTATATTTAAATACAATATTGGCCTACCTGGTAAAAAGTTTTATATACTATTTTGATGTCCTTTTGGACACAAGAGGGCAGTATAGCCCTATGTTTGCTTTTTTGTTGAACCAAATAGCACTAAATAGCCTGTTTTAACTTTTTCATTCTTCTTGAATTGCAAAAACAGAATAAAATGGGTTTAGTTCGATATTTGTATACTTTTATATAGAAATAAATGGTATATAATTACATTTTTAGAAGATTTTTAGTGTTTCCTTTTTGGACATTACTTTAATCCCTCGCCATAGCAAAACCGTTTAAGATATTTATTATACATTCACAATTTAGCATATTTAATGTAGTTTCATCATGTTGAAAAAGTTTGGTACGAATAAAATAAATAGTTTAAGAGGAGTGGCTAAAAATTCAGAGGCTGATTTAGCAAAAAAAATCACATTCAGACCAAAATAGCTGACTTCCTGATGGCCAGAGCTATTGAATGTAAATTAGAAAGTTGTCCGGCTTGATGAGAACAATATACAAACTATTTTTTCTTTACTGTAGTTAAAACTAACCCCCCCACTTTTGTCAAAAGCATGTTGAAAGTGACACACTTCCTGCTGCCAGTTGGTGGCGCTATAACTTTGACTCACAATAGCTACATCGATCTGATCGGCCTCTTACCACGAACACACTGCTGAAGTTTCATCAAGATCAGTTAATGTATGCAGAAGTTATTCCACTTCGTGTTTCTCTTTTCTCGCCATAAATTCGATTCCTCGCCACAGCCAAACCGTTCGAGATATCAAAAATCCGTTCGCAATTTAGCATCCTCAATGTCTTGACTTCATGCTGACTGAGTTTGGAGGTGATTGAATGAATTCTCTAGGAGGAGTACATCACATTCCACAGCAAGCGTTTTCCAAACAACCCATAATAGCCGACTTCCTGTTGGGCTGGCGTGAAACTTGACAGAGGGAAAGTTGTTCGGCCCCATGAAATCTATATGTGTACCGAGTTTCATATTAATTCATGCAAGCGTGTTTGATATATGGACCAAGTTTTCAGACCCTGTTCAAGAGGGCGCTGTTGAGCCCCCCTGCCACGCCCGTTTCTGAAACTTTTCACATGTCTACTGGCTAATAAGTGTTATGTGTCTGTCGAGTTTCATCCAATTTCAAGCATGTTAAGAGTCTCAAACGCATCCGAAAAGAATATTAAAATTTGATGCGTTGCCACGGCAACAGTATCTAAGATATCAATAATCCTTTCACAGGTCTACATCTGCCGTGTGTTTACATTATACACATAAAGTTTGAAGCAAATCGTGTAAAATTAAGAGGGTGACTTCAAAGCATTTTGAAAGTGACACACTTCCTGCTGCCAGTTGGTGGCGCTATAACTTTGACTCACAATAGTCACATCCTTGTGATCGGCCTCTTACAACAAACACACTGCGAAAGTTTCATCAAGATCAGTTAATGTATGCAGAAGTTATAACACACTTCCTGTGTCCCATTAATCGCCATAAATTCGTTTCCTCGCCACAGCCAAACCGTTCGAGATATCAAAAATCCGTCCGCAATTTAGCATCCTCAATGTCTTGACTTCATGCACACCGAGTTTGGTTGTGATTGGACGAATATTCTAGGAGGAGTATTTCAAATTCCAGAGGATGCGTTTTTCAAACAACCCATAATAGTTGACTTCCTGTTGGGCTGGTGTAAAACTTAGAGCACGAAAGTTGTTCGGCCCGATGAGATCTATATGTGTACTGAGTTTCATATTATTATATGCAAGCGTGTTTGATTTATAGACCAAGTTTTCGGACACCATTCCAGGGGGCGCTGTCGAGCCCCCGTGCCACGCCCGGGTACCAGCTTCAGTCCGGCCCTGATGGCCGCAGGTTCTGATGTGTGTGCAAAATTTCAAGAGTTTTTGAGCATGTTAAGGGCCCCAAAAGTGCCCAAAAGGTTGACAAAATAATAATAATAATAATAAATAATCCTACCGGAAACAATAGGGCTCTTCGCCCTTTCAGGGCTTGGGCTCTAATAAATATAGCTGCGAGCAGCGATTACGGGCCCAAGCCGGTGGCACCGCAACCCTGGTGCCTTTAGTTATCTAAAGGCACCGGGGTGGCGGTGCCACCGGCTTTGGCCCTTCATCGCTGCTCGCAGCTATATATATATATATATATATATATATATATATATATATATATATATATATATTAGGGATGGTAAGATTAACCGATTCGCATCGGTGCATCGGCATAAAAGCTAACGATGCGATGCATCGATTTAAATAAGTGTGCATCGGATAAGTTGGCATTTGTATCGCGATGCATCGTTTCTAACATATTTGCATCGGTTAAAAATGATTTATTCATTTATATTTATTATACTTCTACTATTTATAAAGTGATCAATCATTTGTGACCAATATTTTATTATGTAACTGTTGCATCCACAATGAACGCGACTAGAGCGTCTGGAGCTAGTGGTTTCCATGTTAAAAAGACGCGTTGACGCGCGTCTGGTGGTCTTGCGGCGCGATAGACACGTTTAGCACGGCACGATGGACGCGATTTCCCCTTATTCGCGTCTCATCACCATCACTCAACTGTTGCTCAAGCGCGTTCTCTCATCACCACTGCTGCAGCTGCTACGTGAATATGACGCATCACAACACTACGGAGTGCGAGGCGTGTCATGAGAGTCACCTACAACCTTAAAGGAGGATATATATATATATATATATATATATATATTTGCATTTGAATACAGTTATGAACGTTTATTTTTTATTATTGTTTGTTAAAACAGCATCTTCTTTCAGCTGAATTATTATTATTATTTTTTTTTTTGTGAAAACCAAATCTTTTGTTTTGTGAAAGAGCCATTAAAAGTCAGGCACTTAAGCTACTTTATGATTTGCTGTATGTCTGATTTATTTTAAAATAAATAAAAGTTAACTATCTATAATTGCATAGCATCATATTACATTGAATCACATCGCGCTGAATCGCATCGAAATCGTATCGCACTGCATCGTAATAGTAGTGAATCGTATCGCATCGCATCAGTAGCTGGTTATATGTATCTTTAATGTATCGTATCGTTGGCTATGCATTGAGATGCGTATCGTATCGGCCTAGTAATGGAGATGCCCATCCCTAATATATATATATATATATATATATATATATATATATATATATATATATATAAAGACAGAAACCTTATTACCTTATTCTGATTTTATGATACACTCAAAATATTCCACAACAAATCTTTTAAATTTAATGTAAAAATAAAAACGAAAGTAAGCACTGTTGGGCTCACGTAACCCTCTCATTAGAATCAAAATGTTTCAGCATTTGCGATGTATTTGGATGCTAAACTATTCTTTATTATAGGCTTTGTTCTTCACTCGTGTTCCAATATCGACGGAAAAAATCATCCTCTTCACACGCGCAAAAATGTGCTTGAAACATCACAGTGGAGCGGTGCTTACTGTGAATGTACAAATTGTACTACTGACTATTTAGAGCAGTGTAATTTTTATATGTTAGGTTAACCCTCTGGGGTCTAAGGTGTTTTTGGGGTCCTTGAGATGTTCTGACATGCCCTGAGATTTTTGCTTTTTTCAGTTGCTTATAAACATATTAATGGCAAAAAAAAAATACACACTATTTAGCACAAACAGGGCTACCATGAAATGTGAGCAACAAGAATGTACATGTCTGCATTTTTGAGAGAATAATGTTTATGCATGGTTATTGAAAAAAATAAAAACTAAAGTTTCTGAAATAAGGCCATAAAACACATTCTAAATATGTGCCAATAAGACTTTTGTCTAAAATATGTCATTGCCTAGTGTTTTTTCTTCAAAATGATGTGAAAATCACCCTGCCTTATCATTCACATAACACAATACATTGATTTGAATTTTGCAAAGCACTTTCTGTTTAGAAAGGCCATATGTGGAGTGGGCGTCAACGGTCATGTATATGTAGTGGTTCACACCCGAGGAGACAATGGGGCCTGCATACTTAATTAGCCATTCATTCAGGTGAGTCACTGAGCCACAAGAATGCAAGAGCAACAGTTGGAAGCATCTCAATTCTTTTTTATTTTTCCACATATTGTGCTTGCAATTTGGCCTATAATATCCAAGGAAAACATGTCTAGTAATTGTGCAGTTAATTCTCATACTGTATTTTCAGTTTTGGAATATTTATCCTCTCCCCAAATTTGTCAATAATAAAACACAATAAAAGTTATTTAAAGAAAAGGCTTATATTTACCTTTTAATAGTTTGTTTACATCTACCTTGTAAATATATTTTTTTATTAAAAAGGTTACAATTACAACAATTCAAGTGTAATCTTTCTTTGTAAAAACTAAAGTATACATTTTATCATACATATTTCAAAGTTAAGGATTTGATTGATTATTTGATAACTTTATTTTTGACAAAACATATTATATTTAACATAAGCAAATATTGGCAAACTTATTTGAAAGCTTATTTGAGGTGGCAGATATTTTACATTAAAAATGTATAATCTATCCAAAACTAATCAACGAAATGTTGTCTTTCATATGTCTGTAACATAGGTCTTTCATTTTTATTCTAAGAAATATAAATGTTAATTTGCAGTTTAATACGTTGCTTATACAAATACATTTTATTTCAACATATTTTAGTCCATATTTACTGAGTGTAGCAATACAGTTTGCTAAAACCGAAACATTCATACACAAACAGAAACGCCTGACTGTAACGTTGTTTTTATGAAATATTAGGGCATATAAATGTTAATTTTCAGTTTAAAACGTTGCTTATACAAATAGCCTACATTTTATTTCAACATATTTCTGTCGATTTTTACTCAACTCAGTACGGCAATACAGTTTGCTAAAACATCATCATTCATTCACACAGAGACGCAATTTAAATTTAAACTGTCTTTTTGCGAGCTGTGGTAAACAGCGCGCATCTCTGCCGTTCATTCATTCATAAACAGAAACCCGATTCACGTGAGAAGAAAAAAAAACTTACAGTATTCCTCAGCTCGCTCCTCGATATACCCGCACTTCTGAGGTACTTTTTTCATTATTGTTATTCCTCACAGCGCTACGAGACGGTGTTAAAGTAATGATCTGAATAAACTTGTGTTTCTCGAGCTGATATGGGGGCGTTCACAGGATTGCGCGGATTGCCTCAGTAATTTGCGTTTGAATAGCGCGCGCTCTCCGTAGGCGGAGTCACATTACATTTGAATTAGTTGTAATGAGGTCGACTGGAATCGCTCTCTTTTAATACAGATTTCACAAGATGAGAATATTTGTTTTTTATATAAATTACTTCATTTAAGAGAAGAGAATTCAAGCTTCATGCCTGTATGTCTGTTTGCCTGTTTGACTGAGTATTCGCTGAGTTATTGTTCATTTTCGGACGCGTTTCAGAATGGACTACACTGACAGATAGAAGGCAGAACTCGCATCACGTTTATTTTTCTTTATTTGGCAAAAAGCACAACACTTTGTTTTTATTGTGAGTATACACAAAAATAATACACATTTAACAGAATCGATTGATGTATGAAACTTGCTTGTAATATCAAAGTCCACAGAGCAAAATTAATTTCTTTTGAACTGAACTGAAAAAAAGCGAGCTGGTATCGCCGGTGATACCGTCGACCTCAGGGGGTTAACTATTTTATTATTATATTTTATTAAGGCTATAATGAACAGGCTGCGATGTCAAGATTGCAATGCTGGAATGTGTGTGTGTGTGTGTGTGTGTGTGTGTATGTGTTCATGTTTTCCTATCCCGGTGGGGACTTCAACCTGAATGCACACAGACTCATGGGGACTCGTGTCACAGTGGGGACCTAAATAGATGTCCCCATGGGTAAACAAGTATATAAATCATACAGAATGAGTTTTTTTGGAAATGTAAAAATGCAGAAAGTTTTCTGGGATAGGTAGGTTTAGGGCTAGGGTTAGTGTGAGGAGATAGAATATACAGTTTGTACAGTATAAAAACCATTAAGTCTATGGAGAGTCCCCACAAAGATAGTAAACCGTGTGTGTGTGTGTGTGGCGTGGGCGCGATTGAACAGTGGACACATAAAAACATACTCCGTCATTATACAGGACGACATTCAAACTGCAAAGTGTTAACTTATATTTGTGTACAGTCACAATAAAACACAACATTGTGCTTTTGTAAAATAATTCCAAGCAATCCACCCCCCGAAAGGTGCTAATTTTAAAATGAAACTAAAATGCTCATGGCTGCACGGGCATTCATAACGGTGCGCATCCACGGCGAGGAACGAGCAGAACAGAGTGGACGTTTTTCAGTTAATTCCTACTTCCATAGGAATTCATTTGAAACGCTCGCTCAACCACTATCAATGTCAGTGCGGACGAGCATATTTTACTTTCGTTTTTAAGTTGGCGATTCAAAAGCCCCCAGCGGTGTCACACGTCGATTAACCGGTGGTAAAATATTCTCACCGTCACAAACCTAGTAGCCTATATTTTTATGTAGATACAATAGGCCTACCTGATTTTAAACACAAGAGGGCAGTATAGCCCTATGTATGACTTGACTTTTATGGGACTAAATAGTACAATTACTATTTTTAAACTTATAAATAATTATTAAATTGAAAAAAAAAGAATAAAATGGGTTTAGTTGTGATATTTGTATACTTTTCAGACGCCTGATATAGAAATAAATGTTTTTTAATTACATTTTTAGAAGATGAGGCTTTTAGTTTCCTTTTTGTACATTACTTTAGTCCCCCACTATAGCAAAACCGTTTGAGATGTTTAATATCCGTTCACAATTTAGCATCTTTAATGTATTTTCATCATTTTGAAAAAGTTTGGTGTGAATAAAATAAACCAGTTAGGAAGAGTAGCTAAAAACTCAGAGTCTGAAATATCCAAAAAATCCACATTCAAACCAAAATATCTGACTTCCTTTTGCTCTGAGCTAATAACTGTAAATTAGAAAGTTGTCCGGCTCGGTGAGACCAATATATATACTGATTTTTGTAACTGTTGGTAAAACTAACCCCCCCATTTTTTTCAAAAGCATGTTGAAAGTGACACACTTCCTGCTGCCAGTTGGTGGCGCTATAACTTTGACTCACAATAGTTACATCCATCTGATCAGCCTCTTACAACGAACACACTGCTGAAGTTTCATCAAGATCAGTTAATGTGTGCAGAAGTTATACCACTTCGTGTTTCTCTTTTCTCGCCATAAATTCGTTTCCTTGCCACGGCCAAACCGTTCAAGATATCATAAATCCGTCCGCAATTTAGCATCCTCAATGTCTTGACTTCATGCTGACCGAGTTTGGAGGTGATTGGATGAATTCTCTAGGAGGAGTACATCACATTCCACAGCATGCGTTTTTCAAACAACCCATAATAGCCGACTTCCTGTTGGGCTGGCGTGAAACTTGACAGAGGGAAAGTTGTTCGGCCCGATGAAATCTATATGTGTACCGAGTTTCATATTAATTCATGCAAGCGTGTTTGATATATGGACCAAGTTTTCAGACCCCGTTCAAGGGGGCGCTGTTGAGCCCCCCTGCCACGCCCGTTTCTGAAACTTTTCACATGTCTACTTGCTAATAAGTGTTATGTGTCTGTCGAGTTTCATCCAATTTCAAGCATGTTAAGAGTCTCAAACGCATCCGAAAATAATATTAAAGTTTGATGCGTTGCCACGGCAACAGTATCTAAGATATCAATAATCCTTTCACAGGTCTACAACTGCCATGTGTCTACATTATACACATAAAGTTTGAAGCAAATTGGATAAAAATAAGAGGGTGATTTCAAAGCATTTTGAAAGTGACACACTTCCTGCTGCCAGTTGGTGGCGCTATAACTTTGACTCACAATTGTCACATCCATGTGATCGGCCTCTTACAACGAACACACTGCTGAAGTTTCATCAAGATCAGTTTATGTATGCTGAAGTTATAACACACTTCCTGTTTCCATTATTCACCCTAAATTCGTTTCCTCGCCACGGCCAAACTGTTCAAGATATCAAAAATCTGTCCGCAATTTAGCATCCTCAATGTCTTGACTTCATACACACCGAGTTTCGAGGGGATTGGATGATTTCTCTAGGAGGAGTACATTAAATTCCACAGCATGCGTTTCCAAACAACCCATAATAGCCGAGTTCCTGTTGGGCTGGCGTAAAACTTAGAGCACGAAAGTTGTTCGGCCTGATGAGATCTATATGTGTGCCGAGTTTCATATTATTACATACAAGTGTGTTTGATTTATGGACAAGTGTTCAGATCCCGTTCCAGGGGGCGCTGTCGAGCCCCCCTGCCACGCCCGGGTACCAGCTTCGGTCCGGCCCTGATGGCCGCGGGTTCTGACATGTGTGCAAAGTTTCAAGAGTTTTTGAGCATGTTAAAGGCCCCAAAAGTGCCCGAAAGGTTGACAAAATAATAATAATAAATATAGCTGCGAGCAGCGATTACGGGCCCAAGCCAGTGGCACCGCAACCGGGTGGCGGTACCGCCGGCTTGGGCCCTCCATCGCTGCTCGCAGCTATATTTATATATATTTATATATATATATATATATATATATATATATATATATATATATATATATATATATATATACATACATACATACATACACACACATACATATATATGTATATATATATATATATATATATATATATATATATATATATATATATATATATATATATTATTGTTTAAAAGTTTGGGGTCAGTAAGATTTTTAATGTTTTTAGGAGAAGTCTCTTCTGGTCACCAAGGCTGCATTTATTGATTAAAAATACAAACAAAAACAGTAATATTGTGAAATATTATTCCAATTTAAAACAGCTGTTCTCTTACGAGAGTCCTCTCGTACTGCGTTTTATTCAAAATGCTACGGGAAAAGTCTCTTTTCACGAAACACTGAAGCAAAAAATTATCCTTTAATTTTCATATATGTAAAACGCGTTGCGGCAGCAGCAGACAGCTATGGCGAGACGGCTTGCTCGCTCATTGGCTGCTCTGCGGCAACTGCTTAAGCCTATCGAGCGAGGCCTGAGATGACATCAGGCCAATGAGGGCGCTTCGCGCCCTCCTCGCCACTTCCCGCCGAAACGGGCGTGGCTTACCTCTATAAAAGGAGCTCGAGAAGGCTGACTCACTTGATTTTAATCTCTTCAGCGAAGCGCACGCATCGCTGGATCACGGAAGCAAGCGTCGTTCGAAGCAAGCACTTCAGCGGGACGAGCCCTCGAAGCCGCTGGCCAACGCCGCCTTCTACAGCCGTACCTGCTGCGCTTTCCGACGTCTATATCCTTTATTGCTATATTGCTCAGTTTTCTGTGTGTGTGTGTGTGTGTTCGCTGCAACACTCACCCCTAAAAGAGCTGCGTCTTTTTCAAGACGCCTTCTCATGCAGCGCTCGCGCTCGCTGACGGCGAAATGCCCTCACTCCGAGCCAATTGCCTACGGTGACTCTGAGGACTCGCCAGGCATCCTTCCGAGGCTGCCCTTCCTGGAAGCGGACGGCGGGATTAGTTTTTCTTTACGTTACAAGAAAAGCTACCCTGCCTCCGCGCGCGTCATTCACCGGCGAAGGAGAAAAGACTGTTCTCAGTCCCACCGTTGGTCGGTCTCACCTCTTTTCTCTCATATTTCTCAGTTCCCTGTTCGGCGACTGGAAATATTATTGCAGCAAGTGAGTCTGTTATAGCACGCTTGCCTGCCAGCAAACGCCGAGTAATACATGTTGACGCCGCCTTTGCCGCCAATGCTTCACTCTGTCAGTCCCCTGAAGGCGACTGCAGAGATGCATTTTGCAGACAGCGAGTGCGTAGTACCCGCTTGCCTGCAACCGAACACCGTTTCTACGGTTCCCGTGCGTCACTGGCGAAAGGAGAATGGAGTGTTTTCAGCCCCGCTGAAACCGGGCGATATCCACTCTTCTCACATTCTGGCATATTTCAGGCGTCTGAAAATGTTAGTATTGCATGTCGTGCTTACTCGCATGCCTGCAAGCAAACGCCAGTGTGGATAATACTCGCGCTGACTTTGTCTATGTATCTTCACTGTGGTCCAGTGGTAGATTATTAGACTCTCGCGCGAGGGATCCGAGTTCGAATCCCGGGTCTGCCGGCAGAAAATATTTTGCCGCCGAATGCAAATCACTCTGTTTGTTCCCCGAGAGGCAACTGCAGACGTGTTTGTTTTCGCAGCCCACGAGCACGTGGTACATGCCTGCAAGCAAACGCCAGTGTGGATAATACTCGCGCTGACTTTGTCTATGTATCTTCACTGTGGTCCAGTGGTAGATTATTAGGCTCTCGCGCAGAGGATCCGAGTTCGAATCCCGGGTCTGCCGGCAGAAAATATTTATGCCGCCGAATGCAAATCACTCTGTTTGTTCCCCGAGAGGCAACTGCAGACGTGTTTGTTTTGCAGCCCACGAGCGAAGTCCCGGCCACGGCCGATGATGCTATATGTGTACAGAAGATGCCCACTGCTTGTGCCCATCCCTACATATTAGCACAGCCCTTCACACAGGGCCCGCGCTCATATATTCGACTCGGGTCGATCACGCACACAACATAGTGAACGTGCCCACTGCCTAGTGCCCACAAACACTATGTTCTGCATGCCTTGTGGTTTCTGTAAAGACGAAACCTGTGCATTCACACTGCTCAGGCAGACAGTGCACTCATTGCAGTAATTGTGCCCGCTCTCCCGCGCCCACACTTACTAACAGTCATTATATGTCCTACGGGACTCGCCCAGCCCTCCCTTGCTCGGTTAAACACCGCAGCGGGGTCGAGCGCAGGCATTCTGCCCGGCTACGGCCGATGGTGCTATAAATGTAGTCTCGATGCCCACTCCTCAGTGCCCATCACGACACATAAGCACAGCCCTACACTTAGGGCTCGCGCACATAAAATCGACTCAGGTCGATTGTGCTTCCAACATAGTGAGAGTGCCCGCTTCCCAGTGCCCACGAACACTATGTCTAACAGATCACAGGCTCTCTGTAAAAACGAGACCTGTGAGCGCGCGCTCTGCTCAGGCAGACACCGCGCCCAAAGCAGTAAATGTGCCCGCTCCCAGCCCACATCTACTCGCTCACATGAGTCCTATGAGACTTTCTCAGTCCTCCCTCACTCAGCTAAGCACTGTAGTAAGGTCGAGGACGAGCGTTCCGCCCGCTGTATGAGCGCGCGCCCCGCCTCAAATGCCACAGGCATAATGCCTGTTGTATCCCCCGAAGCGCCTCTGTCGCACGGCGATCAGAGCGCGCTCCGTATCCAGCCCCTAGCCAGCCATGCAGAAGCATGGGCAGCGCTCCCAGGGGTTTCGGACTGGGTGCTAGGCATTATAAAGAGAGGCTTCTCGCTACAGTTTTGTCGACGCCCTCCCCGCTTCACAGCGCGCGTCGAAACTTCGGTTTCGTTGGAAGTAGCTCACCTACTTCGAGCCGAAATATCAAAACTGATAAGCAAAGGGGCGATAGAGCGCGTTCCCCCAGCTCTAAGCGAAGGGGGACTATACAGCAGATACTTTCTAGTCCCCAAAAAGGACGGCGGTATCAGACCCATACTGGATCTAAGACGGCTGAACAAAGTATTAGTGAAACACAGTTTCAAAATGCTCACAACCAGCAAAATTCTCGCGCATGTTCGCCGAGAAGACTGGTTCATGTCGATAGGTCTGAAGGACGCGTATTTTCAAATACAGATAGCGTCACACCACAGGCGATACTTGAGATTCGCCTTCGGGGGTCAGACATACCAGTATACAGTCCTGCCATTCGGCTTGTCCCTAGCACCTCGTACATTTACGAAATGCATGGACGCAGCGCTCGCTCCTCTCAGACTCAGAGGCATGCGAGTGCTGAACTATTTGGACGACTGGTTGATCCTAGCTCAATCACGATCACAGCTCGTGGAGCACAGAACCATTTTACTCGATCACCTCGAGAATCTTGGTATCACAGTCAACTGGACAAAGAGTTCATTGAACCCCAGTCAAACGATTTTGTTTCTGGGCGTCGTTCTGGACTCACAGTCTATGACAGCGCGGCTGTCACCACAGCGCGTGTTGAACATTCAGCGCGCGGCGAGGTCTTTCCGCCGCGGCGCTGTCACCCCGCTCAGGAAGTTTCAAAAGAATGCTGGGTCTCATGGCTTCAGCATCGTCAGTTCTCCGGCTGGGCCTGCTCCGCATGCGCCCGCTGCAGTTCTGGTTGAAAACGCGGGTACCGCGCAGAGCGTGGGCGACCGGTCGATTACGCCTCAAGGTCGATCAGAGCTGTGTTTCAGCCCTGGCGCCTTGGACGGCGGACGACTGGTACCAATCAGGTGTAAGCCTGGGGACTTCCTCGAGAGTGAGGATGGTGTCGACAGACGCATCCACCTCGGGATGGGGAGCTCTGCTCGGGGGCAGACCGTTCTTCGGCCTGTGGTCGGAACGAGAAAAGCTCCAACACATAAACTGCCTAGAAATGCTGGCAGTGCAGCAAGCGTTTTCCAAACAACCCATAATAGCCGACTTCCTGTTGGGCTGGCGTAAAACTTGACGGGGGTAAAGTTGTTCGGCCCGATGAGATCTATATGTGTACCGAGTTTCATATTAATTCATGCGAGCGTGTTTGATATATGGATCAAGTTTTAGAACCCCGTTCAAGGGGGCGCTGTTGAGCCCCCCAGCCACGCCCGGGTACCAGCTTCAGCCCGGCCCTCGGGTTCTGACCTGTGTGCAAAGTTTCAAGAGTTTTTGAGCACATTAAGGACCCCAAAAGCCCCTAAAATCCCCCCCTCCCCTCACACACACACAGACACAGAGAGAGGGAGAGAAAATTCTTCAGAAAATCCACATTCAAACCAAAATATCTCTCTTCCTGTTGGTCGGAGATGGTTCATGTAAATTAGAAAGTTGTCCGTCTTGATGAGAACAATACACATACCAAGTTTTGTGATTCTAGGAAAAACTAAGCCCCCATTTTTGACTAAAGGTGGCGCTACTGAGCCATTCTACCACGCCAGTTTCTGAAACTTTGCACATGTCTACGGGCTAATAAATGTGATGTGTCTGTTGAGTTTCATGCAATTTCAAGTATGTTAAGAGTCTCAAAAGCATCAAAAAATAATATTAAAGTTTGATGCGTTGCCACGGCAACAGTATCTAAGATATCAATAATCCTTTCACAGGTTTACATCTGCCGTGTGTCTACATTGTACACATAAAGTTTGAAGCAAATCGGGTAAAAATAAGACACTGATTTCAAAGCATTTTGAAAGTGATGTACTTCCTGCTGCCTGTTGGTGGCGCTATAACTTTGACTCACAATAGTCACATCCATGTGATCGGCCTCTTACAACGAACACACTGCTGAAGTTTCATCAAGATCAGTTAATGTATGCAGAAGTTATAACACACTTCCTGTTTAATTTTTTCGCCATAAATTTGTTTCCTCGCCACGGCCAAACCGTTCGAGATATCAAAAATCCGTCCGCAATTTAGCATCCTCAATGTCTTGACTTCATGCACACCGAGTTTGGAGGCGAATCGATGAATTCCCTAGGAGGAGTACATTAAATTCCACAGCATGCGTTTCCAAACAACGCTAAATAGCCAACTTCCTGTTTGGCTGGCGTAAAACTTAGAGCACGAAAGTTGTTCGGCCCGATGAGATCTATATGTGTACTGAGTTTCATATTATTACATGCAAGCGTGTTTGATTTATGGACACGTGTTTGGATCCCGTTCCAGGGGGCGCTGTCGAGCCCCCCTGCCACGCCCGGGTACCAGCTTCAGTCCGGCCCTGATGGCCGCGGGTTCTGACGTGTGTGCAAAATTTCAAGAGTTTTCGAGCATGTTAAGGGCCCCAAAAGTGCCCGAAAGGTTGACAAAATAATAATAATAATAATAATAATAATAATAATAATTAAAGCTGCAAGCAGCGATGAAATGGCCCTCGCACCCGTGCCATCAACACTCGGTGGCTTTAGGAAGACAGAGCATGGTTGGGAAATGTACATTTAAGGAGGTATATATAGTAAGAGTATGTCAAAGTCAGTTACAAAATGTTTTGTATAATGGTGATAATAGCATGCTTCATGACTCAGCTAAGTGTTGCTAGCATGTTTAGTCTGTTTCTAGCATGCTTAGTACACAATAATTATGTGGTTAGTACTGCATTACGGTGTTAACCATGTCAGTTTCTGTTGCCAGTAGGTGGCGTTATGGCTATAACTGAATATGAGCATGGATGTGTGTTCAGGACAGAACTCTTATCAAACGTGTGAAGTTTGGTGCAAATTGGACATTGCCTTCTTGAGTAACAACAAAGTCATGTTTCATTGAATTAACATTCTTTAGCACTTAGCTAAGCATTGTTAGCATGTTTTAACATGTTTCTAGCATGTTTAGAACTCAATGGCATTTTTAACATGTTGCTAGAACTGCATAAAAGTGTTAAACATGTCACTTCCTGTTGCCAGTAGGTGGCGCTATTACTATAACTGAATTTGAGCATAGACATGTGTTCAGGCCATGATTCTTATCAAATGTGTGAAGTTTGGGGCAGATTGGACATTCCATGCCTGAATTACAGCAAATTCCTATTTAATTGCAATAATAGCATGCTTTAGCACTTAGCTAAGAGTTTGCTAGCATGTTTTAGCATGTTTCTAGTATGTTGTTAGCATGTTTAGCACTTGCTGGCACTTTTTTATATGTTATTAGGAGTCCATAACAGTGTTAAACATGTCACTTCCTGCTGCCAGCAGGTGGCGCTATGACTGTAAGCATGATCATGTGTTCAGGACAGAACGCTTATCAAAAGTGTGAAGTTTGGGGCAGATTGGACATTCCTTGCCTGAGTTACAGCAAATTCATATTTAATTGCAGTAATATCATTCTTTAGCACTTAGCTAAGTGTTTGCTAGTATGTTTTAGCAAGTCTCTAGTATGTTGGTAGGATGTTTAGCACCTACTTGCATTTTTTTATATGTTATTAGGAGTCAAGAACAGTGTTAAACGTCACTTCCTGTTGCCAGCAGGTGGCGCTATGACTATAACTAAATATGAGCATGGACATGTGTTCAAGAGATAACTCTTATCAAACGTGTGAAGTTTGGGGTAGATTGAACATTGCCTTCTTGAGTAACAACAAAGTCCTGTTTCATTGAATTAGCATGGTTTAGCACTTAGCTAAGTACTGCTAGCATGTTTTAACATGTTTCTAGCATGTATAGAACTCAATGGCATTTTTAACATGTTGCTAGAACGGCATCAAAGTGTTAAACATGTCACTTCCTGTTGCCAGTAGGTGGTGCTATTACTATAACTGAATTTGAGCATAGACATGTGTTCAGGCCATGATTCTTATCAAATGTGTGAAGTTTGGGGCAGATTGGACATTACATGCCTGAGTTACAGAAAATTCCTATTTAATTGCAGTAATAGCATGCTTTAGCACTTAGCTAAGTGTTTGCTAGCATGTTTCTAGTATGTTGCTAACCTGTTTAGCACTTGTTGGCTCTTTTTTATATGTTATTAGGAGACCACAAGAGTGTTAAACATGTCACTTCCTGTTACCAGTAGGTGGCGCTATTACTATAACTGAATTTTCTCATGTAGATGTGTTCAGGACAGAACGCTTATCAAAAGTGTGAAGTTTGGGGCAGATTGGACATTCCATGCCTGAGTTACTGCAAATTCCTATTTAATTGCAATAATAGCATGCTTTAGCACTTAGCTAAGAGTTTGCTAGCATGTTTTAGCATGCTTCTATTATGTTGTTAGCATGTTTAGCACTTGCTGGCACTTTTTTATATGTTATTAGGAGTCCATATCAGTGTTAAACATGTCACTTCCTGTTGCCAGCAGGTGGCGCTATGACTGTAACTGAATATGAGCATGGTCATGTGTTCAGGACAGAACGCTTATCAAAAGTGTGAAGTTTGGGGCAGATTGGACATTCCATGCCTGAGTTACAGCAACTTCCTGTTTCATGGCGAAACATCGAAATTTGTCAGGCCGCCGAGGACCCGCCCTTTGACGAAAACTCAAGATCTTCGCAATTTAACGTCGCAAAGGCCTTAAGATTACACTCACCAAATTTGAAGATGATCAGATTAA
Source organism: Scardinius erythrophthalmus (assembly GCF_964197995.2). Lineage (NCBI taxonomy): Eukaryota > Metazoa > Chordata > Actinopteri > Cypriniformes > Leuciscidae > Scardinius > Scardinius erythrophthalmus. Next base: position 169,656 of record NW_028296536.1, read on the forward strand.
AACTGTAGGAGGAGTTCGTTAAAGTACGAGGCCTGAAAATGGCAAAAACTGCACAAAAATCTGAGAGGAAGTTCAAAATGGCTGACTTCCTGTTGTGTTTAGGGCTATGCTCCAAGAGACTTTTTTGTAGGTATTAGGTCATTACATGTATGTACCGAATTTCGTGCACGTACGTGGAACGTTGCGGGAGGCGCACTCCGTTGAACTTTTATAGGTGGCGCTATCGAGCCATTTTGCCCCGTCCAATTCTGAAACCTATATCAGATGTAAATTTTCGCCAGTTCTGACGCGTGTGCAAAGTTTCGTGAGTTTTCGAGCATGTTTAGGCCCTCAAAAATGCAATTAAATGCGGAGAAGAAGAAGAAGAATAATAATAATTAAAGCTGCAAGCAGCGATGAAAGGGCCCTCGCACCCGTGCCATCAACACTCAGTGGCTTTAGGAAGACAGAGCATGGTTGGGCAATGTACATTTAAGGAGGTATATATAGTAAGAGTATGTCAAAGTCAGTTACTAAATGTTTTGTATAATGGGGATAATAGCATGCTTCATGACTCAGCTAAGTGTTGCTAGCATGTTTAGTATGTGTCTAGCATGCTTAGTACACAATAATTATGTTGTTAGTACTGCATTACTGTGTTAACCATGTCAGTTTCTGTTGCCAGTAGTTGGGGCTATGTCTATATCTGAATATTGCTATGTAGATGTGTTCAGTGCAGGACTTTTATCAAACATGTGAAGTTTGGGGCAGATTGGACATTGTATGCTTGAGTTACAACAACTTCCTTTAGCATTTCTAGCATGTTTTATGATGTTTCTAGCATTTTACATATTAATTTTGGGGTAGATTGGACATTGCATTCCTGAGTTACAGCAAATTCATATTTAATTGCAGTAATATCATGCTTTAGCACTTAGCTAAGTGTTTGCTAGTATGTTTTAGCATGTCTCTAGTATGTTGGTAGGATATTTAGCACCTACTGGCATTTTTTTATATGTTATTAGGAGTCCAGAACAGTGTTAAACGTCACTTCCTTTTGCCAGCAGGCGGCGCTATGACTATAACTGAATATGAGCATGGACATGTGTTCAAAAGATAACTCTTATCAAACGTGTGAAGTTTGGGGTAGATTGGACATTTTATGCTTAAATTACAACAACTTCCTTGAGCTTTTATAGCATGCTTTAGAACTTAGCTAAGTGTTGCTAGCATGTTTCTTGCATGTTACATATTAAGTTTGGGGTAGATTGAACATCCCATGCCTGTGTTACAACAAATTCCCATTTAATTGCAGTAATATCATGATTTAACACTTATCTAAGTGATTGATAGCATGTTTTAGCATGTTTCTAGTATGTTGTTAGCATGTTTAGCACATGCTGGCACTTTTTTATATGTTAGTAGGAGTCCACAACAGTGTTTAACATGTCACTTCCTGTTGCCAGCAGGTGGCGCTATGACTGTAACTGAATATGAGCATGGTCATGTGTTCAGGACAGAACGCTTATCAAAAGTGTGAAGTTTGGGGCAGATTGGACATTGCCTTCATGAGTAACAACAACATCCTGTTTCATTGAATTAGCATGCTTTAGCACTCAGCTAAGTTTTGCTAGCATGTTTTAACATGTTTCTAGCATGTTTAGAAGTCAATGGCATTTTTAACATGTTGCTAGAACGGCATCAACGTGTTAAACATGACACTTCCTTTTACCAGTAGGTGGCGCTATTACTATAACTGAATATTCTCATGTAGATGTGTTCAGGCCATGACTCTTATCAAACGTGTGAAGTTTGGGGCAGATTGGACATTCCGTGCCTGAGTTACAGCAAATTCCTATTTAATTGCAGTAATAGCATGCTTTAGCACTAAGCTAAGTGTTTGCTAGCATGTTTTAGCATGCGTCTAGTATGTTGTTAGCATGTTTAGCACTTGCTGGCACTTTTTTATATGTTATCAGGAGTCCACAACAGTGTTAAACATGTCACTTCCTGTTGCCAGCAGGTGGCGCTATGACTGTAACTGAATATGAGCATGGTCATGTGTTCAGGACAGAACGCTTATCAAAAGTGTGAAGTTTGGCGCAGATTGGACATTGCCTTCTTGAGTGACAACAACATCCTGTTTCATTGAATTAGCATGCTTTAGCACTTAGCTAAGTATTGCTAGCATGTTTTAACATGTTTCTAGCATTTTTAGAAGTCAATGGCATTTTTAACATGTTGCTAGAACGGCATCAACGTGTTAAACATGACACTTCCTGTTACCAGTAGGTGGCGCTATTACTATAACTGAATATTCTCATGTAGATGTGTTCAGGCCATGACTCTTATCAAACGTGTGAAGTTTGGGGCAGATTGGACATTCCGTGCCTGAGTTACAGCAAATTCCTATTTAATTGCAGTAATAGCATGCTTTAGCACTTAGCTAAGTGTTTGCTAGCATGTTTTAGCATGTTTCTAGTAAGTTGTTAGCATGTTTAGCACTTGCTGGCACTTTTTTATATGTTATCAGGAGTCCACAAGAGTGTTAAACATGTCACTTCCTGTTGCCAGCAGATGGCGCTATGACTGTAACTGAATATGAGCATGGTCATGTGTTCAGGACAGAACGCTTATCAAAAGTGTGAAGTTTGGGGCAGATTGGACATTCCATGCCTGAGTTACAGCAACTTCCTGTTTCATGGCGAAACATCAAAATTTGTCAGGCCGCCGAGGGCCCGCCCTTCGACGAAAACTCAAGATCTTCGCAATTTAACGTCGCAAAGGCCTTAAGATTACACTCACCAAATTTGAAGATGATCAGATTAAAACTGTAGGAGGAGTTCGTTAAAGTACGAGGCCTGAAAATGGCAAAAAGTGCACAAAAATCAGAGAGGAAGTTGAAAATGGCTGACTTCCTGTTGTGTTTAGAGCTACGCTCCAAGAGACTTTTTTGTAGGTATTAGGTCCTTACACATATGTACCGAATTTCGTACACGTACGTGGAACACAGCGGGAGGCGCACTCCGTTGAACTTTTATAGGTGGCGCTATCGAGCCATTTTGCCCCGCCCAATTCTGAAACCTATATCAGATGTAAATTTTCGCCAGTTCTGACGCGTGTGCAAAGTTTCGTGAGTTTTCGAGCATGTTTAGGCCCTCAAAAATGCAATTAAATGCGGAGAAGAATAATAATAATAATAATTAAAGCTGCAAGCAGCGATGAAAGGGCCCTCGCACCCGTGCCATCAACACTCGGTGGCTTTAGGAAGACAGAGCATGGTTGGGAAATGAACATTTAAGGAGGTATATATAGTAAGAGTATGTCAAAGTTAGTAACAAAATGTTTTGTATAATGGTGATAATAGCATGCTTCATGACTCAGCTAAGTGTTGCTAGCATGTTTAGTCTGTTTCTAGCATGCTTAGTACACAATAATTATGTGGTTAGTACTGCATTACTGTGTTAACCATGTCAGTTTCTGTTGCCAGTAGGTGGCGTTATGACTATAGCTGAATATGAGCATGGATGTGTGTTCAGGACAGAACTCTTATCAAACGTTTGAAGTTTGGTGCAAATTGGAAATTGCCTTTTTGAGTAACAAAAAAGTCATGTTTCATTGAATTAGCATTCTTTAGCACTTAGCTAAGCATTGTTAGCATGTTTTAGCATGTTTCTAGCATGTTTAGAACTCAATGGCATTTTTAACATGTTGCTAGAACGGCATCAACGTGTTAAACATGTCACTTCCTGTTGCCAGTAGGTGGCGCTATTACTATAAATGAACATTCTCATGTAGATGTATTCAGGCCATGACTCTTATCAATAGTGTGAAGTTTGGGGCAGATTGGACATTCCATGCCTGAGTTACAGCACATTCCTATTTAATTGCAATAATAGCATGCTTTAGCACTTAGCTAAGAGTTTGCTAGCATGTTTTAGCATGTTTCTAGTATGTTGTTAGCATGTTTAACACTTGCTGGCACTTTTTTATATGTTATTAGGAGTCCATAACAGTGTTAAACATGTCACTTCCTGTTGCCAGCAGGTGGCGCTATGACTGTAACTGAATATAAGCATGGTCATGTGTTCAGGACAGAACGCTTATCAAAAGTGTGAAGTTTGGGGCAGATTGGACATTCCATGCCTGAGTTACAGCAAATTCATATTTAATTGCAGTAATATCATTCTTTAGCACTTAGCTAAGTGTTTGCTAGTATGTTTTAGCATGTCTCTAGTATGTTGGTAGGATGTTTAACACCTACTGGCATTTTTTTTATATGTTATTAGGAGTCAAGAACAGTGTTAAACGTCACTTCCTGTTGCCAGCAGGTGGCGCTATGACTGTAACTAAATATGAGCATGGACATGTGTTCAAGAGATAAGTCTTATCAAACGTGTGAAGTTTGGGGTAGATTGTACATTGCCTTCTTGAGTAACAACAAAGTCCTGTTTCATTGAATTAGCATGCTTTAGCACTTAGCTAAGTATTGCTAGCATGCTTTAACATGTTTCTAGCATGTTTAGAAGTCAATGGCATTTTTAACATGTTGCTAGAACGGCATCAACGTGTTAAACATGTCACTTCCTGTTGCCAGTAGGTGGTGCTATTACTATAACTGAATTTGAGCATAGACATGTGTTCAGGCCATGATTCTTATCAAACGTGTGAAGTTTGGGGCAGATTGGACATTCCATGCCTGGGTTACAGCAAATTCCTATTTAATTGCAGTGATAGCATGCTTTAGCACTTAGCTAAGTGTTTGCTAGCATGTTTCTGGTATGTTGCTAACCTGTTTAGCACTTGCTGGCTCTTTTTTATATGTTATTAGGAGACCACAACAGTGTTAAACATGTCACTTCCTGTTGACAGCAGGTGGCGCTATTACTATAACTGAATATTCTCATGTAGATGTGTTCAGGCCATGACTCTTATCAAACGTGTGAAGTTTGAGGCAGATTGGACATTCCATGCCTGTGTTACAGCAAATTCCTATTTAATTGCAGCAATAGCATGCTTTAGCACTTAGCTAAGTGTTTGCTAGCATGTTTTAGCATGTTTCTAGTATGTTGTTAGCATGTTTAACACTTGCTGGCACTTTTTTATATGTTATTAGGAGTCCATAACAGTGTTAAACGTCACTTCCTGTTGCCAGCAGGTGGCGCTATGACTATAACTAAATATGAGCATGGACATGTGTTCAAGAGATAACTCTTATCAAACGTGTGAAGTTTGGCGCAGATTGGACATTGCCTTCTTGAGTAACAACAACATCCTGTTTCATTGAATTAGCATGCTTTAGCACTTAGCTAAGTATTGCTAGCATGTTTTAACATGTTTCTAGCATGTTTAGAAGTCAATGGTATTTTTAACATGTTGGTAGAATGGCATCAACGTGTTAAACATGTCACTTCCTGTTGCCAGTAGGTGGCGCTATTACTAAAACTGAATGTTCTCATGTAGATGTGTTCAGGACAGAACGCTTATCAAAAGTGTGAAGTTTGGGGCAGATTGGACATTCCATGCCTGAGTTACAGCAAATTCCTATTTAATTGCAATAATAGCATGCTTTAGCACTTAGCTAAGAGTTTGCTAGCATGTTTTAGCATGCTTCTATTATGTTGTTAGCATGTTTAGCACTTGCTGGCACTTTTTTATATGTTATTAGGAGTCCATAACAGTGTTAAACATGTCACTTCCTGTTGCCAGCAGGTGGCGCTATGACTGTAACTGAATATGAGCATGGTCATGTGTTCAGGACAGAACGCTTATCAAAAGTGTGAAGTTTGGGGCAGATTGGACATTCCATGCCTGAGTTACAGCAACTTCCTGTTTCATGGCGAAACATCGAAATTTGTCAGGCCGCCGAGGACCCGCCCTTTGACGAAAACTCAAGATCTTCGCAATTTAACGTCGCAAAGGCCTTAAGATTACACTCACCAAATTTGAAGATGATCAGATTAAAACTGTAGGAGGAGTTCGTTAAAGTACGAGGCCTGAAAATGGCAAAAACTGCACAAAAATCTGAGAGGAAGTTCAAAATGGCTGACTTCCTGTTGTGTTTAGGGCTATGCTCCAAGAGACTTTTTTGTAGGTATTAGGTCATTACATGTATGTACCGAATTTCGTGCACGTACGTGGAACGTTGCGGGAGGCGCACTCCGTTGAACATTTATAGGTGGCGCTATCGAGCCATTTTGCCCCGTCCAATTCTGAAACCTATATCAGATGTAAATTTTCGCCAGTTCTGACGCGTGTGCAAAGTTTCGTGAGTTTTCGAGCATGTTTAGGCCCTCAAAAATGCAATTAAATGCGGAGAAGAAGAATAATAATAATAATAATAATAATTAAAGCTGCAAGCAGCGATGAAAGGGCCCTCGCACCCGTGCCATCAACACTCGGTGGCTTTAGGAAGACAGAGCATGGTTGGGAAATGTACATTTAAGGAGGTATATATAGTAAGAGTATGTCAAAGTCAGTTACAAAATGTTTTGTATAATGGTGATAATAGCATGCTTCATGACTCAGCTAAGTGTTGCTAGCATGTTTAGTGTGTTTCTAGCATGCTTAGTACACAATAATTATGTGGTTAGTACTGCATTACTGTGTTAACCATGTCAGTTTCTGTTGCCAGTAGGTGGCGTTATGACTATAACTGAATATGAGCTTGGATGTGTGTTCAGGACAGAACTCTTATCAAACGTGTGAAGTTTGGTGCAAATTGGACATTGCCTTCTTGAGTAACAACAAAGTCATGTTTCATTGAATTAGCATGCTTTAGCACTTAGCTAAGCATTGTTAGCATGTTTTAACATGTTTCTAGCATGTTTAGAACTCAATGGCATTTTTAACATGTTGCTAGAACGGCATCAACGTGTTAAACATGTCACTTCCTGTTGCCAGTTGGTGGCGCTATTACTATAATTGAACATTCTCATGTAGATGTGTTCAGGCCATGACTCTTATCAAAAGTGTGAAGTTTGGGGCAGATTGGACATTCCATGCCTGAGTTACAGCAAATTCCTATTTAATTGCAATAATAGCATGCTTTAGCACTTGGCTAAGAGTTTGCTAGCATGTTTTAGCATGTTTCTAGTATGTTGTTAGCATGTTTAACACTTGCTGGCACTTTTTTATATGTTATTAGGAGTCCATAACAGTGTTAAACATGTCACTTCCTGTTGCCAGCAGGTGGCGCTATGACTGTAACTGAATATAAGCATGGTCATGTGTTCAGGACAGAACGCTTATCAAAAGTGTGAAGTTTGGGGCAGATTGGACATTCCATGCCTGAGTTACAGCAAATTCATATTTAATTGCAGTAATATCATTCTTTAGCACTTAGCTAAGTGTTTGCTAGTATGTTTTAGCATGTCTATAGTATGTTGGTAGGATGTTTAGCACCTACTGGCATTTTTTTATATGTTATTAGGAGTCAAGAACAGTGTTAAACGTCACTTCCTGTTGCCAGCAGGTGGCGCTATGACTATAACTAAATATGAGCATGGACATGTGTTCAAGAGATAACTCTTATCAAACGTGTGACGTTTGGGGTAGATTGTACATTGCCTTCTTGAGTAACAACAAAGTCCTGTTTCATTGAATTAGCATGCTTTAGCACTTAGCTAAGTATTGCTAGTATGTTTTAACATGTTTCTAGCATGTTTAGAAGTCAATGGCATTTTTAACATGTTGCTAGAATGGCATCAACGTGTTAAACATGACACTTCCTGTTACCAGTAGGTGGCGCTATTACTATAACTGAATATTCTCATGTAGATATGTTCAGGACAGAACGCTTATCAAAAGTGTGAAGTTTGGGGCAGATTGGACATTCCATGCCTGAGTTACAGCAAATTCCTATTTAATTGCAATAATAGCATGCTTTAGCACTTAGCTAAGAGTTTGCTAGCATGTTTTAGCATGCTTCTAGTATGTTGTTAGCATGTTTAGCACTTGCTGGCACTTTTTTATATGTTATTAGGAGTCCATAACAGTGTTAAACATGTCACTTCCTGTTGCCAGCAGGTGGCGCTATGACTATAACTGAATATGAGCATGGTCATGTGTTCAGGACAGAACTCTTATCAAACGTATGAAGTTTGGGGCAGATTGGACATTCCATGCCTGAGTTACAGCAACTTCCTGTTTCATGGCGAAACATCAAAATTTGTCAGGCCGCCGAGGATCCGCCCTTCGACGAAAACTCAAGATCTTCGCAATTTAACGTCGCAAAGGCCTTAAGATTACACTCACCAAATTTGAAGATGATCAGATTAAAACTGTAGGAGGAGTTCGTTAAAGTATGAGGCCTGAAAATGTCAAAAACTGCACAAAAATCTGGGAGGAAGTTCAAAATGGCTGACTTCCTGTTGGGTTTAGGGCTATGCTCCAAGAGACTTTTTTGTAGGTATTAGGTCATTACATGTATGTACCGAATTTCGTGCACGTACGTGGAACGTTGCGGGAGGCGCACTCCGTTGAACTTTTATAGGTGGCGCTATCGAGCCGTTTTGCCCCGTCCAATTCTGAAACCTATATCAGATGTAAATTTTCGCCAGTTCTGACGCGTGTGCAAAGTTTCGTGAGTTTTCGCGCATGTTTAGGCCCTCAAAAATGCAATTCAATGCGGAGAAGAAGAATAATAATAATAATAATAATAATAATTAAAGCTGCAAGCAGCGATGAAAGGGCCCTCGCACCCGTGCCATCAACACTCGGTGGCTTTAGGAAGACAGAGCATGGTTGGGAAATGTACATTTAAGGAGGTATATATAGTAAGAGTATGTCAAAGTCAGTTACAAAATGTTTTGTATAATGGTGATAATAGCATGCTTCATGACTCAGCTAAGTGTTGCTAGCATGTTTAATCTGTTTCTAGCATGCTTAGTACACAATAATTATGTGGTTAGTACTGCATTACTGTGTTAACCATGTCAGTTTCTGTTGCCAGTAGGTTGCGTTATGACTATAACTGAATATGAGCATGGATGTGTGTTCAGGACAGAACTCTTATCAAACGTGTGAAGTTTGGTGCAAATTGGACATTGCCTTCATGAGTAACAACAAAGTCATGTTTCATTGAATTAGCATTCTTTAGCACTTAGCTAAGCATTGTTAGCATGTTTTAACATGTTTCTAGCATGTTTAGAACTCAATGGCATTTTTAACATGTTGCTAGAACGGCATCAACGTGTTAAACATGTCACTTCCTGTTGCCAGTAGGTGGCGCTATTACTATAACTGAACATTCTCATGTAGATGTGTTCAGGCCATGACTCTTATCAAAAGTGTGAAGTTTGGGGCAGATTGGACATTCCATGCCTGAGTTACAGCAAATTCCTATTTAATTGCAATAATAGCATGCTAATAATAATAGCACTTAGCTAAGAGTTTGCTAGCATGTTTTAGCATGTTTCTAGTATGTTGTTAGCATGTTTAGCACTTGCTGGCACTTTTTTATATGTTATTAGGAGTCCATAACAGTGTTAAACATGTCACTTCCTGTTGCCAGCAGGTGGCGCTATGACTGTAACTGAATATAAGCATGGTCATGTGTTCAGGACAGAACGCTTATCAAAAGTGTGAAGTTTGGGGCAGATTGGACATTCCATGCCTGAGTTACAGCAAATTCATATTTAATTGCAGTAATATCATTCTTTAGCACTTAGCTAAGTGTTTGCTAGTATGTTTTAGCATGTCTCTAGTATGTTGGTAGGATGTTTAGCACCTACTGGCATTTTTTAATATGTTATTAGGAGTCAAGAACAGTGTTAAACGTCACTTCCTGTTGCCAGCAGGTGGCGCTATGACTATAACTAAATATGAGCATGGACATGTGTTCAAGAGATAACTCTTATCAAACGTGTGAAGTTTGGGGTAGATTGTACATTGCCTTCTTGAGTAACAACAAAGTCCTGTTTCATTGAATTAGCATGCTTTAGCACTTAGCTAAGTATTGCTAGCATGTTTTAATATGTTTCTAGCATGTTTAGAACTCAATGGCATTTTTAACATGTTGCTAGAACAGCATCAACGTGTTAAACATGTCACTTCCTGTTGCCAGTAGGTGGCGCTATTACTATAACTGAATTTGAGCATAGACATGTGTTCAGGCCATGATTCTTATCAAACGTGTGACGTTTGGGGCAGATTGGACATTCCATGCCTGGGTTACAGCAAATTCCTATTTAATTGCAGTGATAGCATGCTTTAGCACTTAGCTAAGTGTTTGCTAGCATGTTTCTAGTATGTTACTAACCTGTTTAGCACTTGCTGGCTCTTTTTTATATGTTATTAGGAGACCACAACAGTGTTAAACATGTCACTTCCTGTTGACAGCAGGTGGCGCTATTACTATAACTGAATATTCTCATGTAGATGTGTTCAGGCCATGACTCTTATCAAACGTGTGAAGTTTGAGGCAGATTGGACATTCCATGCCTGTGTTACAGCAAATTCCTATTTAATTGCAGCAATAGCATGCTTTAGCACTTAGCTAAGTGTTTGCTAGCATGTTTTAGCATTTTTCTAGTATGTTGTTAGCATGTTTAGCACTTGCTGGCACTTTTTTTATATGTTTTTATGTCCACAACAGTGTTTAACATGTCACTTCCTGTTGCCAGCAGGTGGCACTATGACTGTAACTGAATATGAGCATGGTCATGTGTTCAGGACAGAACGTTTATTAAAAGTGTGAAGTTTGGCGCAGATTGGACATTGCCTTCTTGAGTAACAACAACATCCTGTTTCATTGAATTAGCATGCTTTAGCACTTAGCTAAGTATTGCTAGCATGTTTTAACATGTTTCTAGCATGTTTAGAAGTCAATGGCATTTTTAACATGTTGCTAGAATGGCATCAACGTGTTAAACATGACACTTCCTGTTACCAGTAGGTGGCGCTATTACTATAACTGAATTTTCTCATGTAGATGTGTTCAGGACAGAACGCTTATCAAAAGTGTGAAGTTTGGGGCAGATTGGACATTCCATGCCTGAGTTACAGCAAATTCCTATTTAATTGCAATAATAGCATGCTTTAGCACTTAGCTAAGAGTTTGCTAGCATGTTTTAGCATGCTTCTAGTATGTTGTTAGCATGTTTAGCACTTGCTGGCACTTTTTTATATGTTATTAGGAGTCCATAACAGTGTTAAACATGTCACTTCCTGTTGCCAGCAGGTGGCGCTATGACTGTAACTGAATATGAGCATGGTCATGTGTTCAGGACAGAACGCTTATCAAAAGTGTGAAGTTTGGGGCAGATTGGACATTCCATGCCTGAGTTACAGCAACTTCCTGTTTCATGGCGAAACATCGAAATTTGTCAGGCCGCCGAGGACCCGCCCTTTGACGAAAACTCAAGATCTTCGCAATTTAACGTCGCAAAGGCCTTAAGATTACACTCACCAAATTTGAAGATGATCAGATTAAAACTGTAGGAGGAGTTCGTTAAAGTACGAGGCCTGAAAATGGCAAAAAGTGCACAAAAATCTGAGAGGAAGTTCAAAATGGCTGACTTCCTGTTGTGTTTAGGGCTATGCTCCAAGAGACTTTTTTGTAGGTATTAGGTCATTACATATATGTACCGAATTTCGTGCACGTACGTGGAACGTTGCGGGAGGCGCACTCCGTTGAACTTTTATAGGTGGCGCTATCGAGCCATTTTGCCCCGTCCAATTCTGAAACCTATATCAGATGTAAATTTTCGCCAGTTCTGACGCGTGTGCAAAGTTTCGTGAGTTTTCGAGCATGTTTAGGCCCTCAAAAATGCAATTCAATGCGGAGAAGAAGAAGAAGAAGAATAATAATAATAATAATAATAAACAGAGCAATTCCAAGAGGGTCCTCACACCATCGGTGCTCGGGCCCTAATAAACAGAGCAATTCCAAGAGGGTCCTCACACCATCGGTGCTCGGGCCCTAATAATAATAAACAGAGCAATTCCAAGAGGGTCCTCACACCATCGGTGCTCGGGCCCTAATAAACAGAGCAATTCCAAGAGGGTCCTCACACCATCGGTGCTCGGGCCCTAATTAAAGCTGCAAGCAGCGATGAAAGGGCCCTCGCACCCGTGCCGCCGCCACCCGGTGGCTTTAGGAAGACAGAGCATGGTTGGACAATGTGCATTTAAGGAGGTATATATAGTAGTTGCTAGCATGTTTAGTATGTTTTTAGCATGCTTAGTACACAATAGTTATGTGGTTAGTACTGCATTACTGTGTTAACCATGTCAGTTTCTGTTGCCAGTAGGTGGGGCTATGTCTATATCTGAATATCGCTATGTAGATGTGTTCAGTGCAGGACTTTTATCAAACATGTGGAGTTTGGGGCAGATTGGACATTGTATGCTTGAGTTACAACAACTTCCTTTAGCATTTCTAGCATGTTTTATGATGTTTCTAGCATATTACATATTAATTTTGGGGTAGATTGGACATTGAATGCCTGAGTTACAGCAAATTCATATTTAATTGCAGTAATAGGATGCTTTAACACTTAGCTAAGTATTTGATTGCATGTTTCTAGTATGTTGCTAACATGTTTAGCAGTTGGTGACACTTTTTTATATGTTATTAGGAGTCCAGAATAGTGTTAAACGTCACTTCCTGTTGCCAGCAGGCGGCGCTATGACTATATCTGAATATGAGCATGGACTTGTGTTCAGGAGATAACTATTATAAACGTGTGAAGTTTGGGGTAGATTGGGCATTGTATGCCTAAGTTACAACAACTTCCTTTAGCATTTCTAGCATGCTTTAGAACTTAGCTAGGTGTTGCTAGCATGTTTCTTGCATGTTACATATTAAGTTTGGGGCAGATTGGACATTCCATGCCTGTGTTACAGCAAATTCATATTTAATTGCAGCAATAGCATGCTTTAGCACTTAGCTAAGTGTTTGCTAATATGTTTCTAGTATGTTGTTAGCATGTTTAGCACTTGCTGGCACTTTTTTATATGTTATCAGGAGTCCACAACAGTGTTTAACATGTCACTTCCTGTTGCCAGCAGGCGGTGCTATGACTGTAACTGAATGAGCATGGTCATGTGTTCAGGACAGAACGCTTATCAAAAGTGTGAAGTTTGGCGCAGATTGGACATTGCCTTCTTGAGTAACAACAACATCCTGTTTCATTGAATTAGCTAAGTATTGCTAGCATGTTTTAACATGTTTCTAGCATTTTTAGAAGTCAATGGCATTTTTAACATGTTGCTAGAACGGCATCAACGTGTTAAACATGACACTTCCTGTTACCAGTAGGTGGCGCTATTACTATAACTGAATATTCTCATGTAGATGTGTTCAGGCCATGACTCTTATCAAACGTGTGAAGTCTGGGGCAGATTGGACATTCTGTGCCTGAGTTACAACAAATTTCTATTTAATTGCAGTAATAGCATGCTTTAGCACTTAGCTAAGTGTTTGCTAGCATGTTTTAGCATGTTTCTAGTATGTTGTTAGCATGTTTAGCACTTGCTGGCACTTTTTTATATGTTATCAGGAGTCCACAAGAGTGTTAAACATGTCACTTCCTGTTGCCAGCAGGTGGCGCTATGACTATAACTGAATATGAGCATGGTCATGTGTTCAGGACAGAACGCTTATCAAAAGTGTGAAGTTTGGGGCAGATTGGACATTCCATGCCTTAGTTACAGCAACTTCCTATTTATTTGCAGCAATAGCATGCTTTAGCACTTAGCTAAGTGTTTGCTAACATGTTTCTAGTATGTTGTTAGCATGTTTAGCACTTGCTGGTACTTTTTTATATGTTATCAGGAGTCCACAACAGTGTTTAACATGTCACTTCCTGTTGCCAGCAGGTGGCGCTATGACTGTAACTGAATATGAGCATGGTCATGTGTTCAGGACAGAACGCTTATCAAACGTGTGAAGTTTGGGGCAGATCGGACATTCCGTGCCTGAGTTACAGCAAATTCCTATTTAATTGCAGTAATAGCATGCTTTAGCACTTAGCTAAGTGTTTGCTAGCATGTTTTAGCATGTTTCTAGTAAGTTGTTAGCATGTTTAGCACTTGCTGGCACTTTTTTATATGTTATCAGGAGTCCACAAGAGTGTTAAACATGTCACTTCCTGTTGCCAGCAGGTGGCGCTATGACTGTAACTGAATATAAGCATGGTCATGTGTTCAGGACAGAACGCTTATCAAAAGTGTGAAGTTTTGGGAAGATTGGACATTCCATGCCTGAGTTACAGCAACTTCCTGTTTCATGGCGAAACATCAAAATTTGTCAGGCCGCCGAGGGCCCGCCCTTCGACGAAAACTCAAGATCTTCGCAATTTAACGTCGCAAAGGCCTTAAGATTACACTCACCAAATTTGAAGATGATCAGATTAAAACTGTAGGAGGAGTTCGTTAAAGTACGAGGCCTGAAAATGGCAAAAAGTGCACAAAAATCAGAGAGGAAGTTGAAAATGGCTGACTTCCTGTTGTGTTTAGAGCTATGCTCCAAGAGACTTTTTTGTAGGTATTAGGTCCTTTCACATATGTACCGAATTTCGTACACGTACGTGGAACACAGCGGGAGGCGCACTCCGTTGAACTTTTATAGGTGGCGCTATCGAGCCATTTTGCCCCGCCCAATTCTGAAACCTATATCAGATGTACATTTTCGCCAGTTCTGACGCGTGTGCAAAGTTTCGTGAGTTTTCGAGCATGTTTAGGCCCTCAAAAATGCAATTAAATGCGGAGAAGAATAATAATAATAATTAAAGCTGCAAGCAGCGATGAAAGGGCCCTCGCACCCGTGCCATCAACACTCGGTGGCTTTAGGAAGACAGATCATGGTTGGGAAATGTACATTTAAGGAGGTATATATAGTAAGAGTATGTCAAAGTTAGTAACAAAATGTTTTGTATAATGGTGATAATAGCATGCTTCATGACTCAGCTAAGTGTTGCTAGCATGTTTAGTCTGTTTCTAGCATGCTTAGTACACAATAATTATGTGGTTAGTACTGCATTACTGTGTTAACCATGTCAGTTTCTGTTGCCAATAGGTGGCGTTATGACTATTGCTGAATATGAGCATGGATGTGTGTTCAGGACAGAACTCTTATCAAACGTGTGAAGTTTGGTGCAAATTGGAAATTGCCTTCTTGAGTAACAAAAAAGTCATGTTTCATTGAATTAGCATTCTTTAGCACTTAGCTAAGCATTGTTAGCATGTTTTAACATGTTTCTAGCATGTTTAGAACTCAATGGCATTTTTAACATGTTGCTAGAACGGCATCAACGTGTTAAACATGTCACTTCCTGTTGCCAGTAGGTGGCGCTATTACTATAAATGAACATTCTCATGTAGATGTATTCAGGCCATGACTCTTATCAAAAGTGTGAAGTTTGGGGCAGATTGGACATTCCATGCCTGAGTTACAGCAAATTCCTATTTAATTGCAATAATAGCATGCTTTAGCACTTAGCTAAGAGTTTGCTAGCATGTTTTAGCATGTTTATAATATGTTGTTAGCATGTTTAAAACTTGCTGGCACTTTTTTATATGTTATTAGGAGTCCATAACAGTGTTAAACATGTCACTTCCTGTTGCCAGCAGGTGGCGCTATGTCTGTAACTGAATATAAGCATGGTCATGTGTTCAGGACAGAACGCTTATCAAAAGTGTGAAGTTTGGGGCAGATTGGACATTCCATGCCTGAGTTACAGCAAATTCATATTTAATTGCAGTAATATCATTCTTTAGCACTTAGCTAAGTGTTTGCTAGTATGTTTTAGCATGTCTCTAGTATGTTGGTAGGATGTTTAGCACCTACTGGCATTTTTTTATATGTTATTAGGAGTCAAGAACAGTGTTAAACATCCCTTCCTGTTGCCAGCAGGTGGCGCTATGACTATAACTTAATATGAGCATGGACATGTGTTCAAGAGATAACTCTTATCAAACGTGTGAAGTTTGGGGTAGATTGTACATTGCCTTCTTGAGTAACAACAAAGTCCTGTTTCATTGAATTAGCATGCTTTAGCACATAGCTAAGTATTGCTAGCATGTTTTAATATGTTTCTAACATGTTTAGAAGTCAATGGCATTTTTAACATGTTGCTAGAATGGCATCAACGTGTTAAACATGACACTTCCTGTTACCAGTAGGTGGCGCTATTACTATAACTGAATTTGAGCATAGACATGTGTTCAGGCCATGATTATTATCAAACGTGTGAAGTTTGGGGCAGATTGGACATTCCATGCCTGGGTTACAGCAAATTCCTATTTAATTGCAATAATAGCATGCTTTAGCACTTAGCTAAGAGTTTGCTAGCATGTTTTAGCATGCTTCTAGTATGTTGTTAGCATGTTTAGCACTTGCTGGCACTTTTTTATATGTTATTAGGAGTCCATAACAGTGTTAAACATGTCACTTCCTGTTGCCAGCAGGTGGCGCTATGACTGTAACTGAATATGAGCATGGTCATGTGTTCAGGACAGAATGCTTATCAAAAGTGTGAAGTTTGGGGCAGATTGGACATTCCATGCCTGAGTTACAGCAACTTCCTGTTTCATGGCGAAACATCGAAATTTGTCAGGCCGCCGAGGACCCGCCCTTTGACGAAAACTCAAGATCTTCGCAATTTAACGTCGCAAAGGCCTTAAGATTACACTCACCAAATTTGAAGATGATCAGATTAAAACTGTAGGAGGAGTTCGTTAAAGTACGAGGCCTGAAAATGGCAAAAACTGCACAAAAATCTGAGAGGAAGTTCAAAATGGCTGACTTCCTGTTGTGTTTAGGGCTATGCTTCAAGAGACTTTTTTGTAGGTATTAGGTCATTACACGTATGTACCGAATTTCGTGCACGTACGTGGAACGTTGCGGGAGGCGCACTCCGTTGAACTTTTATAGGTGGCGCTATCGAGCCATTTTGCCCCGTCCAATTCTGAAACCTATATCAGATGTAAATTTTCGCCAGTTCTGACGCGTGTGCAAAGTTTTGTGAGTTTTCGAGCATGTTTAGGCCCTCAAAAATGCAATTCAATGCGGAGAAGAATAATAATAATAATAATAATAATAATAATAATAAACAGAGCAATTCCAAGAGGGTCCTCACACCATCGGTGCTCGGGCCCTAATAATAATTAAAAGTGTGAAGTTTGGTGCAGAATGGACATTGCCTTCTTGCGTAACAACAACATCCTGTTTCATTGAATTAGCATGCTTTAGCACTTAGCTAAGTATTGCTAGCATGTTTTAACATGTTTCTAGCATGTTTAGAAGTCAATGGCATTTTTAACATGTTGCTAGAATGGCATCAACGTGTTAAACATGACACTTCCTGTTACCAGTAGGTGGCGCTATTTCTATAACTGAATATTCTCATGTAGATGTGTTCAGGACAGAACGCTTATCAAAAGTGTGAAGTTTGGGGCAGATTGGACATTCCATGCCTGAGTTACAGCAAATTCCTATTTAATTGCAATAATAGCATGCTTTAGCACTTAGCTAAGAGTTTGCTAGCATGTTTTAGCATGCTTCTAGTATGTTGTTAGCATGTTTAGCACTTGCTGGCACTTTTTTATATGTTATTAGGAGTCCATAACAGTGTTAAACATGTCACTTCCTGTTGCCAGCAGGTGGCGCTATGACTATAACTGAATATGAGCATGGTCATGTGTTCAGGACAGAACTCTTATCAAACGTGTGAAGTTTGGGGCAGATTGGACATTCCATGCCTGAGTTACAGCAACTTCCTGTTTCATGGCGAAACATCGAAATTTGTCAGGCCGCCGAGGACCCGCCCTTTGACGAAAACTCAAGATCTTCGCAATTTAACGTCGCAAAGGCCTTAAGATTACACTCACCAAATTTGAAGATGATCAGATTAAAACTGTAGGAGGAGTTCGTTAAAGTACGAGGCCTGAAAATGGCAAAAAGTGCACAAAAATCTGAGAGGAAGTTCAAAATGGCTGACTTCCTGTTGTGTTTAGGGCTATGCTCCAAGAGACTTTTTTGTAGGTATTAGGTCATTACATGTATGTACCGAATTTCGTGCACGTACGTGGAACGTTGCGGGAGGCGCACTCCGTTGAACTTTTATAGGTGGCGCTATCGAGCCATTTTGCCCCGTCCAATTCTGAAACCTATATCAGATGTAAATTTTCGCCAGTTCTGACGCGTGTGCAAAGTTTCGTGAGTTTTC
The DNA here is from genome assembly GCF_964197995.2 of Scardinius erythrophthalmus. Lineage (NCBI taxonomy): Eukaryota > Metazoa > Chordata > Actinopteri > Cypriniformes > Leuciscidae > Scardinius > Scardinius erythrophthalmus. The sequence goes on from NW_028296536.1 coordinate 187,808, forward strand.
GAGCATGTTTAGGCCCTCAAAAATGCAATTCAATGCGGAGAAGAAGAAGAAGAAGAATAATAATAATAATAATAATAAACAGAGCAATTCCAAGAGGGTCCTCACACCATCGGTGCTCGGGCCCTAATAAACAGAGCAATTCCAAGAGGGTCCTCACACCATCGGTGCTCGGGCCCTAATAATAATAAACAGAGCAATTCCAAGAGGGTCCTCACACCATCGGTGCTCGGGCCCTAATAAACAGAGCAATTCCAAGAGGGTCCTCACACCATCGGTGCTCGGGCCCTAATTAAAGCTGCAAGCAGCGATGAAAGGGCCCTCGCACCCGTGCCGCCGCCACCCGGTGGCTTTAGGAAGACAGAGCATGGTTGGACAATGTGCATTTAAGGAGGTATATATAGTAGTTGCTAGCATGTTTAGTATGTTTTTAGCATGCTTAGTACACAATAGTTATGTGGTTAGTACTGCATTACTGTGTTAACCATGTCAGTTTCTGTTGCCAGTAGGTGGGGCTATGTCTATATCTGAATATCGCTATGTAGATGTGTTCAGTGCAGGACTTTTATCAAACATGTGGAGTTTGGGGCAGATTGGACATTGTATGCTTGAGTTACAACAACTTCCTTTAGCATTTCTAGCATGTTTTATGATGTTTCTAGCATATTACATATTAATTTTGGGGTAGATTGGACATTGAATGCCTGAGTTACAGCAAATTCATATTTAATTGCAGTAATAGGATGCTTTAACACTTAGCTAAGTATTTGATTGCATGTTTCTAGTATGTTGCTAACATGTTTAGCAGTTGGTGACACTTTTTTATATGTTATTAGGAGTCCAGAATAGTGTTAAACGTCACTTCCTGTTGCCAGCAGGCGGCGCTATGACTATATCTGAATATGAGCATGGACTTGTGTTCAGGAGATAACTATTATAAACGTGTGAAGTTTGGGGTAGATTGGGCATTGTATGCCTAAGTTACAACAACTTCCTTTAGCATTTCTAGCATGCTTTAGAACTTAGCTAGGTGTTGCTAGCATGTTTCTTGCATGTTACATATTAAGTTTGGGGCAGATTGGACATTCCATGCCTGTGTTACAGCAAATTCATATTTAATTGCAGCAATAGCATGCTTTAGCACTTAGCTAAGTGTTTGCTAATATGTTTCTAGTATGTTGTTAGCATGTTTAGCACTTGCTGGCACTTTTTTATATGTTATCAGGAGTCCACAACAGTGTTTAACATGTCACTTCCTGTTGCCAGCAGGCGGTGCTATGACTGTAACTGAATGAGCATGGTCATGTGTTCAGGACAGAACGCTTATCAAAAGTGTGAAGTTTGGCGCAGATTGGACATTGCCTTCTTGAGTAACAACAACATCCTGTTTCATTGAATTAGCTAAGTATTGCTAGCATGTTTTAACATGTTTCTAGCATTTTTAGAAGTCAATGGCATTTTTAACATGTTGCTAGAACGGCATCAACGTGTTAAACATGACACTTCCTGTTACCAGTAGGTGGCGCTATTACTATAACTGAATATTCTCATGTAGATGTGTTCAGGCCATGACTCTTATCAAACGTGTGAAGTCTGGGGCAGATTGGACATTCTGTGCCTGAGTTACAACAAATTTCTATTTAATTGCAGTAATAGCATGCTTTAGCACTTAGCTAAGTGTTTGCTAGCATGTTTTAGCATGTTTCTAGTATGTTGTTAGCATGTTTAGCACTTGCTGGCACTTTTTTATATGTTATCAGGAGTCCACAAGAGTGTTAAACATGTCACTTCCTGTTGCCAGCAGGTGGCGCTATGACTATAACTGAATATGAGCATGGTCATGTGTTCAGGACAGAACGCTTATCAAAAGTGTGAAGTTTGGGGCAGATTGGACATTCCATGCCTTAGTTACAGCAACTTCCTATTTATTTGCAGCAATAGCATGCTTTAGCACTTAGCTAAGTGTTTGCTAACATGTTTCTAGTATGTTGTTAGCATGTTTAGCACTTGCTGGTACTTTTTTATATGTTATCAGGAGTCCACAACAGTGTTTAACATGTCACTTCCTGTTGCCAGCAGGTGGCGCTATGACTGTAACTGAATATGAGCATGGTCATGTGTTCAGGACAGAACGCTTATCAAACGTGTGAAGTTTGGGGCAGATCGGACATTCCGTGCCTGAGTTACAGCAAATTCCTATTTAATTGCAGTAATAGCATGCTTTAGCACTTAGCTAAGTGTTTGCTAGCATGTTTTAGCATGTTTCTAGTAAGTTGTTAGCATGTTTAGCACTTGCTGGCACTTTTTTATATGTTATCAGGAGTCCACAAGAGTGTTAAACATGTCACTTCCTGTTGCCAGCAGGTGGCGCTATGACTGTAACTGAATATAAGCATGGTCATGTGTTCAGGACAGAACGCTTATCAAAAGTGTGAAGTTTTGGGAAGATTGGACATTCCATGCCTGAGTTACAGCAACTTCCTGTTTCATGGCGAAACATCAAAATTTGTCAGGCCGCCGAGGGCCCGCCCTTCGACGAAAACTCAAGATCTTCGCAATTTAACGTCGCAAAGGCCTTAAGATTACACTCACCAAATTTGAAGATGATCAGATTAAAACTGTAGGAGGAGTTCGTTAAAGTACGAGGCCTGAAAATGGCAAAAAGTGCACAAAAATCAGAGAGGAAGTTGAAAATGGCTGACTTCCTGTTGTGTTTAGAGCTATGCTCCAAGAGACTTTTTTGTAGGTATTAGGTCCTTTCACATATGTACCGAATTTCGTACACGTACGTGGAACACAGCGGGAGGCGCACTCCGTTGAACTTTTATAGGTGGCGCTATCGAGCCATTTTGCCCCGCCCAATTCTGAAACCTATATCAGATGTACATTTTCGCCAGTTCTGACGCGTGTGCAAAGTTTCGTGAGTTTTCGAGCATGTTTAGGCCCTCAAAAATGCAATTAAATGCGGAGAAGAATAATAATAATAATTAAAGCTGCAAGCAGCGATGAAAGGGCCCTCGCACCCGTGCCATCAACACTCGGTGGCTTTAGGAAGACAGATCATGGTTGGGAAATGTACATTTAAGGAGGTATATATAGTAAGAGTATGTCAAAGTTAGTAACAAAATGTTTTGTATAATGGTGATAATAGCATGCTTCATGACTCAGCTAAGTGTTGCTAGCATGTTTAGTCTGTTTCTAGCATGCTTAGTACACAATAATTATGTGGTTAGTACTGCATTACTGTGTTAACCATGTCAGTTTCTGTTGCCAATAGGTGGCGTTATGACTATTGCTGAATATGAGCATGGATGTGTGTTCAGGACAGAACTCTTATCAAACGTGTGAAGTTTGGTGCAAATTGGAAATTGCCTTCTTGAGTAACAAAAAAGTCATGTTTCATTGAATTAGCATTCTTTAGCACTTAGCTAAGCATTGTTAGCATGTTTTAACATGTTTCTAGCATGTTTAGAACTCAATGGCATTTTTAACATGTTGCTAGAACGGCATCAACGTGTTAAACATGTCACTTCCTGTTGCCAGTAGGTGGCGCTATTACTATAAATGAACATTCTCATGTAGATGTATTCAGGCCATGACTCTTATCAAAAGTGTGAAGTTTGGGGCAGATTGGACATTCCATGCCTGAGTTACAGCAAATTCCTATTTAATTGCAATAATAGCATGCTTTAGCACTTAGCTAAGAGTTTGCTAGCATGTTTTAGCATGTTTATAATATGTTGTTAGCATGTTTAAAACTTGCTGGCACTTTTTTATATGTTATTAGGAGTCCATAACAGTGTTAAACATGTCACTTCCTGTTGCCAGCAGGTGGCGCTATGTCTGTAACTGAATATAAGCATGGTCATGTGTTCAGGACAGAACGCTTATCAAAAGTGTGAAGTTTGGGGCAGATTGGACATTCCATGCCTGAGTTACAGCAAATTCATATTTAATTGCAGTAATATCATTCTTTAGCACTTAGCTAAGTGTTTGCTAGTATGTTTTAGCATGTCTCTAGTATGTTGGTAGGATGTTTAGCACCTACTGGCATTTTTTTATATGTTATTAGGAGTCAAGAACAGTGTTAAACATCCCTTCCTGTTGCCAGCAGGTGGCGCTATGACTATAACTAAATATGAGCATGGACATGTGTTCAAGAGATAACTCTTATCAAACGTGTGAAGTTTGGGGTAGATTGTACATTGCCTTCTTGAGTAACAACAAAGTCCTGTTTCATTGAATTAGCATGCTTTAGCACATAGCTAAGTATTGCTAGCATGTTTTAATATGTTTCTAACATGTTTAGAAGTCAATGGCATTTTTAACATGTTGCTAGAATGGCATCAACGTGTTAAACATGACACTTCCTGTTACCAGTAGGTGGCGCTATTACTATAACTGAATTTGAGCATAGACATGTGTTCAGGCCATGATTATTATCAAACGTGTGAAGTTTGGGGCAGATTGGACATTCCATGCCTGGGTTACAGCAAATTCCTATTTAATTGCAATAATAGCATGCTTTAGCACTTAGCTAAGAGTTTGCTAGCATGTTTTAGCATGCTTCTAGTATGTTGTTAGCATGTTTAGCACTTGCTGGCACTTTTTTATATGTTATTAGGAGTCCATAACAGTGTTAAACATGTCACTTCCTGTTGCCAGCAGGTGGCGCTATGACTGTAACTGAATATGAGCATGGTCATGTGTTCAGGACAGAATGCTTATCAAAAGTGTGAAGTTTGGGGCAGATTGGACATTCCATGCCTGAGTTACAGCAACTTCCTGTTTCATGGCGAAACATCGAAATTTGTCAGGCCGCCGAGGACCCGCCCTTTGACGAAAACTCAAGATCTTCGCAATTTAACGTCGCAAAGGCCTTAAGATTACACTCACCAAATTTGAAGATGATCAGATTAAAACTGTAGGAGGAGTTCGTTAAAGTACGAGGCCTGAAAATGGCAAAAACTGCACAAAAATCTGAGAGGAAGTTCAAAATGGCTGACTTCCTGTTGTGTTTAGGGCTATGCTTCAAGAGACTTTTTTGTAGGTATTAGGTCATTACACGTATGTACCGAATTTCGTGCACGTACGTGGAACGTTGCGGGAGGCGCACTCCGTTGAACTTTTATAGGTGGCGCTATCGAGCCATTTTGCCCCGTCCAATTCTGAAACCTATATCAGATGTAAATTTTCGCCAGTTCTGACGCGTGTGCAAAGTTTTGTGAGTTTTCGAGCATGTTTAGGCCCTCAAAAATGCAATTCAATGCGGAGAAGAATAATAATAATAATAATAATAATAATAATAATAAACAGAGCAATTCCAAGAGGGTCCTCACACCATCGGTGCTCGGGCCCTAATAATAATTAAAAGTGTGAAGTTTGGTGCAGAATGGACATTGCCTTCTTGCGTAACAACAACATCCTGTTTCATTGAATTAGCATGCTTTAGCACTTAGCTAAGTATTGCTAGCATGTTTTAACATGTTTCTAGCATGTTTAGAAGTCAATGGCATTTTTAACATGTTGCTAGAATGGCATCAACGTGTTAAACATGACACTTCCTGTTACCAGTAGGTGGCGCTATTTCTATAACTGAATATTCTCATGTAGATGTGTTCAGGACAGAACGCTTATCAAAAGTGTGAAGTTTGGGGCAGATTGGACATTCCATGCCTGAGTTACAGCAAATTCCTATTTAATTGCAATAATAGCATGCTTTAGCACTTAGCTAAGAGTTTGCTAGCATGTTTTAGCATGCTTCTAGTATGTTGTTAGCATGTTTAGCACTTGCTGGCACTTTTTTATATGTTATTAGGAGTCCATAACAGTGTTAAACATGTCACTTCCTGTTGCCAGCAGGTGGCGCTATGACTATAACTGAATATGAGCATGGTCATGTGTTCAGGACAGAACTCTTATCAAACGTGTGAAGTTTGGGGCAGATTGGACATTCCATGCCTGAGTTACAGCAACTTCCTGTTTCATGGCGAAACATCGAAATTTGTCAGGCCGCCGAGGACCCGCCCTTCGACGAAAACTCAAGATCTTCGCAATTTAACGTCGCAAAGGCCTTAAGATTACACTCACCAAATTTGAAGATGATCAGATTAAAACTGTAGGAGGAGTTCGTTAAAGTACGAGGCCTGAAAATGGCAAAAACTGCACAAAAATCTGAGAGGAAGTTCAAAATGGCTGACTTCCTGTTGTGTTTAGGGCTATGCTCCAAGAGACTTTTTTGTAGGTATTAGGTCATTACATGTATGTACCAAATTTCGTGCACGTACGTGGAACGTTGCGGGAGGCGCACTCCGTTGAACTTTTATAGGTGGCGCTATCGAGCCTTTTTGCCCCGTCCAATTCTGAAACCTATATCAGATGTAAATTTTCGCCAGTTCTGACGCGTGTGCAAAGTTTTGTGAGTTTTCGAGCATGTTTAGGCCCTCAAAAATGCAATTAAATGCGGAGAAGAATAATAATAATAATAATTAAAGCTGCAAGCAGCGATGAAAGGGCCCTCGCACCCGTGCCATCAACACTCAATGGCTTTAGGAAGACAGAGCATGGTTGGGAAATGTACATTTAAGGAGGTATATATAGTAAGAGTATGTCAAAGTAAGTTACAAAATGTTTTGTATAATGGTGATAATAGCATGCTTCATGACTCAGCTAAGTGTTGCTAGCATGTTTAGTCTGTTTCTAGCATGCTTAGTACACAATAATTATGTGGTTAGTACTGCATTACTGTGTTAACCATGTCAGTTTCTGTTGCCAGTAGGTGGCGTTATGACTATAACTGAATATGAGCATGGATGTGTGTTCAGGACAGAACTCTTATCAAACGTGTGAAGTTTGGTGCAAATTGGACATTGCCTTCTTGAGTAACAACAAAGTCATGTTTCATTGAATTAGCATTCTTTAGCACTTAGCTAAGCATTGTTAGCATGTTTTAACATGTTTCTAGCATGTTTAGAACTCAATGGCATTTTTAACATGTTGCTAGAACGGCATCAATGTGTTAAACATGTCACTTCCTGTTGCCAGTAGGTGGCGCTATTACTATAACTGAACATTCTCATGTAGATGTGTTCAGGCCATGACTCTTATTAAAAGTGTGAAGTTTGGGGCAGATTGGACATTCCATGCCTGAGTTACAGCAAATTCCTATTTAATTGCAATAATAGCATGCTTTAGCACTTAGCTAAGAGTTTGCTAGCATGTTTTAGCATGTTTCTAGTATGTTGTTAGCATGTTTAACACTTGCTGGCACTTTTTTATATGTTATTAGGAGTCCATAACAGTGTTAAACATGTCACTTCCTGTTGCCAGCAGGTGACACTATGACTGTAACTGAATATAAGCATGGTCATGTGTTCAGGACAGAACGCTTATCAAAAGTGTGAAGTTTGGGGCAGATTGGACATTCCATGCCTGAGTTACAGCAAATTCATATTTAATTGCAGTAATATCATTCTTTAGCACTTAGTTAAGTGTTTGCTAGTATGTTTTAGCATTTCTCTAGTATGTTGGTAGGATGTTTAGCACCTACTGGCATTTTTTTATATGTTATTAGGAGTCATGAACAGTGTTAAACGTCACTTCCTGTTGCCAGCAGGTGGCGCTATGACTATAACTAAATATGAGCATGGACATGTGTTCAAGAGATAACTCTTATCAAACGTGTGAAGTTTGGGGTAGATTGTACATTGCCTTCTTGAGTAACAACAAAGTCCTGTTTCATTGAATTAGCATGCTTTAGCACTTAGGTAAGTATTGCTAGCATGTTTTAATATGTTTCTAGCATGTTTAGAACTCAATGGCATTTTTAACATGTTGCTAGAACGGCATCAACGTGTTAAACATGTCACTTCCTGTTGCCAGTAGGTGGCGCTATTACTATAACTGAATTTGAGCATAGACATGTGTTCAGGCCATGATTCTTATCAAACGTGTGAAGTTTGGGGTAGATTGGACATTCCATGCCTGAGTTACAGCAAATTCCTATTTAATTGCAGTAATAGCATGCTTTAGCACTTAGCTAAGTGTTTGCTAGCATGTTTCTAGTATGTTGCTAACCTGTTTAACACTTGCTGGCTCTTTTTTTATATGTTATTAGGAGACCACAACAGTGTTAAACATGTCACTTCCTGTTGACAGCAGGTGGCGCTATTACTATAACTGAATATTCTCATGTAGATTTGTTCAGGCCATGACTCTTATCAAACGTGTGAAGTTTGGGGCAGATTGGACATTCCATGCCTGAGTTACAGCAAGTTCCTATTTAATTGCAATAATAGCATGCTTTAGCACTTAGCTAAGAGTTTGCTAGCATGTTTTAGCATGCTTCTAGTATGTTGTTAGCATGTTTAGCACTTGCTGGCACTTTTTTATATGTTATTAGGAGTCCATAACAGTGTTAAACATGTCACTTCCTGTTGCCAGCAGGTGGCGCTATGACTATAACTAAATATGAGCATGGACATGTGTTCAAGAGATAACTCTTATCAAACGTGTGAAGTTTGGGGTAGATTGTGCATTGCCTTCTTGAGTAACAACAAAGTCCTGTTTCATTGAATTAGCATGCTTTAGCACTTAGGTAAGTATTGCTAGCATGTTTTAATATGTTTCTAGCATGTTTAGAACTCAATGGCATTTTTAACATGTTGCTAGAACGGCATCAACGTGTTAAACATGTCACTTCCTGTTGCCAGTAGGTGGCGCTATTACTATAACTGAATTTGAGCATAGACATGTGTTCAGGCCATGATTCTTATCAAACGTGTGAAGTTTGGGGTAGATTGGACATTCCATGCCTGAGTTACAGCAAATTCCTATTTAATTGCAGTAATAGCATGCTTTAGCACTTAGCTAAGTGTTTGCTAGCATGTTTCTAGTATGTTGCTAACCTGTTTAACACTTGCTGGCTCTTTTTTATATGTTATTAGGAGACCACAACAGTGTTAAACATGTCACTTCCTGTTGACAGCAGGTGGCGCTATTACTATAACTGAATATTCTCATGTAGATGTGTTCAGGCCATGACTCTTATCAAACGTGTGAAGTTTGGGGCAGATTGGACATTCCATGCCTGAGTTACAGCAAGTTCCTATTTAATTGCAATAATAGCATGCTTTAGCACTTAGCTAAGAGTTTGCTAGCATGTTTTAGCATGCTTCTAGTATGTTGTTAGCATGTTTAGCACTTGCTGGCACTTTTTTATATGTTATTAGGAGTCCATAACAGTGTTAAACATGTCACTTCCTGTTGCCAGCAGGTGGCGCTATGACTATAACTGAATATGAGCATGGTCATGTGTTCAGGACAGAACGCTTATCAAACGTGTGAAGTTTGGGGCAGATTGGACATTCCATGCCTGAGTTACAGCAACTTCCTGTTTCATGGCGAAACATCGAAATTTGTCAGGCCGCCGAGGACCCGCCCTTGGACGAAAACTCAAGATCTTCGCAATTTAACGTCACAAAGGCCTTAAGATTACACTCACCAAATTTGAAGATGATCAGATTAAAACTGTAGGAGGAGTTCGTTAAAGTACGAGGCCTGAAAATGGCAAAAACTGCACAAAAATCTGAGAGGAAGTTCAAAATGGCTGACTTCCTGTTGTGTTTAGGGCTATGCTCCAAGAGACTTTTTTGTAGGTATTAGGTCATTACATGTATGTACCGAATTTTGTGCACGTACGTGGAACGTTGCGGGAGGCGCACTCCGTTGAACTTTTATAGGTGGCGCTATCGAGCCATTTTGCCCCGTCCAATTCTGAAACCTATATCAGATGTAAATTTTCGCCAGTTCTGACGCGTGTGCAAAGTTTTGTGAGTTTTCGAGCATGTTTAGGCCCTCAAAAATGCAATTAAATGCGGAGAAGAATAATAATAATAATAATTAAAGCTGCAAGCAGCGATGAAAGGGCCCTCGCACCCGTGCCATCAACACTCGGTGGCTTTAGGAAGACAGAGCATGGTTGGGAAATGTACATTTAAGGAGGTATATATAGTAAGAGTATGTCAAAGTCAGTTACAAAATGTTTTGTATAATGGTGATAATAGCATGCTTCATGACTCAGCTAAGTGTTGCTAGCATGTTTAGTCTGTTTCTAGCATGCTTAGTACACAATTATTATGTGGTTAGTACTGCATTACTGTGTTAACCATGTCAGTTTCTGTTGCCAGTAGGTTGCGTTATGACTATAACTGAATATGAGCATGGATGTGTGTTCAGGACAGAACTCTTATCAAACGTGTGAAGTTTGGTGCAAATTGGACATTGCCTTCTTGAGTAACAACAAAGTCATGTTTCATTGAATTAGCATTCTTTAGCACGTACCTAAGCATTGTTAGCATGTTTTAACATGTTTCTAGCATGTTTAGAACTCAATGGCATTTTTAACATGTTGCTAGAACGGCATCAACGTGTTAAACATGTCACTTCCTGTTGCCAGTAGGTGGCGCTATTACTATAACTGAACATTCTCATGTAGATGTGTTCAGGCCATGACTCTTATCAAAAGTGTGAAGTTTGGGGCAGATTGGACATTCCATGCCTGAGTTACAGCAAATTCCTATTTAATTGCAATAATAGCATGCGTTAGCACTTGGCTAAGAGTTTGCTAGCATGTTTTAGCATGTTTCTAGTATGTTGTTAGCATGTTTAACACTTGCTGGCACTTTTTTATATGTTATTAGGAGTCCATAACAGTGTTAAACATGTCACTTCCTGTTGCCAGCAGGTGGCGCTATGACTGTAACTGAATATAAGCATGGTCATGTGTTCAGGACAGAACGCTTATCAAAAGTGTGAAGTTTGGGGCAGATTGGACATTCCATGCCTGAGTTACAGCAAATTCATATTTAATTGCAGTAATATCATTCTTTAGCACTTAGCTAAGTGTTTGCTAGTATGTTTCAGCATGTCTCTAGTATGTTGGTAGGATGTTTAGCACCTACTGGCATTTTTTTATATGTTATTAGGAGTCAAGAACAGTGTTAAACGTCACTTCCTGTTGCCAGCAGGTGGCGCTATGACTATAACTAAATATGAGCATGGACATGTGTTCAAGAGATAACTCTTATCAAACGTGTGAAGTTTGGGGTAGATTGTACATTGCCTTCTTGAGTAACAACAAAGTCCTGTTTCATTGAATTAGCATGCTTTAGCATTTAGCTAAGTATTGCTATCATGTTTTAACATGTTTCTAGCATGTTTAGAACTCAATGGCATTTTTAACATGTTGCTAGAACGGCATCAACGTGTTAAACATGTCACTTCCTGGTGCCAGTAGGTGGCGCTATTACTATAACTAAATTTGAGCATAGACATGTGTTCAGGCCATGATTCTTATCAAACGTGTGAAGTTTGGGGCAGATTGGACATTCCATGCCTGAGTTACAGCAAATTCCTATTTAATTGCAATAATAGCATGCTTTAGCACTTAGCTAAGAGTTTGCTAGCATGTTTTAGCATGTTTGTAGTATGTTGTTAGCATGTTTAACACTTGCTGGCACTTTTTTATATGTTATTAGGAGTCCATAACAGTGTTAAACATGTCACTTCCTGTTGCCAGCAGGTGGCGCTATGACTGTAACTGAATATAAGCATGGTCATGTGTTCAGGACAGAACGCTTATCAAAAGTGTGAAGTTTGGTGCAGATTGGACATTGCCTTCTTGAGTAACAACAACATCCTGTTTCATTGAATTAGCATGCTTTAGCACTTAGCTAAGTATTGCTAGCATGTTTTAACATGTTTCTAGCATGTTTAGAAGTCAATGGCATTTTTAACATGTTGCTAGAATGGCATCAACGTGTTAAACATGACACTTCCTGTTACCAGTAGGTGGCGCTATTACTATAACTGAATATTCTCATGTAGATGTGTTCAGGACAGAACGCTTATCAAAAGTGTGAAGTTTGGGGCAGATTGGACATTCCATGCCTGAGTTACAGCAAATTCCTATTTAATTGCAATAATAGCATGCTTTAGCACTTAGCTAAGAGTTTGCTAGCATGTTTTAGCATGCTTCTAGTATGTTGTTAGCATGTTTAGCACTTGCTGGCACTTTTTTATATGTTATTAGGAGTCCATAACAGTGTTAAACATGTCACTTCCTGTTGCCAGCAGGTGGCGCTATGACTATAACTGAATATGAGCATGGTCATGTGTTCAGGACAGAACTCTTATCAAAAGTGTGAAGTTTGGGGCAGATTGGACATTCCATGCCTGAGTTACAGCAACTTCCTGTTTCATGGCGAAACATCGAAATTTGTCAGGCCGCCGAGGACCCGCACTTCGACGAAAACTCAAGATCTTCGCAATTTAACGTCGCAAAGGCCTGAAGATTACACTCACCAAATTTGAAGATGATCAGATTAAAACTGTAGGAGGAGTTCGTTAAAGTACGAGGCCTGAAAATGGCAAAAACTGCACAAAAATCTGAGAGGAAGTTCAAAATGGCTGACTTCCTGTTGTGTTTAGGGCTACGCTCCAAGAGACTTTTTTGTAGGTATTAGGTAATTACATGTATGTACCGAATTTCGTGCACGTACGTGGAACGATGCGGGAGGCGCACTCCGTTGAACTTTTATAGGTGGCGCTATCGAGCCATTTTGCCCCGTCCAATTCTGAAACCTATATCAGATGTAAATTTTCGCCAGTTCTGACGCGTGTGCAAAGTTTCGTGAGTTTTCGAGCATGTTTAGGCCCTCAAAAATGCAATTCAATGCGGAGAATAATAATAATAATAATAATAATAATAATAATAATAATAATAAACAGAGCAATTCCAAGAGGGTCCTCACACCATCGGTGCTCGGGCCCTAATAAACAGAGCAATTCCAAGAGGGTCCTCACACCATCGGTGCTCGGGCCCTAATAAACAGAGCAATTCCAAGAGGGTCCTCACACCATCGGTGCTCGGGCCCTAATTAAAGCTGCAAGCAGCGATGAAAGGGCCCTCGCACCCGTGCCATCAACACTCAGTGGCTTTAGGAAGACAGAGCATGGTTGGGCAATGTACATTTAAGGAGGTATATATAGTAAGAGTATGTCAAAGTCAGTTACTAAATGTTTTGTATAATGGGGATAATAGCATGCTTCATGACTCAGCTAAGTGTTGCTAGCATGTTTAGTATGTGTCTAGCATGCTTAGTACACAATAATTATGTTGTTAGTACTGCATTACTGTGTTAACCATGTCAGTTTCTGTTGCCAGTAGTTGGGGCTATGTCTATATCTGAATATTGCTATGTAGATGTGTTCAGTGCAGGACTTTTATCAAACATGTGAAGTTTGGGGCAGATTGGACATTGTATGCTTGAGTTACAACAACTTCCTTTAGCATTTCTAGCATGTTTTATGATGTTTCTAGCATTTTACATATTCATTTTGGGGTAGATTGGACATTGCATTCCTGAGTTACAGCAAATTCATATTTAATTGCAGTAATATCATGCTTTAGCACTTAGCTAAGTGTTTGCTAGTATGTTTTAGCATGTCTCTAGTATGTTGGTAGGATATTTAGCACCTACTGGCATTTTTTTATATGTTATTAGGAGTCCAGAACAGTGTTAAACGTCACTTCCTTTTGCCAGCAGGCGGCGCTATGACTATAACTGAATATGAGCATGGACATGTGTTCAAAAGATAACTCTTATCAAACGTGTGAAGTTTGGGGTAGATTGGACATTTTATGCTTAAATTACAACAACTTCCTTGAGCTTTTATAGCATGCTTTAGAACTTAGCTAAGTGTTGCTAGCATGTTTCTTGCATGTTACATATTAAGTTTGGGGTAGATTGAACATCCCATGCCTGTGTTACAACAAATTCCCATTTAATTGCAGTAATATCATGATTTAACACTTATCTAAGTGATTGATAGCATGTTTTAGCATGTTTCTAGTATGTTGTTAGCATGTTTAGCACATGCTGGCACTTTTTTATATGTTATTAGGAGTCCACAACAGTGTTTAACATGTCACTTCCTGTTGCCAGCAGGTGGCGCTATGACTGTAACTGAATATGAGCATGGTCATGTGTTCAGGACAGAACGCTTATCAAAAGTGTGAAGTTTGGGGCAGATTGGACATTGCCTTCTTGAGTAACAACAACATCCTGTTTCATTGAATTAGCATGCTTTAGCACTCAGCTAAGTTTTGCTAGCATGTTTTAACATGTTTCTAGCATGTTTAGAAGGCAATGGCATTTTTAACATGTTGCTAGAACGGCATCAACGTGTTAAACATGACACTTCCTTTTACCAGTAGGTGGCGCTATTACTATAACTGAATATTCTCATGTAGATGTGTTCAGGCCATGACTCTTATCAAACGTGTGAAGTTTGGGGCAGATTGGACATTCCGTGCCTGAGTTACAGCAAATTCCTATTTAATTGCAGTAATAGCATGCTTTAGCACTAAGCTAAGTGTTTGCTAGCATGTTTTAGCATGTGTCTAGTATGTTGTTAGCATGTTTAGCACTTGCTGGCACTTTTTTATATGTTATCAGGAGTTCACAACAGTGTTAAACATGTCACTTCCTGTTGCCAGCAGGTGGCGCTATGACTGTAACTGAATATGAGCATGGTCATGTGTTCAGGACAGAACGCTTATCAAAAGTGTGAAGTTTGGGGCAGATTGGACATTGCCTTCTTGAGTAACAACAACATCCTGTTTCATTGAATTAGCATGCTTTAGCACTCAGCTAAGTTTTGCTAGCATGTTTTAACATGTTTCTAGCATGTTTAGAAGTCAATGGCATTTTTAACATGTTGCTAGAACGGCATCAACGTGTTAAACATGACACTTCCTGTTACCAGTAGGTGGCGCTATTACTATAACTGAATATTCTCATTTAGATGTGTTCAGGCCATGACTCTTATCAAACGTGTGAAGTTTGGGGCAGATTGGACATTCCGTGCCTGAGTTACAGCAAATTCCTATTTAATTGCAGTAATAGCATGCTTTAGCACTTAGCTAAGTGTTTGCTAACATGTTTTAGCATGTGTCTAGTATGTTGTTAGCATGTTTAGCACTTGCTGGCACTTTTTTATATGTTATCAGGAGTTCACAACAGTGTTAAACATGTCACTTCCTGTTGCCAGCAGGTGGCGCTATGACTGTAACTGAATATGAGCATGGTCATGTGTTCAGGACAGAACGCTTATCAAAAGTGTGAAGTTTGGGGCAGATTGGACATTCCATGCCTGAGTTACAACAACTTCCTGTTTCATGGCGAAACATCAAAATTTGTCAGGCTGCCGAGGACCCGCCCTTCGACGAAAACTCAAGATCTTCGCAATTTAACGTCGCAAAGGCCTTAAGATTACACTCACCAAATTTGAAGATGATCAGATTAAAACTGTAGGAGGAGTTCGTTAAAGTACGAGGCATGAAAATGGCAAAAACTGCACAAAAATCTGAGAGGAAGTTGAAAATGGCTGACTTCCTGTTGTGTTTAGGGCTACGCTCCAAGAGACTTTTTTGTAGGTATTAGGTCCTTACATGTATGTACCGAATTTCGTACACGTCCGTGGAACATAGCGGGAGGCGCACTCCGTTGAACTTTTATAGGTGGCGCTATCGAGCCATTTTGCCCCGCCCAATTATGAAACCTATATCAGATGTAAATTTTCGCCAGTTCTGATGCGTGTGCAAAGTTTTGTGAGTTTTCGAGCATGTTTAGGCCCTCAAAAATGCGATTAAATTCGGAGAAGAATAATAATAATAATAAACAGAGCAATTCCAAGAGGGTCCTCACACCATCGGTGCTCGGGCCCTAATAATTAAAGCTGCAAGCAGCGATGAAAGGGCCCTCGCACCCGTGCCATCAACACTCGGTGGCTGTAGGAAGACAGAGCATGGTTGGGAAATGTACATTTAAGGAGGTATATATAGTAAGAGTATGTCAAAGTCAGTTACAAAATGTTTTGTATAATGGTGATAATAGCATGCTTCATGACTCAGCTAAGTGTTGCTAGCATGTTTAGTGTGTTTCTAGCATGCTTAGTACACAATAATTATGTGGTTAGTACTGCATTACTGTGTTAACCATGTCAGTTTCTGTTGCCAGTAGGTGGCGTTATGACTATAACTGAATATGAGCTTGGATGTGTGTTCAGGACAGAACTCTTATCAAACGTGTAAAGTTTGGTGCAAATTGGACATTGCCTTCTTGAGTAACAACAAAGTCATGTTTCATTGAATTAGCATGCTTTAGCACTTAGCTAAGCATTGTTAGCATGTTTTAACATGTTTCTAGCATGTTTAGAACTCAATGGCATTTTTAACATGTTGCTAGAACGGCATCAACGTGTTAAACATGTCACTTCCTGTTGCCAGTTGGTGGCGCTATTACTATAATTGAACATTCTCATGTAGATGTGTTCAGGCCATGACTCTTATCAAAAGTGTGAAGTTTGGGGCAGATTGGACATTCCATGCCTGAGTTACAGCAAATTCCTATTTAATTGCAATAATAGCATGCTTTAGCACTTGGCTAAGAGTTTGCTAGCATGTTTTAGCATGTTTCTAGTATGTTGTTAGCATGTTTAACACTTGCTGGCACTTTTTTATATGTTATTAGGAGTCCATAACAGTGTTAAACATGTCACTTCCTGTTGCCAGCAGGTGGCGCTATGACTGTAACTGAATATAAGCATGGTCATGTGTTCAGGACAGAACGCTTATCAAAAGTGTGAAGTTTGGGGCAGATTGGACATTCCATGCCTGAGTTACAGCAAATTCATATTTAATTGCAGTAATATCATTCTTTAGCACTTAGCTAAGTGTTTGCTAGTATGTTTTAGCATGTCTATAGTATGTTGGTAGGATGTTTAGCACCTACTGGCATTTTTTTATATGTTATTAGGAGTCAAGAACAGTGTTAAACGTCACTTCCTGTTGCCAGCAGGTGGCGCTATGACTATAACTAAATATGAGCATGGACATGTGTTCAAGAGATAACTCTTATCAAACGTGTGACGTTTGGGGTAGATTGTACATTGCCTTCTTGAGTAACAACAAAGTCCTGTTTCATTGAATTAGCATGCTTTAGCACTTAGCTAAGTATTGCTAGTATGTTTTAACATGTTTCTAGCATGTTTAGAAGTCAATGGCATTTTTAACATGTTGCTAGAATGGCATCAACGTGTTAAACATGACACTTCCTGTTACCAGTAGGTGGCGCTATTACTATAACTGAATATTCTCATGTAGATATGTTCAGGACAGAACGCTTATCAAAAGTGTGAAGTTTGGGGCAGATTGGACATTCCATGCCTGAGTTACAGCAAATTCCTATTTAATTGCAATAATAGCATGCTTTAGCACTTAGCTAAGAGTTTGCTAGCATGTTTTAGCATGCTTCTAGTATGTTGTTAGCATGTTTAGCACTTGCTGGCACTTTTTTATATGTTATTAGGAGTCCATAACAGTGTTAAACATGTCACTTCCTGTTGCCAGCAGGTGGCGCTATGACTATAACTGAATATGAGCATGGTCATGTGTTCAGGACAGAACGTTTATTAAAAGTGTGAAGTTTGGCGCAGATTGGACATTGCCTTCTTGAGTAACAACAACATCCTGTTTCATTGAATTAGCATGCTTTAGCACTTAGCTAAGTATTGCTAGTATGTTTTAACATGTTTCTAGCATGTTTAGAAGTCAATGGCATTTTTAACATGTTGCTAGAATGGCATCAACGTGTTAAACATGACACTTCCTGTTACCAGTAGGTGGCGCTATTACTATAACTGAATATTCTCATGTAGATATGTTCAGGACAGAACGCTTATCAAAAGTGTGAAGTTTGGGGCAGATTGGACATTCCATGCCTGAGTTACAGCAAATTCCTATTTAATTGCAATAATAGCATGCTTTAGCACTTAGCTAAGAGTTTGCTAGCATGTTTTAGCATGCTTCTAGTATGTTGTTAGCATGTTTAGCACTTGCTGGCACTTTTTTATATGTTATTAGGAGTCCATAACAGTGTTAAACATGTCACTTCCTGTTGCCAGCAGGTGGCGCTATGACTATAACTGAATATGAGCATGGTCATGTGTTCAGGACAGAACTCTTATCAAACGTATGAAGTTTGGGGCAGATTGGACATTCCATGCCTGAGTTACAGCAACTTCCTGTTTCATGGCGAAACATCAAAATTTGTCAGGCCGCCGAGGACCCGCCCTTCGACGAAAACTCAAGATCTTCGCAATTTAACGTCGCAAAGGCCTTAAGATTACACTCACCAAATTTGAAGATGATCAGATTAAAACTGTAGGAGGAGTTCGTTAAAGTATGAGGCCTGAAAATGTCAAAAACTGCACAAAAATCTGGGAGGAAGTTCAAAATGGCTGACTTCCTGTTGGGTTTAGGGCTATGCTCCAAGAGACTTTTTTGTAGGTATTAGGTCATTACATGTATGTACCGAATTTCGTGCACGTACGTGGAACGTTGCGGGAGGCGCACTCCGTTGAACTTTTATAGGTGGCGCTATCGAGCCGTTTTGCCCCGTCCAATTCTGAAACCTATATCAGATGTAAATTTTCGCCAGTTCTGACGCGTGTGCAAAGTTTCGTGAGTTTTCGCGCATGTTTAGGCCCTCAAAAATGCAATTCAATGCGGAGAAGAATAATAATAATAATAATAATAATAATAATAATAATAATAAACAGAGCAATTCCAAGAGGGTCCTCACACCATCGGTGCTCGGGCCCTAATAATAAACAGAGCAATTCCAAGAGGGTCCTCACACCATCGGTGCTCGGGCCCTAATTAAAGCTGCAAGCAGCGATGAAAGGGCCCTCGCACCCCTGCCATCAACACTCGGTGGCTTTAGGAAGACAGAGCATGGTTGGGAAATGTACATTTAAGGAGGTATATATAGTAAGAGTATGTCAAAGTCAGTTACAAAATGTTTTGTATAATGGTGATAATAGCATGCTTCATGACTCAGCTAAGTGTTGCTAGCATGTTTAGTCTGTTTCTAGCATGCTTAGTACACAATAATTATGTGGTTAGTACTTCATTACTGTGTTAACCATGTCAGTTTCTGTTGCCAGTAGGTGGCGTTATGACTATAACTGAATATGAGCATGGATGTGTGTTCAGGACAGAACTCTTATCAAACGTGTGAAGTTTGGTGCAAATTGGAAATTGCCTTCTTGAGTAACAACAAAGTCATGTTTCATTGAATTAGCATTCTTTAGCACTTAGCTAAGCATTGTTAGCATGTTTTAACATGTTTCTAGCATGTTTAGAACTCAATGGCATTTTTAACCATTGAACGTCTATAACGGCATCAACGTGTTAAACATGTCACTTCCTGTTGCCAGCAGGTGGCGCTATTACTATAACTGAATATTCTCATGTAGATGTGTTCAGGCCATGACTCTTATCAAAAGTGTGAAGTTTGGGGCAGATTGGACATTCCATGCCTGTGTTACAGCAAATTCCAATTTAATTGCAGCAATAGCATGCTTTAGCACTTAGCTAAGTGTTTGCTAGCATGTTTTAACATGTTTCTAGTATGTTGTTAGCATGTTTAGCACTTGCTGGCACTTTTTTATATGTTTTTATATGTCCACAACAGTTTTTAACATGTCACTTCCTGTTGCCAGCAGGTGGCACTATGACTGTAACTGAATATGAGCATGGTCATGTGTTCAGGACAGAACGCTTATCAAAAGTGTGAAGTTTGGCGCAGATTGGACATTGCCTTCTTGAGTAACAACAACATCCTGTTTCAGTGAATTAGCATTCTTTAGCACTTAGCTAAGCATTGTTAGCATGTTTTAACATGTTTCTAGCATGTTTAGAACTCAATGGCATTTTTAACATGTTGCTAAAACGGCATCAACGTGTTAAACATGTCACTTCCTGTTGCCAGTAGGTGGCGCTATTACTATAAATGAACATTCTCATGTAGATGTATTCAGGCCATGACTCTTATCAAAAGTGTGAAGTTTGGGGCAGATTGGACATTCCATGCCTGGGTTACAGCAAATTCCTATTTAATTGCAATAATAGCATGCTTTAGCACTTAGCTAAGAGTTTGCTAGCATGTTTTAGCATGTCTCTAGTATGTTGGTAGGATGTTTAGCACCTACTGGCATTTTTTTATATGTTATTAGGAGTCAAGAACAGTGTTAAACATCACTTCCTGTTGCCAGCAGGTGGCGCTATGACTGTAACTGAATATGAGCATGGTCATGTGTTCAGGACAGAACTCTTATCAAACGTGTGAAGTTTGGGGCAGATTGGACATTCCATGCCTGAGTTACAGCAACTTCCTGTTTCATGGCGAAACATCGAAATTTGTCAGGCCGCCGAGGACCCGCCCTTTGACGAAAACTCAAGATCTTCGCAATTTAACGTCACAAAGGCCTTAAGATTACACTCACCAAATTTGAAGATGATCAGATTAAAACTGTAGGAGGAGTTCGTTAAAGTACGAGGCCTGAAAATGGCAAAAACTGCACAAAAATCTGAGAGGAAGTTCAAAATGGCTGACTTCCTGTTGTGTTTAGGGCTATGCTCCAAGAGACTTTTTTGTAGGTATTAGGTCATTACATGTATGTACCGAATTTCGTGCACGTACGTGGAACGTTGCGGGAGGCGCACTCCGTTGAACTTTTATAGGTGGCGCTATCGAGCCATTTTGCCCCGCCCAATTCTGAAACCTATATCAGATGTAAATTTTCGCCAGTTCTGACGCGTGTGCAAAGTTTCGTGAGTTTTCGAGCATGTTTAGGCCCTCAAAAATGCAATTCAATGCGGAGAAGAATAATAATAATAATAATAAACAGAGCAATTCCAAGAGGGTCCTCACACCATCGGTGCTCGGGCCCTAATAAACAGAGCAATTCCAAGAGGGTCCTCACACCATCGGTGCTCGGGCCCTAATTAAAGCTGCAAGCAGCGATGAAAGGGCCCTCGCACCCGTGCCATCAACACTCGGTGGCTTTAGGAAGACAGAGCATGGTTGGGAAATGTACATTTAAGGAGGTATATATAGTAAGAGTATGTCAAAGTCAGTTACAAAATGTTTTGTATAATGGTGATAATAGCATGCTTCATGACTCAGCTAAGTGTTGCTAGCATGTTTAGTGTGTTTCTAGCATGCTTAGTACACAATAATTATGTGGTTAGTACTGCATTACTGTGTTAACCATGTCAGTTTCTGTTGCCAGTAGGTGGCGTTATGACTATAACTGAATATGAGCTTGGATGTGTGTTCAGGACAGAACTCTTATCAAACGTGTGAAGTTTGGTGCAAATTGGACATTGCCTTCTTGAGTAACAACAAAGTCATGTTTCATTGAATTAGCATGCTTTAGCACTTAGCTAAGCATTGTTAGCATGTTTTAACATGTTTCTAGCATGTTTAGAACTCAATGGCATTTTTAACATGTTGCTAGAACGGCATCAACGTGTTAAACATGTCACTTCCTGTTGCCAGTTGGTGGCGCTATTACTATAATTGAACATTCTCATGTAGATGTGTTCAGGCCATGACTCTTATCAAAAGTGTGAAGTTTGGGGCAGATTGGACATTCCATGCCTGAGTTACAGCAAATTCCTATTTAATTGCAATAATAGCATGCTTTAGCACTTGGCTAAGAGTTTGCTAGCATGTTTTAGCATGTTTCTAGTATGTTGTTAGCATGTTTAACACTTGCTGGCACTTTTTTATATGTTATTAGGAGTCCATAACAGTGTTAAACATGTCACTTCCTGTTGCCAGCAGGTGGCGCTATGACTGTAACTGAATATAAGCATGGTCATGTGTTCAGGACAGAACGCTTATCAAAAGTGTGAAGTTTGGGGCAGATTGGACATTCCATGCCTGAGTTACAGCAAATTCATATTTAATTGCAGTAATATCATTCTTTAGCACTTAGCTAAGTGTTTGCTAGTATGTTTTAGCATGTCTATAGTATGTTGGTAGGATGTTTAGCACCTACTGGCATTTTTTTATATGTTATTAGGAGTCAAGAACAGTGTTAAACGTCACTTCCTGTTGCCAGCAGGTGGCGCTATGACTATAACTAAATATGAGCATGGACATGTGTTCAAGAGATAACTCTTATCAAACGTGTGACGTTTGGGGTAGATTGTACATTGCCTTCTTGAGTAACAACAAAGTCCTGTTTCATTGAATTAGCATGCTTTAGCACTTAGCTAAGTATTGCTAGTATGTTTTAACATGTTTCTAGCATGTTTAGAAGTCAATGGCATTTTTAACATGTTGCTAGAATGGCATCAACGTGTTAAACATGACACTTCCTGTTACCAGTAGGTGGCGCTATTACTATAACTGAATATTCTCATGTAGATATGTTCAGGACAGAACGCTTATCAAAAGTGTGAAGTTTGGGGCAGATTGGACATTCCATGCCTGAGTTACAGCAAATTCCTATTTAATTGCAATAATAGCATGCTTTAACACTTAGCTAAGAGTTTGCTAGCATGTTTTAGCATGCTTCTAGTATGTTGTTAGCATGTTTAGCACTTGCTGGCACTTTTTTATATGTTATTAGGAGTCCATAACAGTGTTAAACATGTCACTTCCTGTTGCCAGCAGGTGGCGCTATGACTATAACTGAATATGAGCATGGTCATGTGTTCAGGACAGAACGTTTATTAAAAGTGTGAAGTTTGGCGCAGATTGGACATTGCCTTCTTGAGTAACAACAACATCCTGTTTCATTGAATTAGCATGCTTTAGCACTTAGCTAAGTATTGCTAGTATGTTTTAACATGTTTCTAGCATGTTTAGAAGTCAATGGCATTTTTAACATGTTGCTAGAATGGCATCAACGTGTTAAACATGACACTTCCTGTTACCAGTAGGTGGCGCTATTACTATAACTGAATATTCTCATGTAGATATGTTCAGGACAGAACGCTTATCAAAAGTGTGAAGTTTGGGGCAGATTGGACATTCCATGCCTGAGTTACAGCAAATTCCTATTTAATTGCAATAATAGCATGCTTTAGCACTTAGCTAAGAGTTTGCTAGCATGTTTTAGCATGCTTCTAGTATGTTGTTAGCATGTTTAGCACTTGCTGGCACTTTTTTATATGTTATTAGGAGTCCATAACAGTGTTAAACATGTCACTTCCTGTTGCCAGCAGGTGGCGCTATGACTATAACTGAATATGAGCATGGTCATGTGTTCAGGACAGAACTCTTATCAAACGTATGAAGTTTGGGGCAGATTGGACATTCCATGCCTGAGTTACAGCAACTTCCTGTTTCATGGCGAAACATCAAAATTTGTCAGGCCGCCGAGGACCCGCCCTTCGACGAAAACTCAAGATCTTCGCAATTTAACGTCGCAAAGGCCTTAAGATTACACTCACCAAATTTGAAGATGATCAGATTAAAACTGTAGGAGGAGTTCGTTAAAGTATGAGGCCTGAAAATGTCAAAAACTGCACAAAAATCTGGGAGGAAGTTCAAAATGGCTGACTTCCTGTTGGGTTTAGGGCTATGCTCCAAGAGACTTTTTTGTAGGTATTAGGTCATTACATGTATGTACCGAATTTCGTGCACGTACGTGGAACGTTGCGGGAGGCGCACTCCGTTGAACTTTTATAGGTGGCGCTATCGAGCCGTTTTGCCCCGTCCAATTCTGAAACCTATATCAGATGTAAATTTTCGCCAGTTCTGACGCGTGTGCAAAGTTTCGTGAGTTTTCGCGCATGTTTAGGCCCTCAAAAATGCAATTCAATGCGGAGAAGAAGAAGAAGAAGAATAATAATAATAATAATAATAAACAGAGCAATTCCAAGAGGGTCCTCACACCATCGGTGCTCGGGCCCTAATTAAAGCTGCAAGCAGCGATGAAAGGGCCCTCGCACCCGTGCCATCAACACTCGGTGGCTTTAGGAAGACAGAGCATGGTTGGGAAATGTACATTTAAGGAGGTATATATAGTAAGAGTATGTCAAAGTCAGTTACAAAATGTTTTGTATAATGGTGATAATAGCATGCTTCATGACTCAGCTAAGTGTTGCTAGCATGTTTAGTGTGTTTCTAGCATGCTTAGTACACAATAATTATGTGGTTAGTACTGCATTACTGTGTTAACCATGTCAGTTTCTGTTGCCAGTAGGTGGCGTTATGACTATAACTGAATATGAGCTTGGATGTGTGTTCAGGACAGAACTCTTATCAAACGTGTGAAGTTTGGTGCAAATTGGACATTGCCTTCTTGAGTAACAACAAAGTCATGTTTCATTGAATTAGCATGCTTTAGCACTTAGCTAAGCATTGTTAGCATGTTTTAACATGTTTCTAGCATGTTTAGAACTCAATGGCATTTTTAACATGTTGCTAGAACGGCATCAACGTGTTAAACATGTCACTTCCTTTTGCCAGTTGGTGGCGCTATTACTATAATTGAACATTCTCATGTAGATGTGTTCAGGCCATGACTCTTATCAAAAGTGTGAAGTTTGGGGCAGATTGGACATTCCATGCCTGAGTTACAGCAAATTCCTATTTAATTGCAATAATAGCATGCTTTAGCACTTGGCTAAGAGTTTGCTAGCATGTTTTAGCATGTTTCTAGTATGTTGTTAGCATGTTTAACACTTGCTGGCACTCTTTTATATGTTATTAGGAGTCCATAACAGTGTTAAACATGTCACTTCCTGTTGCCAGCAGGTGGCGCTATGACTGTAACTGAATATAAGCATGGTCATGTGTTCAGGACAGAACGCTTATCAAAAGTGTGAAGTTTGGGGCAGATTGGACATTCCATGCCTGAGTTACAGCAAATTCATATTTAATTGCAGTAATATCATTCTTTAGCACTTAGCTAAGTGTTTGCTAGTATGTTTTAGCATGTCTATAGTATGTTGGTAGGATGTTTAGCACCTACTGGCATTTTTTTATATGTTATTAGGAGTCAAGAACAGTGTTAAACGTCACTTCCTGTTGCCAGCAGGTGGCGCTATTACTATAACTGAATATTCTCATGTAGATATGTTCAGGACAGAACGCTTATCAAAAGTGTGAAGTTTGGGGCAGATTGGACATTCCATGCCTGAGTTACAGCAAATTCCTATTTAATTGCAATAATAGCATGCTTTAGCACTTAGCTAAGAGTTTGCTAGCATGTTTTAGCATGCTTCTAGTATGTTGTTAGCATGTTTAGCACTTGCTGGCACTTTTTTATATGTTATTAGGAGTCCATAACAGTGTTAAACATGTCACTTCCTGTTGCCAGCAGGTGGCGCTATGACTATAACTGAATATGAGCATGGTCATGTGTTCAGGACAGAACGTTTATTAAAAGTGTGAAGTTTGGCGCAGATTGGACATTGCCTTCTTGAGTAACAACAACATCCTGTTTCATTGAATTAGCATGCTTTAGCACTTAGCTAAGTATTGCTAGTATGTTTTAACATGTTTCTAGCATGTTTAGAAGTCAATGGCATTTTTAACATGTTGCTAGAATGGCATCAACGTGTTAAACATGACACTTCCTGTTACCAGTAGGTGGCGCTATTACTATAACTGAATATTCTCATGTAGATATGTTCAGGACAGAACGCTTATCAAAAGTGTGAAGTTTGGGGCAGATTGGACATTCCATGCCTGAGTTACAGCAAATTCCTATTTAATTGCAATAATAGCATGCTTTAGCACTTAGCTAAGAGTTTGCTAGCATGTTTTAGCATGCTTCTAGTATGTTGTTAGCATGTTTAGCACTTGCTGGCACTTTTTTATATGTTATTAGGAGTCCATAACAGTGTTAAACATGTCACTTCCTGTTGCCAGCAGGTGGCGCTATGACTATAACTGAATATGAGCATGGTCATGTGTTCAGGACAGAACGTTTATTAAAAGTGTGAAGTTTGGCGCAGATTGGACATTGCCTTCTTGAGTAACAACAACATCCTGTTTCATTGAATTAGCATGCTTTAGCACTTAGCTAAGTATTGCTAGTATGTTTTAACATGTTTCTAGCATGTTTAGAAGTCAATGGCATTTTTAACATGTTGCTAGAATGGCATCAACGTGTTAAACATGACACTTCCTGTTACCAGTAGGTGGCGCTATTACTATAACTGAATATTCTCATGTAGATATGTTCAGGACAGAACGCTTATCAAAAGTGTGAAGTTTGGGGCAGATTGGACATTCCATGCCTGAGTTACAGCAAATTCCTATTTAATTGCAATAATAGCATGCTTTAGCACTTAGCTAAGAGTTTGCTAGCATGTTTTAGCATGCTTCTAGTATGTTGTTAGCATGTTTAGCACTTGCTGGCACTTTTTTATATGTTATTAGGAGTCCATAACAGTGTTAAACATGTCACTTTCTGTTGCCAGCAGGTGGCGCTATGACTATAACTGAATATGAGCATGGTCATGTGTTCAGGACAGAACTCTTATCAAACGTATGAAGTTTGGGGCAGATTGGACATTCCATGCCTGAGTTACAGCAACTTCCTGTTTCATGGCGAAACATCAAAATTTGTCAGGCCGCCGAGGACCCGCCCTTCGACGAAAACTCAAGATCTTCGCAATTTAACGTCGCAAAGGCCTTAAGATTACACTCACCAAATTTGAAGATGATCAGATTAAAACTGTAGGAGGAGTTCGTTAAAGTATGAGGCCTGAAAATGTCAAAAACTGCACAAAAATCTGGGAGGAAGTTCAAAATGGCTGACTTCCTGTTGGGTTTAGGGCTATGCTCCAAGAGACTTTTTTGTAGGTATTAGGTCATTACATGTATGTACCGAATTTCGTGCACGTACGTGGAACGTTGCGGGAGGCGCACTCCGTTGAACTTTTATAGGTGGCGCTATCGAGCCGTTTTGCCCCGTCCAATTCTGAAACCTATATCAGATGTAAATTTTCGCCAGTTCTGACGCGTGTGCAAAGTTTCGTGAGTTTTCGCGCATGTTTAGGCCCTCAAAAATGCAATTCAATGCGGAGAAGAAGAATAATAATAATAATAATAATAATAATAAACAGAGCAATTCCAAGAGGGTCCTCACACCATCGGTGCTCGGGCCCTAATTAAAGCTGCAAGCAGCGATGAAAGGGCCCTCGCACCCCTGCCATCAACACTCGGTGGCTTTAGGAAGACAGAGCATGGTTGGGAAATGTACATTTAAGGAGGTATATATAGTAAGAGTATGTCAAAGTCACTTACAAAATGTTTTGTATAATGGTGATAATAGCATGCTTCATGACTCAGCTAAGTGTTGCTAGCATGTTTAGTCTGTTCCTAGCATGCTTAGTACACAATAATTATGTTGTTAGTACTGCATTACTGTGTTAACCATGTCAGTTTCTGTTGCCAGTAGGTGGCGTTATGACTATAACTGAATATGAGCATGGATGTGTGTTCAGGACAGAACTCTTATCAAACGTGTGAAGTTTGGTGCAAATTGGAAATTGCCTTCTTGAGTAACAACAAAGTCATGTTTCATTGAATTAGCATGCTTTAGCACTTAGCTAAGCATTGTTAGCATGTTTTAACATGTTTCTAGCATGTTTAGAACTCAATGGCATTTTTAACATGTTGCTAGAACGGCATCAACGTGTTAAACATGTCACTTCCTGTTGCCAGTAGGTGGCGCTATTACTATAACTGAACATTCTCATGTAGATGTGTTCAGGCCATGACTCTTATCAAAAGTGTGAAGTTTGGGGCAGATTGGACATTCCATGCCTGAGTTACAACAAATTCCTATTTAATTGCAATAATAGCATGCTTTAGCACTTGGCTAAGAGTTTGCTAGCATGTTTTAGCATGTTTCTAGTATGTTGTTAGCATGTTTAACACTTGCTGGCACTTTTTTATATGTTATTAGGAGTCCATAACAGTGTTAAACATGTCACTTCCTGTTGCCAGCAGGTGGCGCTATGACTGTAACTGAATATAAGCATGGTCATGTGTTCAGGACAGAACGCTTATCAAAAGTGTGAAGTTTGGGGCAGATTGGACATTCATGCCTGAGTTACAGCAAATTCATATTTAATTGGCAGTAATATCATTCTTTAGCACTTAGCTAAGTGTATGCTAGTATGTTTTAGCATGTCTCTAGTATGTTGGTAGGATGTTTAGCACCTACTGGCATTTTTTTATATGTTATTAGGAGTCAAGAACAGTGTTAAACGTCACTTCCTGTTGCCAGCAGGTGGCGCTATGACTATAACTAAATATGAGCATGGGCATGTGTTCAAGAGATAACTCTTATCAAACGTGTGAAGTTTGGGGTAGATTGTACATTGCCTTCTTGAGCAACAACAAAGTCCTGTTTCATTGAATTAGCATGCTTTAGCACTTAGCTAAGTATTGCTAGCATGTTTTAATATGTTTCTAGCATGTTTAGAACTCAATGGCATTTTTAACATGTTGCTAGAACGGCATCAACGTGTTAAACATGTCACTTCCTGTTGCCAGTAGGTGGCGCTATTACTATAACTGAATTTGAGCATAGACGTGTTCAGGCCATGATTCTTATCAAACGTGTGAAGTTTGGGGCAGATTGGACATTCCATGCCTGAGTTACAGCAAATTCCTATTTAATTGCAGTAATAGCATGCTTTAGCACTTAGCTAAGTGTTTGCTAGCATGTTTCTAGTATGTTGCTAACCTGTTTAGCACTTGCTGGCTCTTTTTTATATGTTATTTGGAGACCACAACAGTGTTAAACATGTCACTTCCTGTTGACAGCAGGTGGCGCTATTACTATAACTGAATATTCTCATGTAGATGTGTTCAGGCCATGACTCTTATCAAACGTGTGAAGTTTGGGGCAGATTGGACATTCCATGCCTGTGTTACAGCAAATTCCTATTTAATTGCAGCAATAGCATGCTTTAGCACTTAGCTAAGTGTTTGCTAGCATGTTTTAGCATTTTTCTAGTATGTTGTTAGCATGTTTAGCACTTGCTGGCACTTTTTTATATTTTTTTATATGTCCACAACAGTGTTTAACATGTCACTTCCTGTTGCCAGCAGGTGGCACTATGACTGTAACTGAATATGAGCATGGTCATGTGTTCAGGACAGAACGTTTATTAAAAGTGTGAAGTTTGGCGCAGATTGGACATTGCCTTCTTGAGTAACAACAACATCCTGTTTCATTGAATTAGCATGCTTTAGCACTTAGCTAAGTATTGCTATTATGTTTTAACATGTTTCTAGCATGTTTAGAAGTCAATGGCATTTTTAACATGTTGCTAGAATGGCATCAACGTGTTAAACATGACACTTCCTGTTATAAGTAGGTGGCGCTATTACTATAACTGAATATTCTCATGTAGATGTGTTCAGGACAGAACGCTTATCAAAAGTGTGAAGTTTGGGGCAGATTGGACATTCCATGCCTGAGTTACAGCAAATTCCTATTTAATTGCAATAATAGCATGCTTTAGCACTTAGCTAAGAGTTTGCTAGCATGTTTTAGCATGCTTCTAGTATGTTGTTAGCATGTTTAGCACTTGCTGGCACTTTTTTATATGTTATTAGGAGTCCATAACAGTGTTAAACATGTCGCTTCCTGTTGCCAGCAGGTGGCGCTATGACTATAACTGAATATGAGCATGGTCATGTGTTCAGGACAGAACTCTTATCAAACGTGTGAAGTTTGGGGCAGATTGGACATTCCATGCCTGAGTTACAGCAACTTCCTGTTTCATGGCGAAACATCGAAATTTGTCAGGCCGCCGAGGACCCGCCCTTCGACGAAAACTCAAGATCTTCGCAATTTAACGTCGCAAAGGCCTTAAGATTACACTCACCAAATTTGAAGATGATCAGATTAAAACTGTAGGAGGAGTTCGTTAAAGTACGAGGCCTGAAAATGGCAAAAACTGCACAAAAATCTGAGAGGAAGTTGAAAATGGCTGACTTCCTGTTGTGTTTAGGGCTATGCTCCAAGAGACTTTTTTTGTAGGTATTAGGTCATTACATGTATGTACCGAATTTCGTGCACGTACGTGGAACGTTGCGGGAGGCGCACTCCGTTGAACTTTTATAGGTGGCGCTATCGAGCCGTTTTGCCCCGTCCAATTCTGAAACCTATATCAGATGTAAATTTTCGCCAGTTCTGACGCGTGTGCAAAGTTTCGTGAGTTTTCGCGCATGTTTAGGCCCTCAAAAATGCAATTCAATGCGGAGAATAATAATAATAATAATAATAATAATAATAATAATAATAATAATAAACAGAGCAATTCCAAGAGGGTCCTCACACCATCGGTGCTCGGGCCCTAATAATAAACAGAGCAATTCCAAGAGGGTCCTCACACCATCGGTGCTCGGGCCCTAATAATAATAATAATAATTAAAGCTGCAAGCAGCGATGAAAGGGCCCTCGCACCCGTGCCATCAACACTCGGTGGCTTTAGGAAGACAGAGCATGGTTGGGAAATGTACATTTAAGGAGGTATATATAGTAAGAGTATGTCAAAGTCAGTTACAAAATGTTTTGTATAATGGTGATAATAGCATGCTTCATGACTCAGCTAAGTGTTGCTAGCATGTTTAGTGTGTTTCTAGCATGCTTAGTACACAATAATTATGTGGTTAGTACTGCATTACTGTGTTAACCATGTCAGTTTCTGTTGCCAGTAGGTGGCGTTATGACTATAACTGAATATGAGCTTGGATGTGTGTTCAGGACAGAACTCTTATCAAACGTGTGAAGTTTGGTGCAAATTGGACATTGCCTTCTTGAGTAACAACAAAGTCATGTTTAATTGAATTAGCATGCTTTAGCACTTAGCTAAGCATTGTTAGCATGTTTTAACATGTTTCTAGCATGTTTAGAACTCAATGGCATTTTTAACATGTTGCTAGAACGGCATCAACGTGTTAAACATGTCACTTCCTGTTGCCAGTTGGTGGCGCTATTACTATAATTGAACATTCTCATGTAGATGTGTTCAGGCCATGACTCTTATCAAAAGTGTGAAGTTTGGGGCAGATTGGACATTCCATGCCTGAGTTACAGCAAATTCCTATTTAATTGCAATAATAGCATGCTTTAGCACTTGGCTAAGAGTTTGCTAGCATGTTTTAGCATGTTTCTAGTATGTTGTTAGCATGTTTAACACTTGCTGGCACTTTTTTATATGTTATTAGGAGTCCATAACAGTGTTAAACATGTCACTTCCTGTTGCCAGCAGGTGGCGCTATGACTGTAACTGAATATAAGCATGGTCATGTGTTCAGGACAGAACGCTTATCAAAAGTGTGAAGTTTGGGGCAGATTGGACATTCCATGCCTGAGTTACAGCAAATTCATATTTAATTGCAGTAATATCATTCTTTAGCACTTAGCTAAGTGTTTGCTAGTATGTTTTAGCATGTCTATAGTATGTTGGTAGGATGTTTAGCACCTACTGGCATTTTTTTATATGTTATTAGGAGTCAAGAACAGTGTTAAACGTCACTTCCTGTTGCCAGCAGGTGGCGCTATTACTATAACTGAATATTCTCATGTAGATATGTTCAGGACAGAACGCTTATCAAAAGTGTGAAGTTTGGGGCAGATTGGACATTCCATGCCTGAGTTACAGCAAATTCCTATTTAATTGCAATAATAGCATGCTTTAGCACTTAGCTAAGAGTTTGCTAGCATGTTTTAGCATGCTTCTAGTATGTTGTTAGCATGTTTAGCACTTGCTGGCACTTTTTTATATGTTATTAGGAGTCCATAACAGTGTTAAACATGTCACTTCCTGTTGCCAGCAGGTGGCGCTATGACTATAACTGAATATGAGCATGGTCATGTGTTCAGGACAGAACGTTTATTAAAAGTGTGAAGTTTGGCGCAGATTGGACATTGCCTTCTTGAGTAACAACAACATCCTGTTTCATTGAATTAGCATGCTTTAGCACTTAGCTAAGTATTGCTAGTATGTTTTAACATGTTTCTAGCATGTTTAGAAGTCAATGGCATTTTTAACATGTTGCTAGAATGGCATCAACGTGTTAAACATGACACTTCCTGTTACCAGTAGGTGGCGCTATTACTATAACTGAATATTCTCATGTAGATATGTTCAGGACAGAACGCTTATCAAAAGTGTGAAGTTTGGGGCAGATTGGACATTCCATGCCTGAGTTACAGCAAATTCCTATTTAATTGCAATAATAGCATGCTTTAGCACTTAGCTAAGAGTTTGCTAGCATGTTTTAGCATGCTTCTAGTATGTTGTTAGCATGTTTAGCACTTGCTGGCACTTTTTTATATGTTATTAGGAGTCCATAACAGTGTTAAACATGTCACTTCCTGTTGCCAGCAGGTGGCGCTATGACTATAACTGAATATGAGCATGGTCATGTGTTCAGGACAGAACGTTTATTAAAAGTGTGAAGTTTGGCGCAGATTGGACATTGCCTTCTTGAGTAACAACAACATCCTGTTTCATTGAATTAGCATGCTTTAGCACTTAGCTAAGTATTGCTAGTATGTTTTAACATGTTTCTAGCATGTTTAGAAGTCAATGGCATTTTTAACATGTTGCTAGAATGGCATCAACGTGTTAAACATGACACTTCCTGTTACCAGTAGGTGGCGCTATTACTATAACTGAATATTCTCATGTAGATATGTTCAGGACAGAACGCTTATCAAAAGTGTGAAGTTTGGGGCAGATTGGACATTCCATGCCTGAGTTACAGCAAATTCCTATTTAATTGCAATAATAGCATGCTTTAGCACTTAGCTAAGAGTTTGCTAGCATGTTTTAGCATGCTTCTAGTATGTTGTTATTATGTTTAGCACTTGCTGGCACTTTTTTATATGTTATTAGGAGTCCATAACAGTGTTAAACATGTCACTTTCTGTTGCCAGCAGGTGGCGCTATGACTATAACTGAATATGAGCATGGTCATGTGTTCAGGACAGAACTCTTATCAAACGTATGAAGTTTGGGGCAGATTGGACATTCCATGCCTGAGTTACAGCAACTTCCTGTTTCATGGCGAAACATCAAAATTTGTCAGGCCGCCGAGGACCCGCCCTTCGACGAAAACTCAAGATCTTCGCAATTTAACGTCGCAAAGACCTTAAGATTACACTCACCAAATTTGAAGATGATCAGATTAAAACTGTAGGAGGAGTTCGTTAAAGTATGAGGCCTGAAAATGTCAAAAACTGCACAAAAATCTGGGAGGAAGTTCAAAATGGCTGACTTCCTGTTGGGTTTAGGGCTATGCTCCAAGAGACTTTTTTGTAGGTATTAGGTCATTACATGTATGTACCGAATTTCGTGCACGTACGTGGAACGTTGCGGGAGGTGCACTCCGTTGAACGTTTATAGGTGGCGCTATCGAGCCGTTTTGCCCCGTCCAATTCTGAAACCTATATCAGATGTAAATTTTCGCCAGTTCTGACGCGTGTGCAAAGTTTCGTGAGTTTTCGCGCATGTTTAGGCCCTCAAAAATGCAATTCAATGCGGAGAAGAAGAATAATAATAATAATAATAATAATTAAAGCTGCAAGCAGCGATGAAAGGGCCCTCGCACCCGTGCCATCAACACTCGGTGGCTTTAGGAAGACAGAGCATGGTTGGGAAATGTACATTTAAGGAGGTATATATAGTAAGAGTATGTCAAAGTCAGTTACAAAATGTTTTGTATAATGGTGATAATAGCATGCTTCATGACTCAGCTAAGTGTTGCTAGCATGTTTAGTGTGTTTCTAGCATGCTTAGTACACAATAATTATGTGGTTAGTACTGCATTACTGTGTTAACCATGTCAGTTTCTGTTGCCAGTAGGTGGCGTTATGACTATAACTGAATATGAGCTTAGATGTGTGTTCAGGACAGAACTCTTATCAAACGTGTGAAGTTTGGTGCAAATTGGACATTGCCTTCTTGAGTAACAACAAAGTCATGTTTCATTGAATTAGCATGCTTTAGCACTTAGCTAAGCATTGTTAGCATGTTTTAACATGTTTCTAGCATGTTTAGAACTCAATGGCATTTTTAACATGTTGCTAGAACGGCATCAACGTGTTAAACATGTCACTTCCTGTTGCCAGTTGGTGGCGCTATTACTATAATTGAACATTCTCATGTAGATGTGTTCAGGCCATGACTCTTATCAAAAGTGTGAAGTTTGGGGCAGATTGGACATTCCATGCCTGAGTTACAGCAAATTCCTATTTAATTGCAATAATAGCATGCTTTAGCACTTGGCTAAGAGTTTGCTAGCATGTTTTAGCATGTTTCTAGTATGTTGTTAGCATGTTTAACACTTGCTGGCACTCTTTTATATGTTATTAGGAGTCCATAACAGTGTTAAACATGTCACTTCCTGTTGCCAGCAGGTGGCGCTATGACTGTAACTGAATATAAGCATGGTCATGTGTTCAGGACAGAACGCTTATCAAAAGTGTGAAGTTTGGGGCAGATTGGACATTCCATGCCTGAGTTACAGCAAATTCATATTTAATTGCAGTAATATCATTCTTTAGCACTTAGCTAAGTGTTTGCTAGTATGTTTTAGCATGTCTATAGTATGTTGGTAGGATGTTTAGCACCTACTGGCATTTTTTTATATGTTATTAGGAGTCAAGAACAGTGTTAAACGTCACTTCCTGTTGCCAGCAGGTGGCGCTATTACTATAACTGAATATTCTCATGTAGATATGTTCAGGACAGAACGCTTATCAAAAGTGTGAAGTTTGGGGCAGATTGGACATTCCATGCCTGAGTTACAGCAAATTCCTATTTAATTGCAATAATAGCATGCTTTAGCACTTAGCTAAGTGTTTGCTAGCATGTTTTAGCATTTTTCTAGTATGTTGTTAGCATGTTTAGCACTTGCTGGCACTTTTTTATATGTTATTAGGAGTCCATAACAGTGTTAAACATGTCACTTCCTGTTGCCAGCAGGTGGCGCTATGACTATAACTGAATATGAGCATGGTCATGTGTTCAGGACAGAACGTTTATTAAAAGTGTGAAGTTTGGCGCAGATTGGACATTGCCTTCTTGAGTAACAACAACATCCTGTTTCATTGAATTAGCATGCTTTAGCACTTAGCTAAGTATTGCTAGTATGTTTTAACATGTTTCTAGCATGTTTAGAAGTCAATGGCATTTTTAACATGTTGCTAGAATGGCATCAACGTGTTAAACATGACACTTCCTGTTACCAGTAGGTGGCGCTATTACTATAACTGAATATTCTCATGTAGATATGTTCAGGACAGAACGCTTATCAAAAGTGTGAAGTTTGGGGCAGATTGGACATTCCATGCCTGAGTTACAGCAAATTCCTATTTAATTGCAATAATAGCATGCTTTAGCACTTAGCTAAGAGTTTGCTAGCATGTTTTAGCATGCTTCTAGTATGTTGTTAGCATGTTTAGCACTTGCTGGCACTTTTTTATATGTTATTAGGAGTCCATAACAGTGTTAAACATGTCACTTCCTGTTGCCAGCAGGTGGCGCTATGACTATAACTGAATATGAGCATGGTCATGTGTTCAGGACAGAACGTTTATTAAAAGTGTGAAGTTTGGCGCAGATTGGACATTGCCTTCTTGAGTAACAACAACATCCTGTTTCATTGAATTAGCATGCTTTAGCACTTAGCTAAGTATTGCTAGTATGTTTTAACATGTTTCTAGCATGTTTAGAAGTCAATGGCATTTTTAACATGTTGCTAGAATGGCATCAACGTGTTAAACATGACACTTCCTGTTACCAGTAGGTGGCGCTATTACTATAACTGAATATTCTCATGTAGATATGTTCAGGACAGAACGCTTATCAAAAGTGTGAAGTTTGGGGCAGATTGGACATTCCATGCCTGAGTTACAGCAAATTCCTATTTAATTGCAATAATAGCATGCTTTAGCACTTAGCTAAGAGTTTGCTAGCATGTTTTAGCATGCTTCTAGTATGTTGTTAGCATGTTTAGCACTTGCTGGCACTTTTTTATATGTTATTAGGAGTCCATAACAGTGTTAAACATGTCACTTTCTGTTGCCAGCAGGTGGCGCTATGACTATAACTGAATATGAGCATGGTCATGTGTTCAGGACAGAACTCTTATCAAACGTATGAAGTTTGGGGCAGATTGGACATTCCATGCCTGAGTTACAGCAACTTCCTGTTTCATGGCGAAACATCAAAATTTGTCAGGCCGCCGAGGACCCGCCCTTCGACGAAAACTCAAGATCTTCGCAATTTAACGTCGCAAAGGCCTTAAGATTACACTCACCAAATTTGAAGATGATCAGATTAAAACTGTAGGAGGAGTTCGTTAAAGTATGAGGCCTGAAAATGTCAAAAACTGCACAAAAATCTGGGAGGAAGTTCAAAATGGCTGACTTCCTGTTGGGTTTAGGGCTATGCTCCAAGAGACTTTTTTGTAGGTATTAGGTCATTACATGTATGTACCGAATTTCGTGCACGTACGTGGAACGTTGCGGGAGGCGCACTCCGTTGAACTTTTATAGGTGGCGCTATCGAGCCGTTTTGCCCCGTCCAATTCTGAAACCTATATCAGATGTAAATTTTCGCCAGTTCTGACGCGTGTGCAAAGTTTCGTGAGTTTTCGCGCATGTTTAGGCCCTCAAAAATGCAATTCAATGCGGAGAAGAAGAATAATAATAATAATAATAATAATAATAAACAGAGCAATTCCAAGAGGGTCCTCACACCATCGGTGCTCGGGCCCTAATAATAAACAGAGCAATTCCAAGAGGGTCCTCACACCATCGGTGCTCGGGCCCTAATAAACAGAGCAATTCCAAGAGGGTCCTCACACCATCGGTGCTCGGGCCCTAATAATAATAAACAGAGCAATTCCAAGAGGGTCCTCACACCATCGGTGCTCGGGCCCTAATAATAATAATAATAATAATCCTACCGGAAACAATAGGGCCTTCGCCCTTTCAGGGCTTGGGCCCTAATAATAAATATATATATATATATATATATATATATATATATATATATATATATATATATATATATATATAAATATAGCTGCGAGCAGCGATTACGGGCCCAAGCCGGTGGCACCGCGACCCTGGTGCCTTTAGTTACCTAAAGGCACCGGGGTGGCGGTACCGCCGGCTTTGGCCCTTCATCGCTGCTCGCAGCTATATTTATATATATATATATATATATATATATATATATATATATATATATATATATATATATATATATATATATATATATATTTATGTATATAAAAGACCAAAAATATTACTTGACTTACCTTATTCTGATTTTATGATACACTCAAAATATTCCACAACAAATCCTTTAAATTTAATGTAAAAATAAAAATGAAAGAAAGCAGTGTTGGGCTCACGTAACCCTCTCATTAGAATCAAAATGTTTCAACATTTGCGATGTATTTGGATGCTAAACTATTCTTTATTATAGGCTTTGTTCTTCACTCGTGTTCCAATATCGATGGAAAAAATCATCCTCTTCACAAGCGCAAAAATGTGCTTGGAAACATCACAGTGGAGCGGTGCTTACTGTGAATATATGAATTGTACTACTGACTATTTAGAGCAGTGTAATTTTTATATGTTAGGTTGACTATTTTATTATTATATTTTATGAAGGCTATAATGAACAGGCTGCGATGTCAAGATTACATTGCTGGAATGTGTGTGTGTGTGTGTGTGTGTGTGTGTGTGTGTGTGTGTGTGAGTGTTCATGTTTTTCTATCCCGGTGGGGACTTCAACCTGAATGCACACAGACTCATGGGGACTCGTGTCACAGTGGGGACCTAAATAGAGGTCCCCATGGGTAAACAAGCTTATAAATCATACAGAATGAGTTTTTTTGGAAATGTAAAAATGCAGAAAGTTTTCTGTGATAGGTAGGTTTAGGGCTAGGGTTAGTGTGAGGAGATAGAATATACAGTTTGTACAGTATAAAACCATTAATTCTATGGAGAGTCCCAACAAAGATAGTAAACCGTGTGTGTGTGTGTGTGTGTGTGTGTGTGTGTGTGTGTGTGTGTGTGGCGTGGGTGCGATTGAACAGTGGACACATAAAAACATACTCCGTCATTATACAGGACGACATTCAAACTGCAAAGTGTTAACTTATATTTGTCTACAGTCGCAATAAAACACAATATTGTGCTTTTGTAAAATAATTTCAAGCAATCCTCCCCCCAAAAGGTGCTAATTTTAAAATTAAACTAAAATGCTCATATTAGCGATTTAAAACGGTGCGCATCCACGGTGAGGAACGAGCAGAACAGAGTGAACGTTTTTCAGTTAATTCCTACTTCCATACGAATTCATTTGAAACGCTCGCTCAACCACTATCAATGTCAGTGCGGACGAACATATTTTACTTTCGTTTTTAAGTTGGCAATTCAAAAGCCCCCAGCGGTGTTACACGTCGATTAACCGGTGGGAAAATATCCTCAGACACATACCTAATAAATGTATATTTAAATACAATATTGGCCTACCTGGTAAAAAGTTTTATATACTATTCTGATGTCCTTTTGGACACAAGAGGGCAGTATAGCCCTATGTTTGCTTTTTTGTTTAACCAAATAGCACTAAATAGCCTGT
Organism: Scardinius erythrophthalmus; assembly: GCF_964197995.2. Taxonomy (NCBI): domain Eukaryota; kingdom Metazoa; phylum Chordata; class Actinopteri; order Cypriniformes; family Leuciscidae; genus Scardinius; species Scardinius erythrophthalmus. The sequence continues at coordinate 226,380 of NW_028296536.1, forward strand.
TTTTAACTTTTTCATTCTTCTTGAATTGCAAAAACAGAATAAAATGGGTTTAGTTGTGATATTTGTATACTTTTATATAGAAATAAATGGTATATAATTACATTTTTAGAAGATTTTTAGTGTTTCCTTTTTGGACATTACTTTAATCCCTCGCCATAGCAAAACCGTTTGATATATTTATTATCCATTCACAATTTAGCATATTTGATGTATTTTTATCATGTTGAAAAAGTTTGGTGGGAATAAAATAAATAGTTTAAGAGGAGTGGCTAAAAATTCAGAGGCTGATTTTGCAAAAAAATCCACATTCAGACCAAAATATCTGACTTCCAGATGGCCGGAACTAATGAATGTGAATTAGAAAGTTGTCCGGCTTGATGAGAACAATATACAAACAAATTTTTTCTTACTGTAGTTAAAACTAACCCCCCCACTTTTGTCAAAAGCATGTTGAAAGTGACACACTTCCCAAGATCAGTTAATGTGTGCAGAAGTTATACCACTTCGTGTTTATCTTTTCTCGCCATAAATTCGTTTGCTCGCCACGGCCAAACCATTCGAGATATCAAAAATCCATCCGCAATTTAGAATCCTCAATGTCTTGACTTCATGCACACCGAGTTTGGTGGGGATTGGATGAATTCTCTAGGAGGAGTACTTCGCATTCCACAGCAAGCGTTTTCCAAACAACCCATAATAGCCGACTTCCTGTTGGGCTGGCGTAAAACTTTACGGGGAGAAAGTTGTTCGGCCCGATGAGATCTATATGTGTCCCGAGTTTCATATTAATTCATGCAAGCGTGTTTGATCTATGGACCAAGTTTTGGGACACCGTTCAAGGGGGCGCTGTTGAGCCCCCCGCCCCTCATATATATATATATATATTTATATATAAATGTATATAAAAGACCAAAAATATTAATTGACTTACCTTATTCTGATTTTATGATACACTCAAAATATTCCACAACAAATCCTTTAAATTTAATGTAAAAATAAAAATGAAAGTAAGCAGTGTTGGGCTCACTTAACCCTCTCATTAGAATCAAAATGTTTCAATATTTGCGATGTATTTGGATGCTAAACTATTCTTTATTATAGGCTTTGTAGTTCACTCGTGTTCCAATATCGATGGAAAAAATCATCCTCTTCACACGCGCAAAAATGTGCTTGGAAACATCACAGTGGAGCTCTGCTTTCTGTGAATGGTACAAATTGTACTACTGACTATTTAAACAGAGCAGTGTAATTCGTTTATGTTAGGTTAACTATTTTTATTATTATATTGTATTAGGGCTATAATGAACAGGCTGCGATGTCAAGATTGCAATTCTGGAATGTGTGTGTGTGTGACACGGTTGCGGTTGAACAGTGGACAGAAAAACATAAATAAAATGTTTTAGTTAATTCGTACATCCATAGGAATACATTGAAAATGCTCGCTCTACTCCGCACCATTATCAATGTCTGTGCGGACGTCTGTATTTTACTAGTATATAGTATACTATAGTTAGCGATTTAAAAGCCCTCAGCGGTGTCACACGTCGATTAACCGGTGGGAAAATTTTATCACAGTCACATCCCTAATATATTTATATATAAATACAATAGGCCTACCTGAAAGAGAATTTTACTTGCCCGACCAGAGTATAGCCTGATTAGAACGTCAATAACAAAAAAAATAACTTGGGAGTCACTAAAACGAGAGATTATTCTAATTTCATTACATTCATTTTAAGTTGCAATCAGCAGTTAAAAATGAATGTATTACTGATCAATGGTAACAAGGTTGCACTGCTGAGGCTCATGCTGCTTCTCCAGGAGAATTGTAAACAAATGAGCGCAGCACACAAAAAAGCAAACCAGTTAACAACATACTGACTATAAAAATTACAAATATGGAGTTTTTATATATTTTATAACATATGATAGAGTTAAGCAACCTCACTTGACGAGTAGTCAACTATTTCCTGAATACAATCACAATTGAAACTGTGACATTTATTTCATACAACAGGTTAATAAACAGTTACAATTAAGTCACTTACATTTTAGATGCAATATTGACTGTTTTTGTTCTGTTTCAGCAGCAAAAATAGTTAAACAAAGATCACAGCAGAACCATTGCGCATCTCACAGCAACTTGTTTTTTCATTACTGAATGATTCAGCATTTTGAAACGAATCGGTTGACTTAAAGATTCAATGGTCAATCCATAAACATCTGTCTCAATCATGAATGACTCAGTCATTGGAACGAATCGTTTGAACGAATGAATCAATGACTCGCTCATTAAGATGGTCGCCTGGCGACACCTAATGGCGGTTTAGTGTTATGTTTAAAAGTATAATTTTTTCCAACGTGCACCATTATCAATGTCCGTGCGGACGTCGGTTTTTTACTTTCACTTTTATATTAGCGATTTAAAAGCACCCGCTCGTGTCACACGTCGATTAACCCATGGGAAAATATCCTCACAGTCATATACCTAATAAATTTATATTTAAATACAATAGGCCTACCTAGTAAAACGTTTTATATACTATTTTGATATCCTTTTGGACACAAGAGGGCAGTATAGCCCTATATTTGCTTTTTTGTTGAACCAAATAGCACTAAATAGCCTGTTTTTAACTTTTTCATACTTCTTGAATTGCAAAAACAGAATAAAATAGGTTTAGTTCTAATATTTGTATAATTTTATATAAAAATAAATGGTGTATAATTAGATTTTTAGAAGTTATGAGCTGTTTCCTGCTTCCTTTTTGACATTAATTTAATCCCTCGCCATAGCAAAACCGTTTGAGATATTCAATATCCGTTTACAATTTAGCATCATTAATATATTTTTATCATGTTGAAAAAGTTTGGTGGGAATAAAATAAACCTTTTAGGAGGAGTAACTAAAAACTCAGAGGCTGATTTAACAAAAAATCCATATTCAGACCAAAATATCTGACTTCCTGTTGGTTGCAGCTAATGCCTGTAAATTAGAAAGTTGTCCGGCTCGATGAGACCAATATACGTACTGATTTTTGTAATTGTGGGTAAAACTAACCCCCCCACTTTTGTCAAAAACATTTTGAAAGTGACACACTTCCTGCTGCCAGTTGGTGGCGCTATAACTTTGACTCACAATAGTCACATCCATCTGATCGGCCTCTTACCACGAACACACTGCGGAAGTTTCATCAAGATCAGTTAATGTGTGCAGAAGTTATAACACTTCGTGTTTCTCTTTTCTCGCCATAAATTTGTGTCCTCGCCACGGCCAAACCGTTTGAGATATCAAAAATCCGTCCGCAATTTAGCATCCTCAATGTCTTGACTTCATGCACACCGAGTTTGGTAGCGATTTAATTAATTCTCTAGGAGAAGTGTTTCAAATTCCACAGCAAGCGTTCTCCAAACAACCCATAATTGCCGACTTCCTGTTGGGCGGAGCTAATAACTTAGAGTGCGGAAGTTGTTCGGCCCGATGAGATCTATATGTGTACCGAGTTTCATAATAATTCATGCAAGCGTGTTTGATATATGGACCAAGTTTTCAGACCGTGTTCAAGGGGGCGCTGTTGAGCCCCCCTGCCACGCCCGTGTACCAGCTTCAGCCCGGCCCTGATGACCGTGGGTTCTGACCTGTGTGAAAAGTTTCAAGTGTTTTTGAGCACGTTAAGTGCCCCAAAAGCCCCTGAAACCTTGAAAAACAAAGATTGAATGGAATAGACAAACCCCCCCCCACACACACACACACAGACACACACAGACACACAGAGAGAGAGAGAAAATTCTCCAGAAAATCCACATTCAAACCAAAATATCTGACTTCCTGTTGGTTGGAGCTTATAAGTGTAAATTAGAAAGTTGTCCGGCTCGATGAGAACAATATACATACCGATTTTTGTGATTCTAGGAAAAACTAAGCCCCCATTTTTGACTAAAGGTGGCGCTACTGAGCCCCTCACCACGCCCATTTCTGAAACTTCGCACATGTCTACTGGCTAATAAATGTGATGTGTCTGTCGAGTTTCATGCATTTTCAAGCATGTGAAGAGTCTCAAAAGCATCCGAAAAGAATATTAAAGTTTGATGCGTTGCCACGGCAACAGTATCTAAGATATCAATAATCCTTTCACAGGTCTACATCTGCCATGTGTCTACATTATACACATAAAGTTTGAAGCAAATCGGATAAAAATAAGAGGGTGATTTCAAAGCATTTTGAAAGTGACACACTTCCTGCTGCCAGTTGGTGGCGCTATAACTTTGACTCACAATAGTCACATCCATGTGATCGGCCTCTTACAACGAACACACTGCTGAAGTTTCATCAAGATCAGTTTATGTATGCTGAAGTTATAACACACTTCCTGTTTCCATTATTCGCCCTAAATTCGTTTCCTCGCCACGGCCAAACCGTTCGAGATATCAAAAATCTGTCCGCAATTTAGCATCCTCAATATCTTGACTTCATACACACCGAGTTTCGAGGGGATTGGATGATTTCTCTAGGAGGAGTACATTAAATTCCACAGCATGCGTTTCCAAACAACCCATAATAGCCGACTTCCTGTTGGGCTGGCATAAAACTTAGAGCACGAAAGTTGTTCGGCCCGATGAGATCTATATGTGTGCCGAGTTTCATATTATTACATACAAGTGTGTTTGATTTATGGACAAGTGTTCGGATCCCGTTCCAGGGGGCGCTGTTGAGCCCCCCTGCCACGCCCGGGTACCAGCTTCGGTCCGGCCCTGATGGCCGCGGGTTCTGACATGTGTGCAAAGTTTCAAGAGTTTTTGAGCATTTTAAGGGCCCCAAAAGTGCCCGAAAGGTTGACAAAATAATAATAATAATAATAATAAATATAGCTGCGAGCAGCGATTACGGGCCCAAGCCGGTGGCACCGCAACCCTGGTGCCTTTAGTTACCTAAAGGCACCGGGGTGGCGGTACCGCCGGCTTTGGCCCTTCATCGCTGCTCGCAGCTATATTTATATATATATATATATATATATATATATATATATATATATATATATATATATATTTATATATAAATGTATATAAAAGACCAAAAATATTAATTGACTTACCTTATTCTGATTTTATGATACACTCAAAATATTCAACAACAAATCCTTTAAATTTAATGTAAAAATAAAAATGAAAGAAAGCAGTGTTGGGCTCACGTAACCCTCTCATTAGAATCAAAATGTTTCAACATTTGCGATGTATTTGGATGCTAAACTATTCTTTATTATAGGCTTTGTTCTTCACTCGTGTTCCAATATCGATGGAAAAAATCATCCTCTTAACAAGCGCAAAAATGTGCTTGGAAACATCACAGTGGAGCGGTGCTTACTGTGAATGTATGAATTGTACTACTGACTATTTAGAGCAGTGTAATTTTTATATGTTAGGTTGACTATTTTATTATTATATTTTATGAAGGCTATAATGAACAGGCTGCGATGTCAAGATTACAATGCTGGAATGTGTGTGTGTGTGTGTGTGTGTGTGTGTGTGTGTGTGTGTGTGTGTGTGTGTGTGTGTGTGTGTGTGTGTGTGTGTGTGTGTGTGTGTGTGTGTGTGTGTGTGTGTGTGTGTGTGTGTGTGTGTGTGTGTTCATGTTTTTCTATCCCGGTGGGGACTTCAACCTGAATGCACACAGACTCATGGGGACTCATGTCACAGTGGGGACCTAAATAGAGGTCCCCATGGGTAAACAAGCTTATAAATCATACAGAATGAGTTTTTTTGGAAATGTAAAAATGCAGAAAGTTTTCTGTGATAGGTAGGTTTAGGGTTAGGGTTAGTGTGAGGAGATAGAATATACAGTTTGTACAGTATAAAACCATTAATTCTATGGAGAGTCCCAACAAAGATAGTAAACCGTGTGTGTGTGTGTGTGTGTGTGGCGTGGGTGCGATTGAACAGTGGACACATAAAAACATACTCCGTCATTATACAGGACGACATTCAAGCTGCAAAGTGTTAACTTATATTTGTGTACAGTCGCAATAAAACACAATATTGTGCTTTTGTAAAATAATTTCAAGCAATCCTCCGCCCAAAAGGTGCTAATTTTAAAATTAAACTAAAATGCTCATATTAGCGATTTAAAACGGTGCGCATCCACGGTGAGGAATGAGCAGAACAGAGTGAACGTTTTTCAGTTAATTCCTACTTCCATACGAATTCATTTGAAACGCTCGCTCAACCACTATCAATGTCAGTGCGGACGAACATATTTTACTTTCGTTTTTAACTTGGCAATTCAAAAGCCCCCAGCGGTGTTACACGTCGATTAACCGGTGGGAAAATATCCTCAGACACATACCTAATAAATGTATATTTAAATACAATATTGGCCTACCTGGTAAAAAGTTTTATATACTATTTTGATGTCCTTTTGGACACAAGAGGGCAGTATAGCCCTATGTTTGCTTTTTTGTTTAACCAAATAGCACTAAATAGCCTGTTTTTAACTTTTTCATTCTTCTTGAATTGCAAAAACAGAATAAAATGGGTTTAGTTGTGATATTTGTATACTTTTATATAGAAATAAATGGTATATAATTACATTTTTTAGAAGATTTTTAGTGTTTCCTTTTTGGACATTACTTTAATCCCTCGCCATAGCAAAACCGTTTGAGATATTTATTATCCATTAACAATTTAGCATATTTGATGTATTTTCATCATGTTGAAAAAGTTTGGTGAGAATAAAATAAATAGTTTAAGAGGAGTGGCTAAAAACTCAGAGTCTGAAATATCCAAAAAATCCACATTCAGACCAAAATATCTGACTTCCAGATGGCCAGAACTAATGAATGTGAATTAGAAAGTTGTCCGGCTTAATGAGAACAATATACAAACAATTTTTTTTTTTACTTTAGTTAAAACTAACCCCCCCACTTTTGTCAAAAGCATGTTGAAAGTGACACACTTCCTGCTGCCAGTTGGTGGCGCTATAACTTTGACTCACAATAGTTACATCCATCTGATCGGCCTCTTACCACGAACACACTGGTGAAGTTTCATCAAGATCAGTTAATGTATGCAGAAGTTATATCACTTCGTGTTTCTCTTTTCTCGCCATAAATTCGTTTCCTCGCCACGGCCAAACCGTTCGAGATATCAAAAATCCGTCCGCAATTTAGAATCCTCAATGTCTTGACTTCATGCACATCGAGTTTGGTGGGGATTGGATGAATTCTCTAGGAGGAGTACTTCGCATTCCACAGCAAGCGTTTTCCAAACAACCCATAATAGCCGACTTCCTGTTGGGCTGGGGTAAAACTTGACGGGGGGAAAGTTGTTCGGCCCGATGAGATCTATATGTGTACCGAGTTTCATATTAATTCATGCAAGCGTGTTTGATCTATGGACCAAGTTTTGGGACCCCGTTCAAAGGGGCGCTGTTGAGCCCCCCTGCCACGCCCGGGTACCAGCTTCAGCCCGTCCCTGATGGCAGGGGGTTCTGACTTGTGTGCAAAGTTTCAAGAGTTTTTGAGCACGTTAAGGACCCCAAAAGCCCCTGAAACCTTGATTAACAATATAAAAGCAATAGTCAAATCCCCCCCTCCCCTCACACACAGAGAGACACAGAGAGAGGGAGAGAAAATTATTCAGAAAATCCACATTCAAACCAAAATATCTCTCTTCCTGTTGGTCGGAGATGGTTCATGTAAATTAGAAAGTTGTCCGTCTTGATGAGAACAATACACATACCAAGTTTTGTTGCTGTTGATAAAACTAACCCCCCCACTTATGATTAAAGGTGGCGCTAGTGAGCCCCTCACCATGCCCGTTTCTGAAACTTTGCACATGTCTACGGGCTAATAAATGTGATGTGTCTGTCGAGTTTCATCCAATTTCAAGTATGTTAAGAGTCTCAAAAGCATCAAAAAAGAATATTAAAGTTTGAAGCATTGCCATGGCAACATTATTAAAGATATCAACAATCCTTTCACAGGTCTACATCTGCCGTGTGTTTACATTATACACATAAAGTTTGAAGCAAATCGGGTAAAAATAAGAGGGTGATTTTAAAGCATTTTGAAAGGGACACACTTCCTGCTGCCAGTTGGTGGCGCTATAACTTTGACTCACAATAGTCCCATCCATGTGATCGGCCTCTTACAACGAACACACTGCTGAAGTTTAATCAAGATCAGTTAATGTATGCAGAAGTTATAACACACTTCCTGTTTCCATTATTCGCCATGAATTTGTGTCCTCGCCACGGTCAAACCGTTCGAGATATCAAAAATATGTCCGCAATTTAGCATCCTCAATGTCTTGACTTCATGCTGACTGAGTTTGGAGGCGAATGGATGAATTCCCTAGGAGGAGTACATTGAATTCCACAGCATGCGTTTCCAAACAACCCAAAATAGCCGACTTCCTGTTGGGCTGGCGTAAAAAGTAAAAGTATGAAAGTTGTTTGGCCCGATGAGATCTATATGTGTATTGAGTTTCATATTATTACATGCAAGCGTGTCTGATTTATGGACCAAGTTTTCGGACCCCGTTCAAGGGGGCGCTGTTGAGCCCCCCTGCCACGCCCGGGTACCAGCTTCAGCCCGGCCCTGATGGCCACAGGTTCTGACCCGTGTGCAAAATTTCAAGAGTTTTTCGAGCATGTTAACCCTCTGAGGTCTGAGCTGTTTTCTGGGCCCTGGAGGTGTTCTGACATGCTCTGACATTTGTGGTTATTTCTGTTACTTGTGACATTTTCATGGCTAAAGTCTAATTACACTGTATTCAGCACAAACTCTGCTACAATAATATATCAGCAGCATGTATGTAAAAGTTTGTAGTTTTGAGATAATGACATTTATGCGTGGTTTGTGAAAATACAAAAATAAATTCTCACTGAAATAAGGTCATGAAACCCATACTGATTATTTCTTCACAAGACTTTTGAAAATTGTATCACGTAGCCTAGAATATTTGCTCCAAAACGATGTGAGAATCACCCTGACTGCTCATTCAGAGAAGACAATATATTGATTTAAAAATTTTACGACGTGTTTTGTGTTAGAAAGCAATATGCGAAGGGGCGGATCACCTCATTAATATGAAAGCTTTCCACACCTGAGAAAGACAAAGAACCTCCCTAATGGCCCTATTAGGAGCTTATCAGGGCCCATCATTCTGACCAACCTTGCACAAAGAATGAGGAGATTTAAAAAAGAATGGCTTTTAAAATTGTTTGGATTTATTTACAACACAACATAATCTAAAGATACACAACAAAAAAGCACTTATTGAAGAAAGAGACCTTTGTGCCATTCCTAAAAACATTGTACATACCTTTCATTTTCTAAGGTGTTTGAAACTTTACCATGTTCATGTACAGAGACATGTACTGTGAATGTTGAAGTCAGCAGGACTCAGTGGCATCTGGGCCCTGAAAAAAAAAAAGTGAACATACTGATATCAAGAGAAAGGCCTGCACGATTTTGGGAATACATTTTAGATTTTTCTTGTTAAAATTGCTTTTTAAAATTCACAGAATACACACACACACTCACACAAATGTTTCCAACAATATATAATGAACACCAGGTTTGTTGTGCCTTGTAGGTATAGGCTATGCGCAGTGCTGCATAAAATAATAACAATATAGTAGCCTATATATATTTTCAAAAAGATTTCAGTAACAACTAAGCTAGAGAAAAATATATTGATTATCATGTTACTTCAAATGTTTCCATTCGTTATGATGATATGAAATGAGATAATAGTAAAAACATGAAGCCGTTTGGAGCGTTTTGCTTTTCCAAAATATGATACATTCAAACGCGATCGCGATCAAAAATATGATACATTAAAACGCGATCGCGATCAAAAATATGATACATTAAAACGCGATTGCGATCAAATATAAAACATTATGGTTAGGCCTACCATATACATAGCCTATCTACGTTTGAGCAGATATCCACAAACACAGTAACAGTAAACACGGGTCTAAATATTATAATATTCACCATATATCTAGCAACAGTTCAACTGCAATGTGAAATTTATGCAACAATAGCAAACTAATATGTAAGAATTTCTTACCTTATCTTTCTTGTCTTCAAATATCGTTCTTCTTCTTCTGATGTAAATCCAATGTAAGCTCAGGCACGTCTTTCAAACTCGACGAAAAGTGAAGTGAAGTGTTTTGTTGTTGAGGTAATGAGGGCGATCGCGTTCCATGTGGAGATTTGCATGTGAATATCTTTTGCGCGAGTGGGCGTGGCCGAATTAAAAATAATTAGGAAGCGTTTGAGAAGCTGGAAATCTTGTTGGTTTTATACAAATTACTTAAACAGAGAATATTTGTTTTCGTTTTGAATCCGATCATTTAAAAGTACACACTTAAATGTTTATAAAGGTGTATGGCTCATAAATGTGTAACAAGTATTCGCTGAGTTTTGTTTCAGTTTATAGACGTGCTCAAGAAAAAAAAGTTCACCGCGACGGAGAGGCAGAACGCACACACTGTTTTTTTTCCTTATTTTACAAAAGCACAATGTTTTGATTTGATTGGAAGTGGACACATACAAAAGTAGAAAAACCACAGATTCTTTTTTTATATTTATTTTTTCTGTATGACCATAAATGACGGAGAAATTTAAGTTTAAAGTGCTACAATGTGGAGAAAATCCAGCAAAACGCGCCGGCGCGTTTGTCGACCTCAGAGGGTTAAAGGCCCCAAAAGTGCCCGAAAGGTTGACAGAAAAATAAGAATAATAATAATAAATAATCCTACCGGAAACAATAGGGCCTTCGCCCTTTCAGGGCTTGGGCCCTAATAATAATAATAAATAATCCTACCGAAAACAATAGGGCCTTCGCCCTTTCAGGGCTTGGGCCCTAATAATAATAGAAAAAAATAATCCTACCGAAAACAATAGGGCCTTCGCCCTTTCAGGGCTTGGGCCCTAATAATAATAATAATCCTTACGAAAACAATAGGGCTCTGTGCCCTTTCAGGGCTTGGGCCCTAATAATAATCCTAACGAAAACAATAGGGCTCTGCGCCCTTTCAGGGCTTGGGCCCTAATAATCCTACCGAAAACAATAGGGCTCTGCGCCCTTTCAGGGCTTGGGCCCTAATAATAACAAATAATCCTACCGAAAACAATAGGGCCTTCGCCCTTTCAGGACTTGGGCCCTAATAATAATAATAATCCTACCGAAAACAATAGGGCCTTCGCCCTTTCAGGGCTTGGGCCCTAATAATCCTACCGGAAACAATAGGGCCTTCGCCCTTTCAGGGCTTGGGCCCTAATCAATAATCCTACTGGAAACAATAGGGCCTTCGCCCTTTCAGGGCTTGGGCCCTAATAATCCTACCGAAAACAATAGGGCCTTCGCCCTTTCAGGGCTTGGGCCCTAATAATCCTACCGAAAACAATAGGGCCTTCGCCCTTTCAGGGCTTGGGCCCTTATAACAAATAATCCTACCGAAAACAATAGGGCTCTGCGCCCTTTCAGGGCTTGGGCCCTAATAATAATCCTACCGAAAACAATAGGGCCTTCGCCCTTTCAGGGCTTGGGCCCTAATAATAAATAATCCTACCGGAAACAATAGGGCCTTCGCCCTTTCAGGGCTTGGGCCCTAATAATAATAATAAATAATCCTACCGAAAACAATAGGGCTCTTCGCCCTTTCAGGGCTTGGGCCCTAATAATAAATAATCCTAACGAAAACAATAGGGCCTTCGCCCTTTCAGGGCTTGGGCCCTAATAATAATAATAAATAATCCTACCGAAAACAATAGGGCTCTTCGCCCTTTCAGGGCTTGGGCCCTAATAATCCTAACGAAAACAATAGGGCTCTGCGCCTTTTCAGGGCTTGGGCCCTAATAATCCTACCGAAAACAATAGGGCCTTCGCCCTTTCAGGGCTTGGGCCCTAATAATCCTACCGAAAACAATAGGGCCTTCGCCCTTTCAGGGCTTGGGCCCTAAAAAACACTATACATAAACAAACAGTTCCAACATAGTTCACTTTATAATGAAAATTCTGTCATCATACTCACCCTCAAGTTGTTTCAAACCTGTATGAATTTATTTATTCTGCTGAACACAAAGGATGATATTTCAAAGAATGTCAGTAACCAACCAGATAACTGGTCCCATTGACTTCCATAGTAGGAAAAAAAAAAAAACACTATGAAAGTCAATGGGACCAGTAAACTGTTTGGTTACTGACATTTTTCTAAATATCTTCCTTTGTGTTCAGCAGAAGAAAAATTCATACAGGTTTGAAACAACTTGATTATGATGACAGAATTTTCATTATAAAATGAACTATCCCTTTAACTCTCATTTAGAAAGAGTCTGGAGGACAATGATACTTATTATGCACAATCATTTTCTCCCTCATACAAAGGTACCTAAACCTATCAATCACAGAAAACATTTAGCATTTTTACATTTTCAGAAAACATCATTCTGTATGATTTATAAGATTGTTTCCATGTAATTTACTGGTATTACTATACTTTTGGGGTAATTTGGTCCCCATAACCCAGGGATTACCAGTACACACATCATTTTAGAAGCAAACACACAGTACCTCAAACACACAACCCATGAATTAATACAAACAAAATATGAAGAAAAGTATCATTCCATGTATAACACTAATATTTAAACGGGTAATGCTTTACAAAAAGGTATTATTAGTTAACTACTTCAGTTAACATGAACTAAGAATGAATAATACTTTAAGCATTTATTAGTCTTAGTTAATGTTAATTTCAACATTTAATAATGCATTATTATATTCAAAAGTTGTATTAAAATGAGTTAATGCACTGTGAACTCACATGAACAATGACTATAAATTGTATTAACTAACTTTAACAAACTATATTTTAATTAACTAATATTAACAAAGATTAATAAATACTTAAAAAAAATGCTCATTGTTAGATCATGTTGGCTAATACATAAACTAATATTAACAAATAAGTAGAGATGCACCGATTACAATTTTCTGGGCCGATTCTGATTTCCGATTTTTCATTAAGTTTGACCTGCCGATACCGATTTTAGCCGATTACGATTTCATTTTTTCTAACCACTTTACAGCACACACAAATATTTATTTTATATCTTTTCTGTAATAGAACATTTTACAATTTGCATAGTACATATTTTTTGAACAGATAAACGCTATAAAATAGAACTATATAAATTACTCCAGGTGTGGGTAATTCAAACATCTAAAGTGCAATGTTATGGAAGAACCATTTCCTTTTCACATTCAATATCCAATAATTGTTTTATGTATTTAGCAAACTAAACGTCTGTATGAAAACAGGGAATGGCAATAAAATAATATATAAATAAAAAATAAATAGCCTTGCAGTATAAAGATATTTCTCAAAGCACTCACACACAGGCTTATTGCAATCACTTGTACAAACTGAATAATAAAACAAGTTTAAATGGGTACATTTTCTATAAATATTAGTCTTCGTTTTCTTTTCTGACATAGCCTATTCCAGTTCTTGTTAAAACACGCAAATTCTGTGCATTTTGGGCGCTTTTTTGTGAAATCCTATTTAGGCTATTTTATCCATCAAAAGTGTGCTTTCCCTTTAATTGAGCGTGAGCAGTGCAGCAAATAGACTCGGCGCCGAAACACGCGCTTCACTGCTCGCGACGCTCCTGCTTGACGCTCACGCGCTGCTCCAGCTCCCGTTGTGAAAGCACTCATCGATTAACATGCACGCTGAAAAAAAATATGCACTTGCGGTCTGAACGGACGTAATTCACGAGGTTTCCTACATGTGTGTTCCGTGTGCACGTGTGATTCTGATGTTGCGCGATGTTAATCATGCGGCGCCCGAGTGCATTTGACCGGCATAAAATCGGCATTTGTCAGACTGACCGGCCGGTCGCCGGTCACGGCCGATCACGTGAAAATCGGCCAATTCCGGTCACCAGCCGATCAATCGGTGCATCCCTACAAATAAGACCTAATTAAAGTGTCACTGAACCTTTACATAGCACCAACATTAAACAGGACAAAATGCTTACTCCAGCATTACAGTGAATATAAGTTTGTCTAAAAACAAAACAAAAACGGAAGAAATCCAAAGGCACAAAAACAAGAAAACCAAAATCATTTGTCACCAAATTTTTTGAAGTTGTTGGAAAGTGCTGTTTATGTCAATGTCCCAGGTGCTCTCCAAAGTAAATGTGAATGGAAATGTTCCAAAGAGGCAGGAAAGTCAGAAAAAAATACCTTAAAAAAAAAAAAACAGAAGGAAAACATTTGTTTATAAAACAGATCCAGTCCATTATTATATTTGGCTCAAATGAATGAAAGTGATAGATATACAGTTGCGCTTTAAAGTTTATATACACCTTGCAGTATCTGCAATTTTTTTTAGAATTTTAGCAATAAGAAGGATCACAAAAATGTTTATGTTCTCTTTTTATTTAGTACTACCCTGATTAAGCAGTTTATTCTGCAAAGCGTACGTAAACTTTTGACTGCTAACTGTTGATGAATGTGTGATGTGATGAATTACCTCAGTCATCAGGGTCACATCGTAATGCTGGGCAAGGTTCCTTCTAATTCCCACAAACACCAGGATTGCATTGACCACGCCATCTTCATTGACACTGGTCTTAAAGTGATTAAAGGGGTCATATAATGGTACATGCACTTTTACAAGTTGATTGCACTGAAATGTCTGTTGGCAGTGCCTGTACACAACCATCCTATCATGATAAAAATCCATCCAGTGGTTTTGTTTTAATCTCCTTATATGTTTGACCCTCTCTGAAATCAAGCCGTTCGATATTGTGACGTCATAAGATCGTACGCCCCTCCCGCTATTGAGATTGACAGCCGTGTTTCAACACAAGACCCGCCCTGAGCGAGCTGTGACAGCCGTCATAGTAGTCCGCCATTGTTGTTATGCTGGAGTAGAATGGCGTCTAAGCGATTGTGGTGTTCTGTTCTTAGATGTAATAAGGAACACAGCAGTCATTTGGATGTTCCTAAATCCGAGCCGTTGAAGATGCAGTGGCTGAGTTTTGTTTTTGAAGCGATATGCCCAAAGGATTGACGCTGGGATTCCCTCACGGGGATTCCCCAGGATCGTCCATGCTTTCATGTTTGCGCGAATCATTTCACACCAGACAGCTTTACAAACGAGAAAAAACGGATCGGTACCAACGTGCTCCTGCTGAACCTCCAGAAGATGTGAGTGTAATGTTTTATTAACCTTTATATTAGTATTTATATTAATCTTTGCGAAATTTGCCAGCCTTGCTGCAGGCTTCACGATGAATGCGTCTAAGGTTTACACTCAGGGTACATTACAGCATGTTTTCTATGTACGACATTCTCAATATATTTCATAATCCCACGTTTATAATGAACAACACGTGGTTATTGTGTTAGAAATGGTGTATGCACAGAACAGAGGGGCGGGAAAACAGAGCTGTTTTTGACCAGGTAAAATGAGTGTTTTCTTACAATACTAATGAGAATTTTTAATTAAAGTATATTACAAACTTTTAATTTAGACCCTAAAGAATCATATTAGCTTGTACAAAAATGGCATTATATGACCCCTTTAAAAATAGAGAACATTTGTATTGCTACTTTACAGGGAATTAAACATAACTATCAATTACACAAATATAGATAAATGACCCATGCAAACCCAAGACCCATGCAAGTTGAGAAAGGTAATCTTGAATTTTAAGCTTGCCGCACATAGCTATCTTCATGAAGGATGTTCCTCTAGGCTATTTACCACGGTTGACACAGCAATGCTGCAGCCTTCTTCCTTTGGTTTATTACCTGTAAAATATATGTGATGCGATCTGGGAAAACCCGTCGGATGTCGCGCTGGGCCGTTTTCAGTAAATTCCAAAATAGTTTGAATGTCAGTTTTTTTGTAAAAAAAAATTTTCATTAAATTATTATTCTATAACATCTTTTCTATTATCTCTGAAAATATCTTGGCAAAAATACCTTGTTTAGTACGGAAAAACAGCGATTTATAGTGTCAAGCTGAAAATACTCTCTTTCTCTAATGCATTCTATGCGATAATTTTCTCTAACGCCCGGCAGAGGTGAAAAAAAAAAAAAACAATCGCTGTTTATTCCATACATCTGTCCGTCTCTTAACACTACAAAGATAGTTTACCTATAAAATAAACCACATAACATGTAGACTACAGTGAATGTGTATTAGTGCGCATTTCGCGTCAATCCTGTTTAAACTATAACGTCACGCAGTTTTATAACAATAGCGAGATGGAGAACAAGAATTATTACAGAAACACAGAGTGCTCCTGACAGAGCTTTCTTTTTCTTCTTTAATTTTGCCACGCACCATTTTCATATAAATGTGATTTTCATATTCAAACGCTGACAACCTAAACTTAAACTTCAAAGTTACAGCTACGAACTGCGTCTGGTTCTCTTACGAGAGTAACGTTACTCTCTTGTTGCTATTGAAGCTGTTATGTATTATAAGTTGCTGAATACACTCAGTGATTATTAATGTGCCTGATAAGAGTTGATTCTGAACAATACAAAAGAGTTTCTTAACTCTGCGACATAACCTAGTCTAGTTATTTTTTATTAGTTGAGATTTAGAAATATTGTGCTCTCATTTATATTTGATTTTGTTTACCTTTTATTTATTTTTCTTTGAACCAGGCAATCATATTGCAGTGTGTATGTCATGTGACCCAATCAGTGACTGAGTGAATGCACATGTTTCTGTTTAAATAAAAGTGCGCCAGTCTGAACGAAACTGGTGGATGTGAAACAGTATTCCCTGTTTGCGTGAGTCACTCTGCTAACAGGTTATGGGCCCAGAATACGGGTGTAAAGTCGCTGGGTAAAAGTCGCAACGAAAACTGCGTGTACCCGAGTTTGTAAGAGAAGTGACATGAGGCTGCAAACATGAGCAGAAAGACAAAAGCAGCGGTATCAACGAGCCGCTGGTCAAGGCTTGTCTTTGACGGAGATGAGAAGAATTATGAGTTATGGGAGACGAAATTTTTGGGTCACCTTTGTTTGCAAGGCCTGAAAGAGACTATTTTAAATGGGCCTTCTGTCGAAGATGAGGAAGACGAGACAAAAAACGCCGAAGCCTATGCTGAGCTGATACAGTTCCTGGATGACAAAAGCCTGTCGCTGGTCATGAGAGAAGCAGCAGATGACGGACGTGCGGCGCTGGAGATTTTACGTGGATATTATGCTGGCAAAGGGAAGCCCCGGGTAATAAGCTTGTACACAGAGCTAACTTCACTGCAAAAATTGTCGAGCGAGAGTGTTACGGAATATGTCATCAGAGCTGAGACTACAATCACTGCTTTGAGAAATGCAGGTGAGAATCTGAGTGACGAACTTTTGACAGCAATGGTTCTGAAAGGACTTCCAGAGACATTTAAGCCATTTACTATCCATGTTACTCAGAGTGATGTTAAAATGACTTTTGCCGAATTTAAGACAAGACTTCGAAGTTATGAGGATATTGAAAATATGCGGACAACTGCGTCCGGGGACAATGCAATGAAAGCAAGAGCGCAGTTTGGAGCGAAATCCACTTTTGCTGACTGTGCGGCTGCAAGTGCTGACATTGTCTGTTACCGGTGTGGCACAAAAGGCCATAAAGCAAGGACATGCCAACGTAAACAGTGGTGCAGTCAATGTAAAAATTCCACTCACCGCGATGCAACCTGCAGACGGAGAAAGCCGCGGGATAACGCAAGAAAAGTGTCCGAGGAGCCGGGTGACAAGGAATATGTTTTTCGGGCAAGCGACGCTGAGATCTGGAGACATGAGGACGAGAGAAGGGGCCTAATGGTGGATGCAGGTGCAACTTCACACATCATCACAGACATCGCAAAGTTCCAGAGGTTTGACAGCAGTTTCCAGGCTGACACACACTGTGTGGAATTGGCTGACGGCACGAGATGCAACGGAGTCGCTAAGAACAGAGGAGACGCGGCAGTATGTTTGGTGGACAGCACTGGACGACGTTTCAAGACAACGCTAAGGAACGCGCTGTACATCCCAACATATCCACAGGACATCTTCTCTGTGAAGGCAGCCAACCCGAATGGAGCAACCGTGATCTTCAGAGAAGGGAAGAACGTTCTGCTACATAAAGACGGTACTGAATTCCCCATACACGTGCACAATAAACTGTACTATTTGCACACAAAAGACAATGAATGTGATGACCAATGTAGAAAATGTTATGACTTGCAGACATGGCATGGGATATTAGGTCATTGCAACTATGGGGATGTAATTAAGCTCGAAAATGTTGTGGACGGTATGCAAATTAAGAATAGAGCAGACAAACCAACCCCACCATGTGAGATTTGCATACAAGGCAAGTTTATTGAGACTAGAAACAGAGAGCCAGATGCGAGAGCCAAAGCAGCTCTAGAAATGGTACACACCGATTTAGCAGGACCTATAGACCCAATGTCCCAAGACGGCCATAAATATGCATTATCTTTCACAGATGATTATTCTAGTGCAGTGTTTGTATATTTTTTGAGAAACAAGAGCGACACAATAACCGCCACAGAGAAATTCCTTGCTGATATGGCTCCATATGGGAGAGTTAAATGCATCAGGTCTGATAATGGGACAGAGTTCACAGGCAGGGAGTACCAGGCATTATTGAGTAGAAATGGTATTAGACATGAGACCTCTGCACCATACTCTCCACACCAAAACGGCACTGCGGAACGTAACTGGAGAACCTTATTTGACATGGCTAGGTGCATGTTAATAGAAAGTGGGTTACCAAAAACATTGTGGACCTATGCAGTCCAGACTGCTGCTGTAGTTAGAAACAGATGTTTTAATAACCTAAACAGACAGCTTACTTCATGTTAACAGGCAGGCAACCGAACATTTCTAGAATGCAGAAGTTTGGTATTTCGTGTTACGCTTATCAACATGATAAAAGTAAGCTAAACTCGAGATGTGAGAAGGGCATTTTTGTGGGATATGACAAGAATAGTCCGGCATACATGATCTACTATCCTGATAGCAGGAAAATACAGAAGCGGAGACTAGTTGAGTTTTTACCCAGAATGAGTGCTGAGGCGGACGAGATCTCGATTGATGATGATTATGACGATTTTGAGGTTGGGAATAATCTTAGAGAATCGAAAAGAGAAGGTCCTGAAATTAATCTGCAGAATTCTCAGGAACCGGTCACAGTAAAAGAGCCAGAAATGTGCGAAAACCAAACACAAAAAGATCATAAACCTGAAAAAAGGAGAAATCCTGCCAGAGAGAGGAAAAGGCCAGGTTATTTAAGTGATTATGTTTGTGGTTTTGATGGTAATGAAGCTGATATTGATTATTGTTACAGACTTGTATGTAATGTACCCCAAACATACAAAGAAGCAGTAACATCAGTGAATGCAGATGAATGGGTTAAGGCTATGAATGAAGAGATGAAGTCATTAAAGGAAAGTGTCACTTTTACCCTGACCAGTCTACCTGAAGGTAAAGAATTAGTGGGGGGTAAATGGGTCTACGCTATTAAGAAAAATAGTGATGGAACAGACAAATACAAAGCGCGATATGTTGCCAAAGGTTACAGTCAAGAGAGAGGTGTGAACTATGATGAGACTTTTTCTCCAACTGCCAGTATGACAAGCATCAGAGTGTTGATACAGAAGGCAGTACAGGAAAATTTGATTGTTCATCAAATGGATGTGACCACTGCATATTTACATGCGCCAATAGAGTGTGACATTTATATGAAACAGCCAGAGGGTTACGAGATAAAATCTCAAGGTAATGCAAAACTGGTGTACAAATTGAAAAAATCACTGTATGGACTTAAACAGTCGGGCAGGAACTGGAACCGAATGTTGCATGAGTATCTTTGTGAAATGAAGTTTGTTCAAAACCCAGCCGACCATTGTGTGTACACGAAGGTTACAGAAACTGAGAAAGTTTTTATAATCATATGGGTTGATGACTTGATTATTGCAGCCAACAGTATGTATGTGCTTAATCATGTAAAAGAGACACTCAGTGCAAAATTTAAAATGAAGGACTTGGGAAAATTAACACATTTCCTTGGTATTGATTATGAGCAAGATTTTGATTGTGTTACAATGTCTCAACGTAGGTATATTAAGAAAATACTTGAGAGATTTGACATGCAAAATTGTAAGTCTAGAGTAACTCCATGTGAACAGAAACTAAACTACACTGATGATGCTGAGGAAATGAGTGATGTAAGAAAATACAGGGAGGTAGCTTAATCTACCTGGCAACATGCACAAGACCAGACCTAAGTTTTGTAGTGAGCAAACTGTCACAGTATTTTACTAGACCAACCACAGAACAGTGGAACACTGTTAAGCATGTTTTAAGATATTTAAAAGGGACACAAGACAAAGAACTGTGTTACAAAAAAGGTGCAAATGATAACTTGATTCATGCGTACAGCGACGCGAATTGGGCAGCTGATGTAACTGATAGACGGAGTACTACAGGTTACTGTGTTAGCCTAAACAAAAATGGTCCACTGGTCTCATGGAAGACCAAAAGACAGCCTACTGTTGCACTGTCGACTTGTGAAGCAGAGTATATGGCATTAGCTGCGACTGTACAGGAGTGTTTATTTCTACAGCAATTGTTAGAAAACATTGATGGTCAGAAATATGAATTGGGCAGCTGATGTAACTGATAGACGGAGTACTACAGGTTACTGTGTTAGCCTAAACAAAAATGGTCCACTGGTCTCATGGAAGACCAAAAGACAGCCTACTGTTGCACTGTCGACTTGTGAAGCAGAGTATATGGCATTAGCTGCGACTGTACAGGAGTGTTTATTTCTACAGCAATTGTTAGAAAACATTGATGGTCAGAAATATGAATTTAAAGTGTATGAGGACAATCAGGGTGCCATTGCTTTAGCAAAAAATCCTGTGTATAGACAACGATGTAAACATGTGGACATTAAATATCATTTTGTGAGATCTGTGATAAAGGAGGGCAGAATTAGTCTGGAATACTGTCCAACTGGTGATATGGTTGCAGATGTGCTAACAAAACCAGCAACAAAGCTCAAGTTAATGAAATTTAACTCATTTATGTTTGGTGTATGAATTTTGTACTTGTATTGAGATGATGAACTGGTCAATGATGAAATAGAAATGTGAGAGCAAGTGGGGGTGTTGAGATTTAGAAATATTGTGCTCTCATTTATATTTGATTTTGTTTACCTTTTATTTATTTTTCTTTGAACCAGGCAATCATATTGCAGTGTGTATGTCATGTGACCCAATCAGTGACTGAGTGAATGCACATGTTTCTGTTTAAATAAAAGTGCGCCAGTCTGAACGAAACTGGTGGATGTGAAACAGTATTCCCTGTTTGCGTGAGTCACTCTGCTAACAATTTTTATACGGTTTTATTAGTGCCAAGCGTCCCGACGGTGACAGTTAATTAAACCTGTTTTTCTCAAAATTCCGTTCCAGAAAATCATAGCGATCGGCCGACTTCAGATAAACATAACTTTTGCTATCAACAAGCTATGATAAAAATAAAAACAGATTTGGAAAGGGCTATGATATCAAAACCTGTAATAGGTCAAATTTTACCATGTGGTGGGTTTTCCCAGATTGCATCACATATGATGACTATAGGGGCATGTGTAAATGCACAGGTGGGAAAGATGGAAAAGATTCAAAGCATTTACAAGCTATAGGGATAGTTAGTGACTTTATAGTAGTTTTTAAGCTTGATCAAGGTGTGCTGTCCTGGCAATACATTTTGTACAGACTCTTGTACATCTACTCAAATGAGCCAAAAGAATGCTTTATCATAAGATCCTTATAATGCATAAGATCCTGATAAACATATGTAAACCATACATATTTGAGTCATTCCACGAAACCGGCATGATTTGAGTCCCTCTGACCTTTTTAAGTGTATTTTACCTATTGGGTCACCAAAATCTATTCTTAAAAGTTTTTTGTATCAATTGAAATGTCTCCTTTAATAAAGTTTAAAAATAATACATATTATCTTTATATTAGAAATTATCTTGTTTTTTTTTTTCAGTTGACACCACCTAGTTTGTCATGTCCCTCATGGCCTTCTATGAAAGTGTACTTGGAATATGAATAATATAATTAGAAAAAAGTCCATACATTTTGCCATTCCCATAAATATCTATCTGTGCTTTTTTGCTGGTAATGTTTTTTTTTCTAAGTAAATTCATCATTATTCATTAAAATCACATTATTTAGTTCCGTCCCTCAGTAATCCCTCAACCCCATTACACAAACCATTCTCCCCCATAAAACTAATGAACAGATCCTTATGTGACATCAATAACAGGAATTAACATCATAGAAGTCTTCTGAACAACATTGTGTGTAGACACAGGCAAGTTACCACCTTCTTTTAGAACTAGCCTATAACTTATTTAGAATTGTGATATTGTGGTTGTCAAGCTCAACGACTCAACCCTGTTACATCAAATAAAGATAGAATTCTATTACTTGTGAAAATGATCTATTACTTGATTTCAACAATATACATGATTTCTTAATACCATGCATGCCATGTGCTCTCCTGTTATTCACTACATGTAGAGCAGTGGCCATTTTCAAGCAAAAAAAAAAAACTCAACCCCGTTACTTTTTTGCCACGAAGCGCGCGCACATGCAAAAAAACACAAAAACACATTCGCACACATACACAAACACATCAAAAAAGCACACAAGTAATATGTTTTGATGACCTATTTAGTCAGTTTATAATGTTCTAATGTATACTAATTTATTGTTGTTTTTCCTGCAGTCGGGTTAATAAAACTGAGTTGTAAAGAAAATCTTACAGTGAATTTGAATAAAAAACAACTATGTATATGTTAACCTGTTAACTGTTGCCAGTGCGCCCGCGCACTGAAGCGTTTTTTTTTTTTTTTTTTTTTTTTGTTCAAAGTTACTATCAGATTTAATGTTATACCTTGACAAACTATACATCATTAAAAAGATATAAGACTCAAGTTTCAGTATTTGACTACTATTGTATTCTGAGAAATTTATAGCGACAGTTATTTCTTAATTTGTGTCAGGAGTTATGAAATGAAAAAATGAGTACCTTTAGGCTAATATGAATTATGTTTTTCAAGCCATGCCAGGTATTTTCATAACAATAGATTATATTTTTAATGTAATGCTAATATAGACTTTATCATCGTGCAGAATACTATAAAATAATATATTTTCTGTCTGATTTTTTTTTATCTGAAGCCAAATTAGATCACAGAAGATTATTTAAAACACTCGACTTGCGTTATAAAGTAAGTTTGGAGCACAAACATGGTTTTAATCTCATAAATTGTTGTGTATTGATGGTGTGCTAAGCTAACATGCTAGCTAGCCCCAGGTGCACCTGCCACCTAGCAGTTATTCTTTTATGATTTTTTTTTCTAAATAGGAATGCTTATTGAAATGTTTCTTTATTCAAGCAGGGCATTTGATACAGTTTCAAATGTGAAGTGAGAACTTTGAGACAAAAGAAATGCATATTTAGAGCCATGACCAGGCTGGAGAAGTGTGAATGTGTGCATGGGGAGACTGAGACTGAATGGGGCTCGTTTGCACCACAAAACAATAGAGACAAAAGACTGAATGATGATGATGACTAAACATCAGTAGCATTTTAGAGTCTAATCAAAATTAAGTCATATGACATGATCTTGAAAAACATTTAACTAAATACAGAGTTTTAGACTTATCTTCAGATTTTAAATATAACATGGTCAAACATATGGCTTTAGCTGCAGTGCATTTCTAGATTGATACAATGCCAACTTCAATTATATTTTCATGAAAATGTTTCATAAAAATAAATTTATAATAACTTTACAAAACTTTGAAGCTATTTATAACTAGTTTTCATTATGACAATAATTAATTCTACATTTACAATAAATTGCCAGGTGTCTGCTTTCAAATGAGATCATACTTGTGCTTTTAGTGCAAAGGGATCATGAACTGTATCTGTTTCAGTTTGGGTATGTCATTTCTGGGGATTTTTCAAAAGTGGGGTTGCAGGTTAAAAGGTTAAGCTGTATTTGTCTCTTCAACCCCGTTACCATCTTCAACCCTGTTACCTTAGTCTCAACCCCGTCACACCTACATTTTTATTAATTATTTTGAATTTATTAAGTTTGTGAATAAGTAATTTAATGTTTGTTGAAATTAATCAGAAATGTTTAGAGCAATCATAAGAATACTGATTTTAGTTCAAATTCTGAAGTTAAGCCACATCTTTGATCAAAAATGATTAGGTTGCTGTCACAAAAGGTATAGTTTAGTATAGCATAAGTGTAAAATTATATGTAAATTTTACATTTACAATTACTGAATTAGTGTGAGGGGCATAGTATGACTAATAGGAAAATGTTGATTTCATTACAAATATATTTTATAATCATATTCAGAGATCTCCCATAGTGTCCATAACGGGGTTGAAGACTAATAGTGCCCATATCTTAAAATAATTACCAATAGGGATTTGATGCCTGAGGTGGGAAAATGTTTTTCTGGAAGTTAAATACATAATTAATGTTATGGGGTGTTCAGAAAAGTAATACATATAAGTAAAAAATCCAAAATTGTGCAAGTCCAAATCGTACCGGTTTCGTGGAATGACTCATTTAACATATTTTTTTCTTTCTGCAGCGACATGAAATAACACAGTAACGTTATTACATCAGCTGAATGTATGTCTGAAACATTTGACTGAGAAAGTGCATCCGATCTTTATATGTATACATAACTTAATAAACCAAACAAAATTTTAAAGTAAACTAATAATGAACACTATAACCTTGTAACTGGAGTCAATCTGAATCGAATTAAACGCATTTCACAATCACCTCGTGTTACAGCGTTCACGAAATGAGGTTTTATTTAACAAAGTTCGGGAGGAGCAGGTTCAGATAATTAACCAAATTATGCACAGCTGGAGATTAATCAGTAATCAACTCAATGACAGAGTATAAATTCACAGCAGACCTATCTCTGTTCATTGAAAGTTTGTCAGCATCCCTCCTCCACCCCATCTCCTCACTTCCAGTTCCATCTACACTTCCAGTTCCATCTACACTTACTAACTGGGGGGAGTACTTTGGGCTCGGGCCTAACTCCGAGCTCGGAGCCCTCCCCCTGGACAGCACGCCAAATACGCATAAACTTATTGTATTAATTATATGTAGATGTGAACTCGTGAAATGGCGGACAGTCTGCATATCAACAACCCCGACCGTCATTCCTCGAAATATCTGCGGCATGGACATAATATATTTGCATTACAGATCTCGTGTGCATATTATCAAGTTGTTGTAACAATAATACCTGCAAAATAACAGGAAAAATTGATGAGACAGGAGCCACTGTGTCACGTCGTACCAAATCCTCAGCAGAGAGCAGATGTGAAGGCGCAGGAGCACACAGCTCCTATATGAGAGTCCTCATAAGAGTCCCGGTTTCTCATAACAACAGACTATATTCTTTCACTAATACTGTAATGATTTACTTTCAAGTCCCACATCTCTTACACTTCACATAAATAAAAATAAATGTCTGCTTAATGTATAACAACTTTACGCAAAATGTGCACATACCTTGGGGTGTCACAAAAGCATCAAGATATACTTACTTGACTAATTATTTGCAGTATAACGTCTCATCTGCAAACACCAAAACGTGGCGCTCCTTTTGTTCTCTTCTTGTTTGGGTTGGGAAGCTTCCGTTTCCTCACGCATCGCGATTACAGAAACATAACAGCGCATTTTTCAAACTCGTGAAGTAGTGCGTCATCATGACGCAGTATTTCTGGCGCATGCGCATTAAACAACATGTTCGTATATTTCATTCATGGTTAAATGTTATTTCCATAGACAATATTGGGTTATTTCAGCTTTTCTGTTTAAAGGTGCATTGCGCAAGTCTCTGAGTTTTTGCAGAACTATGCCCCCTCTGGCGACAAGCGAAACTGCAACACTGCAACTGAACATGCATGACGTCACGCCCAGTCTCAAATTCCGACCCGAATCCCTCTTATTTATTTTACTGTGCAGGATTATAGAGGCAATCGCAGTGATCAGAGAAGGGCTCATTCAGCCCATCAGGCAATTGTTTAAGCATGTATGGGTTAGAAAAACGGGTATTTTTAACATGAAATGTTGCGCAATGCACCTTTAAGTTGAAGTTGTTCTAGCTCATTGTGTTGTTAGACTCTGTAGCCTAAGTTCACAAAACTTTACTCTTTCACCTAACTAAAAGTCAATATTTTTGTTCAGTGTAGTGTAGTCTGATTACAATTAAATGTTTAATTGATTTAGATTATTGAAAGTATTCTGTTCACAGTTGTAAAGTACAACACATTACTATTATGCTAAGACTCCTCTCATAAATTATATTTTATTGTCAAATATTATGTAAAACGGACAAAAATGTCAAATGTCAATAAGCAAATGTATTGGAAAAATACATTTCAAGTGCATTAATGCACACAGTATATATTATAGACTAAACACATTTCAAATACATTAACAAATTATTTTTGGACAACACACCTGAGTTCAAATTAAAATAAATTATTTTCCATGTTTTCCATTAAAATTCTTATTTTATTTAGTATACTCAATACATCAAAATAAATTTCCTTTAATAACTTATAACTTTAACTTTAATAACTTTAAAACACTATAAAATCATAATTATTTAAAATGTTTGTTTAAATAAACAAATTAAAAAGTGCATTTTTTTAAAAAGTACACTTATAATGTGTTTAGAAATATTGTGATGAAAGTGTACTTTCTTTAAGTAAAACTTAATTAGACATTTTTACAAAGTGCATTTTTAAAAGTACACTTAAAGGGTTAGTTCACCCAAAAATGAAAATTATGTCATTAATGACTCACCCTCATGTCGTTCCAAGCCCGTAAGACCTACGTTCATCTTCGGAACACAGTTTAAGATATTTTAGATTTAGTCCGAGAGCTTTCTGTCCCTCCATTGAAAATGTATGTACGGTATACTGTCCATGTCCAGAAAGCTAATAAAGACATCATCAAAGTAGTCCATGTGGCATCAGTGGGTTAGTTAGAACTTTTTGAAGCATCGAAAATACATTTTGGTCCAAAAATAACAAAAACTACGACTTTATTCAGCATTGTATTCTCTTCAGAGTTTGTTGTCAATCCGCATTCACGACTCCGCAGTGACGCTGCTGACGTAAGACGCTGCTGACATTAAAAATATATTAAAAAATATAGCAATACCAAAATACAAACAATGTAGAATAGCTTGAATACAGCGTGTGTCTCCCTCAGACTGTAAACGAAGCTCAGGCCCACCAGATAACACGTCAGCAGCGTCTTACGTCAGCAGCGTCTTACCATTTGCATGGAGTATGCCACATTTCGTCATTTTCGCGGCGGCTCTCGAAAACTCGGGCCTGGTTGGTTGTCTGAGTCCGTTGTCACACATCTCATAAGCCGATCGTCAGAACTTGTTGAGACCGGGGAAATAGGGCTGGTGATTCTAGCTGGATGACAGGTAGTTGGCGGCTTCTCTTCAGTATCTCCCCGTGTCAAATCGATAAATTCTGACAGTATAGGCAGCTGTAACAAATCTGAAAAAGCGACAGAATATTTAACAAATATCGAAACAATTATATTCTTACGGTCTATAATATGATAGCATGCTCTTACCGGTTGTTGAGAGGTCGATGACAATCGGGGTGTCAGCTAAATCAGTCATGCTGTCTACTTGCTCGCCAGTGTAGAATGTGAGATGACAAACTCAAATTAAATACTAATACATATAGTATATTCGATAGTATGATTAGAATAACAAAACAGATCACATAATCAAATTAAATGAAACATAATAAAATGTCGGATTTACCATTATTTTGCGACGGTTTAGGAGAAGTTGTTAGCAGAGGATCTGACACATTTCGCCGTTTTCGCGATGGTTCACGGAAATTTGGGCCTGGCTGATCTTCAGAGTCCGTCGTAAGATCAATCAGATCTGCACATCTCATAAGCCAATCGTCAGAACTTGTTGATGCCGTGGAAATAGGGCTGGTGATTCTAGCTGGATGACTGGTAGCTGGGGGGCGGTTCTTCTGGATTTTTCTGTGTCAAATCGATAAATTCTGACAGTATAGGCAGCTGTAACAAATCTGAAAAGCGACAGAATATTTAACAAATGTCGAAACATTTATATTCTTACAGTCTATAACATGATAGCATGCTCTTACCGGTTGTTGAGAGGTCGATGACAATTGGGGTGTTAGCTAAATTAGTCGTACCGTCTACTTGCTCGTCTGTGTAGAATGTGAGATGACAAACTCAAATTAAATACTAATACATATAGTATATTCGATAGTATGATTAGAATAACAAAACAGATCACATTATCAAATTAAATGAAATAATAAAATGTTGGATTTACCATTATTTTGCGACGGTTTAGGAGAAGTTGTTAGCAGAGGGTCTGACACATTTCGCCGTTTTTCGCAATGGTTCACGGAAACTTGGGCCTGGCTGATCTTCAGAGTCTGTCGTAAGATCAATCAGATCAATCGTCAGAACTTGTTGATGCCGTGGAAATAGGGCTGGTGATTCTAGCTGGATGACCGGTAGCTGAGGGCGGTTCTTCTGGATTTTTCTGTGTCAAATCCACAAAACAGTCTGGGGTAATCCACTGCAACAAATCTGTGAAAAGATGTAAAGTACCCAAATATTTGACAAATGTCAAAAACAATATTTCAATCCTAAGGTATTTTTATATTGGTGATATAAGATAAGACTATTTACCCGCGGTCGAGACATCTATAACGGGCTGCTGAGTTGGAGGCGCTGTATAAAAATAAATAAAAATTAAAGCTGCAAGCAGCATTTATCGGGGTTCAAGCAGTTAAGGCCTTTAAGGCCTTTAAGCACAAAAACATCAAAAGACATCAAGTTTTATTTAGCAAGCAAGTAACCACTGACATCATAGATGGAAAATACCATGTTTTAGCATGATTTATCATGATATACCACATTCTAGCATGATTTACCATGGTTTACCATGATTTACCATGGTTCACCATGATTTACCCTGTTCTAGCATAGTTTACCATGAATTTATCTTAGTTTACCTTGATTTACCATGTTCTAGCATGATTTACCATGATATACCACATTCTAGCATGATTTACCATAGTTTATCATGATTTACCATGCCTTTACCATGATTTACCCTGTTCTACCTTAGTTTACCTTGATTTACCATGTTCTAGCATGATTTACCATGATATACCACATTCTAGTATGATTTACCATAGTTTATCATGATTTACCATGGTTTACCATGATTTACCCTGTTCTAGCATAGTTTACCATGAATGTATCTTAGTTTACCTTGATTTACCATGTTCTAGCATGATTTACCATAGTTTATCATGATTTACCATGGTTTACCATGATTTACCCTGTTCTAGCATAGTTTACCATGAATTTATCTTAGTTTACCTTGATTTACCATGTTCTAGCATGATTTACTATGATATACCACATTCTAGCATGATTTACCATAGTTTATCATGATTTACCATGCCTTTACCATGATTTACCCTGTTCTAGCATAGTTTACCATGAATTTACCTTAGTTTATCTTGATTTACCATGTTCTAGCATGATTTACCATGATATACCACATTCTAGCATGATTTACCATAGTTTATCATGATTTACCATGGTTTACCATGATTTACCCTGTTCTAGCATAGTGTACCATGAATTTATTTTAGTTTACCTTGATTTACCATGTTCTAGCATGATTTACCATAGTTTATCATGATTTACCATGGTTTACCATGATTTACCCTGTTCTAGCATAGTTTACCATGAATTTATCTTAGTTTACCTTGATTTACCACGTTCTAGCATCATTTACCATGATATACCACATTCTAGCATGATTTACCATAGTTTATCATGATATACCATGGTTTACCATGATTTACCCTGTTCTAGCATAGTTTACCATGAATTTATCTCAGTTTACCCTGATTTACCATGTTCTAGCATGATTTACCATGGTATACCACATTCTAGCATGATTTACCATAGTTTATCATGATTTACCATGGTTTACCATGATTTACCTTGTTCTAGCATAGTTTACCATGAATTTATATTAGTTTACCTTGATTTACCATGTTCTAGCATGATTTACCATGATATACCACATTCTAGCATGATTTACCATAGTTTATCTTGATTTACCACGGTTTACCATGATTTACCCTGTTCTAGCATAGTTTACCATGAATTTATCTTAGTTAACCTTGATTTACCATGTTCTAGCATGATTTACCATGATATACCACATTCTAGCATGATTTACCATAGTTAATCATGATTTACCATGGTTAACCATGATTTACCCTGTTCTAGCATGCTTTACCATGATGTATCACGTTCTAGAATGATTTACCAGGATTCTAGCATGATTTACCTTGATACACCACATTCTAGTATTATTTACTATGATTTACCATGTTTCTAGCAATAATGTGAAGTGTCAGTGCAAATGAAGTGATAAACACTGACACAATATGATTTTGTTATAATAGTTATTGTTATATAAGTGATTTGCACAAAGCACATGTGAAAAGACTTCAAGTAGAATGGCCAGCAGAGGGCACTAGAAGACCACTTATTGGCTCAGTTTCACTTTAAACCTCATTATTTTTACCAGTTTTATGCACTAAGCAAACCAGTTTTTCCATGTTAACTCAATAATGCATGCTTACACACACACACACAAAGACAAATGTTGTTGTTGTTTTTTTTTTTCAATGCTATTGGGATATGTTATAATGAAAATATATTTGAATGGTCTATAAACAGTTCAGAAAGTCTTTGTAAGCTATTAATCAGAAGATTCAGAATTTATTAAGAAACCTAAGACTACACACACATATGTTGTAGATACAGACATTTGAACTATATGATGTAATCAAACTATCAATACTAATACTTTAACAGATGGATTTTGACTAAATGTAATTGTAAATGTTAAAATAGTGATTTTATAAAGTCTAAATATAAATTATAGAACAATATGACAAAATTACTATTTTAAACAGCAGGGGGCATTAAAATACCACTTATTGGCTTAATACGCCATCATATTCATATCATTTTCACCTTTTTAACTGTTATAGAGGCAAATTTTGTCCGATCGGTCTGAAAATTTTCATGCATGTTCAGAGTGATATTTCACATGTTCTTTACTTGTTTTTAAGAAGGTCTGAGTCATTCATTAAAGAAATATAGGCTTCCGGGGACACTTGGTAAAGGCTACATTTTGAAGTGAACCTATTATAGCTATCCAAATGAAGTAGTTCAACTTTTTCTGACAATTATTGTTCTAGTGAGTCCAGAGAATTGTATTGCACTAGTTTTTAACATTATGATATGAAAATTATATGATCAGAGATGGAAAAGACAATTTACAGTGAATACAGGCAGTTTACCATAGGAAATATATGGTTTTAAAGCTTTTTAACAGTTATAGCGCCACCTATCGTCCGATCTCCATAAAATTTTGCATGCTTGTTAATGATGTTATGTCACATATGCTGACCAATTTTTGTGAAGTTCTGAGTTTTCGTTTATGATTTATAGGCTTTTGAGTGTATTTTGCCACACCCATTTTATAAATGACCCTATTACAGCCATCCAAATGCAAAAGTTCAACGTTTTTTTGATAATTATTGATCTAGAGAGTCCAGAGAATTGTCCTAGACTGGTCTGGTTCCGATCAGGCAAAAAACCTAGGACTAGTTCGCAAAAGTAGGTTTTAGACATATTCATGAATATTTAATGAACGGTTTGATTGACAGCAATGGTTCTTGAGGCAAAGTTGTTCAGCATGAGCAGATATATCAAATGATATGCATTTTGTTACAATAAGTGTAACACCACATGATTACAGAGCCAAAAAACTCGTTAGCGCCAACTAGTGGCCGATTTCTTTCAAAATTCTTACAGACCTCTAGGGCCAAGAGTCGAACATGCCCATCAAGTTTCGTTCCGATCTGCCTCCGTTAACCTTGTCTAATAGGTGCTCAAACTTCATTGGCCGATGGCGGCCATATTTTTTGAGATACACCAATGTCCTCATAGATATACATGACAGCTTGGACCAAGACACTGCATACCAATTTTCAAGTCAATCGGACTAACGGTCAGGTGGTTACAGCCTGATTTATGTTTTTTTCATGTTATAGCGCCACCATGTGGCCAATCGCCGCAATCTTTTTACTATGACCTCAGATTGACCTCTTACACAGGTGTACCGAGTTTGGTGAAGATACCTCATTTACTTCTGGAGTTAAAGCCATTTTAGTAAAATAGGCTCAGCCTTCTTCAAACATTTTGGCGCCCCTTAGCGACCGTCAATCGAAATTTCAACTTTTTTTCAATAATTATTAATATTCTGACTCCAGAGAACATTTATGCACTGGTTTGGTTCGATCGGACACAAAACCAGGGACTAGTTCGCAAAAGTAGGTTTTGGACATAATTCAAAATGGTGGAAAATTTGCATACCGGAAATGAAATCCTTGAGGCCTTTTTTGTTCGGCTTGACCCAAGGAGATTCCAATGATATAAGACACTTGAGTCTGTGACAAACGGTTAATGAGATTTAAGCAAAAATATGATTTTTTTTTTGTTTTTTTTTGCACTGTAGCGCCACCTATGGGCCAATCAAGGTTATATTTTGATAACCTCTCCTTGATTTTTGTACTACCATCTGGCAAAGTTTCAAGTCTCTAGCACTTACGGTTTGGGCTGCACGATGCGTTTTACGGCAGAAGAAAAAAATAATAATAATTAAAGCTGCAAGCAGCATTTAACGGGGTTCAAGCAGTTAAGGCCTTTAAGGCATTTAAGCACAAAAGCATCAAAAGTTATTAAGATTTATTTAATAAGCATGTAACCATTGACATAATAGATGGAAAAGACCATTTACAGCCAATACAGGCAATTTACCATGTGATATATATGGTTTTAAAGCTTTTTAACAGTTATAGCGCCACCTATGGTCCGATCTCCATAGAATTGTTTACTGTGACCTCAAATTGAACCCATACACATGTGTACTGAGTTTGGTGAAGATATCTCATTTACTTCTTGAGTTATAGCCATTTTAGTAAAATAGGCTCCTCCCACAACAATTTAGCACATTCTAGTATTATTTACTATGATTCTGGCATGATTTGCCATATTCTAGCATAATTTACCATGATATACTACATTCTAGTATGATTTACCATTGTTTACTGTGATTCTAGCATGGATTACCATAGTTTATCATGATGTATCATAGTTTACCATGATTTATCATAGTTTACCATGATTTACCCTGTTCTAGCATAGTTTACCATGATTTACCATGTTCTAGCATGATTTACCATGATATACCACATTCTAACATGATTTACCATAGTTTATTATGATTTATCATGGCTTACCATGATTTACCCTGTTCTAGCATAGTTTACCATGATTTACCATGTTCTAGCATGATGTACCATGATATACCATGTTCTAGAATGATGTACCAGGATTGTAGTATGATTTACCTTGATACACCACATTCTAGTATCATTTATTGATTTACCATGTTTTTAGTGTGATTTAACCATGATTTACCACATTGCTAGCAATTATGTGAAGTATCAGTAAAAATTAAGTGATAAACTCTGACAAAATATGATTGTGCTACAATAGTAATTGTTATATAAGTGATTTTTTAGTGTTTTATTGTTATATAAGTGATTTTTAGTGTCTAATGAATGCAAAAGCATATGTGAGTAGACTTCATTAATAAGTAGAATGGCCAGCAGAGGGCAGTAGAAGACCACATATTGGCTCACTTTCACTTTAAACTTCTTGATTTTCACCATTTTTCTGCACTGAAGCAAACCAGTTTTTCCATTTTAACTCCATAATGCATGTTAACACACACACACACACACACACACACACACACACACACACACACACACACACACACACACACACACACACAAGACAAATGTTGTTTTTTCAATGCTATTGGGATATGTCATTATGAAAATATATTTGAATGGTCTATAAACATTTCACAAAGTCTTTGTAAGCTATTAATCAGATCATTCAGAATTTATTCAGAAACCTAAGACTACACACACACATTATGTTGTAGATACAGACATTTGAAATATATGATGTGATCAAACTGTCAATACTAATACTTTAACAGATGGATTTTTGACTAAATGTAATTGTAAATGTTAAAATAGTGATTTTATAAAGTCTAAATATGAATTATAGAACAATATGACAACATGACTATTTTAAACAGCAGGGGGCAGTAAAAAAACACTTATTGGCTTAATATGCCATTATATTCATATCATTTTCACCTTTTTAACTGTTATAGAGGCAAATTTTGTCAGATCTGTCTGAAAATTTTCATGCATGTTCAGAGTGATATTTCACATGTTCTGACTTGTTTTTAAGAAGGTTTGAACATTCTTTAAAGAGATATAGGCTTTCGGGGACAATTGGTAAAGGCCACATTTTGAAGTGAACCTATTATAGCAATCCAAATGAAGTAGTTCAACTTTTTCTGACAATTATTGTTCTAGTGAGTCCAGAGAATTGTATTGCACTAGTTTTTAACATTATGATATGAAAATTATATGATCAGAGATGGAAAAGACCATTTACAGCCAATACAGGCAGTTTACCATAGGAAATATATAGTTTTAAAGCCTTTTAACAGTTATAGCGCCAACTATGGTCCGATCTCCATGAAATTTTGCATGCTTGTTAATGATGTTATGTCACATAAGTTCACCAATTTTTGTGAAGTTCTGGGTTTTTATTTAGGATTTATAGGCTTTTTAATGTATTTTGCCACGCCCATTTTATAAATGATCCTATTACAGCCATCCAAATGCAAAAGTTCAACTTTTTTTTGAAAATTATTGATCTAGAGAGTCCAGAGAATTGTCCTAGACTGGTTTGGTTCCGATCGGGCGAAAAACCTAGGACTAGTTCGCAAAAGTAGGTTTTTAACATATTCGTAAATATTTAATGAATGGTTTGATTGACATTAGTGGTTCTAGAGGCAAAGTTGCTCAGCATGAGCAGATATATCAAATGATATGCATTTTGTGATGATATGTGTAACACCACGTGATTACAGAGCCATAAAACTC
Organism: Scardinius erythrophthalmus; assembly: GCF_964197995.2. Taxonomy (NCBI): domain Eukaryota; kingdom Metazoa; phylum Chordata; class Actinopteri; order Cypriniformes; family Leuciscidae; genus Scardinius; species Scardinius erythrophthalmus. The sequence goes on from NW_028296536.1 coordinate 261,726, forward strand.
ATTAGCGCCAACTAGTGGCCGATTTCTTTTAAAATTCTTACAGACCTCCAGGGCCATGAGTCGAACATGCCCATCGAGTTTCGTTCCGATCGGCCTCCGTTAACCTTGTCTAATAGGTGCTCAACTTTATTGGCCAATGGCGGCCATGTTTTTTGAGATACACCAATGTCCTCATAGACATACATGGCACCTTGGACCAAGACACTGCATACCAATTTTCAAGTCAATCGGACTAACAATCAGGTGGTTATAGCCTGTTTAATGTTTTTGCACGATGCGTTTTACGGCGGAATAATAATAATAATTAAAGCTGCAAGCAGCATTTATCGGGGTTCAAGCAGTTAAGGCCTTTAAGGCATTTAAGCACAAAAGCATCAAAAGTTATTAAGATTTATTTAGCAAGCATGTAACCACTGACATAATAGATGGAAAAGACCATTTACAGCCAATACAGGCAATTTGCCATGGGATATATATGGTTTTAAAGCTTTTTAACAGTTATAGCGCCACCTATGCTCTGATCTCCATAGAATTGTTTACTGTGACCTCAAATTGAACCCATACACATGTGTACTGAGTTTGGTGAAGATATCTCATTTACTTCTTGAGTTATAGCCATTTGAGTAAAATAGGCTCCTCCCACAACGATTTGCCACATTCTAGAATTATTTAATATGATTCTAGCATGATTTACTATCATATACCATGTTCCAGAATGATTTATTAGGATTCTAGCATGATTTACCTTGATACACCTCATTTCAGTATTATTTACTATGATTTACAATGTTTCTAGCATGATTAACCACATTACTAGCAAATATGTGAAGTGTCAGTGCAAATGAGGTGATGAACACTGACAAAATATTATTGTGTTATAATAGTTAGTTATATACGTGATTTTTAGTGTGTGTCCAAGTATGAATGCAAAAGCACATGTAAAATATTTCATTATTAAGTAGAATGGCCAGCAGAGGGCAGTAGAAGACCACTTATTGGCTCACTTTCACTTTAAACCAGTTTTCTGCACTAAAGCAAACCAGTTTTTCCATGTTAACTCAATGCATGCTTACACACACACACACACACACACACACACACACACACACACACACACACACACACACACACACACACAACACACACACACACACACACACACACACACACACAGCATAGTTAACCATGATTTACCATGATATACCACGTTCTAGTATTATTTACCAGGAGATAAACGACAATCTAGGATTATTTACTTTGATTTACCATGTTTCTAGCCTGATTTATCACATTACTAGCAATTATTTGAAGTGTCAGTGCAAATAAAGTGGTTAACACTGACAAAATATGATTGTGTTATAATAGTTATTGCTATATAAGTGATTTTTTTAGTGTGTATTCAAGTATGAATGCAAGCACATGTTGAAATATTTCATTAATAAGTAGAATGGCCAGCAGAGGGCAGTAGAAGACCACTTATTGGCTCACTTTCACTTTAAACCAGTTTTCTGCACTAAAGCAAACCAGTTTATCCATGTTAACTCAATGAATGCTTACACACACACACACACACACACACACACACACACACACACACACACACACACACACACACACACACACACACACACACACACACACACACACACACACACACACACACACACACACACAGCATAGTTAACCATGATTTACCATGATTTACCACATTACTAGCAATTATTTGAAGTGTCAGTGCAAATAAAGTGATTAACACTGACAAAATATGATTGTGTTATAATAGTTATTGCTATATAAGTGATTTTTAGTGTGTATTCAAGTATAAATGCAAGCACATGTGGAAAAATTTAATTAATAAGTAGAATGGCCAGCAGAGGGCAGTAGAAGACCACTTATTGGCTCACTTTCACTTTAAACCTCATGATTTTGACCAGTTTTCTGCACTAAAGCAAACCAGTGTTTCCATGTTAACTCAATAATGCATACTTGCTACATATGCTACACACAATAATGCTACACACACACACACACACACACACACACACACACACACACACAAATGTTTCAGTGATATTGGTGTCACATTCACCTTCATCACATTCACCTTCTGTCTTCATCACATTCACCATCTGTCGTCATCACCTGCACCTGCTCCTCATCACCCTCCTCATCATCACCTGCTCCTCATCATCATAACTGTCACCTGTTGTCCTTGTCTTGATCTGTGTATTTAAGTTCCCCTCTCATCCATTATCATTGTCGGTTATTGTTTGTGCACTAGCACTCTGTTATGTTTGTTTTCATGTTGGAAAATAAAACCTTTGTTATATTTGTACCACACACACACACACACACACACACACACACACACACACACACACACACACACACACACCATCATTTATCATGATTTACCATGGCTGATACCAATACCAATATGAGAAAATGACTATTTTAAACAGCAGGGGGCAGTAAAATACCACTTATTGGCTTAACATGCCATTAATTCATATCATTTTCACCTTTTTAACTGTTATAGAGGCAAATTTTGTCCGATCTGTCTGAAAATTTTCATGCTTGTTCAGGGTGATATTTCACACGTTCTGACTTGTTTTTAAGAAGGTCTGAGCATTGATTAAAGAGATATAGGCTTTCGGGGACACTTGGTAAAGGCCAGATTTTGAAGTGAACCTATTATAGCTATCCAAATGAAGTAGTTCAACTTTTTCTGACAATTATTGATCTAGTGAGTCCAGAGAATTGTATTGCACTAGTTTTGAACATTATGATATGAAAATTATATGATCAGAGATGGAAAAGACCATTTACAGCCAATACAGGCAGTTTACCATAGGAAATATATGATTTTAAAGCTTTTTAACAGTTATAGCGCCAACTATGGTCCGATCTCCATGAAATTTTGCATGCTTGTTAATGATGTTATGTCACATAAGTTCACCAATTTTTGTGAAGTTCTGGGTTTTTATTTAGGATTTATAGGCTTTTTAATGTATTTTGCCACGCCCATTTTATAAATGATCCTATTACAGCCATCCAAATGCAAAAGTTCAACTTTTTTTTGAAAATTATTGATCTAGAGAGTCCAGAGAATTGTCCTAGACTGGTTTGGTTCCGATCGGGCGAAAAACCTAGGACTAGTTCGCAAAAGTAGGTTTTTAACATATTCGTAAATATTTAATGAATGGTTTGATTGACATTAGTGGTTCTAGAGGCAAAGTTGCTCAGCATGAGCAGATATATCAAATGATATGCATTTTGTGATGATATGTGTAACACCACGTGATTACAGAACCATAAAACTCATTAGCGCCAACTAGTGGCCGATTTCTTTTAAAATTCTTACAGACCTCCAGGGCCATGAGTCGAACATGCCCATCGAGTTTCGTTCCGATCGGCCTCCGTTAACCTTGTCTAATAGGTGCTCAACTTTATTGGCCAATGGCGGCCATGTTTTTTGAGATACACCAATGTCCTCATAGACATACATGGCACCTTGGACCAAGACACTGCATACCAATTTTCAAGTCAATCGGACTAACAATCAGGTGGTTATAGCCTGTTTAATGTTTTTGCACGATGCGTTTTACGGCGGAATAATAATAATAATTAAAGCTGCAAGCAGCATTTATCGGGGTTCAAGCAGTTAAGGCCTTTAAGGCATTTAAGCACAAAAGCATCAAAAGTTATTAAGATTTATTTAGCAAGCATGTAACCACTCACATAATAGATGGAAAAGACCATTTACAGCCAATACATGCAATTTGCCATGGGATATATATGGTTTTAAAGCTTTTTAACAGTTATAGCGCCACCTATGCTCTGATCTCCATAGAATTGTTTACTGTGACCTCAAATTGAACCCATACACATGTGTACTGAGTTTGGTGAAGATATCTCATTTACTTCTTGAGTTATAGCCATTTGAGTAAAATAGGCTCCTCCCACAACGATTTGCCACATTCTAGAATTATTTAATATGATTCTAGCATGATTTACTATCATATACCATGTTCCAGAATGATTTATTAGGATTCTAGCATGATTTACCTTGATACACCTCATTTCAGTATTATTTACTATGATTTACAATGTTTCTAGCATGATTAACCACATTACTAGCAAATATGTGAAGTGTCAGTGCAAATGAGGTGATGAACACTGACAAAATATTATTGTGTTATAATAGTTAGTTATATACGTGATTTTTAGTGTGTGTCCAAGTATGAATGCAAAAGCACATGTAAAATATTTCATTATTAAGTAGAATGGCCAGCAGAGGGCAGTAGAAGACCACTTATTGGCTCACTTTCACTTTAAACCAGTTTTCTGCACTAAAGCAAACCAGTTTTTCCATGTTAACTCAATGCATGCTTACACACACACACACACACACACACACACACACACACACACACACACACACACACACAAACACACACACACACACAAACACACACACACACACACACACACACACACACACACACACACACACACACACACACACACACACACATACACACACAGCATAGTTAACCATGATTTACCATGATATACCACGTTCTAGTATTATTTACCAGGAGATAAACGACAATCTAGGATTATTTACTTTGATTTACCATGTTTCTAGCCTGATTTATCACATTACTAGCAATTATTTGAAGTGTCAGTGCAAATAAAGTGGTTAACACTGACAAAATATGATTGTGTTATAATAGTTATTGCTATATAAGTGATTTTTTTAGTGTGTATTCAAGTATGAATGCAAGCACATGTTGAAATATTTCATTAATAAGTAGAATGGCCAGCAGAGGGCAGTAGAAGACCACTTATTGGCTCACTTTCACTTTAAACCAGTTTTCTGCACTAAAGCAAACCAGTTTATCCATGTTAACTCAATGCATGCTTACACACACACACACACACACACACACACACACACACACACACACACACACACACACACACACACACACACACAAACACACACAGCATAGTTAACCATGATTTACCATGATTTACCACATTACTAGCAATTATTTGAAGTGTCAGTGCAAATAAAGTGATTAACACTGACAAAATATGATTATTTTATAATAGTTATTGCTATATAAGTGATTTTTAGTGTGTATTCAAGTATAAATGCAAGCACATGTGGAAAAATTTAATTAAGTAGAATGGCCAGCAGAGGGCAGTAGAAGACCACTTATTGGCTCACTTTCACTTTAAACCTCATGATTTTGACCAGTTTTTCTGCACTAAAGCAAACCAGTGTTTCCATGTTAACTCAATAATGCATACTTGCTACATATGCTACACACAATAATGCTACACACACACACACACACACACACACACACACACACACACACACACAAATGTTTCAGTGATATTGGTGTCACATTCACCTTCATCACATTCACCTTCTGTCTTCATCACATTCACCATCTGTCGTCATCACCTGCACCTGCTCCTCATCACCCTCCTCATCATCACCTGCTCCTCATCATCATAACCGTCACCTGTTGTCCTTGTCTTGATCTGTGTATTTAAGTTCCCCTCTCATCCATTATCATTGTCGGTTATTGTTTGTGCACTAGCACTCTGTTATGTTTGTTTTCATGTTGGAAAATAAAACCTTTGTTATATTTGTACCACACACACACACACACACACACACACACACACACCACACACACACACACACACACACACACCATAATTTATCATGATTTACCATGGCTGATACCAATACCAATATGAGAAAATGACTATTTTAAACAGCAGGGGGCAGTAAAATACCACTTATTGGCTTAACATGCCATTAATTCATATCATTTTCACCTTTTTAACTGTTATAGAGGCAAATTTTGTCCGATCTGTCTGAAAATGTTCATGCTTGTTCAGGGTGATATTTCACACGTTCTGACTTGTTTTTAAGAAGGTCTGAGCATTGATTAAAGAGATATAGGCTTTCGGGGACACTTGGTAAAGGCCAGATTTTGAAGTGAACCTATTATAGCTATCCAAATGAAGTAGTTCAACTTTTTCTGACAATTATTGATCTAGTGAGTCCAGAGAATTGTATTGCACTAGTTTTGAACATTATGATATGAAAATTATATGATCAGAGATGGAAAAGACCATTTACAGCCAATACAGGCAGTTTACCATAGGAAATATATGATTTTAAAGCTTTTTAACAGTTATAGCGCCACCTATCGTCCGATCTCCATAGAATTTTTCATGCTTGTTAATGATGTTATGTCACATATGCTGACCAATTTTTGTGAAGTTCTGAGTTTTTATTTAGGATTTATAGGCTTTTTAATGTATTTTGACACGCCCATTTTATAAATTACCCTATTACAGCCATCCAAATGCAAAAGTTCAACTTTTTTTTGATAATTATTGATCTAGAGAGTCCAGAGAATTGTCCTAGACTGGTCTGGTTCCGATCGGGCAAAAAACCTAGGACTAGTTCGCAAAAGTAGGTTTTTAACATATTAATGAATAATTAATGAACAGTTTGATTGACAGCAATGGTTCTTGAGGCAAAGTTGTTCAGGATGAGGAGATCTATCAAATGATATGCATATTGTGTGGATATTTGTAACACCACGTGATTACAGAGCTGTAAAACTCGTTAGCGCCAACTAGTGGCCGATTTCTTTCAAAATTCTTACAGACCTTTAGGGCCATGAGCCGAACATGCCCATTGAGTTTCGTTCCGATCGGCCTCCGTTAACCTTGTCTAATAGGTGCTCAAACTTCGTTGGCCAATGGCGGCCATGTTTTTTTGAGATACGCCAATGTCCTCATACACATACATGGCACCTTGGACCAAGACACTGCATACCAATTTTCAAGTCAATCGGACTAACGGTCAGGTGGTTATAGCCTGTTTTATGTTTTTTTCATTTTATAGCGCCACCATGAGGCCAATCGTCGCGATTTTTTTACTGTGACCCCAGAGTAAGCTCATACACATGTGTACCAAGTTTGGTGAAGATACCTCATTTACATCGGGAGTTATAGCCATTTTAGTAAAATAGGCCCCTCCCACAACGTACGTTTTGGCGCCCCTTAGCGACCGTGAATCGAAATTTCCACTTTTTTGATAATTATTGATATTCAGTCTCCAGAGAACATTTCTGCACTAGTTTGGTTCCAATCGGGCAAAAAACCAGGGACTAGTTTGCAAAAGTAGATTTTTGACAAAATTCAAAATGGCGGAAAATTTATCATGGCGGAAATGAAATCGGAGATATACGTTTTGTTCGTCAGGCGTCCAGCTTTCCAATGATATAAGACACTTGAGTCTACGACATACGGTCTAGGAGTTATGAGCAGTTTCGCGCGTTTGGTTGTTATAGCGCCACCTATGGGCCAATCGGGGTCATAATCTCTGAACCTTTCCTCGATTTTTGTACTACCATCTGTCAAAGTTTCAAAGTTCCAGCTCTTACGGTTTGGGCTGCACGATGCGTTTTACGGCGGAATAATAATAATAATAATAATAATTAAAGCTGCAAGCAGCATTTATCGGGGTTCAAGCAGTTAAGGCCTTTAAGGCATTTAAGCACAAAAGCATCAAAAGTTATTAAGATTTATTTAGCAAGCATGTAACCACTGACATAATAGATGGAAAAGACCATTTACAGCCAATACAGGCAATTTGCCATGGTATATATATGGTTTTAAAGCTTTTTAACAGTTATAGCGCCACCTATGGTCCGATCTCCATAAAATTGTTTACTGTGACCTCAAATTGAACCCATACACATGTGTACTGAGTTTGGTGAAGATATCTCATTTACTTCTTGAGTTATAGCCATTTGAGTAAAATAGGCTCCTCCCACAACGATTTGCCACATTCTAGAATTATTTAACATGATTCTAGCATGATTTACTATCATATACCATGTTCCAGAATGATTTATTAGGATTCTAGCATGATTTACCTTGATACACCTCATTTCAGTATTATTTACTATGATTTACAATGTTTCTAGCATGATTAACCACATTACTAGCAATTATGTGAAGTGTCAGTGCAAATGAGGTGATGAACACTGACAAAATATTATTGTGTTATAATAGTTAGTTATATACGTGATTTTTAGTGTGTGTCCAAGTATGAATGCAAAAGCACATGTAAAATATTTCATTATTAAGTAGAATGGCCAGCAGAGGGCACTAGAAGACCACTTATTGGCTCACTTTCACTTTAAACCAGTTTTCTGCACTAAAGCAAACTAGTTTTTCCATGTTAACTCAATGCATGCTTACACACACACACACACACACACACATACACACACACACACACACACACACACACACACACACACACACACAGCATAGTTAACCATGATTTACCATGATATACCACGTTCTAGTATTATTTACCAGGAGATAAACGACAATCTAGTATTATTTACTTTGATTTACCATGTTTCTAGCCTGATTTATCACATTACTAGCAATTATTTGAAGTGTCAGTGCAAATAAAGTGATTAACACTGACAAAATATGATTGTGTTATAATAGTTATTGCTATATAAGTGATTTTTTTAGTGTGTATTCAAGTATGAATGCAAGCACATGTTGAAATATTTCATTAATAAGTAGAATGGCCAGCAGAGGGCAGTAGAAGACCACTTATTGGCTCACTTTCACTTTAAACCAGTTTTCTGCACTAAAGCAAACCAGTTTATCCATGTTAACTCAATGCATGCTTACACACACACACACACACACACACACACACACACACACACACACACAGCATAGTTAACCATGATTTACCTTGATTTACCACATTACTAGCAATTATTTGAAGTGTCAGTGCAAATAAAGTGATTAACACTGACAAAATATGATTGTGTTATAATAGTTATTGCTATATAAGTGATTTTTAGTGTGTATTCAAGTATAAATGCAAGCACATGTGGAAAAATTTAATTAATAAGTAGAATGGCCAGCAGAGGGCAGTAGAAGACCACTTATTGGCTCACTTTCACTTTAAACCTCATGATTTTGACCAGTTTTCTGCACTAAAGCAAACCAGTGTTTCCATGTTAACTCAATAATGCATACTTGCTACATATGCTACACACAATAATGCTACACACACACACACACACACACACACACACACACACACACACACACACACACAAATGTTTCAGTGATATTGGTGTCACATTCACCTTCATCACATTCACCTTCTGTCTTCATCACATTCACCATCTGTCGTCATCACCTGCACCTGCTCCTCATCACCCTCCTCATCATCACCTGCTCCTCATCATCATAACCGTCACCTGTTGTCCTTGTCTTGATCTGTGTATTTAAGTTCCCCTCTCATCCATTATCATTGTCGGTTATTGTTTGTGCACTAGCACTCTGTTATGTTTGTTTTCATGTTGGAAAATAAAACCTTTGTTATATTTGTACCACACACACACAAACACACACACACACACACACACACACACACACACACACACACACACACACACACACACACACACACACCATCATTTATCATGATTTACCATGGCTGATACCAATACCAATATGAGAAAATGACTATTTTAAACAGCAGGGGGCAGTAAAATACCACTTATTGGCTTAACATGCCATTAATTCATATCATTTTCACCTTTTTAACTGTTATAGAGGCAAATTTTGTCCGATCTGTCTGAAAATTTTCATGCTTGTTCAGGGTGATATTTCACACGTTCTGACTTGTTTTTAAGAAGGTCTGAGCATTGATTAAAGAGATATAGGCTTTCGGGGACACTTGGTAAAGGCCAGATTTTGAAGTGAACCTATTATAGCTATCCAAATGAAGTAGTTCAACTTTTTCTGACAATTATTGATCTAGTGAGTCCAGAGAATTGTATTGCACTAGTTTTGAACATTATGATATGAAAATTATATGATCAGAGATGGAAAAGACCATTTACAGCCAATACAGGCAGTTTACCATAGGAAATATATGATTTTAAAGCTTTTTAACAGTTATAGCGCCAACTATCGTCCGATCTCCATAGAATTTTGCATGCTTGTTAATGATGTTATGACACATAGGCTGACCAATTTTTGTGAAGTTCTGAGTTTTTATTTAGGATTTATAGGCTTTTTAATGTATTTTGACACACCCATTTTATAAATTACCCTATTACAGCCATCTAAATGCAAAAGTTCAACTTTTTTTTGATAATTATTGATCTAGAGAGTCCAGAGAATTGTCCTAGACTGGTCTGGTTCCGATCGGGCAAAAAACCTAGGACTAGTTCGCAAAAGTAGGTTTTTAACATATTAATGAATAATTAATGAACAGTTTGATTGACAGCAATGGTTCTTGAGGCAAAGTTGTTCAGGATGAGGAGATCTATCAAATGATATGCATATTGTGGGGATATTTGTAACACCACGTGATTACAGAGCCGTAAAACTCGTTAGCGCCAACTAGTGGCCGATTTCTTTCAAAATTCTTACAGACCTTTAGGGCCATGAGCCGAACATGCCCATTGAGTTTCGTTCCGATCGGCCTCCGTTAACCTTGTCTAATAGGTGCTCAAACTTCGTTGGCCGGTGGCGGCCATGTTTTTTGAGATACGCCAATGTCCTCATACACATACATGGCACCTTGGACCAAGACACTGCATACCAATTTTCAAGTCAAACGGACTAACGGTCAGGTGGTTATAGCCTGTTTTATGTTTTTTTCATTTTATAGCGCCACCATGAGGCCAATCGTCGCGATTTTTTTACTGTGACCCCAGAGTAAGCTCATACACATGTGTACCAAGTTTGGTGAAGATACCTCATTTACATCGGGAGTTATAGCCATTTTAGTAAAATAGGCCCCTCCCACAACGTACGTTTTGGCGCCCCTTAGCGACCGTGAATCGAAATTTCCACTTTTTTTCGATAATTATTGATATTCAGTCTCCAGAGAACATTTCTGCACTAGATTGGTTCCAATCGGGCAAAAAACCAGGGACTAGTTCGCAAAAGTAGATTTTTGACAAAATTCAAAATGGCGGAAAATCTATCATGGCGGAAATGAAATCGGAGATATACGTTTTGTTCGTCAGGCGTCCAGCTTTCCAATGATATAAGACACTTGAGTCTACGACATACGGTCTAGGAGTTATGAGCAGTTTCGCGCTTTTGGTTGTTATAGCGCCACCTATGGGCCAATCGGGGTCATAATCTCTGAACCTTTCCTCGATTTTTGTACTACCATCTGTCAAAGTTTCAAAGTTCCAGCTCTTACGGTTTGGGCTGCACGATGCGTTTTACGGCGGAATAATAATAATAATAATAATTAAAGCTGCAAGCAGCATTTATCGGGGTTCAAGCAGTTAAAGCCTTTTAGGCATTTAAGCACAAAAGCATCAAAAGTTATTAAGATTTATTTAGCAAGCATGTAATCACGGACATAATAGATGGAAAAGACCATTTACAGCCAATACAGGCAGTTTACATAGGAAATATATGGTTTTAAAGCTTTTTAACAGTTATAGCGCCACCTATCGTCCGATCTCCATAAAATTTTGCATGCTTGTTAATGATGTTATGTCACATATGCTGACCAATTTTTGTGAAGTTCTGCATTTTCATTTATGATTTATAGGCTTTTGACTGTATTTTGCCACGCCCATTTTATAAATGACCCTATTACAGCCATCCAAATGCAAAAGTTCAACTTTTTTTTGATAATTATTGATCTAGAGAGTCCAGAGAATTGTCCTAGACTGGTCTGGTTCCGATCGGGTGAAAAACCTAGGACTAGTTCGCAAAAGTAGGTTTTAGACATATTCGTGAATATTTAATGAACGGTTTGATTGACAGCAATGGTTCTTGAGGCAAAGTTGTTCAGCATGAGCAGATCTATCAAATGATATGCATATTGTGTGGATGAGTGTAACACCACGTGATTACAGAGCCATAAAACTCGTTAGCGCCAACTAGTGGCCGATTTCTTTCAAAATTCTTACAGACCTCTAGGGCCATAAGACGAACATGCCCATCGAGTTTCGTTCTGATCGGCCTCCGTTAACCTTGTCTAATCGGTGCTCAAACTTCATTGGCCGATAGCGGCCATGTTTTTTGAGATACGCCAATGTCCTCATATACATACATGGCACCTTGGACCAAGACACTGCATACCAATTTTCAAGTCAATCGGACTAACGGTCAGGTGGTTATAGCCTGTTTTATGTTTTTTTCATGTTATAGCGCCACCATGTGGCCAATCGCCGCGATTTTTTTACCGTGACCTCAGATTGACCTCTTACACATGTGTACCAAGTTTGGTTAAAATACCTCTTTTACTTCTGGAGTTATAGCCATTTTAGTAAAATAGGCTCCTCCCACAACGTTAATTTTGCACCCCCTAGCGACCATGAATCGAAATTTCAACTTTTTTTCGATAATTATTGATCTTCAGACTCCATAGAACAATTCTGCACTGGTTTGGTTCCGATCGGGCGAAAAACCAGGGACTAGTTTGCAAAAGTAGATTTTAGACAAAATTCAAAATGGCGGAAAATCTATCATGGCGGAAATAAAATCGGAGATATACGTTTTGTTCGTCAGGCGTCCAGCTTTCCAATGATATAAGACACTTGAGTCTATGACTTACGGTCTAGGAGTTATGAGCAGTTTCGCGCTTTTGGTTGCTATAGCGCCACCTATGGGCCAATCGGGGTCATAATTTGATAACCTCTCCTCGATTTTTGTACTACCATATGGCAAAGTTTCAAAGCTCTAGCCCTTACGGTTTGGGCTGCACGATGCGTTTTACGGCAGAATAATAATAATAATAATAATAATAATTAAAGCTGCAAGCAGCATTTAGCGGGGTTCAAGCATTTAGGGTCTTTAAGCACATAAGGCAGTCTAGTGAGTTGTCTGAGTTTTTGTTTAGGATTTACAGGCTTTTGAGTGTTTTTTGCCATACCCATTTTCTAAATGATCCTGTTATGGCTACCCAATGGGTAAAGTTAAAGTTTTTTATATAATTAATAATCTAGAGCTTCCAGAGAATTGTACTGCACTGGTATATTTCCGATCGGGCGAAAAACCTAGGACTAGTTCGCAAAAGTAGGTTTTTAACATAATAGCAAGTATTTAATGAACAAATTGATTGACAGCAGTAGTTCTTGAGGCAAAGTTGTTCAGTATGAGGAGATCTATCAAATGATATGCATCACGTGATTACATAGCCGTAAAACCTGTTAGCGTCAACTAGTGGCTGATTTTTCAAAATTCTTACAGACCTCTAGGGCCACGAGTCGAACATGCCCATCGAGTTTCGTTCTGATCGGCCTCCGTTAAGAGCAAACTAACAGCTTTGAATTAAAATGGTGAGGTATCCTGTTGTAAACATCAACCATGCCTGTTGACAGTTTTGTGGGAAGGGAATGAAAAGTTCTCAAATCCACAGCACAGCCTCAGACATAACATTTATATCCATGATCTGCCATTTTCACTATTGTCCTTGCTTGCTTCTTCACAATACCTGCAGATCTTCTGATGATTCGGCTGTGCAGGTCCACATTAACACTGCCTGGCCTAGAACATGGACTGGAAAATGCAAATTTGGGGGGTATAAATATTAATGATCCTGACTCCAACGTCACAGTCGGTGTTATGGTGGGATTCACTCATTTTTCAGCGGTCTTTTGCAAACAGGAGATTTACACAAGAAGGAGGAAACAATGGTGTTTGAGGCTCACGGTATGTCAGTTCCATGTCCAGAACTCTTATCATTCAACTATGCCAAGATAAATACAGTTTTCAATTGTATGGCACCTGTAAAATAGATGATTAGTAATATAATGCTTACTTGGAGTCTGAAATGGCTTTAACAAAAGAAGAAAAATAGTCTTAGATTTCTGTTCATTCTAATCATGTACAAATAAAGTAGCACAGTAAGATTACATTTATTTGAATGCATTAGTGAGTGTGTGATTGTGCTGTGTGTGCAGCGTGTCAATACTAAAAGTGAAGGTGTAGTTGATATCTTTGGTGATAATATCTGTAGTAATCATAAAAAAAAACACTTAAGAAATAAAGAATTAAAATTACAAATAATATTCTATTAAGATATGAGTTACAATAACATGATTTGCAATAGTAATAATATCAATAATATATGCACAATACACACAGATTAGACTATCAGGTCTGTGTTTTACAAAAACATTAGTATTGCAGCCAATGTGAGTCTGTGGGATTTATAAACAGACAAAATATGATTTGAAATGTTATTTTAATGATTTTATTAAGTTTAAACAATATTTCAAATGGAAAAAAAAATTAAAAATAATATTTTAGTGAGCAGAATGAACCAATGAGTGTTCTTCTTCTGGTGGTTAAAATGTAAATGAAAACAATAATACTTAAACAATAATACTTAATACACTAACCATGCTTGAACACACACATGCACACACATTTTGTTGTAGATGGAGATATTTAAAATAAAAGATAGGTAACAAAATGATAATTGCAAATCTCCTCTGTATAACACCATTTTCAGATTTCAAATTAATCACTGAGAGGCAGAATTGTTCAAACTGAGAGCTCAGTAAAAATGAAGTGATAAACTTTGACAAAACATGACTGTGTTATAATAGGTGATTTTCATGCAAGTAATTTGATATAGTCCAAAAACTAATGCAAAAGCACAGATGAAAATATTTTATTAAGTAGAATGTCCTGCAGAGGGCAGTAGAAGACCACTAATTGACTCACTTTCATTTGAAATACTTTTTTATCCACCAGTAAAACAAAGCAGTTTCTTCATGTTCTTTCCATTAAGCATGCTTACACACACACAGACACACACACAAACCCACACACACACACACACACACACACACACACACACACACACACACACACACACACACACACACACACACACACACAAGACAAATATGTTTTCAATGTTTTTAGGATGTGATATTGTGAAAATATCTTCATCTCCTCATCTTGAACAACTTTGCCTCAAGAATCACTAATGTCAATCAAACCGTTCATAATCATAATAAAAAAAAATAAAATATATACAAATATCATAATAATAAAAAAAACATCATAATAAAAAAGATTGCTTCTTAAAGCATTTGTTTATTTCCAATACTGAAGCGAATTAAAAGATCATGCGTAATCCTGCTGCTCCCTCTAGTGGACAACAGTGGTATTATAGCTTACATTTTACAGTTGAAGTGTTTGAATGAATGGGAATTTGTTTTTTTACTTATATCTCAGGAACCAAAAGGCGAAAAATTCTGAAACTCAGAGCATAGATAGTGCTTGAGGAGCCCTGTTGAATGAGACCATCAATGTGTTTTTGGGCGATTGGGGCTGGGAGTTATGACTGTTATAAGGCATATCTGTTCGGGCTATTATCTCTGGAATGCCCAGGGCAAATAACACCACATTTGAATCGAAGCTAGCCAAGGACGCGCCCTTTCCAACGAGCTCTCACACAATGTTCGGGGTGGTCTGGGTCGGGAGTAATGGCCGTTCAAAATCGGGGGTCCCGCGGATTCGCGATGCGCGGGGGGCGCGCTCCCGAGGCCCGCGACGACACGTTTCGATCAAGAGCCCGGAGAGGTCCTCACCATCAAAATTTGAGCGCGCAACGACTTTCCGTTTTCGAGTTATGAATGGATTTGTATTCGGGGGCGTGGCTTAAATGCCGTTATACTTTCGTTTCATTTCATTCATTTACTTTCGTCCATTTCCATATCTCAGTGTAACACAATTGTCAATAGTAATACTCAATAGATGAGTTTTGACAAAATGTGATTGTAAATGTTAAAATAATGATTTTAAAAAGTCTAAATATGAATTTTATAACAATATTAGGGAGTAGTATGATGAAATGACAGCAGGGGGCAGTAAAATACCACTTATTGGCTTAATATGTCATTATATTCATATAAAATCACCTTTTGAAGAAGTTAAACTTTTTTTCTGATAATTATTGATCTAGAGAGTTCAGAGAATTGTGCTGCACTGGTTTTGAACATTATGATATGAACATTATATGATAAAAGATAGAAGACATCATTTACAGCAAATACAGGCAATTTACCATAGGAAATATATGGTTTTAAAGCGTTTTAACAGTTATAGCGCCAACTATCGTCCGATCTCCATAGAATTTTTCATGCTTGTTAATGATGTTATGTCACATATGCTGACCAATTTTTGTGAAGTTCTGAGTTTTTATTTAGGATTTATAGGCTTTTTAATGTATTTTGACACGCCCGTTTTATAAATGACCCTATTACAGCCATCCAAATGCAAAAGTTCAACTTTTTTTTGATAATTATTGATCTAGAGAGTCCAGAGAATTGTCCTACACTGGTCTGGTTCCGATCGGGCAAAAAACCTAGGACTAGTTCGCAAAAGTAGGTTTTTAACATATTAATGAATAATTAATGAACAGTTTGATTGACAGCAATGGTTCTTGAGGCAAAGTTGTTCAGGATGAGGAGATCTATCAAATGATATGCATATTGTGTGGATATTTGTAACACCACGTGATTACAGAGCCGTAAAACTCGTTAGCGCCAACTAGTGGCCGATTTCTTTCAAAATTCTTACAGACCTTTAGGGCCATAAGACGAACATGCCCATTGAGTTTCGTTCCGATCGGCCTCCGTTAACCTTGTCTAATAGGTGCTCAAACTTCGTTGGCCGATGGCGGCCATGTTTTTTGAGATACGCCAATGTCCTCATACACATACATGGCACCTTGGACCAAGACACTGCATACCAATTTTCAAGTCAATCGGACTAACGGTCAGGTGGTTATAGCCTGTTTTATGTTTTTTTCATTTTATAGCGCCACCATGAGGCCAATCGTCGCGATTTTTTTACTGTGACCCCAGAGTAAGCTCATACACATGTGTACCAAGTTTGGTGAAGATACCTCATTTACATCGGGAGTTATAGCCATTTTAGTAAAATAGGCCCCTCCCACAACGTACGTTTTGGCGCCCCTTAGCGACCGTGAATCGAAATTTCCACTTTTTTTCGATAATTATTGATATTCAGTCTCCAGAGAACATTTCTGCACTAGTTTGGTTCCAATCGGGCAAAAAACCAGGGACTAGTTCGCAAAAGTAGATTTTTGACAAAATTCAAAATGGCGGAAAATCTATCATGGCGGAAATAAAATCGGAGATATACGTTTTGTTCGTCAGGCATCCAGCTTTCCAATGATATAAGACACTTGAGGCTACGCCATACGGTCTAGGAGTTATGAGCAGTTTCGCGCTTTTGGTTGTTATAGCGCCACCTATGGGCCAATCGGGGTCATAATCTCTGAACCTTTCCTCGATTTTTGTACTACCATCTGTCAAAGTTTCAAAGTTCCAGCTCTTACGGTTTGGGCTGCACGATGCGTTTTACGGCAGAATAATAATAATAATAATAATAATTAAAGCTGCAAGCAGCATTTATCGGGGTTCAAGCATTTAAGGCCTTTAAGCACATAAGCATTTAAGACATTAAGATTTATTTAGAAAGCTTTTAACCACTGAAATAATAGATGGAAAAGTCCATTTACAGCCAATACAGGCAAGCTTTTTAACAGTTATAGCGCCACCTATAGTCCGATCTCCATGATATTTTGCATGCTTGTTAATGATGTTGTGGCACATATGCTCACCAATTTTCGTGAAGTTCTGAGTTTTCGTTTAGGATTTATAGGCTTTTGAGTGCATTTTGCCACGCCCATTTTCTTTATGACCCAATATACCCATGCGCAAAATGCAAAAGTTCAACTTTTTTTTGATAATTATTGATCTAGAGTGTCCAGAGAATTGTCATAGACTGGTCTGGTTTCGATCGGGCGATAAACCTAGGACTAGTTCGTAAAAGTAGGTTTTTAACATAATTACGAATATTTAATAAACGGTTTAATTGACAGCATTAGTTCTAGAGGCAAAGTTGTTCAGCATGAGCAGATCTATCAGATGATATGCATTTTGTGACGATAAGTGTAACACCACGTGATTACAGAGCCATAAAACTCGTTAGCGCCAACTAGTGGCCGATTTCTTTCAAAACTCTTACAGACCTCTAGGGCCATGAGTCGAACATGCCCATCGAGTTTCGTTCCGATCGGCCTCCGTTAACCTTGTTTAATAGGTGCTCAAACCTCATTGGCCAATGGCGGCCATGTTTTTCGAGATATGCCAATATCCTTTTAGACATACATGGCCCCTTGGGCCAAGACACTGCATACCAAATTTCAAGTCAATCGGACTAACGGTCAGGTGTCTACATGTTTTTTTTGTTTTATAGCGCCACCATGTGGCCAATCGACGCATTTTTTTTACTGTGACCTCAGATTGACCTTCTACACATGTTTACCAAGTTTGGTGAAGTTTACTGAATTACTTCTTGAGTTATAGCCATTTTAGTAAAATAGGCTCCTCCCACAACGTTAATTTTGCACCCCCTAGCGACCGTGAATCGAAATTTCAACTTTTTTTCGATAATTATTGATCTTCAGACTCCACAGAACAATTCTGCACTGGTTTGGTTCCGATCGGGCAAAAAACCAGGGACTAGTTCGCAAAAGTAGGTTTTCGACAAAATTCAAAATGGCGGAAAATCTATCATGACGGAAATAAAATCGGAGATATACGTTTTGTTCGTCAGGCGTCCAGCTTTCCAATGATATAAGACACTTGAGTCTATGACTTACGGTCTAGGAGTTATGAGCAGTTTCGCGCTTTTGGTTGCTATAGCGCCACCTATGGGCCAATCGGGGTCATAATTTGATAACCTCTCCTCGATTTTTGTACTACCATATGGCAAAGTTTCAAAGCTCTAGCCCTTACGGTTTGGGCTGCACGATGCGTTTTACGGCAGAATAATAATAATAATAATAATAATAAAAATCAGCACAATTACAATAGGGTTTCAGCACTTCGTGCTTGAACCCCTAATAAAAATCAGCACAATTACAATAGGGTTTCAGCACTTCGTGCTTGAACCCCTAAAAATCAGCACAATTACAATAGGGTTTCAGCACTTCGTGCTTGAACCCCTAATTAAAGCTGCAAGCAGCATTTATCGGGGTTCAAGCAGTTAAGGCCTTTAAGGCATTTAAGCACAAAAGCATCAAAAGTTATTAAGATTTATTTAGCAAGCATGTAACCACTGACATAATAGATGGAAAAGACCATTTACAGCCAATACAGGCAATTTGCCATGGGATATATATGGTTTTAAAGCTTTTTAACAGTTATAGCGCCACCTATGCTCCGATCTCCATAGAATTGTTTACTGTGACCTCAAATTGAACCCATACACATGTGTACTGAGTTTGGTGAAGATATCTCATTTACTTCTTGAGTTATAGCCATTTGAGTAAAATAGGCTCCTCCCACAACGATTTGCCACATTCTAGAATTATTTAATATGATTCTAGCATGATTTACTATCATATACCATGTTCCAGAATGATTTATTAGGATTCTAGCATGATTTACCTTGATACACCTCATTTCAGTATTATTTACTATGATTTACAATGTTTCTAGCATGATTAACCACATTACTAGCAAATATGTGAAGTGTCAGTGCAAATGAGGTGATGAACACTGACAAAATATTATTGTGTTATAATAGTTAGTTATATACGTGATTTTTAGTGTGTGTCCAAGTATGAATGCAAAAGCACATGTAAAATATTTCATTATTAAGTAGAATGGCCAGCAGAGGGCAGTAGAAGACCACTTATTGGCTCACTTTCACTTTAAACCAGTTTTCTGCACTAAAGCAAACCAGTTTTTCCATGTTAACTCAATGCATGCTTACACACACACACACACACACACACACACACACACACACACACACACACACACACACAAACACACACACACACACACACACACACACATACACACGCAGCATAGTTAACCATGATTTACCATGATATACCACGTTCTAGTATTATTTACCAGGAGATAAACGACAATCTAGGATTATTTACTTTGATTTACCATGTTTCTAGCCTGATTTATCACATTACTAGCAATTATTTGAAGTGTCAGTGCAAATAAAGTGGTTAACACTGACAAAATATGATTGTGTTATAATAGTTATTGCTATATAAGTGATTTTTTTAGTGTGTATTCAAGTATGAATGCAAGCACATGTTGAAATATTTCATTAATAAGTAGAATGGCCAGCAGAGGGCAATAGAAGACCACTTATTGGCTCACTTTCACTTTAAACCAGTTTTCTGCACTAAAGCAAACCAGTTTATCCATGTTAACTCAATGCATGCTTACACACACACACACACACACACACACACACACACACACACACACACACACACACACACACAGCATAGTTAACCATGATTTACCATGATTTACCACATTACTAGCAATTATTTGAAGTGTCAGTGCAAATAAAGTGATTAACACTGACAAAATATGATTATGTTATAATAGTTATTGCTATATAAGTGATTTTTAGTGTGTATTCAAGTATAAATGCAAGCACATGTGGAAAAATTTAATTAAGTAGAATGGCCAGCAGAGGGCAGTAGAAGACCACTTATTGGCTCACTTTCACTTTAAACCTCATGATTTTGACCAGTTTTCTGCACTAAAGCAAACCAGTGTTTCCATGTTAACTCAATAATGCATACTTGCTACATATGCTACACACAATAATGCTACACACACACACACACACACACACACACACACACACACACACACACAAATGTTTCAGTGATATTGGTGTCACATTCACCTTCATCACATTCACCTTCTGTCTTCATCACATTCACCATCTGTCGTCATCACCTGCACCTGCTCCTCATCACCCTCCTCATCATCACCTGCTCCTCATCATCATAACCGTCACCTGTTGTCCTTGTCTTGATCTGTGTATTTAAGTTCCCCTCTCATCCATTATCATTGTCGGTTATTGTTTGTTCACTAGCACTCTGTTATGTTTGTTTTCATGTTGGAAAATAAAACCTTTGTTATATTTGTACCACACACACACACACACACACACACACACACACACACACACACACACACACACACACACACACACACACACCATCATTTATCATGATTTACCATGGCTGATACCAATACCAATATGAGAAAATGACTATTTTAAACAGCAGGGGGCAGTAAAATACCACTTATTGGCTTAACATGCCATTAATTCATATCATTTTCACCTTTTTAACTGTTATAGAGGCAAATTTTGTCCGATCTGTCTGAAAATGTTCATGCTTGTTCAGGGTGATATTTCACACGTTCTGACTTGTTTTTAAGAAGGTCTGAGCATTGATTAAAGAGATATAGGCTTTCGGGGACACTTGGTAAAGGCCAGATTTTGAAGTGAACCTATTATAGCTATCCAAATGAAGTAGTTCAACTTTTTCTGACAATTATTGATCTAGTGAGTCCAGAGAATTGTATTGCACTAGTTTTGAACATTATGATATGAAAATTATATGATCAGAGATGGAAAAGACCATTTACAGCCAATACAGGCAGTTTACCATAGGAAATATATGATTTTAAAGCTTTTTAACAGTTATAGCGCCACCTATCGTCCGATCTCCATAGAATTTTTCATGCTTGTTAATGATGTTATGTCACATATGCTGACCAATTTTTGTGAAGTTCTGAGTTTTTATTTAGGATTTATAGGCTTTTTAATGTATTTTGACACGCCCATTTTATAAATTACCCTATTACAGCCATCCACATGCAAAAGTTCAACTTTTTTTTGATAATTATTGATCTAGAGAGTCCAGAGAATTGTCCTAGACTGGTCTGGTTCCGATCGGGCAAAAAACCTAGGACTAGTTCGCAAAAGTAGGTTTTTAACATATTAATGAATAATTAATGAACAGTTTGATTGACAGCAATGGTTCTTGAGGCAAAGTTGTTCAGGATGAGGAGATCTATCAAATGATATGCATATTGTGTGGATATTTGTAACACCACGTGATTACAGAGCCGTAAAACTCGTTAGCGCCAACTAGTGGCCGATTTCTTTCAAAATTCTTACAGACCTTTAGGGCCATGAGCCGAACATGCCCATTGAGTTTCGTTCCGATCGGCCTCCGTTAACCTTGTCTAATAGGTGCTCAAACTTCGTTGGCCAATGGCGGCCATGTTTTTTGAGATACGCCAATGTCCTCATAGACATACATGGCACCTTAGACCAAGACACTGCATACCAATTTTCAAGTCAATCGGACTAACGGTCAGGTGGTTATAGCCTGTTTTAAGTTTTTTTCATTTTATAGCGCCACCATGTGGCCAATCGTCGCGATTTTTTTACTGTGACCCCAGAGTAAGCTCATACACATGTGTACCAAGTTTGGTGAAGATACCTCATTTACATCGGGAGTTATAGCCATTTTAGTAAAATAGGCCCCTCCCACAACGTACGTTTTGGCGCCCCTTAGCGACCGTGAATCGAAATTTCCACTTTTTTTCGATAATTATTGATAATCAGTCTCCAGAGAACATTTCTGCACTAGTTTGGTTCCAATCGGGCAAAAAACCAGGGACTAGTTCGCAAAAGTAGATTTTTGACAAAATTCAAAATGGCGGAAAATCTATCATGGCGGAAATGAAATCGGAGATATACGTTTTGTTTGTCAGGCGTCCAGCTTTCCAATGATATAAGACACTTGAGTCTACGACATACGGTGTAGGAGTTATGAGCAGTTTCGCGCTTTTGGTTGTTATAGCGCCACCTATGGGCCAATCGGGGTCATAATCTCTGAACCTTTCCTCGATTTTTGTACTACCATCTGTCAAAGTTTCAAAGTTCCAGCTCTTACGGTTTGGGCTGCACGATGCGTTTTACGGCGGAATAATAATAATAACAAGCAGCATTTATCGGGGTTCAAGCATTTAAGGCCTTTAGGCACATAAGCATTTAAGACATTAAGATTTATTTAGAAAGCTTTTAACCACTGAAATAATAGATGGAAAAGTCCATTTACAGCCAATACAGGCAATTTACCATAGGAAATATGTGTTTTTTAAAGCTTTTTAACAGTTATAGCACCATCTATAGTCCGATCTCCATGAAATTTTGCATGCTTGTTAATGATGTTATGGCACATAAGCTCACCAATTTTCGTGAAGTTCTGAGTTTTCGTTTAGGATTTATAGGCTTTTGAGTGCATTTTGCCACGCCCATTTTCTTTATGACCCAATATACCCATGCGAAAAATGCAAAAGTTCAACTTTTTTTTGATAATTATTGATCTTGAGAGTCCATAGAATTGTCCTAGATTCGTTTGGTTCTGATCGGGCGAAAAACCTAGGACTAGTTCGCAAAAGTAGGTTTTTAACATAATTACGAATATTTAATGAACGGTTTGATTGACAGCAATGGTTCTTGAGGCAAAGTTGTTCAACAAGAGGAGATCTATCAAATGGTATGCATTTTGTGACAATAAGTGTAACACCACGTGATTACAGAGCCATAAAACTCGTTAGCGCCAACTAGTGGCCGATTTCTTTTAAAATTCTTACAGACCTCTAGGGCCATGAGTCGAACATGCCCACCGAGTTTCGTTCCGATAGGCCTCCGTTAACCTTGTCTAATAGGTGCTCAAACTTCATTGGCCGATGGCGGCCATGTTTTTTGAGATACACCAATGTCCTCATAGACATACATGGCACCTTGGACCAAGACACTGCATACCAATTTTCAAGTCAATCGGACTAACGGTCAGGTGGTTATAGCCTGTTTTATGTTTTTTTCATGTTATAGCGCCACCATGTGACCAATCGCCGCGATTTTTTTACCGTGACCTCATATTGACGTCTTACACATGTGTACCAGGTTTGGTTAAAATACCTCTTTTACTTCTGGAGTTATAGCCATTTTAGTAAAATAGGCTCCTCCCACAACGTTAATTTTGCACCCCCTAGCGACCGTGAATCGAAATTTCAACTTTTTTTTGATAATTATTGATATTCAGACTCCAGAGAACAATTCTGCACTGGTTTGGTTCCGATCGGGCAAAAAACCAGGGACTAGTTCGCAAAAGTAGATTTTCGACAAAATTCAAAATGGCGGAAAATCTATCATGGCGGAAATAAAATCGGAGATATACGTTTTGTTCGTCAGGCGTCCAGCTTTCCAATGATATAAGACACTTGAGTCTATGACTTACGGTCTAGGAGTTATGAGCAGTTTCGCGCTTTTGGTTGCTATAGCGCCACCTATGGGCCAATCGGGGTCATAATTTGATAACCTCTCCTCGATTTTTGTACTACCATATGGCAAAGTTTCAAAGCTCTAGCCCTTACGGTTTGGGCTGCACGATGCGTTTTACGGCAGAATAATAATAATAATAATAATAATAAAAATCAGCACAATTACAATAGGGTTTCAGCACTTCGTGCTTGAACCCCTAATAATAATTAAAGCTGCAAGCAGCATTTATCGGGGTTCAAGCATTTAAGGCCTTTAAGCACATAAGCATTTAAGACATTAAGTTTTATTTAGAAAGCTTTTAACCACTGAAATAATAGATGGAAAAGTCCATTTACAGCCATTGCAGGCAATTTACCATAGGAAATATATGGTTTTAAAGCTTTTTAACAGTTATAGCGCCACCTTTGGTCCGATCTCCATAAAATTTGGCATGCTTGTTAATGATGTTATTTCACATATGTTCACCAATTTTTGTGAAGTTCTGAGTTTTTATTTATGATTTATAGGTTTTTTTATTTATTTTGCCCCGCCCATTTTATAAATGACCCTATTACAGCCATCCAAATGCAAAAGTTCAAGTTTTTTTTGATAATTATTGATCTAGAGAGTCCAGAGAATTGTCCTAGACTGGTCTGGTTCCGATCGGGCGAAAAACCAGGGACTAGTTCGCAAAAGTAGGTTTTTGACATAATTACAAATATTTAATGAACGGTTTGATTGACAGCAATAGTTCTTGAGGCAAAGTTGTTCAGCATGAGCAGATCTATCAAATGATATGCATTTTGTGACAATAAGTGTAACACCACGTGATTACAGAGCCATTAAACTCGTTAGCGCCAACTAGTGGCCGATTTCTTTCAAAATTCTTACAGACCTCTAGGGGCTTGAGCCGAACATGCCCACTGAGTTTCGTTCTGATTGGCCTCCGTTAACCTTGTCTAATAGGTGCTCAAACTTCATTGGCCGATGGCGGCCATGTTTTTCGAGATACACCAATGTCCTCATAGACATACATGGCACCTTGGACCAAGACACTGCATACCAATTTTCAAGTCAATCGGACAAACGGTCAGGTGGTTATAGCCTGTTTTATGTTTTTTTAATGTTATAGCGCCACCATGTGGCTAATCACCGCGATTTCTTTACTGTGACCTTAGATTGACCTCTTACACATGTGTACCAAGTTTGGTGAAGATAACTCATTTACTTCTGGAGTTATAGCCATTTTAGTAAAACTAGCTCCGCCTCCTTCGAACGTTTTGGCGCCCCTTAGCGACCGTGAATCAAAATTTAAACTTTTTTTTAATAATTATTGATCGTCAGACTCCAGAGAACATTTCTGCACTTGTTTGGTTCCGATCGGACAAAAAACCTAGGACTAGTTCGCAAAAGTAGGTTTTGGACAAAATCCAAAATGGCGGAAAATTTGCATACCGGAAAGGAAATCCTTGAGGCCTTTTTTGTTCGGCTTGAGCCAAGGATTCCAATGATATAAGACACTTGAGTCTGTGACAAAGGGTTGGTGAGATTTAAGCAAAAATATGCCATTTTTTTGGTTTTTGCACTGTAGCGCCACCTATTGGCCAATCTGGCTCATATTTTGATAACCTCTCCTCGATTTTTGTACTACCGTATGGCAAAGTTTCAAGTCTCTAGCACTTACGGTTTGGGCTGCACGATGCGTTTTACGGCAGAAGAAAAATAATAATAATAAAAATCCTTACAATTACAATAGGGTTTCAGCACTTTGTGCTTGAACCCCTAATAAAAATCAGCACAATTACAATAGGGTTTCAGCACTTCGTGCTTGAACCCCTAATTAAAGCTGCAAGCAGCATTTATCGGGGTTCAAGCATTTAAGGCCTTTAAGCACATAAGCATTTAAGATATTAAGTTTTATTTAGAAAGCTTTTAACCACTGAAATAATAGATGGAAAAGTCCATTTACAGCCAATACAGGCAATTTACCATAGGAAATATATGGTTTTCAAACCTTTTTAACAGTTATAGCGCCACCTATGGTCCGATCAACATGAAATTTGGCATGCTTGTTTAGAATATTATGGCACATATGCTCACCAATTTTCGTGAAGTTCTGAGTTTTCGTTTAGGATTTATAAGCTTTTGAGTGCATTTTGCCACGCCCATTTTCTTTATGACCCAATTATAGCCATACGAAAAATTCAAAAGTTCAACTTTTTTTCGATAATTATTGATCAGGAGAGTCCAGAGAATTGTCCTAGACTGGTCTGGTTCCGATCGGGCGAAAAACCAGGGACTAGTTCGCAAAAGTAGGTTTTTAACATATTCGCGAATAATTAATGAACGATTTGATTGACAGCAATG
The DNA here is from genome assembly GCF_964197995.2 of Scardinius erythrophthalmus. NCBI lineage: Eukaryota > Metazoa > Chordata > Actinopteri > Cypriniformes > Leuciscidae > Scardinius > Scardinius erythrophthalmus. The sequence goes on from NW_028296536.1 coordinate 288,393, forward strand.
GTTCTTGAGGCAATGTTGTTCAGCATGAGCAGATCTATCAAATGATATGCATTTTGTGACAATAAGTGTAACACCACGTGATTACAGAGCCGTAAAACTCGTTAGCGCCAACTAGTGGCCGATTTCTTTCAAAATTCTTACAGACCTCTAGGGCTATGAGTTGAACATGCCCATCGAGTTTCGTTCCGATCGGCCTCCGTTAACCTTGTCTAATAGGTGCTCAAACTTCATTGGCCGATGGCGGCCATGTTTTTTGAGATACACCAATGTCCTCATAGACATACATGACACCTTGGGCCAAGACACTGCATACCAATTTTCAAGTCAATCGGACTAACAGTCAGGTGGTTAAAGCCTGTTTTATGTTTTTTTCATGTTAGAGCGCCACCATGTGGCCAATCGCCGCGATTTTTTTACTGTGACCTCAGATTGACCTCTTACACATGTGTACCGAGTTTGGTGAAGATACCTCATTTACTTCTGGAGTTATAGCCATTTTAGTAAAATAGGCCCCTCCCACAACGTACGTTTTGGCGCCCCTTAGCGTCCGTGAATCGAAATTTCGACTTTTTTTCGATAATTATTGATATTCAGACTCCAGAGAACATTTCTGTACTGGTTTGGTTCCGATTGGGCGAAAAACCTAGGACTAGTTCGCAAAAGTAGGTTTTTGGCAAAATTCAAAATGGCGGAAAATCTATCATGGCGGAAATGAAATCGGAGATATACGTTTTGTTCGTCAGGCATCCAGCTTTCCAATGATATAAGACACTTGAGTCTACGACATACGGTCTAGGAGTTCTGAGCAGTTTCGCGCTTTTGGTCGCTGTAGCGCCACCTATGGGCCGATTTGGCTAAGTCCGTGTATCTGAGTAGCGAGCAATACTACTACCATTTGACCAAGTATCACGTCTCTAGGCCTTACGGTTTTGGCTGCACGATGCGTTTTAGGGAATAATAATAATAATTAAAGCTGCAAGCAGCATTTATCGGGGTTCAAGCATTTAAGGCCTTTAGGCACATAAGCATTTAAGACATTAAGATTTATTTAGAAAGCTTTTAACCACTGAAATAATAGATGGAAAAGTCCATTTACAGCCAATACAGGCAATTTACCATAGGAAATATGTGTTTTTTAAAGCTTTTTAACAGTTATAGCACCATCTATAGTCCGATCTCCATGAAATTTTGCATGCTTGTTAATGATGTTATGGCACATAAGCTCACCAATTTTCGTGAAGTTCTGAGTTTTTGTTTAGGATTTATAGGCTTTTGAGTGCATTTTGCCACGCCCATTTTCTTTATGACCCAATATACCCATGCGAAAAATGCAAAAGTTCAACTTTTTTTTGATAATTATTGATCTTGAGAGTCCATAGAATTGTCCTAGACTCGTTTGGTTCTGATCGGGCGAAAAACCTAGGACTAGTTCGCAAAAGTAGGTTTTTAACATAATTACGAATATTTAATGAACGGTTTGATTGACAGCAATGGTTCTTGAGGCAAAGTTGTTCAACAAGAGGAGATCTATCAAATGGTATGCATTTTGTGACAATAAGTGTAACACCACGTGATTACAGAGCCATAAAACTCGTTAGCGCCAACTAGTGGCCGATTTCTTTTAAAATTCTTACAGACCTCTAGGGCCATGAGTCGAACATGCCCACCGAGTTTCGTTCCGATAGGCCTCCGTTAACCTTGTCTAATAGGTGCTCAAACTTCATTGGCCGATGGCGGCCATGTTTTTTGAGATACACCAATGTCCTCATAGACATACATGGCACCTTGGACCAAGACACTGCATACCAATTTTCAAGTCAATCGGACTAACGGTCAGGTGGTTATAGCCTGTTTTATGTTTTTTTCATGTTATAGCGCCACCATGTGACCAATCGCCGCGATTTTTTTACCGTGACCTCATATTGACGTCTTACACATGTGTACCAGGTTTGGTTAAAATACCTCTTTTACTTCTGGAGTTATAGCCATTTTAGTAAAATAGGCTCCTCCCACAACGTTAATTTTGCACCCCCTAGCGACCGTGAATCGAAATTTCAACTTTTTTTTGATAATTATTGATATTCAGACTCCAGAGAACAATTCTGCACTGGTTTGGTTCCGATCGGGCAAAAAACCAGGGACTAGTTCGCAAAAGTAGATTTTCGACAAAATTCAAAATGGCGGAAAATCTATCATGGCGGAAATAAAATCGGAGATATACATTTTGTTCGTCAGGCGTCCAGCTTTCCAATGATATAAGACACTTGAGTCTATGACTTACGGTCTAGGAGTTATGAGCAGTTTCGCGCTTTTGGTTGCTATAGCGCCACCTATGGGCCAATCGGGGTCATAATTTGATAACCTCTCCTCGATTTTTGTACTACCATATGGCAAAGTTTCAAAGCTCTAGCCCTTACGGTTTGGGCTGCACGATGCGTTTTACGGCAGAATAATAATAATAATTAAAGCTGCAAGCAGCATTTATCGGGGTTCAAGCAGTTAAGGCCTTTAAGGCCTTTAAGCACAAAAACATCAAAAGACATCAAGTTTTATTTAGCAAGCAGGTAACCACTGACATCATAGATGGAAAATACCATGTTTTAGCATGATTTACCATGATTTACCATGATTTACCCTGTTCTAGCATAGTTGACCATGAATTTATCTTAGTTTACCTTGATTTACCATATTCTAGCATGATTTACCATGATATACCACACTGTAGCATGATTTACCATAGTTTATCATGATTTACCATGGTTTACCATGATTTACCATGGTTTACCATGATTTACCCTGTTCTAGCATAGTTTACCATGAATTTATCTTAGTTTACCTTGATTTACCATGTTCTAGCATGATTTACCATGATATACCACATTCTAGCATGATTTACCATGGTTTACCATTATTTACCCTGTTCTAGCATGATTTACCATAATATACCACGTTCTAGAATGATTTATCAGGATTCTAGCATGATTTACCTTGATACACCACATTTTAGATTTATTTACTATGATTTACCATGTTTCTAGCGTGATTTACCATGATTTACAACACGTGAAGTGTCAGTGCAAATGAAGTGATAAACACTGACAAAATATGATTTTGTTATAATAGTTATTGTTATATAAGTGATTTTATAAGTGTCTAGAGTGACGCAAAATCACCTGTGAAAAGACTTCATTAATAAGTAGAATGGCCAGCAGAGGGCACTAGAAGACCACTTATTGGCTCAGTTTCACTTTAAATTTCATTATTTTCACCAGTTTTCTCCACTAAAGCTAAACACGGAATGGTTGCAGGAAGGCACGCGGAGACAAGGATGAACATACAAGATGCAGGTTTAATAGGAATTAAACTCAGGATATCGGAACAGGCAGCAACACACTCTAATTACAGCATAGAACTGACAAAGAACAAGGCAACACTCAGGGCTTAAATACATGGGAGAACTGATCAGGGAAACAAGACACAGCTGACAAGACTAACGAGGAAACAGGTGTGACAGATGCACTAAATGACAGTTACCGTGGAAACCAAGGAGTGGCGGGAAAACAGAACAAAGGAAGACATGTGATCAGAGACAACAATACTCAGACAGAACACAACTGTGACAAAAGCAAACCAGTTTTACCATTTTAACTTAATGCATGCTTACACACACACACACACACACACACACACACACACACACACACACACACACACACACACACAAAGACAAATGTTGTTGTTGTTGTTTTTTCAATGCTATTGGGATATGTCATTATGAAAATATATTTGAATGGTCAATAAACATTTCACAAAGTCTTTGTAAGCTATTAATCAGACGATTCAGAATTTATTCAGAAACCTAAGACTACACACACACATTATGTTGTAGATACAGACATTTGAACTATATGATGTGATCAAACTGTCAGTACTAATACTTTAACAGATAGATTTTGACTAAATGTAATTGTAAATGTTAAAATAGGGATTTTATAAAGTCTAAATATAAATTATAGAACAATATGACAAAATTCCTATTTTAAACAGCAGGGGGCAGTAAAATACCACTTATTGGCTTAACATGCCATTATATTCACCTTTTTAACTGTTATAGAGGCAAATTTTGTCCGATCTGTCTGAAAATTTTCATGCATGTTTAGAGTGATATTTCACATGTTCTGACTTGTTTTTAAGAAGGTCTGAGTAATTCATTAAAGAGATATAGGCTTTCGGGGACACTTGGTAAAGGCTACATTATGAAGTGAACCTATTATAGCTATCCAAATGAAGTAGTTCAACTTTTTCTGACAATTATTGATCTAGTGAGTCCAAATAATTGTATTGCACTAGTTTTGAACATTATGATATGAAAATTATATGATCAGAGATGGAAAAGACCATTTACAGCCAATACAGGCAGTTTACCATAGGAAATATATGGTTTTAAAGCTTTTTAACAGTTACAGCGCCACCTATCGTCCGATCTCCATAAAATTTTGCATGCTTGTTAAAGATGTTATGTCACATACGCTGACCAATTTTTGTGAAGTTCTGCATTTTCATTTATGATTTATAGGCTTTTGACTGTATTTTGCCACGCCCATTTTATAAATGACCCTATTACAGCCATCCAAATGCAAAAGTTCAACTTTTTTTTGATAATTATTGATCTAGAGAGTCCAGAGAATTGTCCTAGACTGGTCTGGTTCCGATCGGGTGAAAAACCTAGGACTAGTTCGCAAAAGTAGGTTTTAGACATATTCGTGAATATTTAATGAACGGTTTGATTGACAGCAATGGTTCTTGAGGCAAAGTTGTTCAGCATGAGCAGATCTATCAAATGATATGCATATTGTGTGGATGAGTGTAACACCACGTGATTACAGAGCCATAAAACTCGTTAGCGCCAACTAGTGGCCGATTTGTTTCAAAATTCTTACAGACCTCTAGGGCCATAAGACGAACATGCCCATCGAGTTTCGTTCCGATCGGCCTCCGTTAACCTTGTCTAATCGGTGCTAAAACTTCATTGGCCGATGGCGGCCATGTTTTTTGAGATACGCCAATGTCCTCATAGACATACATGGCACCTTGGACCAAGACACTGCATACCAATTTTCAAGTCAATCGGACTAACGGTCAGGTGGTTATAGCCTGTTTTATGTTTTTTTCATGTTATAGCGCCACCATGTGGCCAATCTCCGCGATTTTTTTACCGTGACCTCAGATTGACCTCTTACACATGTGTACCAAGTTTGGTGAAAATACCTCTTTTACTTCTGGAGTTATAGCCATTTTAGTAAAATAGGCTCCTCCCACAACGTTAATTTTGCACCCCCTAGCGACCGTGAATCGAAATTTCAACTTTTTTTTGATAATTATTGATATTCAGACTCCAGAGAACAATTCTGCACTGGTTTGGTTCCGATCGGGCAAAAAACCAGGGACTAGTTCGCAAAAGTAGATTTTTGACAAAATTCAAAATGGCGGAAAATCTATCATGGCGGAAATAAAATCGGAGATATACGTTTTGTTCGTCAGGCGTCCAGCTTTCCAATGATATAAGACACTTGAGTCTATGACTTACGGTCTAGGAGTTATGAGCAGTTTTGCGCTTTTGGTTGCTATAGCGCCACCTATGGGCCAATCGGGGTCATAATTTGATAACCTCTCCTCGATTTTTGTACTACCATATGGCAAAGTTTCAAAGCTCTAGCCCTTACGGTTTGGGCTGCACGATGCGTTTTACGGCAGAATAATAATAATAATTAAAGCTGCAAGCAGCATTTATCGGGGTTCAAGCAGTTAAGGCCTTTAAGGCATTTAAGCACAAAAGCATCAAAAGTTATTAAGATTTATTTAGCAAGCATGTAACCACTGACATAATAGATGGAAAAGACCATTTACAGCCAATACAGGCAATTTGCCATGGGATATATATGGTTTTAAAGCTTTTTAACAGTTATAGCGCCACCTATGCTCCGATCTCCATAGAATTGTTTACTGTGACCTCAAATTGAACCCATACACATGTGTACTGAGTTTGGTGAAGATATCTCATTTACTTCTTGAGTTATAGCCATTTGAGTAAAATAGGCTCCTCCCACAACGATTTGCCACATTCTAGAATTATTTAATATGATTCTAGCATGATTTACTATCATATACCATGTTCCAGAATGATTTATTAGGATTCTAGCATGATTTACCTTGATACACCTCATTTCAGTATTATTTACTATGATTTACAATGTTTCTAGCATGATTAACCACATTACTAGCAAATATGTGAAGTGTCAGTGCAAATGAGGTGATGAACACTGACAAAATATTATTGTGTTATAATAGTTAGTTATATACGTGATTTTTAGTGTGTGTCCAAGTATGAATGCAAAAGCACATGTAAAATATTTCATTATTAAGTAGACTGGCCAGCAGAGGGCAGTAGAAGACCACTTATTGGCTCACTTTCACTTTAAACCAGTTTTCTGCACTAAAGCAAACCAGTTTTTCCATGTTAACTCAATGCATGCTTACACACACACACACACACACACACACACACACACACACACACACACACACACACACACACACAACACACACACACACACACACACACACACACACACACACACACACACACACACACACACACATACACACACAGCATAGTTAACCATGATTTACCATGATATACCACGTTCTAGTATTATTTACCAGGAGATAAACGACAATCTAGGATTATTTACTTTGATTTACCATGTTTCTAGCCTGATTTATCACATTACTAGCAATTATTTGAAGTGTCAGTGCAAATAAAGTGGTTAACACTGACAAAATATGATTGTGTTATAATAGTTATTGCTATATAAGTGATTTTTTTAGTGTGTATTCAAGTATGAATGCAAGCACATGTTGAAATATTTCATTAATAAGTAGAATGGCCAGCAGAGGGCAGTAGAAGACCACTTATTGGCTCACTTTCACTTTAAACCAGTTTTCTGCACTAAAGCAAACCAGTTTATCCATGTTAACTCAATGCATGCTTACACACACACACACACACACACACAGCATAGTTAACCATGATTTACCATGATTTACCACATTACTAGCAATTATTTGAAGTGTCAGTGCAAATAAAGTGATTAACACTGACAAAATATGATTGTTATAATAGTTATTGCTATATAAGTGATTTTTAGTGTGTATTCAAGTATAAATGCAAGCACATGTGGAAAAATTTAATTAATAAGTAGAATGGCCAGCAGAGGGCAGTAGAAGACCACTTATTGGCTCACTTTCACTTTAAACCTCATGATTTTGACCAGTTTTCTGCACTAAAGCAAACCAGTGTTTCCATGTTAACTCAATAATGCATACTTGCTACATATGCTACACACAATAATGCTACACACACACACACACACACACACACACACACACACACACAAATGTTTCAGTGATATTGGTGTCACATTCACCTTCATCACATTCACCTTTTGTCTTCATCACATTCACCATCTGTCGTCATCACCTGCACCTGCTCCTCATCACCCTCCTCGTCATCACCTGCTCCTCATCATCATAACCGTCACCTGTTGTCCTTGTCTTGATCTGTGTATTTAAGTTCCCCTCTCATCCATTATCATTGTCGGTTATTGTTTGTGCACTAGCACTCTGTTATGTTTGTTTTCATGTTGGAAAATAAAACCTTTGTTATATTTGTACCACACACACACACACACACACACACACACACACACACACACACACACACACACACACACACACACACACACACACACACACCATCATTTATCATGATTTACCATGGCTGATACCAATACCAATATGAGAAAATGACTATTTTAAACAGCAGGGGGCAGTAAAATACCACTTATTGGCTTAACATGCCATTAATTCATATCATTTTCACCTTTTTAACTGTTATAGAGGCAAATTTTGTCCGATCTGTCTGAAAATTTTCATGCTTGTTCAGGGTGATATTTCACACGTTCTGACTTGTTTTTAAGAAGGTCTGAGCATTGATTAAAGAGATATAGGCTTTCGGGGACACTTGGTAAAGGCCAGATTTTGAAGTGAACCTATTATAGCTATCCAAATGAAGTAGTTCAACTTTTTCTGACAATTATTGATCTAGTGAGTCCAGAGAATTGTATTGCACTAGTTTTGAACATTATGATATGAAAATTATATGATCAGAGATGGAAAAGACCATTTACAGCCAATACAGGCAGTTTACCATAGGAAATATATGATTTTAAAGCTTTTTAACAGTTATAGCGCCACCTATCGTCCGATCTCCATAGAATTTTTCATGCTTGTTAATGATGTTATGTCACATATGCTTACCAATTTTTGTGAAGTTCTGAGTTTTTATTTAGGATTTATAGGCTTTTTAATGTATTTTGACACGCCCATTTTATAAATTACCCTATTACAGCCATCCAAATGCAAAAGTTCAACTTTTTTTTGATAATTATTGATCTAGAGAGTCCAGAGAATTGTCCTAGACTGGTCTGGTTCCGATCGGGCAAAAAACCTAGGACTAGTTCGCAAAAGTAGGTTTTTAACATATTAATGAATAATTAATGAACAGTTTGATTGACAGCAATGGTTCTTGAGGCAAAGTTGTTCAGGATGAGGAGATCTATCAAATGATATGCATATTGTGTGGATATTTGTAACACCACGTGATTACAGAGCCGTAAAACTCGTTAGCGCCAACTAGTGGCCGATTTCTTTCAAAATTCTTACAGACCTTTAGGGCCATGAGCCGAACATGCCCATTGAGTTTCGTTCCGATCGGCCTCCGTTAACCTTGTCTAATAGGTGCTCAAACTTCGTTGGCCAATGGCGGCCATGTTTTTTGAGATACGCCAATGTCCTCATACACATACATGGCACCTTGGACCAAGACACTGCATACCAATTTTCAAGTCAATCGAACTAACGGTCAGGTGGTTATAGCCTGTTTTATGTTTTTTTCATTTTATAGCGCCACCATGAGGCCAATCGTCGCGATTTTTTTACTGTGACCCCAGAGTAAGCTCATACACATGTGTACCAAGTTTGGTGAAGATACCTCATTTACATCGGGAGTTATAGCCATTTTAGTAAAATAGGCCCCTCCCACAACGTACGTTTTGGCGCCCCTTAGCGACCGTGAATCGAAATTTCCACTTTTTTTCGATAATTATTGATATTCAGTCTCCAGAGAACATTTCTGCACTAGTTTGGTTCCAATCGGGCAAAAAACCAGGGACTAGTTCGCAAAAGTAGATTTTTGACAAAATTCAAAATGGCGGAAAATCTATCATGGCGGAAATGAAATCGGAGATATACGTTTTGTTCGTCAGGCGTCCAGCTTTCCAATGATATAAGACACTTGAGTCTACGACATACGGTCTAGGAGTTATGAGCAGGTTCGCGCTTTTGGTTGTTATAGCGCCACCTATGGGCCAATCGGGGTCATAATCTCTGAACCTTTCCTCGATTTTTGTACTACCATCTGTCAAAGTTTCAAAGTTCCAGCTCTTACGGTTTGGGCTGCACGATGCGTTTTACGGCAGAATAATAATAATAATAATAATAATAAAAATCAGCACAATTACAATAGGGTTTCAGCACTTCGTGCTTGAACCCCTAATAATAATAATTAAAGCTGCAAGCAGCATTTATCGGGGTTCAAGCATTTAAGGCCTTTAGGCACATAAGCATTTAAGACATTAAGATTTATTTAGAAAGCTTTTAACCACTGAAATAATAGATGGAAAAGTCCATTTACAGCCAATACAGGCAATTTACCATAGGAAATATGTGTTTTTTAAAGCTTTTTAACAGTTATAGCACCATCTATAGTCCGATCTCCATGAAATTTTGCATGCTTGTTAATGATGTTATGGCACATAAGCTCACCAATTTTCGTGAAGTTCTGAGTTTTTGTTTAGGATTTATAGGCTTTTGAGTGCATTTTGCCACGCCCATTTTCTTTATGACCCAATATACCCATGCGAAAAATGCAAAAGTTCAACTTTTTTTTGATAATTATTGATCTTGAGAGTCCATAGAATTGTCCTAGACTCGTTTGGTTCTGATCGGGCGAAAAACCTAGGACTAGTTCGCAAAAGTAGGTTTTTAACATAATTACGAATATTTAATGAACGGTTTGATTGACAGCAATGGTTCTTGAGGCAAAGTTGTTCAACAAGAGGAGATCTATCAAATGGTATGCATTTTGTGACAATAAGTGTAACACCACGTGATTACAGAGCCATAAAACTCGTTAGCGCCAACTAGTGGCCGATTTCTTTTAAAATTCTTACAGACCTCTAGGGCCATGAGTCGAACATGCCCACCGAGTTTCGTTCCGATAGGCCTCCGTTAACCTTGTCTAATAGGTGCTCAAACTTCATTGGCCGATGGCGGCCATGTTTTTTGAGATACACCAATGTCCTCATAGACATACATGGCACCTTGGACCAAGACACTGCATACCAATTTTCAAGTCAATCGGACTAACGGTCAGGTGGTTATAGCCTGTTTTATGTTTTTTTCATGTTATAGCGCCACCATGTGACCAATCGCCGCGATTTTTTTACCGTGACCTCATATTGACGTCTTACACATGTGTACCAGGTTTGGTTAAAATACCTCTTTTACTTCTGGAGTTATAGCCATTTTAGTAAAATAGGCTCCTCCCACAACGTTAATTTTGCACCCCCTAGCGACCGTGAATCGAAATTTCAACTTTTTTTTGATAATTATTGATATTCAGACTCCACAGAACAATTCTGCACTGGTTTGGTTCCGATCGGGCAAAAAACCAGGGACTAGTTCGCAAAAGTAGATTTTCAACAAAATTCAAAATGGCGGAAAATCTATCATGGCGGAAATAAAATCGGAGATATACGTTTTGTTCGTCAGGCGTCCAGCTTTCCAATGATATAAGACACTTGAGTCTATGACTTACGGTCTAGGAGTTATGAGCAGTTTCGCGCTTTTGGTTGCTATAGCGCCACCTATGGGCCAATCGGGGTCATAATTTGATAACCTCTCCTCGATTTTTGTACTACCATATGGCAAAGTTTCAAAGCTCTAGCCCTTACGGTTTGGGCTGCACGATGCGTTTTACGGCAGAATAATAATAATAATAATAATAATAAAAATCAGCACAATTACAATAGGGTTTCAGCACTTCGTGCTTGAACCCCTAATTAAAGCTGCAAGCAGCATTTAGCGGGGTTCAAGCATTTAGGGTCTTTAAGCACATAAGGCAGTTTAGTGAGTTGTCTGAGTTTTTGTTTAGGATTTACAGGCTTTTGAGTGTTTTTTGCCATACCCATTTTCTAAATGATCCTGTTATGGCTACCCAATGGGTAAAGTTAAAGTTTTTTATATAATTAATAATCTAGAGCTTCCAGAGAATTGTACTGCACTGGTATATTTCCGATCGGGCGAAAACCTAGGACTAGTTTGCAAAAGTAGGTTTTTAACATAATCGCAAGTATTTAATGAACAAATTGATTGACAGTAGTAGTTCTTGAGGCAAAGTTGTTCAGTATGAGGAGATCTATCAAATGATATGCATCACGTGATTACATAGCCGTAAAACCTGTTAGCGTCAACTAGTGGCTGATTTTTCAAAATTCTTACAGACCTCTAGGGCCACGAATCGAACATGCCCACCGAGTTTCGTTCTGATCGGCCTCCGTTAAGAGTAAACTAACAGCTTTGAATTAAAATGGTGAGGTATCCTGTTGTAAACATCAACCATGCCTGTTGACAGTTCTCTTTTGTGGGAAGGGAATGAAAAGTTCTCAAATCCGCAGCACAGCCTCAGACATAACATTTATATCCATGATCTGCCATTTTCACTATTGTCCTTGCTTGCTTCTTCACAATACCTGCAGATCTTCTGATGATTCGGCTGTGCAGGTCCACATTAACACTGCCTGGCCTAGAACATGGACTGGAAAATGCAAATTTGGGGGGTATAAATATTAATGATCCTGACTCCAACGTCACAGTCGGTGTTATGGTGGGATTCACTCATTTTTCAGCGGTCTTTTGCAAACAAGAGATTTACACATGAAGGAGGAAACAATGGTGTTTGAGGCTCACGGTATGTCAGTTCCATGTCCAGAACTCTTATCATTCAACTATGCCAAGATAAATACAGTTTTCAATTGTATGGCACCTTTAAAATAGATGATTAGTAATATAATGCTTACTTGGAGTCTGAAATGGCTTTAACAAAAGAAGAAAAATATTCTTAGATTTCTGTTCATTCTAATCATGTACAAATAAAGTAGCACAATAAGATTACATTTATTTGAATGCATTAGTGAGTGTGTGATTGTGCTGTGTGTGCAGCGTGTCAATACTAAAAATGAAGGTTTAGTTGATATCTTTGGTGATAATATCTGTAGTAATCATAAAAAAACAATTAAGAAATAAAGAATTAAAATTACAAATAATATTCTATTAAGATATGAGTTACAATAACATGATTTGCAATAGTAATAATATCAATAATATATGCACAATACACACAGATTAGACTATCAGGTCTGTGTTTTACAAAAACATTAGTATTGCAGCCAATGTGAGTCTGTGGGATTTATAAACAGACAAAATATTATTTGAAATGTTATTTTAATGATTTTATTAAGTTTAAACAATATTTCAAATGGAAAATATTGAAAAATTTCAAAAAAAAATGAAAAATAATATTTTAGTGAGCAGAATGAACCAATGAGTGTTCTTCTTCTGGTGGTTAAAATGTAAATGAAAACAATAATACTTAAACAATAATACTTAATACACTAACCATGCTTGAACACACACATGCACACACATTTTGTTGTAGATGTAGATATTTAAAATAAAAGATAGGTAACAAAATGATAATTGCAAATCTCCTCTGTATAATACCATTTTCAGATTTCAAATTAATTACTGAGAGGCAGAATTGTTCAAACTGAGAACTCAGTAAAAATGAAGTGATAAACTTTGACAAAACATGACTGTGTTATAATAGGTGATTTTCATGCAAGTAATTTTATATAGTCCAAAAACTAATGCAAAAGCACAGATGAAAATATTTTATTAAGTAGAATGTCCTGCTTCCATAGTAGAAGACCACTAATTGACTCACTTTCATTTGAAAGACTTTTTTATCCACCAGTAAAACAAAGCAGTTTCTCCATGTTCTTTCCATTAAGCATGCTTACACACACAGACACACACACAGACACAAACACATCCACACACACACACACACACACACACACACACACACACACACACACACACACACACACACACACACACACACACACACACAAAGACAAATATGTTTTCAATGTTTTTAGGATGTGATATTGTGAAAATATCTTCATCTCCTCATCTTGAACAACTTTGCCTCAAGAATCACTAATGTCAATCAAACCGTTCATAATCATAATAAAAAAATAAAATATATACAAATATCATAATAAAAAAAAAAACATCATAATAAAAAAGATTGCTTCTTAAAGCATTTGTTTATTTCCCAATACTGAAGCGAATTAAAAGATCATGCGTAATCCTGCTGCTCCCTCTAGTGGACAACAGTGGTATTATAGCTTACATTTTACAGTTGAAGTGTTTGAATGAATGAATGGGAATTTGTTTTTTTACTTATATCTCAGGAACCAAAAGGCGAAAAATTCTGAAACTCAGAGCATAGATAGTGCTTGAGGAGCCCTGTTGAATGAGACCATCAAGGTGTTTTTGGGCGATTGGGGCTGGGAGTTATGACTGTTATAAGGCATATCTGTTCGGGCTATTATCTCTGGAATGCCCAGGGCAAATAACACCACATTTGAATCGAAGCTAGCCAAGGACGCGCCCTTTCCAACGAGCTCTCACACAATGTTCGGGGTGGTCTGGGTCGGGAGTAATGGCCGTTCAAAATCGGGGGTCCCGCGGATTCGCGATGCGCGGGGGGCGCGCTCCCGAGGCCCGCGACGACACGTTTCGATCAAGAGCCCGGAGAGGTCCTCACCATCAAAATTTGAGCGCGCAACGACTTTCCGTTTTCGAGTTATGAATGAATTTGTATTCGGGGGCGTGGCTTAAATGCCGTTATACTTTCGTTTCATTTCATTCATTTACTTTCGTCCATTTCCATATCTCAGTGTAACACAATTGTCAATAGTAATACTCAATAGATGAGTTTTGACAAAATGTGATTGTAAATGTTAAAATAATGATTTTATAAAGTCTAAATATGAATTTTATAACAATATTAGGGAGTAGTATGATGAAATGACAGCAGGGGGCAGTAAAATACCACTTATTGGCTTAATATGTCATTATATTCATATAAAATCACCTTTTGAAGAAGTTAAACTTTTTTTCTGATAATTATTGATCTAGAGAGTTCAGAGAATTGTGCTGCACTGGTTTTGAACATTATGATATGAACATTATATGATAAAAGATAGAAGACACCATTTACAGCAAATACAGGCAATTTACCATAGGAAATATATGGTTTTAAAGCGTTTTAACAGTTATAGCGCCAACTATGGTCCGCTCTCCATAAAATTTTCCATGCTTCTTAAGCAGGTTATGACACATATGCTCATCAATTTTCGTGAAGTTCTGAGTTTTCGTTTAGGATTTATAGGCTTTTGAGTGCATTTTACCACGCCCATTTTCTAAATGACCCTGTTAGCCATGCGAAAAATGCAAAAGTTCAACTTTTTTTTGATAATTATTGACCTAGAGAGTCCATAGAATTGTCCTAGACTGGTTTGGTTCCGATCGGGCGAAAAACCTAGGACTAGTTCGCAAAAGTAGGTTTTTAACATAATTACGAATATTTAATGAACGGTTTGATTGACAGCAATGGTTCTTGAGGCAAAGTTGTTCAACAAGAGGAGATCTATCAAATGGTATCCATTTTGTGACAATAAGTGTAACACCACGTGATTACAGAGCCATAAATCTCGTTAGCGCCAACTAGTGGCCGATTTCTTTCAAAACTCTTACAGACCTCTAGGGCCATGAGTAGAACATGCCCACCGAGTTTCGTTCCGATCGGCCTCCGTTAACCTTGTCTAATAGGTGCTCAAACTTCATTGGCCGATGGCGGCCATGTTTTTTTAGATACGCCAATGTCCTCATACACATACATGACACCTTGGACCAAGACACGGCATACCAATTTTCAAGTCAATCGGACTAACGGTCAGGTGGTTAAAGCCTGTTTTATGTTTTTTTCATATTATAGCGCCACCATGTGGCAAATCGCCGCGATTTTTTTACTGTTACCTCATATTGAGGTCATACATATGTGTACCGAGTTTGGTGAAGATACCTCATTTACTTCTGGAGTTATAGCCATTTTAGTAAAATAGGCCCCTCCCACAACGTACGTTTTGGCGCCCCTTAGCGTCCGTGAATCGAAATTTCGACTTTTTTTCGATAATTATTGATCTTCAGTTTCTAGAGAACATTTCTGCACTGGTTTGGTTCCGATCGGGTGAAAAACCAGGGACTAGTTCGCAAAAGTAGGTTTTTGACAAAATTCAAAATGGCGGAAAATCTATCATGGCGGAAATGAAATCGGAGATATACGTTTTGTTCGTCAGGCGTCCAGCTTTCCAATGATATAAGACACTTGAGTCTACGACATACGGTCTAGGAGTTCTGAGCAGTTTCGCGCTTTTGGTTGCTATAGCGCCACCTATGGGCCAATCGGGGTCATAATTTGATAACCTCTCCTCGATTTTTGTACTACCATCTGGCAAAGTTTCAAGGTTCCAGCTCTTACGGTTTGGGCTGCACGATGCGTTTTACGGCAGAAGAAAAATAATAATAATTAAAGCTGCAAGCAGCATTTATCGGGGTTCAAGCATTTAAGGCCTTTAAGCACATAAGCATTTAAGACATTAAGTTTTATTTGTAAAGCTTTTAACCACTGAAATAATAGATGGAAAAGACCATTTACAGCCAAAACAGGCAATTTACCATAGGAAATATATGGTTTTCAAAGCTTTTTAACAGTTATAGCGCCACCTATCGTACGATCTTCATGAAATTTTACATGCTTGTTTAGACTGTTATGGTACATATGCTCACCAATTTTTGTGAAGTTCTGAGTTTTCGTTTAGGATTTATAGGCTTTTAAATGCATTTTGCCACGCCCATTTTCATTATGACCCAATATACCCATGCGAAAAATGCTAAAGTTGAACTTTTTTTGATAATTATTGATCTAGAGAGTCCAGAGAATTACCCTAGACTGGTCTTGTTCCGATCGGGCAAAAAACCTAGGACTAGTTCGCAAAAGTAGGTTTTTAACATAATTGCGAATATTTAATGAACGGTTTGATTGACAGCAATGGTTCTTGAGGCAAAGTTGTTCAGCATGAGCAGATCTATCAAATGATATGCATTTTGTGACAATAAGTGTAACACCACGTGATTACAGAGCCATAAAACTCGTTAGCGCCAACTAGTGGCCGATTTCTTTCAAAATTCTTACAGACCTCTAGGGCCATGAGTTGAACATGCCCATCGAGTTTCGTTCCGATCGGCCTCCGTTAACCTTGTCTAATAGGTGCTCAAATTTCATTGGTCGATGGCGGCCATGTTTTTCGAGATACGCCAAAGTCCTCATAGACATACATGGCACCTTGGACCAAGACACTGCATACCAATTTTCAAGTCAATCGGACAAACGGTCACGTGGTCATAGCCCTTTTCATGTTTTTTTTCATGTTATAGCGCCACCTAGTGATCAATCGTCGACATTTTTTTACTATGACCCCAGATTGAACTCTTACACATGTGTACCAAGTTTGGTGAAGATATCTCATTTCCTTTTCGAGTTATAGCCATTTTAGTAAAATAGGCTCCTCCCACAACATTAATTTATCACCCCCTAGCGACCAGGAATCGAAATTTTTACTTTTTTTCGATAATTATTGATCTTCAGACTCCAAAGAACATTTCTGCACTGCTTTGGTTCCGATCGGGTGAAAAACCAGGGACTAGTTCGCAAAAGTAGGTTTTTGACAAAATTCAAAATGGCGGAAAATTTTGCATACCTGAAATAAAATCGGAGATATACGTTTTGACCTTCAGGCGTCCAGCTTTCCAATGATATAGGACACTTGAGTCTACGACATACGGTCTAGGAGTTATGAGCAGTTCCGCGCTTTTGGTTGCTATAGCGCCACCTATGGGCCAATCTGGGTCATACTTTGATAGGTTCTCCCCAAATTGAGGACTACCATTTGGCCAAGTTTCAAGGTTCCAGCTCTTACGGTTTGGGCTGCACGATGCGTTTTAGGGGAGAATAATAATAATAATTAAAGCTGCAAGCAGCATTTATCGGGGTTCAAGCATTTAAGGCCTTTAAGCACATAAGCATTTAAGACATTAAGATTTATTTAGAAAGCTTTTAACCACTGAAATAATAGATGAAAAAGTCCATTTACAGCCAATACAGGCAATTTACCATAGGAAATATGTGTTTTTTAAAGCTTTTTAACAGTTATAGCACCATCTATAGTCCGATCTCCATGAAATTTTGCATGCTTGTTAATGATGTTATGGCACATAAGCTCACCAATTTTCGTGAAGTTCTGAGTTTTCTTTTAGGATTTATAGGCTTTTGAGTGCATTTTGCCACGCCCATTTTCTTTATGACCCAATATACCCATGCGAAAAATGCAAAAGTTCAACTTTTTTTTGATAATTATTGATCTTGAGAGTCCATAGAATTGTCCTAGACTCGTTTGGTTCTGATCGGGCGAAAAACCTAGGACTAGTTCGCAAAAGTAGGTTTTTAACATAATTACGAATATTTAATGAACGGTTTGATTGACAGCAATGGTTCTTGAGGCAAAGTTGTTCAACAAGAGGAGATCTATCAAATGGTATGCATTTTGTGACAATAAGTGTAACACCACGTGATTACAGAGCCATAAAACTCGTTAGCGCCAACTAGTGGCCGATTTCTTTTAAAATTCTTACAGACCTCTAGGGCCATGAGTCGAACATGCCCACCGAGTTTCGTTCCGATAGGCCTCCGTTAACCTTGTCTAATAGGTGCTCAAACTTCATTGGCCGATGGCGGCCATGTTTTTTGAGATACACCAATGTCCTCATAGACATACATGGCACCTTGGACCAAGACACTGCATACCAATTTTCAAGTCAATCGGACTAACGGTCAGGTGGTTATAGCCTGTTTTATGTTTTTTTCATGTTATAGCGCCACCATGTGGCCAATCGCCGCGATTTTTTTACCGTGACCTCATATTGACGTCTTACACATGTGTACCAGGTTTGGTTAAAATACCTCTTTTACTTCTGGAGTTATAGCCATTTTAGTAAAATAGGCTCCTCCCACAACGTTAATTTTGCACCCCCTAGCGACCGTGAATCGAAATTTCAACTTTTTTTTGATAATTATTGATATTCAGACTCCAGAGAACAATTCTGCACTGGTTTGGTTCCGATCGGGCAAAAAACCAGGGACTAGTTCGCAAAAGTAGATTTTCGACAAAATTCAAAATGGCGGAAAATCTATCATGGCGGAAATAAAATCGGAGATATACGTTTTGTTCGTCAGGCGTCCAGCTTTCCAATGATATAAGACACTTGAGTCTATGACTTACGGTCTAGGAGTTATGAGCAGTTTCGCGCTTTTGGTTGCTATAGCGCCACCTATGGGCCAATCGGGGTCATAATTTGATAACCTCTCCTCGATTTTTGTACTACCATATGGCAAAGTTTCAAAGCTCTAGCCCTTACGGTTTGGGCTGCACGATGCGTTTTACGGCAGAATAATAATAATAATAATAATAATAAAAATCAGCACAATTACAATAGGGTTTCAGCACTTCGTGCTTGAACCCCTAATAATAATAAAAATCAGTACAATTACAATAGGGTTTCAGCACTTCGTGCTTGAACCCCTAATAATTAAAGCTGCAAGCAGCATTTATCGGGGTTCAAGCTATTAAGGCTTTTAAGGTTTTAAGCACAAAAGCATCAAAAGTTATTAAGTTTTATGTAGCAAGCATGTAACCACTGACATCATAGATGGAAAATACCATGTTTTAGCATGATTTATCATGTTATAACACATTCTAGCATGATTTACCATGGTTTACCATGATTTACCATGATTTACCCTGTTCTAGCATAGTTTACCATGAATTTATCTTAGTTTACCTTGATTTACCATGTTCTAGCATGATTTACCATGATATACCACATTCTAGCATGATTTACCATAGTTTATCATGATTTACCATGATTTACCCTGTTCTAGCATAGTTTACCATGACTTTATCTTAGTTTACCTTGATTTACCATGTTCTAGCATGATTTACCATGAAATACCACATTCTAGCATGATTTATCATAGTTTAACTTGATTTACCATAGTTTACCATCTTTTACCCTGTTCAAGCATAGTTTACCACTCATTTGTCTTAGTTTACCTTGATTTACCATGTTCTAGCATGATTTACCATGATATACCTTTTTCTAGCATGATTTACCATAGTTTATCTTGATTTACCATGGTTTACCATGATTTACCCTTTTCTAGCATAGTTTACCATGAATTTATCTTAGATTACCTTGATTTACCATGTTCTAGCATGATTAACCATGATATACCACATTCTAGCATGATTTACCATGGTTTTCCATGATTTGCCCTGTTCTAGCATAGTTTACCATGAATTTATCTTAGTTTACCTTGATTTACCATGTTCTAGCATGATTTACCATGATATACCACATTCTAGCATGATTTACCATGGTTTTCCATGATTTACCCTGTTCTAGCATAGTTTACCATGAATTTATCTTAGTTTACCTTGATTTACCATGTTCTAGCATGATCTACCATGATATACCACATTCTAGCATGATTTACCATAGTTTATCTTGATTTACCACGGTTTACCATTATTTACCCTGTTCTAGCATAGTTTACCATGAATTTATCAATTATGTGAAGTGTCAGTGCAAATGAAGTGATAAACACTGACAAAATATGATTGTGTTATAATAGTTATTGTTATATAAGTGATTTGCACAAAGCACATGTGAAAAGACTTCATAAGTAGAATGGCCAGCAGAGGGCACTAGAAGACCACTTATTGGCTCAGTTTCACTTTAAATTTAATTATTTTTACCAGTTTTCTGCACTAAAGCAAACCAGTTTTTCCATGTTAACTCAATAATGCATGCTTACACACACACACACACACACACACACACACACACACACACACACACACACAAAGACAAATGTTGTTGTTGTTTTTTCAATGCTATTGGGATATGTCATAATGAAAATATATTTGAATGATCTATAAACATTTCACAAAGTCTTTGTAAGCTATTAATCAGAAGATTCAGAATTTATTCAGAAACCTAAGACTACACACACATATGTTGTAGATACAGACATTTGAACTATATGATGTAATCAAACTGTCAATACTAATACTTTAACAGATGGATTTTGACTAAATGTAATTGTAAATGTTAAAATAGTGATTTTATACAGTCTAAATATAAATTATAGAACAATATGACAAAATGACTATTTTAAACAGCAGGGGGCAGTAAAATACAACTTATTGGCTTAATATGCCATTATATTGATATAATTTTCACCTTTTTAACTGTTATAGAGGCAAATTTTGTCCGATCAGTCTGAAAATGTTCATGCATGTTCAGAGTGATATTTCACTGGCTTTTTAAGAAGGTCTGAGTCATTCATTAAAGAGATATAGGCTTTCAGGGATACTTGCTAACCTATTATAACTATCCAAATGAAGTAGTTCAACTTTTTCTGACAATTATTGACCTAGTGAGTCCAGAGAATTGTATTGCACTAGTTTTGAACATTATGATATGAAAATTATATGATCAGAGATGGAAAAGACCATTTACAGCCAATACAGGCAGTTTACCATAGGAAATATATGGTTTTAAAGCCTTTTAACAGTTATAGCGCCACCTTTGGTCCGATCTCCATAAAATTTTGCATGCTTGTTAAAGATGTTATTTCACATATGCTCACCAATTTCTGTGAAGTTCTGAGTTTTCATTTAGGATTTATAGGGTTTTTAGTGTATTTTGCCACGCCCATTTTATAAATGACCCTATTACAGCCATCCAAATGCAAAAGTTCAACTTTTTTTCGATAATTATTGATATAGAGAGTCCAGAGAATTGTCCTAGACTGGTCTGGTTCCGATCGGGCGAAAAACCTAGGACTAGTTCGCAAAAGTAGGTTTTTAACATATTCGCAAATAATTAATGAACGGTTTGATTGACAGCAATGGTTCTTGAGGCAAAGTTGTTCAGCATAAGCAGATCTATCAAATGATATGCATATTGTGTGGATGAGTGTAACACCACGTGATTACAGAGCCATTAAACTCGTTAGCGCCAACTAGTGGCCGATTTCTTTCAAAATTCTTACAGACCTCTAGGGCCATGAGTCGAACATGCCCATCGAGTTTCGTTCCGATCGGCCTCCGTTAACCTTGTCTAATAGGTGCTCGACTTTATTGGCCAATGGCGGCCATGTTTTTTGAGATACGCCAATGTCCTCATAGACATACATGGCACCTTGGACCAAGACACGGCATACCAATTTTCAAGTCAATCGGACAAACAGTCAGGTGGTTATAGCCTGTTTTATGTTTTTTTCATGTTATAGCGCCACCTAGCGTTCAATCGTCTCGATTTTTTTACTGTGACCCCAGACAGAACCCATACATATGTGTACCGAGTTTGGTGAAGCTATCTTATTTGCTTTTTAAGTTATAGCCATTTTAGTAAAATAGGCTCCTCCCACAACGATTATTTTGCGCCCCCTAGCGACCATGAATCGAAATTTCAACTTTTTTTCGATAATTATTGATCTTCAGACTCCAGAGAACATTTCTGCACTGGTTTGGTTCCGATCGGGCAAAAATCCAGGGACTAGTTCGCAAAAGTAGATTTTCGACAAAATTCAAAATGGCGGAAAATCTATCATGACGGAAATGAAATCGGAGATATACGTTTTGTTCGTCAGGCGTCCAGCTTTCCAAAGATATAAGACACTTGAGTCTACGACATACGGTCTAGGAGTTATGAGCAGTTTCGCGCTTTTGGTTGCTATAGCGCCACCTATAGGCCAATCGGGGTCATACTCTCTGAACCTTTCCTCGATTTTTGTACTACCATCTGACAAAGTTTCAAGTCTCCAGCACTTACGGTTTGGGCTGCACGATGCCTTTTAGCGGAGAATAATAATAATAATTAAAGCTGCAAGCAGCATTTATCGGGGTTCAAGCAGTTAAGGTCTTTAAGGCATTTAAGCACAAAAGCATCAAAAGTTATTAAGATTTATTTAATAAGCATGTAACCACTGACATAATAGATGGAAAAGACCATTTACAGCCAATACAGGCAATTTACCATGTGATATATATGGTTTTAAAGCTTTTTAACAGTTATAGCGCCACCTATGGTCCGATCTCCATAGAATTGTTTACTGTGACCTCAAATTGAACCCATACACATGTGTACTGAGTTTGGTGAAGATATCTCATTTACTTCTTGAGTTATAGCCATTTTAGTAAAATAGGCTCCTCCCACAACAATTTAGCATATTCTAGTATTATTTACTATGATTCTAGCATGATTTGCCATATTCTAGCATAATTTACCATGATATACTACATTCTAGTATGATTTACCATTGTTTACTGTGATTCTAGCATGGATTACCATAGTTTATCATGATTTATCATAGTTTACCATGATTTATCATAGTTTACCATGATTTACCCTGTTCTAGCATAGTTTACCATGATTTACCATGTTCTAGCATGATTTACCATGATATACCACATTCTAACATGATTTACCATAGTTTATTATGATTTATCATGGCTTACCATGATTTACCCTGTTCTAGCATGATGTACCATGATATACCATGTTCTAGAATGATGTACCAGGATTGTAGTATGATTTACCTTGATACACCACATTCTAGTATTATTTATTATGATTTACCATGTTTTTAGTGTGATTTACCATGATTTACCACATTGCTAGCAATTATGTGAAGTATCAGTAAAAATGAAGTGATAAACTCTGACAAAATATGATTGTGCTACAATAGTAATTGTTATATAAGTGATTTTTAGTGTTTTATTGTTATATAAGTGATTTTTAGTGTCTAATGAATGCAAAAGCATATATGAGTAGACTTCATTAATAAGTAGAATGGCCAGCAGAGGGCAGTAGAAGACCACTTATTGGCTCACTTTCACTTTAAACTTCTTGATTTTCACCATTTTTCTGCACTAAAGCAAACCAGTTTTTCCATTTTAACTCCATAATGCATGTTTACACACACACACACACACACACACACACACACAGACACACACACACACACACACACACACACACACACACACACACACACACACAAAGACAAATGTTGTTGTTGTTTTTTCAATGCTATTGGGATATGTCATTATGAAAATATATTTGAATGGTCTATAAACATTTCACAAAGTATTTGCAAGCTATTAATCAGATGATTCAGAATTTATTCAGAAACCTAAGACTACACACACACATTATGTTGTAGATGCAGACATTTGAAATGTATGATGTGATCAAACTGTCAATACTAATACTTTAACAGATGGATTTTGACTAAATGTAATTGTAAATGTTAAAATAGTGATTTTATAAAGTCTAAATATAAATTATAGAACAATATGACAAAATGACTATTTTAAACAGCAGGGGGCAGTAAAATACCACTTATTGGCTTAACATGCCATTATAATCATATCATTTTCACCTTTTTAACTGTTATAGAGGCAAATTTTGTCTGATCTGTCTGAAAATTTTCATGCATGTTCAGAGTGATATTTCACATGTTCTGACTTGTTTTTAAGAAGGTCTGAGTCATTCATTAAAGAGATATAGGCTTTCGGGGACACTTGGTAAAGGCTACATTTTGAAGTGACCCTATTATAGCTATCCAAATGAAGTAGTTCAACTTTTTCTGACAATTATTGATCTAGTGAGTCCAGAGAATTGTATTGCACTAGTTTTGAACATTATGATATGAAAATTATATGATCAGAGATGGAAAAGACCATTTACAGTCAATACAGGCAGTTTACCATAGGAAATATATGGTTTTAAAGATTTTTAACAGTTATAGCGCCACCTATCGTCCGATCTCCATGAAATTTTGCATGCTTGTTAATGATGTTATGTCACATAAGTTCACCAATTTTTGTGAAGTTCTGGGTTTTTATTTAGGATTTATAGGCTTTTTAATGTATTTTTCCATGCCCATTTTATAAATGATCCTATTACAGCCATCCAAATGCAAAAGTTCAACTTTTTTTTGATAATTATTGATCTAGAGAGTCCAGAGAATTGTCCTAGACTGGTCTGGTTCCGATCGGGCAAAAAACCTAGGACTAGTTCGCAAAAGTAGGTTTTAGACATATTCATGAATATTTAATGAACGGTTTGATTGACAGAAATGGTTCTTGAGGCAAAGTTGTTCAGCATGAGCAGATATATCAAATGATATGCTTTTTGTGACGATAAGTGTAACACCACGTGATTACAGAGCCAAAAAACTCGTTAGCGCCAACTAGTGGCCGATTTCTTTCAAAATTCTTACAGACCTCTAGGGCCATGAGTCGAACATGCCCATCAAGTTTCGTTCCGATCGGCCTCCGTTAACCTTGTCTAATAGGTGCTCAACTTCATTGGCCAATGGCGGCCATGTTTTTTGAGATACGCCAATGTCCTCATAGACATACATGGCACCTTGGACCAAGACACTGCATACCAATTTTCAAGTCAATCGGACTAACGGTCAGGTGGTTATAGCCCTTTTCATGTTTTTTTCATGTTATAGCGCCACCTAGTGTTCAATCGTCGCGATTTTTTTACTGTGACCCCAGAATGAACCCATACACATGTGTACCGAGTTTGGTGAAGCTATCTTATTTACTTTTTAAGTTATAGCCATTTTAGTAAAATAGGCTCCTCCCACAACGATTATTTTGCGCCCCCTAGCGTCCATGAATCGAAATTTCAACATTTTTTCGATAATTATTGATCTTCAGACTCCAGAGAACATTTCTGCACTGGTTTGGCTCCGATCGGGCAAAAAACCAGGGACTAGTTCGCAAAAGTAGATTTTCGACAAAATTCAAAATGGCGGAAAATCTATCATGACGGAAATGAAATCGGAGATATACGTTTTGTTCGTCAGGCGTCCAGCTTTCCAATGATATAAGACACTTGAGTCTGCGACATACGGTCTAGGAGTTATGAGCAGTTTCGCGCTTTTGGTTGCTATAGCGCCACCTATGGGCCAATCGGGGTCATAATCTCTGAACCTCTCCTCGATTTTTGTACTACCATCTGGCAAAGTTTCAATGCTCTAGCCCTTACGGTTTGGGCTGCACGATGCGTTTTACGGCAGAAGAATAATAATAATAATAATAATTAAAGCTGCAAGCAGCATTTATCGGGGTTCAAGCATTTAAGGCCTTTAAGCACATAAGCATTTAAGACATTAAGATTTATTTAGAAAGCTTTTAACCACTGAAATAATAGATGGAAAAGTCCATTTACAGCCAATACAGGCAAGCTTTTTAACAGTTATAGCGCCACCTATAGTCCGATCTCCATGATATTTTGCATGCTTGTTAATGATGTTGTGGCACATATGCTCACCAATTTTCGTGAAGTTCTGAGTTTTCGTTTAGGATTTATAGGCTTTTGAGTGCATTTTGCCACGCCCATTTTCTTTATGACCCAATATACCCATGCGCAAAATGCAAAAGTTCAACTTTTTTTTGATAATTATTGATCTAGAGTGTCCAGAGAATTGTCATAGACTGGTCTGGTTTCGATCGGGCGATAAACCTAGGACTAGTTCGTAAAAGTAGGTTTTTAACATAATTACGAATATTTAATAAACGGTTTAATTTTACTGTGACCTCAGATTGACCTTCTACACATGTTTACCAAGTTTGGTGAAGTTTACTGAATTACTTCTTGAGTTATAGCCATTTTAGTAAAATAGGCTCCTCCCACAACGTTAATTTTGCACCCCCTAGCGACCGTGAATCGAAATTTCAACTTTTTTTCGATAATTATTGATCTTCAGACTCCACAGAACAATTCTGCACTGGTTTGGTTCCGATCGGGCAAAAAAACAGGGACTAGTTCGCAAAAGTAGGTTTTCGACAAAATTCAAAATGGCGGAAAATCTATCATGACGGAAATAAAATCGGAGATATACGTTTTGTTTGTCAGGCGTCCAGCTTTCCAATGATATAAGACACTTGAGTCTATGACTTACGGTCTAGGAGTTATGAGCAGTTTCGCGCTTTTGGTTGCTATAGCGCCACCTATGGGCCAATCGGGGTCATAATTTGATAACCTCTCCTCGATTTTTGTACTACCATATGGCAAAGTTTCAAAGCTCTAGCCCTTACGGTTTGGGCTGCACGATGCGTTTTACGGCAGAATAATAATAATAATAATAATAATAAAAATCAGCACAATTACAATAGGGTTTCAGCACTTCGTGCTTGAACCCCTAAAAATCAGTACAATTACAATAGGGTTTCAGCACTTCGTGCTTGAACCCCTAATTAAAGCTGCAAGCAGCATTTATCGGGGTTCAAGCATTTAAGGCCTTTAAGCACATAAGCATTTAAGACATTAAGATTTATTTAGAAAGCTTTTAACCACTGAAATAATAGATGGAAAAGTCCATTTACAGCCAATACAGGCAAGCTTTTTAACAGTTATAGCGCCACCTATAGTCCGATCTCCATGATATTTTGCATGCTTGTTAATGATGTTGTGGCACATATGCTCACCAATTTTCGTGAAGTTCTGAGTTTTCGTTTAGGATTTATAGGCTTTTGAGTGCATTTTGCCACGCCCATTTTCTTTATGACCCAATATACCCATGCGCAAAATGCAAAAGTTCAACTTTTTTTTGATAATTATTGATCTAGAGTGTCCAGAGAATTGTCATAGACTGGTCTGGTTTCGATCGGGCGATAAACCTAGGACTAGTTCGTAAAAGTAGGTTTTTAACATAATTACGAATATTTAATAAACGGTTTAATTGACAGCATTAGTTCTAGAGGCAAAGTTGTTCAGCATGAGCAGATCTATCAGATGATATGCATTTTGTGACGATAAGTGTAACACCACGTGATTACAGAGCCATAAAACTCGTTAGCGCCAACTAGTGGCCGATTTCTTTCAAAACTCTTACAGACCTCTAGGGCCATGAGTCGAACATGCCCATCGAGTTTCGTTCCGATCGGCCTCCGTTAACCTTGTTTAATAGGTGCTCAAACCTCATTGGCCAATGGCGGCCATGTTTTTCGAGATATGCCAATATCCTTTTAGACATACATGGCCCCTTGGGCCAAGACACTGCATACCAAATTTCAAGTCAATCGGACTAACGGTCAGGTGTCTACATGTTTTTTTTGTTTTATAGCGCCACCATGTGGCCAATCGACGCATTTTTTTTACTGTGACCTCAGATTGACCTTCTACACATGTTTACCAAGTTTGGTGAAGTTTACTGAATTACTTCTTGAGTTATAGCCATTTTAGTAAAATAGGCTCCTCCCACAACGTTAATTTTGCACCCCCTAGCGACCGTGAATCGAAATTTCAACTTTTTTTCGATAATTATTGATCTTCAGACTCCACAGAACAATTCTGCACTGGTTTGGTTCCGATCGGGCAAAAAACCAGGGACTAGTTCGCAAAAGTAGGTTTTCGACAAAATTCAAAATGGCGGAAAATCTATCATGACGGAAATAAAATCGGAGATATACGTTTTGTTCGTCAGGCGTCCAGCTTTCCAATGATATAAGACACTTGAGTCTATGACTTACGGTCTAGGAGTTATGAGCAGTTTCGCGCTTTTGGTTGCTATAGCGCCACCTATGGGCCAATCGGGGTCATAATTTGATAACCTCTCCTCGATTTTTGTACTACCATATGGCAAAGTTTCAAAGCTCTAGCCCTTACGGTTTGGGCTGCACGATGCGTTTTACGGCAGCAGAATAATAATAATAATTAAAGCTGCAAGCAGCGTTTATCGGGGTTCAAGCAATTAAGGCCTTTAAGGCCTTTAAGCATAAAAGCATCAAAAGTTATTAAGATTTATTTAGCAAGCATGTAACTACTGACATAATAGATGAAAAAGACCATTTACCATAGGAAATATATGGTTTTAAAGCTTTTAACAGTTATAGCGCCACCTTTGGTCCGATCTCCATAAAATTTGGCATGCTTGTTAATGATGTTATTTCACATATGTTCACCAATTTTTGTGAAGTTCTGAGTTTTTATTTATGATTTATAGGCTTTTTTATTTATTTTGCCCCGCCCATTTTATAAATGACCCTATTACAGCCATCCAAATGCAAAAGTTCAACTTTTTTTGATAATTATTGATCTAGAGAGTCCAGAGAATTGTCCTAGACTGGTTTGGTTCCGATCGGGCGAAAAACCAGGGACTAGTTCGCAAAAGTAGGTTTTTAACATATTCATGAATATTTAATTAACTGTTTGATTGACAGAAATGGTTCTTGAGGCAAAGTTGTTCAGCATGAGCAGATATATCAAATGATATGCTTTTTGTGACGATAAGTGTAACACCACGTGATTACAGAGCCAAAAAACTCGTTAGCGCCAACTAGTGGCCGATTTCTTTCAAAATTCTTACAGACCTCTAGGGCCATGAGTCGAACATGCCCATCGAGTTTCGTTCCGATCGGCCTCCGTTAACCTTGTCTAATAGGTGCTCAACTTCATTGGCCAATGGCGGCCATGTTTTTTGAGATACGCCAATGTCCTCATAGACATACATGGCACCTTGGACCAAGACACTGCATACCAATTTTCAAGTCAATCGGACTAATGGTCAGGTGGTTATAGCCCTTTTCATGTTTTTTTCATGTTATAGCGCCACCTAGTGTTCAATCGTCGCGATTTTTTTACTGTGACCCCAGAATGAACCCATACACATGTGTACCGAGTTTGGTGAAGCTATCTTATTTACTTTTTAAGTTATAGCCATTTTAGTAAAATAGGCTCCTCCCACAACGATTATTTTGCGCCCCCTAGCGTCCATGAATCGAAATTTCAACATTTTTTCGATAATTATTGATCTTCAGACTCCAGAGAACATTTCTGCACTGGTTTGGCTCCGATCGGGCAAAAAACCAGGGACTAGTTCGCAAAAGTAGATTTTCGACAAAATTCAAAATGGCGGAAAATCTATCATGACGGAAATGAAATCGGAGATATACGTTTTGTTCGTCAGGCGTCCAGCTTTCCAATGATATAAGACACTTGAGTCTGCGACATACGGTCTAGGAGTTATGAGCAGTTTCGCGCTTTTGGTTGCTATAGCGCCACCTATGGGCCAATCGGGGTCATAATCTCTGAACCTCTCCTCGATTTTTGTACTACCATCTGGCAAAGTTTCAATGCTCTAGCCCTTACGGTTTGGGCTGCACGATGCGTTTTACGGCAGAATAATAATAATAATAATAATAATAAAAATCAGTACAATTACAATAGGGTTTCAGCACTTCGTGCTTGAACCCCTAATTAAAGCTGCAAGCAGCATTTATCGGGGTTCAAGCATTTAAGGCCTTTAGGCACATAAGCATTTAAGACATTAAGATTTATTTACAAAGCTTTTAACCACTGAAATAATAGATGGAAAAGTCCATTTACAGCCAATACAGGCAATTTACCATAGGAAATATGTGTTTTTTAAAGCTTTTTAACAGTTATAGCACCATCTATAGTCCGATCTCCATGAAATTTTGCATGCTTGTTAATGATGTTATGGCACATAAGCTCACCAATTTTCGTGAAGTTCTGAGTTTTTGTTTAGGATTTATAGGCTTTTGAGTGCATTTTGCCACGCCCATTTTCTTTATGACCCAATATACCCATGCGAAAAATGCAAAAGTTCAACTTTTTTTTGATAATTATTGATCTTGAGAGTCCATAGAATTGTCCTAGACTCGTTTGGTTCTGATCGGGCGAAAAACCTAGGACTAGTTCGCAAAAGTAGGTTTTTAACATAATTACGAATATTTAATGAACGGTTTGATTGACAGCAATGGTTCTTGAGGCAAAGTTGTTCAACAAGAGGAGATCTATCAAATGGTATGCATTTTGTGACAATAAGTGTAACACCACGTGATTACAGAGCCATAAAACTCGTTAGCGCCAACTAGTGGCCGATTTCTTTTAAAATTCTTACAGACCTCTAGGGCCATGAGTCGAACATGCCCACCGAGTTTCGTTCCGATAGGCCTCCGTTAACCTTGTCTAATAGGTGCTCAAACTTCATTGGCCGATGGCGGCCATGTTTTTTGAGATACACCAATGTCCTCATAGACATACATGGCACCTTGGACCAAGACACTGCATACCAATTTTCAAGTCAATCGGACTAACGGTCAGGTGGTTATAGCCTGTTTTATGTTTTTTTCATGTTATAGCGCCACCATGTGACCAATCGCCGCGATTTTTTTACCGTGACCTCATATTGACGTCTTACACATGTGTACCAGGTTTGGTTAAAATACCTCTTTTACTTCTGGAGTTATAGCCATTTTAGTAAAATAGGCTCCTCCCACAACGTTAATTTTGCACCCCCTAGCGACCGTGAATCGAAATTTCAACTTTTTTTTGATAATTATTGATATTCAGACTCCACAGAACAATTCTGCACTGGTTTGGTTCCGATCGGGCAAAAAACCAGGGACTAGTTCGCAAAAGTAGATTTTCGACAAAATTCAAAATGGCGGAAAATCTATCATGGCGGAAATAAAATCGGAGATATACGTTTTGTTCGTCAGGCGTCCAGCTTTCCAATGATATAAGACACTTGAGTCTATGACTTACGGTCTAGGAGTTATGAGCAGTTTCGCGCTTTTGGTTGCTATAGCGCCACCTATGGGCCAATCGGGGTCATAATTTGATAACCTCTCCTCGATTTTTGTACTACCATATGGCAAAGTTTCAAA
This sequence comes from Scardinius erythrophthalmus, assembly GCF_964197995.2. Taxonomy (NCBI): domain Eukaryota; kingdom Metazoa; phylum Chordata; class Actinopteri; order Cypriniformes; family Leuciscidae; genus Scardinius; species Scardinius erythrophthalmus. The sequence continues at coordinate 319,607 of NW_028296536.1, forward strand.
GCTCTAGCCCTTACGGTTTGGGCTGCACGATGCGTTTTACGGCAGAATAATAATAATAATAATAATAATAAAAATCAGCACAATTACAATAGGGTTTCAGCACTTCGTGCTTGAACCCCTAATAATAATTAAAGCTGCAAGCAGCATTTATCGGGGTTCAAGCAGTTAAGGCCTCTAAGTCATTAAAGCACAAAAGCATCAAAAGTTATTAAGATTTATTTAGCAAGCATGTAACCACTGACATAATAGATGGAAAAGACCATTTACAGCCAATACAGGCAATTTGCCATGGGATATATATGGTTTTAAAGCTTTTTAACAGTTATAGCGCCACCTATGGTCCGATCTCCATAAAATTGTTTACTGTGACCTCAAATTGAACCCATACACATGTGTACTGAGTTTGGTGAAGATATCTCATTTACTTCTTGAGTTATAGCCATTTGAGTAAAATAGGCTCCTCCCACAACGATTTGCCACATTCTAGAATTATTTAATATGATTCTAGCATGATTTACTATCATATACCATGTTCCAGAATGATTTATTAGGATTCTAGCATGATTTACCTTGATACACCTCATTTCAGTATTATTTACTATGATTTACAATGTTTCTAGCATGATTAACCACATTACTAGCAATTATGTGAAGTGTCAGTGCAAATGAGGTGATGAACACTGACAAAATATTATTGTGTTATAATAGTTAGTTATATACGTGATTTTTAGTGTGTGTCCAAGTATGAATGCAAAAGCACATGTAAAAGCTCCAAAACTCTGGAATAGCCTTCCTGATACTGTTCGTTGCTCAGACTCGCTCTCCCAGTTTAAAACTAGATTAAAGTCGCATCTCTTCAGCCAGGCATTCATATAATATTTTTAATCTTACAGTTCAAATTACATTCCGGCCTCTAGTTAATAAACGCCAGAGGAGAACTGGCCCCCGACTGAGCCTGGGTTCTCCCAAGGTTTTTTTTTTCTCCATTGGGTCACCTGATGGAGTTTTAGGACACTATTAGGTCACTTGATGGAGTTTTTCGGTTCCTTGCCACTGTTGCCTTTGGCTTGCTCAGTTGGGGATATTCTGGGGATATCTAATTTGATTTTATCAATAAATTCCACTAGAAACAAACCTTGTTGTATTATTTTAATTTAATACTGTGAAGCTGCTTTGATACAATCTGTATTGTGAAAAGCGCTATACAAATATACTTGACTTGACTTGACTTGACTTAAAATATTTCATTATTGAGTAGAATGGCCAGCAGAGGGCACTAGAAGACCACTTATTGGCTCACTTTCACTTTAAACCAGTTTTCTGCACTAAAGCAAACCAGTTTTTCCATGTTAACTCAATGCATGCTTACACACACACACACACACACACACACACACACACACACACACACACACACACACACACACATACACACACAGTTTAGTTAACCATGATTTACCATGATTTACCATGATATACCACGTTCTAGTATTATTTACCAGGAGATAAACGACAATCTAGTATTATTTACTTTGATTTACCATGTTTCTAGCCTGATTTATCACATTACTAGCAATTATTTGAAGTGTCAGTGCAAATAAAGTGATTAACACTGACAAAATATGATTGTGTTATAAAAGTTATTGCTATATAAGTGATTTTTTTAGTGTGTATTCAAGTATGAATGCAAGCACATGTTGAAATATTTCATTAATAAGTAGAATGGCCAGCAGAGGGCAGTAGAAGACCACTTATTGGCTCACTTTCACTTTAAACCAGTTTTCTGCACTAAAGCAAACCAGTTTATCCATGTTAACTCAATGCATGCTTACACACACACACACACACACACACACACACACACACACACACACACACACACAGACACACACACACAGCATAGTTAACCATGATTTACCATGATTTACCACATTACTAGCAATTATTTGAAGTGTCAGTGCAAATAAAGTGATTAACACTGACAAAATATGATTGTGTTATAATAGTTATTGCTATATAAGTGATTTTTAGTGTGTATTCAAGTATAAATGCAAGCACATGTGGAAAAATTTAATTAATAAGTAGAATGGCCAGCAGAGGGCAGTAGAAGACCACTTATTGGCTCACTTTCACTTTAAACCTCATGATTTTGACCAGTTTTCTGCACTAAAGCAAACCAGTGTTTCCATGTTAACTCAATAATGCATACTTGCTACATATGCTACACACAATAATGCTACACACACACACACACACACACACACACACACACACACACACACACACACACACACACACACAAATGTTTTAGTGATATTGGTGTCACATTCACCTTCATCACATTCACCTTCTGTCTTCATCACATTCACTATCTGTCGTCATCACCTGCACCTGCTCCTCATCACCCTCCTCATCATCACCTGCTCCTCATCATCATAACCGTCACCTGTTGTCCTTGTCTTGATCTGTGTATTTAAGTTCCCCTCTCATCCATTATCATTGTCGGTTATTGTTTGTGCACTAGCACTCTGTTATGTTTGTTTTCATGTTGGAAAATAAAACCTTTGTTATATTTGTACCACACACACACACACACACACACACACACACACACACACACACACACACACACACACACACACACACACACCATCATTTATCATGATTTACCATGGCTGATACCAATACCAATATGAGAAAATGACTATTTTAAACAGCGGGGGGCAGTAAAATACCACTTATTGGCTTAACATGCCATTAATTCATATCATTTTCACCTTTTTAACTGTTATAGAGGCAAATTTTGTCCGATCTGTCTGAAAATTTTCATGCTTGTTCAGGGTGATATTTCACACGTTCTGACTTGTTTTTAAGAAGGTCTGAGCATTGATTAAAGAGATATAGGCTTTCGGGGACACTTGGTAAAGGCCAGATTTTGAAGTGAACCTATTATAGCTATCCAAATGAAGTAGTTCAACTTTTTCTGACAATTATTGATCTAGTGAGTCCAGAGAATTGTATTGCACTAGTTTTGAACATTATGATATGAAAATTATATGATCAGAGATGGAAAAGACCATTTACAGCCAATACAGGCAGTTTACCATAGGAAATATATGATTTTAAAGCTTTTTAACAGTTATAGCGCCACCTATCGTACGATCTCCATAGAATTTTTCATGCTTGTTAATGATGTTATGTCACATATGCTGACCACTTTTTGTGAAGTTCTGAGTTTTTATTTAGGATTTATAGGCTTTTTAATGTATTTTGACACGCCCATTTTATAAATGACCCTATTAGAGCCATCCAAATGCAAAAGTTCAACTTTTTTTTGATAGTTTTTGATCTAGAGAGTCCAGAGAATTGTCCTAGACTGGTCTGGTTCCGATCGGGCGAAAAACCTAGGACTAGTTCGCAAAAGTAGGTTTTTAACATGTTTGCGAATATTTAATGAACGGTTTGATTGACAGCAATGGTTCTTGAGGCAAAGTTGTTCAGGATGAGGAGATCTATCAAATGATATGCATATTGTGTGGATATTTGTAACACCACGTGATTACAGAGCCATAAAACTCGTTAGCGCCAACTAGTGGCCGATTTCTTTCAAAATTCTTACAGACCTCTAGGGCCTTGAGTCGAACATGCCCATCGAGTTTCGTTCCGATCGGCCTCCGTTAACCTTGTCTAATAGGTGCTCAAATTTCATTGGCCGATGGCGGCCATGTTTTTTGAGATACGCCAATGTCCTCATACACATACATGGCACCTTGGACCAAGACACTGCAAACCAATTTTCAAGTCAATCGGACTAACGGTCAGGTGGTTATAGCCTGTTTTATGTTTTTTTCATGTTATAGCGCCACCATGTGGCCAATCGCCGCGGTTTTTTTACTGTGACCTCAGATTGACCTCTTACACATGTGTACCAAGTTTGGTGAAGATACCTCATTTACTTCTGGAGTTATAGCCATTTTAGTAAAATAGGCCCTGCCCACGACGTACGTTTTGGCGCCCCTTAGCGTCCGTGAATCGAAATTTCAACTTTTTTTCGATAGTTTTTGATATTCAGACTCAAGAGAACATTTCTGCACTGGATTGGTTCCGATCGGGCGAAAAACCTAGGACTAGTTCGCAAAAGTAAGTTTTTGACAAAATTCAAAATGGCGGAAAATCTATCATGGCGGAAATGAAATCGGAGATATACGTTTTGTTCGTCAGGCGTCCAGCTTTCCAATGATATAAGACACTTGAGTCTACGACATACGGTCTAGTAGTTATGAGCAGTTTTGCGCTTTTGGTTGCTATAGCGCCACCTATGGGCCAATCGGGGTCATACTTTTATAGGTTCTCCCCAAATTGAGGACTACCATTTGGCCAAGTTTCAAGGTTCCAGCTCTTACGGTTTGGTCTGCACGATGCGTTTAAGGGGAAAATAATAATAATAATAATAATAATTAAAGCTGCAAGCAGCATTTATCGGGGTTCAAGCATTTAAGGCCTTTAAGCACATAAGCATTTAAGACATTAAGTTTTATTTGTAAAGCTTTTAACCACTGAAATAATAGATGGAAAAGACCATTTACAGCCAAAACAGGCAATTTACCATAGGAAATATATGGTTTTCAAAGCTTTTTAACAGTTATAGCGCCACCTATCGTACGATCTTCATGAAATTTTACATGCTTGTTTAGACTGTTATGGTACATATGCTCACCAATTTTTGTGAAGTTCTGAGTTTTCGTTTAGGATTTATAGGCTTTTAAATGCATTTTGCCACGCCCATTTTCATTATGACCCAATATACCCATGCGAAAAATGCTAAAGTTGAACTTTTTTTGATAATTATTGATCTAGAGAGTCCAGAGAATTACCCTAGACTGGTCTTGTTCCGATCGGGCAAAAAACCTAGGACTAGTTCGCAAAAGTAGGTTTTTAACATAATTGCGAATATTTAATGAACGGTTTGATTGACAGCAATGGTTCTTGAGGCAAAGTTGTTCAGCATGAGCAGATCTATCAAATGATATGCATTTTGTGACAATAAGTGTAACACCACGTGATTACAGAGCCATAAAACTCGTTAGCGCCAACTAGTGGCCGATTTCTTTCAAAATTCTTACAGACCTCTAGGGCCATGAGTTGAACATGCCCATCGAGTTTCGTTCCGATCGGCCTCCGTTAACCTTGTCTAATAGGTGCTCAAATTTCATTGGTCGATGGCGGCCATGTTTTTCGAGATACGCCAAAGTCCTCATAGACATACATGGCACCTTGGACCAAGACACTGCATACCAATTTTCAAGTCAATCGGACAAACGGTCACGTGGTCATAGCCCTTTTCATGTTTTTTTTCATGTTATAGCGCCACCTAGTGATCAATCGTCGACATTTTTTTACTATGACCCCAGATTGAACTCTTACACATGTGTACCAAGTTTGGTGAAGATATCTCATTTCCTTTTCGAGTTATAGCCATTTTAGTAAAATAGGCTCCTCCCACAACATTAATTTATCACCCCCTAGCGACCAGGAATCGAAATTTCGACTTTTTTTCGATAATTATTGATCTTCAGACTCCAAAGAACATTTCTGCACTGCTTTGGTTCCGATCGGGTGAAAAACCAGGGACTAGTTCGCAAAAGTAGGTTTTTGACAAAATTCAAAATGGCGGAAAAATTTGCATACCTGAAATAAAATCGGAGATATACGTTTTGACCTTCAGGCGTCCAGCTTTCCAATGATATAGGACACTTGAGTCTACGACATACGGTCTAGGAGTTATGAGCAGTTCCGCGCTTTTGGTTGCTATAGCGCCACCTATGGGCCAATCTGGGTCATACTTTGATAGGTTCTCCCCAAATTGAGGACTACCATTTGGCCAAGTTTCAAGGTTCCAGCTCTTACGGTTTGGGCTGCACGATGCGTTTTAGGGGAGAATAATAATAATAATAATAATAAAAATCAGTACAATTACAATAGGGTTTCAGCACTTCGTGCTTGAACCCCTAATAATAATAAAAATCAGCACAATTACAATAGGGTTTCAGCACTTCGTGCTTGAACCCCTAATAATAATAATAAAAATCAGTACAATTACAATAGGTGTTCAGCACTTCGTGCTTGAACCCCTAATAAAAATCAGGGCAATTACAATAGGGTTTCAGCACTTCGTGCTTGAACCCCTAATTAAAGCTGCAAGCAGCATTTATCGGGGTTCAAGCATTTAAGGCCTTTAAGCACATAAGCATTTAAGACATTAAGTTTTATTTGGAAAGCTTTTAACCACTGAAATAATAGATGGAAAAGACCATTTACAGCCAAAACAGGCAATTTACCATAGGAAATATATGGTTTTCAAAGCTTTTTGACAGTTATAGCGCCAGCTATTGTCCAATCTCCATGAAATTTTGCACGCTTGTTTACAATGTTATGGCACATATGCTCACCAATTTTTGTGAAGTTCTGAGTTTTCGTTTAGGATTTATAGGCTTTTGAGTGCATTTTGCCACGCCCATTTTCTTTATGACCCAATTATAGCCATACGAAAAATTCAAAAGTTCAACTTTTTTTCGATAATTATTGATCAGGAGAGTCCAGAGAATTGTCCTAGACTGGTCTGGTTCCGATCGGGCGAAAAACCAGGGACTAGTTTGCAAAAGTAGGTTTTTAACATATTCGCAAATAATTAATGAACGATTTGATTGACAGCAATGGTTCTTGAGGCAATGTTGTTCAGCATGAGCAGATCTATCAAATGATATGCATTTTGTGACAATAAGTGTAACACCACGTGATTACAGAGCCGTAAAACTCGTTAGCGCCAACTAGTGGCCGATTTCTTTCAAAATTCTTACAGACCTCTAGGGCTATGAGTTGAACATGCCCATCGAGTTTCGTTCCGATCGGCCTCCGTTAACCTTGTCTAATAGGTGCTCAAACTTCATTGGCCGATGGCGGCCATGTTTTTTGAGATACACCAATGTCCTCATAGACATACATGACACCTTGGGCCAAGACACTGCATACCAATTTTCAAGTCAATCGGACTAACGGTCAGGTGGTTAAAGCCTGTTTTATGATTTTTTCATGTTATAGCGCCACCATGTGGCCAATCGCCGCGATTTTTTTACTGTGACCTCAGATTGACCTCTTACACATGTGTACCGAGTTTGGTGAAGATACCTCATTTACTTCTGGAGTTATAGCCATTTTAGTAAAATAGGCCCCTCCCACAACGTACGTTTTGGCGCCCCTTAGCGTTCGTGAATCGAAATTTCAACTTTTTTTCGATAATTATTGATATTCAGACTCCAGAGAACATTTCTGTACTGGTTTGGTTCCGATCGGGCAAAAAACCTAGGACTAGTTCGCAAAAGTAGGTTTTTGGCAAAATTCAAAATGGCGGAAAATCTATCATGGCGGAAATGAAATCGGAGATATACGTTTTGTTCGTCAGGCATCCAGCTTTCCAATGATATAAGACACTTGAGTCTACGACATACGGTCTAGGAGTTCTGAGCAGTTTCGCGCTTTTGGTCGCTGTAGCGCCACCTATGGGCCGATTTGGCTAAGTCCGTGTATCTGAGTAGCGAGCAATACTACTACCATTTGACCAAGTATCACGTCTCTAGGCCTTACGGTTTTGGCTGCACGATGCGTTTTAGGGAAGAATAATAATAATTAAAGCTGCAAGCAGCATTTATCGGGGTTCAAGCAGTTAAGGCCTTTAAGGCATTTAAGCACAAAAGCATCAAAAGTTATTAAGATTTATTTAGCAAGCATGTAACCACTGACATAATAGATGGAAAAGACCATTTACAGCCAATACAGGCAATTTGCCATGGGATATATATGGTTTTAAAGCTTTTTAACAGTTATAGCGCCACCTATGCTCCGATCTCCATAAAATTGTTTACTGTGACCTCAAATTGAACCCATACACATGTGTACTGAGTTTGGTGAAGATATCTCATTTACTTCTTGAGTTATAGCCATTTGAGTAAAATAGGCTCCTCCCACAACGATTTGCCACATTCTAGAATTATTTAATATGATTCTAGCATGATTTACTATCATATACCATGTTCCAGAATGATTTATTAGGATTCTAGCATGATTTACCTTGATACACCTCATTTCAGTATTATTTACTATGATTTACAATGTTTCTAGCATGATTAACCACATTACTAGCAATTATGTGAAGTGTCAGTGCAAATGAGGTGATGAACACTGACAAAATATTATTGTGTTATAATAGTTAGTTATATACGTGATTTTTAGTGTGTGTCCAAGTATGAATGCAAAAGCACATGTAAAATATTTCATTATTAAGTAGAATGGCCAGCAGAGGGCACTAGAAGACCACTTATTGGCTCACTTTCACTTTAAACCAGTTTTCTGCACTAAAGCAAACCAGTTTTTCCAATGTTAACTCAATGCATGCTTACACACACACACACACACACACACACACACACACACACACACACACACACACACAGCATAGTTAACCATGATTTACCATGATATACCACGTTCTAGTATTATTTACCAGGAGATAAACGACAATCTAGTATTATTTACTTTGATTTACCATGTTTCTAGCCTGATTTATCACATTACTAGCAATTATTTGAAGTGTCAGTGCAAATAAAGTGATTAACACTGACAAAATATGATTGTTATAATAGTTATTGCTATATAAGTGATTGTTTTAGTGTGTATTCAAGTATGAATGCAAGCACATGTTGAAATATTTCATTAATAAGTAGAATGGCCAGCAGAGGGCAGTAGAAGACCACTTATTGGCTCACTTTCACTTTAAACCAGTTTTCTGCACTAAAGCAAACCAGTTTATCCATGTTAACTCAATGCATGCTTACACACACACACACACACACACACACACACACACACACACACACACACACACACACACACACACACACACACACACACACACAGCATAGTTAACCATGATTTACCATGATTTACCACATTACTAGCAATTATTTGAAGTGTCAGTGCAAATAAAGTGATTAACACTGACAAAATATGATTGTGTTATAATAGTTATTGCTATATAAGTGATTTTTAGTGTGTATTCAAGTATAAATGCAAGCACATGTGGAAAAATTTAATTAATAAGTAGAATGGCCAGCAGAGGGCAGTAGAAGACCACTTATTGGCTCACTTTCACTTTAAACCTCATGATTTTGACCAGTTTTCTGCACTAAAGCAAACCAGAGTTTCCATGTTAACTCAATAATGCATACTTGCTACATATGCTACACACAATAATGCTACACACACACTCACACACACACACACACACACACACACACACACACACACACACACAAATGTTTCAGTGATATTGGTGTCACATTCACCTTCATCACATTCACCTTCTGTCTTCATCACATTCACCATCTGTCGTCATCACCTGCACCTGCTCCTCATCACCCTCCTCATCATCACCTGCTCCTCATCATCATAACCGTCACCTGTTGTCCTTGTCTTGATCTGTGTATTTAAGTTCCCCTCTCATCCATTATCATTGTCGGTTATTGTTTGTGCACTAGCACTCTGTTATGTTTGTTTTCATGTTGGAAAATAAAACCTTTGTTATATTTGTACCACACACACACACACACACACACCATAATTTATCATGATTTACCATGGCTGATACCAATACCAATATGAGAAAATGACTATTTTAAACAGCAGGGGGCAGTAAAATACCACTTATTGGCTTAACATGCCATTAATTCATATCATTTTCACCTTTTTAACTGTTATAGAGGCAAATTTTGTCCGATCTGTCTGAAAATTTTCATGCTTGTTCAGGGTGATATTTCACACGTTCTGACTTGTTTTTAAGAAGGTCTGAGCATTGATTAAAGAGATATAGGCTTTTGGGGACACTTGGTAAAGGCCAGATTTTGAAGTGAACCTATTATAGCTATCCAAATGAAGTAGTTCAACTTTTTCTGACAATTATTGATCTAGTGAGTCCAGAGAATTGTATTGCACTAGTTTTGAACATTATGATATGAAAATTATATGATCAGAGATGGAAAAGACCATTTACAGCCAATACAGGCAGTTTACCATAGGAAATATATGATTTTAAAGCTTTTTAACAGTTATAGCGTCACCTATCGTCCGATCTCCATAGAATTTTTCATGCTTGTTAATGATGTTATGTCACATATGCTGACCAATTTTTGTGAAGTTCTGAGTTTTTATTTAGGATTTATAGGCTTTTTAATGTATTTTGACACGCCCATTTTATAAATTACCCTATTACAGCCATCCAAATGCAAAAGTTCAACTTTTTTTTGATAATTATTGATCTAGAGAGTCCAGAGAATTGTCCTAGACTGGTCTGGTTCCGATCGGGCAAAAAACCTAGGACTAGTTCGCAAAAGTAGGTTTTTAACATATTAATGAATAATTAATGAACAGTTTGATTGACAGCAATGGTTCTTGAGGCAAAGTTGTTCAGGATGAGGAGATCTATCAAATGATATGCATATTGTGTGGATATTTGTAACACCACGTGATTACAGAGCCGTAAAACTCGTTAGCGCCAACTAGTGGCCGATTTCTTTCAAAATTCTTACAGACCTTTAGGGCCATGAGCCGAACATGCCCATTGAGTTTCGTTCCGATCGGCCTCCGTTAACCTTGTCTAATAGGTGCTCAAACTTCGTTGGCCAATGGCGGCCATGTTTTTTGAGATACGCCAATGTCCTCATAGACATACATGGCACCTTGGACCAAGACACTGCATACCAATTTTCAAGTCAATCGGACTAACGGTCAGGTGGTTATAGCCTGTTTTATGTTTTTTTCATTTTATAGCGCCACCATGAGGCCAATCGTCGCGATTTTTTTACTGTGACCCCAGAGTAAGCTCATACACATGTGTACCAAGTTTGGTGAAGATACCTCATTTACACCGGGAGTTATAGCCATTTTAGTAAAATAGGCCCCTCCCACAACGTACGTTTTGGCGCCCCTTAGCGACCGTGAATCGAAATTTCCACTTTTTTTCGATAATTATTGATATTCAGTCTCCAGAGAACATTTCTGCACTAGTTTGGTTCCAATCGGGCAAAAAACCAGGGACTAGTTCGCAAAAGTAGATTTTTGACAAAATTCAAAATGGCGGAAAATCTATCATGGCGGAAATGAAATCGGAGATATACGTTTTGTTCGTCAGGCGTCCAGCTTTCCAATGATATAAGACACTTGAGTCTACGACATACGGTCTAGGAGTTATGAGCAGTTTCGCGCTTTTGGTTGTTATAGCGCCACCTATTGGCCAATCGGGGTCATAATCTCTGAACCTTTCCTCGATTTTTGTACTACCATCTGTCAAAGTTTCAAAGTTCCAGCTCTTACGGTTTGGGCTGCACGATGCGTTTTACGGCGGAATAATAATAATAATAATAATAATTAAAGCTGCAAGCAGCATTTATCGGGGTTCAAGCAGTTAAGGCCTTTAAGGCATTTAAGCACAAAAGCATCAAAAGTTATTAAGATTTATTTAGCAAGCATGTAACCACTGACATAATAGATGGAAAAGACCATTTACAGCCAATACAGGCAATTTGCCATGGGATATATATGGTTTTAAAGCTTTTTAACAGTTATAGCGCCACCTATGGTCCGATCTCCATAAAATTGTTTACTGTGACCTCAAATTGAACCCATACACATGTGTACTGAGTTTGGTGAAGATATCTCATTTACTTCTTGAGTTATAGCCATTTGAGTAAAATAGGCTCCTCCCACGACGATTTGCCACATTCTAGAATTATTTAATATGATTCTAGCATGATTTACTATCATATACCATGTTCCAGAATGATTTATTAGGATTCTAGCATGATTTACCTTGATATACCTCATTTCAGTATTATTTACTATGATTTACAATGTTTCTAGCATGATTAACCACATTACTAGCAATTATGTGAAGTGTCAGTGCAAATGAGGTGATGAACACTGACAAAATATTATTGTGTTATAATAGTTAGTTATATACGTGATTTTTAGTGTGTGTCCAAGTATGAATGCAAAAGCACATGTAAAATATTTCATTATTAAGTTGAATGGCCAGCAGAGGGCACTAGAAGACCACTTATTGGCTCACTTTCACTTTAAACCAGTTTTCTGCACTAAAGCAAACCAGTTTTTCCATGTTAACTCAATGCATGCTTACACACACACACACACACACACACACACACACACACACACACACACACACACACACACACACACACACACACACACACATACACACACAGCATAGTTAACCATGATTTACCATGATATACCACGTTCTAGTATTATTTACCAGGAGATAAACGACAATCTAGTATTATTTACTTTGATTTACCATGTTTCTAGCCTGATTTATCACATTACTAGCAATTATTTGAAGTGTCAGTGCAAATAAAGTGATTAACACTGACAAAATATGATTGTGTTATAATAGTTATTGCTATATAAGTGATTTTTAGTGTGTATTCAAGTATAAATGCAAGCACATGTGGAAAAATTTAATTAATAAGTAGAAGGGCCAGCAGAGGGCAGTAGAAGACCACTTATTGGCTCACTTTCACTTTAAACCTCATGATTTTGACCAGTTTTCTGCACTAAAGCAAACCAGTGTTTCCATGTTAACTCAATAATGCATACTTGCTACATATGCTACACACAATAATGCTACACACACACACACACACACACACACACACACACACACACACACACACACACACACACACACACAAATGTTTCAGTGATATTGGTGTCACATTCACCTTCATCACATTCACCTTCTGTCTTCATCACATTCACCATCTGTCGTCATCACCTGCACCTGCTCCTCATCACCCTCCTCATCATCACCTGCACCTCATCATCATAACCGTCACCTGTTGTCCTTGTCTTGATCTGTGTATTTAAGTTCCCCTCTCATCCATTATCATTGTCGGTTATTGTTTGTGCACTAGCACTCTGTTATGTTTGTTTTCATGTTGGAAAATAAAACCTTTGTTATATTTGTACCACACACACACACACACACACACACACACACACACACACACACACACACACACACACACACACACCATCATTTATCATGATTTACCATGGCTGATACCAATACCAATATGAGAAAATGACTATTTTAAACAGCAGGGGGCAGTAAAATACCACTTATTGGCTTAACATGCCATTAAATCATATCATTTTCACCTTTTTAACTGTTATAGAGGCAAATTTTGTCCGATCTGTCTGAAAATTTTCATGCTTGTTCAGGGTGATATTTCACACGTTCTGACTTGTTTTTAAGAAGGTCTGAGCATTGATTAAAGAGATATAGGCTTTCGGGGACACTTGGTAAAGGCCAGATTTTGAAGTGAACCTATTATAGCTATCCAAATGAAGTAGTTCAACTTTTTCTGACAATTATTGATCTAGTGAGTCCAGAGAATTGTATTGCACTAGTTTTGAACATTATGATATGAAAATTATATGATCAGACATGGAAAAGACCATTTACAGCCAATACAGGCAGTTTACCATAGGAAATATATGGTTTTAAAGCTTTTTAACAGTTATAGCGCCAACTATTGTCCAATCTCCATCAAATTTTGCAAGCTTGTTTGTGATGTTATGACACATATGCTCACCAATTTTTGTGAAGTTCTGAGTTTTCATTTAGGATTTATAGGCTTTTGAGTGTATTTTGCCACACCCATTTTATAAATGACCCTATTACAGCCATACAAATACAAAAGTTCAACTTTTTTTGATAATTATTGATCTAGAGAGTCCATAGAATTGTCCTAGACTGGTCTGGTTCCGATCGGGCGAAAAACCAGGGACTAGTTCGCAAAAGTAGGTTTTTAACATATTCATGAATATTTAATGAACGGTTTGATTGACAGCAATGGTTCTAGAGGCAAAGTTGTTCAGCATGAGCAGATCTATCAAATGATATGCATTTTGTGACAATATATCTAACACCACGTGATTACAGAGCCATAAAACTCGTTAGCGCCAACTAGTGGCCGATTTCTTTCAAAATTCTTACAGACCTCTAGGGCCATGAGTCGAACATGCCCACCGAGTTTCGTTCCGATCGGCCTCCGTTAACCTTGTCTAATAGGTGCTCAACTTCATTGGCCAATGGCGGCCATGTTTTTTGAGATACACCAATGTCCTCATAGACATACATGGCACCTTGGACCAAGACACTGCATACCAATTTTCAAGTCAATCGGACTAACGGTCAGGTGGTTATAGCCTGTTTTATGTTTTTTTCATGTTATAGCGCCACCATGTGGCCAATCGCCGCGATTTTTTTACCGTGTCCTCAGATTGACCTCTTACATACGTGTACCAAGTTTGGTGAAAATACCTCATTTACTTCTGGAGTTATAGCCATTTTAGTAAAATAGGCTCCGCCCACAACGTTAATTTTGCGCCCCCTAGCGACCCTGAATCGAAATTTCAACTTTTTTTCGATAATTATTGATCTTCAGTCTCCAGAGAACAATTCTGCACTGGTTTGGTTCCGATCGAGCAAAAAACCAGGGACTAGTTCGCAAAAGTAGGTTTTCGACAAAATTCAAAATGGCGGAAAATCTATCATGACGGAAATGAAATCGGAGATATACGTTTTGTTCGTCAGACGACCAGCTTTCCAATGATATAAGACACTTGTGTCTACGACATACGGTCCAGGAGTTATGACCACTTTCGCGCTTTTGGTTGTTATAGCGCCACCTATGGGCCAATCGAGGTCATAATTTGATAACCTCTCCTCGATTTTTGTACTACCATCTGGCAAAGTTTCAAAGCTCTAGCCCTTACGGTTTGGGCTGCACGATGCGTTTTACGGCAGAATAATAATAATAATAATAATAATAAAAATCAGTACAATTACAATAGGGTTTCAGCACTTCGTGCTTGAACCCCTAATTAAAGCTGCAAGCAGCATTTATCGGGGTTCAAGCAGTTAAGGCCTTTAAGGCATTTAAGCACAAAAGCATCAAAAGTTATTAAGATTTATTTAGCAAGCATGTAACCACTGACATAATAGATGGAAAAGACCATTTACAGCCAATACAGGCAATTTGCCATGGGATATATATGGTTTTAAAGCTTTTTAACAGTTATAGCGCCACCTATGCTCCGATCTCCATAGAATTGTTTACTGTGACCTCAAATTGAACCCATACACATGTGTACTGAGTTTGGTGAAGATATCTCATTTACTTCTTGAGTTATAGCCATTTGAGTAAAATAGGCTCCTCCCACAACGATTTGCCACATTCTAGAATTATTTAATATGATTCTAGCATGATTTACTATCATATACCATGTTCCAGAATGATTTATTAGGATTCTAGCATGATTTACCTTGATACACCTCATTTCAGTATTATTTACTATGATTTACAATGTTTCTAGCATGATTAACCACATTACTAGCAAATATGTGAAGTGTCAGTGCAAATGAGGTGATGAACACTGACAAAATATTATTGTGTTATAATAGTTAGTTATATACGTGATTTTTAGTGTGTGTCCAAGTATGAATGCAAAAGCACATGTAAAATATTTCATTATTAAGTAGAATGGCCAGCAGAGGGCAGTAGAAGACCACTTATTGGCTCACTTTCACTTTAAACCAGTTTTCTGCACTAAAGCAAACCAGTTTTTCCATGTTAACTCAATGCATACTTACACACACACACACACACACACACACACACACACACACACACACACACACACACACACACACACACACACACACACACACACACACACACAGCATAGTTAACCATGATTTACCATGATATACCACGTTCTAGTATTATTTACCAGGAGATAAACGACAATCTAGGATTATTTACTTTGATTTACCATGTTTCTAGCCTGATTTATCACATTACTAGCAATTATTTGAAGTGTCAGTGCAAATAAAGTGGTTAACACTGACAAAATATGATTGTGTTATAATAGTTATTGCTATATAAGTGATTTTTTTAGTGTGTATTCAAGTATGAATGCAAGCACATGTTGAAATATTTCATTAATAAGTAGAATGGCCAGCAGAGGGCAGTAGAAGACCACTTATTGGCTCACTTTCACTTTAAACCAGTTTTCTGCACTAAAGCAAACCAGTTTATCCATGTTAACTCAATGCATGCTTACACACACACACACACACACACACACACACACACACACACACACACACACACACACACACACACACACACACACACACACACACACACACACACACAGCATAGTTAACCATGATTTACCATGATTTACCACATTACTAGCAATTATTTGAAGTGTCAGTGCAAATAAAGTGATTAACACTGACAAAATATGATTATGTTATAATAGTTATTGCTATATAAGTGATTTTTAGTGTGTATTCAAGTATAAATGCAAGCACATGTGGAAAAATTTAATTAAGTAGAATGGCCAGCAGAGGGCAGTAGAAGACCACTTATTGGCTCACTTTCACTTTAAACCTCATGATTTTGACCAGTTTTCTGCACTAAAGCAAACCAGTGTTTCCATGTTAACTCAATAATGCATACTTGCTACATATGCTACACACAATAATGCTACACACACACTCACACACACACACACACACACACACACACACACACACACACACACACACACACACACACACACACACAAATGTTTCAGTGATATTGGTGTCACATTCACCTTCATCACATTCACCTTCTGTCTTCATCACATTCACCATCTGTCGTCATCACCTGCACCTGCTCCTCATCACCCTCCTCATCATCACCTGCTCCTCATCATCATAACCGTCACCTGTTGTCCTTGTCTTGATCTGTGTATTTAAGTTCCCCTCTCATCCATTATCATTGTCGGTTATTGTTTGTGCACTAGCACTCTGTTATGTTTGTTTTCATGTTGGAAAATAAAACCTTTGTTATATTTGTACCACACACACACACACACACACACACACACACACACACACACACACACACCATAATTTATCATGATTTACCATGGCTGATACCAATACCAATATGAGAAAATGACTATTTTAAACAGCAGGGGGCAGTAAAATACCACTTATTGGCTTAACATGCCATTAATTCATATCATTTTCACCTTTTTAACTGTTATAGAGGCAAATTTTGTCCGATCTGTCTGAAAATTTTCATGCTTGTTCAGAGTGATATTTCACACGTTCTGACTTGTTTTTAAGAAGGTCTGAGCATTGATTAAAGAGATATAGGCTTTCGGGGACACTTGGTAAAGGCCAGATTTTGAAGTGAACCTATTATAGCTATCCAAATGAAGTAGTTCAACTTTTTCTGACAATTATTGATCTAGTGAGTCCAGAGAATTGTATTGCACTAGTTTTGAACATTATGATATGAAAATTATATATTCAGAGATGGAAAAGACCATTTACAGTCAATACAGGCAGTTTACCATAGGAAATATATGGTTTTAAAGATTTTTAACAGTTATAGCGCCACCTATCGTCCGATCTCCATGAAATTTTGCATGCTTGTTAATGATGTTATGTCACATAAGTTCACCAATTTTTGTGAAGTTCTGGGTTTTTATTTAGGATTTATAGGCTTTTTAATGTATTTTTCCATGCCCATTTTATAAATGATCCTATTACAGCCATCCAAATGCAAAAGTTCAACTTTTTTTTGATAATTATTGATCTAGAGAGTCCAGAGAATTGTCCTAGACTGGTCTGGTTCCGATCGGGCAAAAAACCTAGGACTAGTTCGCAAAAGTAGGTTTTAAACATATTCATGAATATTTAATGAACGGTTTGATTGACAGAAATGGTTCTTGAGGCAAAGTTGTTCAGCATGAGCAGATATATCAAATGATATGCTTTTTGTGACGATAAGTGTAACACCACGTGATTACAGAGCCAAAAAACTCGTTAGCGCCAACTAGTGGCCGATTTCTTTCAAAATTCTTACAGACCTCTAGGGCCATGAGTCGAACATGCCCATCGAGTTTCGTTCCGATCGGCCTCCGTTAACCTTGTCTAATAGGTGCTCAACTTCATTGGCCAATGGCGGCCATGTTTTTTGAGATACGCCAATGTCCTCATAGACATACATGGCACCTTGGACCAAGACACTGCATACCAATTTTCCAGTCAATCGGACTAACGGTCAGGTGGTTATAGCCCTTTTCATGTTTTTTTCATGTTATAGCGCCACCTAGTGTTCAATCGTCGCGATTTTTTTACTGTGACCCCAGAATGAACCCATACACATGTGTACCGAGTTTGGTGAAGCTATCTTATTTACTTTTTAAGTTATAGCCATTTTAGTAAAATAGGCTCCTCCCACAACGATTATTTTGCGCCCCCTAGCGTCCATGAATCGAAATTTCAACATTTTTTCGATAATTATTGATCTTCAGACTCCAGAGAACATTTCTGCACTGGTTTGGCTCCGATCGGGCAAAAAACCAGGGACTAGTTCGCAAAAGTAGATTTTCGACAAAATTCAAAATGGCGGAAAATCTATCATGACGGAAATGAAATCGGAGATATACGTTTTGTTCGTCAGGCGTCCAGCTTTCCAATGATATAAGACACTTGAGTCTGCGACATACGGTCTAGGAGTTATGAGCAGTTTCGCGCTTTTGGTTGCTATAGCGCCACCTATGGGCCAATCGGGGTCATAATCTCTGAACCTCTCCTCGATTTTTGTACTACCATCTGGCAAAGTTTCAATGCTCTAGCCCTTACGGTTTGGGCTGCACGATGCGTTTTACGGCAGAATAATAATAATAATTAAAGCTGCAAGCAGCATTTATCGGGGTTCAAGCATTTAAGGCCTTTAGGCACATAAGCATTTAAGACATTAAGATTTATTTAGAAAGCTTTTAACCACTGAAATAATAGATGGAAAAGTCCATTTACAGCCAATACAGGCAATTTACCATAGGAAATATGTGTTTTTTAAAGCTTTTTAACAGTTATAGCACCATCTATAGTCCGATCTCCATGAAATTTTGCATGCTTGTTAATGATGTTATGGCACATAAGCTCACCAATTTTCGTGAAGTTCTGAGTTTTTGTTTAGGATTTATAGGCTTTTGAGTGCATTTTGCCACGCCCATTTTCTTTATGACCCAATATACCCATGCGAAAAATGCAAAAGTTCAACTTTTTTTTGATAATTATTGATCTTGAGAGTCCATAGAATTGTCCTAGACTCGTTTGGTTCTGATCGGGCGAAAAACCTAGGACTAGTTCGCAAAAGTAGGTTTTTAACATAATTACGAATATTTAATGAACGGTTTGATTGACAGCAATGGTTCTTGAGGCAAAGTTGTTCAACAAGAGGAGATCTATCAAATGGTATGCATTTTGTGACAATAAGTGTAACACCACGTGATTACAGAGCCATAAAACTCGTTAGCGCCAACTAGTGGCCGATTTCTTTTAAAATTCTTACAGACCTCTAGGGCCATGAGTCGAACATGCCCACCGAGTTTCGTTCCGATAGGCCTCCGTTAACCTTGTCTAATAGGTGCTCAAACTTCATTGGCCGATGGCGGCCATGTTTTTTGAGATACACCAATGTCCTCATAGACATACATGGCACCTTGGACCAAGACACTGCATACCAATTTTCAAGTCAATCGGACTAACGGTCAGGTGGTTATAGCCTGTTTTATGTTTTTTTCATGTTATAGCGCCACCATGTGACCAATCGCCGCGATTTTTTTACCGTGACCTCATATTGACGTCTTACACATGTGTACCAGGTTTGGTTAAAATACCTCTTTTACTTCTGGAGTTATAGCCATTTTAGTAAAATAGGCTCCTCCCAAAACGTTAATTTTGCACCCCCTAGCGACCGTGAATCGAAATTTCAACTTTTTTTTGATAATTATTGATATTCAGACTCCAGAGAACAATTCTGCACTGGTTTGGTTCCGATCGGGCAAAAAACCAGGGACTAGTTCGCAAAAGTAGATTTTCGACAAAATTCAAAATGGCGGAAAATCTATCATGGCGGAAATAAAATCGGAGATATACGTTTTGTTCGTAAGGCGTCCAGCTTTCCAATGATATAAGACACTTGAGTCTATGACTTACGGTCTAGGAGTTATGAGCAGTTTCGCGCTTTTGGTTGCTATAGCGCCACCTATGGGCCAATCGGGGTCATAATTTGATAACCTCTCCTCGATTTTTGTACTACCATATGGCAAAGTTTCAAAGCTCTAGCCCTTACGGTTTGGGCTGCACGATGCGTTTTACGGCAGAATAATAATAATAATAATAATAATAAAAATCAGCACAATTACAATAGGGTTTCAGCACTTCGTGCTTGAACCCCTAATAATTAAAGCTGCAAGCAGCATTTATCGGGGTTCAAGCATTTAAGGCCTTTAGGCACATAAGCATTTAAGACATTAAGATTTATTTAGAAAGCTTTTAACCACTGAAATAATAGATGGAAAAGTCCATTTACAGCCAATACAGGCAATTTACCATAGGAAATATGTGTTTTTTAAAGCTTTTTAACAGTTATAGCACCATCTATAGTCCGATCTCCATGAAATTTTGCATGCTTGTTAATGATGTTATGGCACATAAGCTCACCAATTTTCGTGAAGTTCTGAGTTTTTGTTTAGGATTTATAGGCTTTTGAGTGCATTTTGCCACGCCCATTTTCTTTATGACCCAATATACCCATGCGAAAAATGCAAAAGTTCAACTTTTTTTTGATAATTATTGATCTTGAGAGTCCATAGAATTGTCCTAGACTCGTTTGGTTCTGATCGGGCGAAAAACCTAGGACTAGTTCGCAAAAGTAGGTTTTTAACATAATTACGAATATTTAATGAACGGTTTGATTGACAGCAATGGTTCTTGAGGCAAAGTTGTTCAACAAGAGGAGATCTATCAAATGGTATGCATTTTGTGACAATAAGTGTAACACCACGTGATTACAGAGCCATAAAACTCGTTAGCGCCAACTAGTGGCCGATTTCTTTTAAAATTCTTACAGACCTCTAGGGCCATGAGTCGAACATGCCCACCGAGTTTCGTTCCGATAGGCCTCCGTTAACCTTGTCTAATAGGTGCTCAAACTTCATTGGCCGATGGCGGCCATGTTTTTTGAGATACACCAATGTCCTCATAGACATACATGGCACCTTGGACCAAGACACTGCATACCAATTTTCAAGTCAATCGGACTAACGGTCAGGTGGTTATAGCCTGTTTTATGTTTTTTTCATGTTATAGCGCCACCATGTGACCAATCGCCGCGATTTTTTTACCGTGACCTCATATTGACGTCTTACACATGTGTACCAGGTTTGGTTAAAATACCTCTTTTACTTCTGGAGTTATAGCCATTTTAGTAAAATAGGCTCCTCCCACAACGTTAATTTTGCACCCCCTAGCGACCGTGAATCGAAATTTCAACTTTTTTTTGATAATTATTGATATTCAGACTCCAGAGAACAATTCTGCACTGGTTTGGTTCCGATCGGGCAAAAAACCAGGGACTAGTTCGCAAAAGTAGATTTTCGACAAAATTCAAAATGGCGGAAAATCTATCATGGCGGAAATAAAATCGGAGATATACGTTTTGTTCGTCAGGCGTCCAGCTTTCCAATGATATAAGACACTTGAGTCTATGACTTACGGTCTAGGAGTTATGAGCAGTTTCGCGCTTTTGGTTGCTATAGCGCCACCTATGGGCCAATCGGGGTCATAATTTGATAACCTCTCCTCGATTTTTGTACTACCATATGGCAAAGTTTCAAAGCTCTAGCCCTTACGGTTTGGGCTGCACGATGCGTTTTACGGCAGAATAATAATAATAATAATAATAATAAAAATCAGCACAATTACAATAGGGTTTCAGCACTTCGTGCTTGAACCCCTAATAATAATAAAAATCAGTACAATTACAATAGGGTTTCAGCACTTCGTGCTTGAACCCCTAATTAAAGCTGCAAGCAGCATTTATCGGGGTTCAAGCAGTTAAGGCCTTTAAGGCATTTAAGCACAAAAGCATCAAAAGTTATTAAGATTTATTTAGCAAGCATGTAACCACTGACATAATAGATGGAAAAGACCATTTACAGCCAATACAGGCAATTTGCCATGGGATATATATGGTTTTAAAGCTTTTTAACAGTTATAGCGCCACCTATGCTCCGATCTCCATAGAATTGTTTACTGTGACCTCAAATTGAACCCATACACATGTGTACTGAGTTTGGTGAAGATATCTCATTTACTTCTTGAGTTATAGCCATTTGAGTAAAATAGGCTCCTCCCACAACGATTTGCCACATTCTAGAATTATTTAATATGATTCTAGCATGATTTACTATCATATACCATGTTCCAGAATGATTTATTAGGATTCTAGCATGATTTACCTTGATACACCTCATTTCAGTATTATTTACTATGATTTACAATGTTTCTAGCATGATTAACCACATTACTAGCAAATATGTGAAGTGTCAGTGCAAATGAGGTGATGAACACTGACAAAATATTATTGTGTTATAATAGTTAGTTATATACGTGATTTTTAGTGTGTGTCCAAGTATGAATGCAAAAGCACATGTAAAATATTTCATTATTAAGTAGAATGGCCAGCAGAGGGCAGTAGAAGACCACTTATTGGCTCACTTTCACTTTAAACCAGTTTTCTGCACTAAAGCAAACCAGTTTTTCCATGTTAACTCAATGCATGCTTACACACACACACACACACACACACACACACACACACACACACACACACACACACAAACACACACACACACACACACACACACACACACACACACACATACACACACAGCATAGTTAACCATGATTTACCATGATATACCACGTTCTAGTATTATTTACCAGGAGATAAACGACAATCTAGGATTATTTACTTTGATTTACCATGTTTCTAGCCTGATTTATCACATTACTAGCAATTATTTGAAGTGTCAGTGCAAATAAAGTGGTTAACACTGACAAAATATGATTGTGTTATAATAGTTATTGCTATATAAGTGATTTTTTTAGTGTGTATTCAAGTATGAATGCAAGCACATGTTGAAATATTTCATTAATAAGTAGAATGGCCAGCAGAGGGCAGTAGAAGACCACTTATTGGCTCACTTTCACTTTAAACCAGTTTTCTGCACTAAAGCAAACCAGTTTATCCATGTTAACTCAATGCATGCTTACACACACACACACACACACACACACACACACACACACACACACACACACACACACACACACACACACACACAGCATAGTTAACCATGATTTACCATGATTTACCACATTACTAGCAATTATTTGAAGTGTCAGTGCAAATAAAGTGATTAACACTGACAAAATATGATTGTGTTATAATAGTTATTGCTATATAAGTGATTTTTAGTGTGTATTCAAGTATAAATGCAAGCACATGTGGAAAAATTTAATTAATAAGTAGAATGGCCAGCAGAGGGCAGTAGAAGACCACTTATTGGCTCACTTTCACTTTAAACCTCATGATTTTGACCAGTTTTCTGCACTAAAGCAAACCAGTGTTTCCATGTTAACTCAATAATGCATACTTGCTACATATGCTACACACAATAATGCTACACACACACACACACACACACACACACACACACACACACACACACACACACACACACACACACACACAAATGTTTCAGTGATATTGGTGTCACATTCACCTTCATCACATTCACCTTCTGTCTTCATCACATTCACCATCTGTCGTCATCACCTGCACCTGCTCCTCATCACCCTCCTCATCATCACCTGCTCCTCATCATCATAACTGTCACCTGTTGTCCTTGTCTTGATCTGTGTATTTAAGTTCCCCTCTCATCCATTATCATTGTCGGTTATTGTTTGTGCACTAGCACTCTGTTATGTTTGTTTTCATGTTGGAAAATAAAACCTTTGTTATATTTGTACCACACACACACACACACACACACACACACACACACACACACACACACACACACACACACACACACCATAATTTATCATGATTTACCATGGCTGATACCAATACCAATATGAGAAAATGACTATTTTAAACAGCAGGGGGCAGTAAAATACCACTTATTGGCTTAACATGCCATTAATTCATATCATTTTCACCTTTTTAACTGTTATAGAGGCAAATTTTGTCCGATCTGTCTGAAAATTTTCATGCTTGTTCAGGGTGATATTTCACACGTTCTGACTTGTTTTTAAGAAGGTCTGAGCATTGATTAAAGAGATATAGGCTTTCGGGGACACTTGGTAAAGGCCAGATTTTGAAGTGAACCTATTATAGCTATCCAAATGAAGTAGTTCAACTTTTTCTGACAATTATTGATCTAGTGAGTCCAGAGAATTGTATTGCACTAGTTTTGAACATTATGATATGAAAATTATATGATCAGAGATGGAAAAGACCATTTACAGCCAATACAGGCAGTTTACCATAGGAAATATATGATTTTAAAGCTTTTTAACAGTTATAGCGCCACCTATCGTCCGATCTCCATAGAATTTTTCATGCTTGTTAATGATGTTATGTCACATATGCTGACCAATTTTTGTGAAGTTCTGAGTTTTTATTTAGGATTTATAGGCTTTTTAATGTATTTTGACACGCCCATTTTATAAATTACCCTATTACAGCCATCCAAATGCAAAAGTTCAACTTTTTTTTGATAATTATTGATCTAGAGTGTCCAGAGAATTGTCCTAGACTGGTCTGGTTCCGATCGGGCAAAAAACCTAGGACTAGTTCGCAAAAGTAGGTTTTTAACATATTAATGAATAATTAATGAACAGTTTGATTGACAGCAATGGTTCTTGAGGCAAAGTTGTTCAGGATGAGGAGATCTATCAAATGATATGCATATTGTGTGGATATTTGTAACACCACGTGATTACAGAGCCGTAAAACTCGTTAGCGCCAACTAGTGGCCGATTTCTTTCAAAATTCTTACAGACCTTTAGGGCCATGAGCCGAACATGCCCATTGAGTTTCGTTCCGATCGGCCTCCGTTAACCTTGTCTAATAGGTGCTCAAACTTCGTTGGCCAATGGCGGCCATGTTTTTTGAGATACGCCAATGTCCTCATAGACATACATGGCACCTTGGACCAAGACACTGCATACCAATTTTCAAGTCAATCGGACTAACGGTCAGGTGGTTATAGCCTGTTTTATGTTTTTTTCATTTTATAGCGCCACCATGAGGCCAATCATCGCGATTTTTTTACTGTGACCCCAGAGTAAGCTCATACACATGTGTACCAAGTTTGGTGAAGATACCTCATTTACACCGGGAGTTATAGCCATTTTAGTAAAATAGGCCCCTCCCACAACGTACGTTTTGGCGCCCCTTAGCGACCGTGAATCGAAATTTCCACTTTTTTTCGATAATTATTGATATTCAGTCTCCAGAGAACATTTCTGCACTAGTTTGGTTCCAATCGGGCAAAAAACCAGGGACTAGTTCGCAAAAGTAGATTTTTGACAAAATTCAAAATGGCGGAAAATCTATCATGGCGGAAATGAAATCGGAGATATACGTTTTGTTCGTCAGGCGTCCAGCTTTCCAATGATATAAGACACTTGAGTCTACGACATACGGTCTAGGAGTTATGAGCAGTTTCGCGCTTTTGGTTGTTATAGCGCCACCTATGGGCCAATCGGGGTCATAATCTCTGAACCTTTCCTCGATTTTTGTACTACCATCTGTCAAAGTTTCAAAGTTCCAGCTCTTACGGTTTGGGCTGCACGATGCGTTTTACGGCGGAATAATAATAATAATTAAAGCTGCAAGCAGCATTTATCGGGGTTCAAGCAGTTAAGGCCTTTAAGGCATTTAAGCACAAAAGCATCAAAAGTTATTAAGATTTATTTAGCAAGCATGTAACCACTGACATAATAGATGGAAAAGACCATTTACAGCCAATACAGGCAATTTGCCATGGGATATATATGGTTTTAAAGCTTTTTAACAGTTATAGCGCCACCTATGGTCCGATCTCCATAAAATTGTTTACTGTGACCTCAAATTGAACCCATACACATGTGTACTGAGTTTGGTGAAGATATCTCA
The DNA here is from genome assembly GCF_964197995.2 of Scardinius erythrophthalmus. Taxonomy (NCBI): domain Eukaryota; kingdom Metazoa; phylum Chordata; class Actinopteri; order Cypriniformes; family Leuciscidae; genus Scardinius; species Scardinius erythrophthalmus. Next base: position 345,856 of record NW_028296536.1, read on the forward strand.
TTTACTTCTTGAGTTATAGCCATTTGAGTAAAATAGGCTCCTCCCACAACGATTTGCCACATTCTAGAATTATTTAATATGATTCTAGCATGATTTACTATCATATACCATGTTCCAGAATGATTTATTAGGATTCTAGCATGATTTACCTTGATACACCTCATTTCAGTATTATTTACTATGATTTACAATGTTTCTAGCATGATTAACCACATTACTAGCAATTATGTGAAGTGTCAGTGCAAATGAGGTGATGAACACTGACAAAATATTATTGTGTTATAATAGTTAGTTATATACGTGATTTTTAGTGTGTGTCCAAGTATGAATGCAAAAGCACATGTAAAATATTTCATTATTAAGTAGAATGGCCAGCAGAGGGCACTAGAAGACCACTTATTGGCTCACTTTCACTTTAAACCAGTTTTCTGCACTAAAGCAAACCAGTTTTTCCATGTTAACTCAATGCATGCTTACACACACACACACACACACACACACACACACACACACACATACACACACAGCATAGTTAACCATGATTTACCATGATATACCACGTTCTAGTATTATTTACCAGGAGATAAACGACAATCTAGTATTATTTACTTTGATTTACCATGTTTCTAGCCTGATTTATCACATTACTAGCAATTATTTGAAGTGTCAGTGCAAATAAAGTGATTAACACTGACAAAATATGATTGTGTTATAATAGTTATTGCTATATAAGTGATTTTTTTAGTGTGTATTCAAGTATGAATGCAAGCACATGTTGAAATATTTCATTAATAAGTAGAATGGCCAGCAGAGGGCAGTAGAAGACCACTTATTGGCTCACTTTCACTTTAAACCAGTTTTCTGCACTAAAGCAAACCAGTTTATCCATGTTAACTCAATGCATGCTTACACACACACACACACACACACACACACACACACACACAGCATAGTTAACCATGATTTACCATGATTTACCACATTACTAGCAATTATTTGAAGTGTCAGTGCAAATAAAGTGATTAACACTGACAAAATATGATTGTGTTATAATAGTTATTGCTATATAAGTGATATTTAGTGTGTATTCAAGTATAAATGCAAGCACATGTGGAAAAATTTAATTAATAAGTACAATGGCCAGCAGAGGGCAGTAGAAGACCACTTATTGGCTCACTTTCACTTTAAACCTCATGATTTTGACCATTTTTCTGCACTAAAGCAAACCAGTTTTTCCATGTTAACTCAATAATGCATACTTGCTACATATGCTACACACAATAATGCTACACACACACACACACACACACACACACACACAAATGTTTCAGTGATATTGGTGTCACATTCACCTTCATCACATTCACCTTCTGTCTTCATCACATTCACCATCTGTCGTCATCACCTGCACCTGCTCCTCATCACCCTCCTCATCATCACCTGCTCCTCATCATCATAACCGTCACCTGTTGTCCTTGTCTTGATCTGTGTATTTAAGTTCCCCTCTCATCCATTATCATTGTCGGTTATTGTTTGTGCACTAGCACTCTGTTATGTTTGTTTTCATGTTGGAAAATAAAACCTTTGTTATATTTGTACCACACACACACACACACACACACACACACACACACACACACACACACACACACACACACACCATCATTTATCATGATTTACCATGGCTGATACCAATACCAATATGAGAAAATGACTATTTTAAACAGCAGGGGGCAGTAAAATACCACTTATTGGCTTAACATGCCATTAATTCATATCATTTTCACCTTTTTAACTGTTATAGAGGCAAATTTTGTCCGATCTGTCTGAAAATTTTCATGCTTGTTCAGGGTGATATTTCACACGTTCTGACTTGTTTTTAAGAAGGTCTGAGCATTGATTAAAGAGATATAGGCTTTCGGGGACACTTGGTAAAGGCCAGATTTTGAAGTGAACCTATTATAACTATCCAAATGAAGTAGTTCAACTTTTTTCGACAATTATTGATCTAGTGAGTCCAGAGAATTGTATTGCACTAGTTTTGAACATTATGATATGAAAATTATATGATCAGAGATAGAAAAGACCATTTACAGCCAATACAGGCAGTTTACCATAGGAAATATATGATTTTAAAGCTTTTTAACAGTTATAGCGCCACCTATTGTCCGATCTCCATAGAATTTTTCATGCTTGTTAATGATGTTATGTCACATATGCTGACCAATTTTTGTGAAGTTCTGAGTTTTTATTTAGGATTTATAGGCTTTTTAATGTATTTTGACACGCCCATTTTATAAATTACCCTATTACAGCCATCCAAATGCAAAAGTTCAACTTTTTTTTGATAATTATTGATCTAGAGAGTCCAGAGAATTGTCCTAGACTGGTCTGGTTCCGATCGGGCAAAAAACCTAGGACTAGTTCGCAAAAGTAGGTTTTTAACATATTAATGAATAATTAATGAACAGTTTGATTGACAGCAATGGTTCTTGAGGCAAAGTTGTTCAGGATGAGGAGATCTATCAAATGATATGCATATTGTGTGGATATTTGTAACACCATGTGATTACAGAGCCGTAAAACTCGTTAGCGCCAACTAGTGGCCGATTTCTTTCAAAATTCTTACAGACCTTTAGGGCCATGAGCCGAACATGCCCATTGAGTTTCGTTCCGATCGGCCTCCGTTAACCTTGTCTAATAGGTGCTCAAACTTCGTTGGCCGATGGCGGCCATGTTTTTTGAGATACGCCAATGTCCTCATACACATACATGGCACCTTGGACCAAGACACTGCATACCAATTTTCAAGTCAATCGGACTAACGGTCAGGTGGTTATAGCCTGTTTTATGTTTTATTCATTTTATAGCGCCACCATGAGGCCAATCGTCGCGATTTTTTTACTGTGACCCCAGAGTAAGCTCATACACATGTGTACCAAGTTTGGTGAAGATACCTCATTTACATCGGGAGTTATAGCCATTTTAGTAAAATAGGCCCCTCCCACAACGTACGTTTTGGCGCCCCTTAGCGACCGTGAATCGAAATTTCCACTTTTTTTCGATAATTATTGATATTCAGTCTCCAGAGAACATTTCTGCACTAGTTTGGTTCCAATCGGGCAAAAAACCAGGGACTAGTTCGCAAAAGTAGATTTTTGACAAAATTCAAAATGGCGGAAAATCTATCATGGCGGAAATGAAATCGGAGATATACGTTTTGTTCGTCAGGCGTCCAGCTTTCCAATGATATAAGACACTTGAGTCTACGACATACGGTCTAGGAGTTATGAGCAGTTTCGCGCTTTTGGTTGTTATAGCGCCACCTATGGGCCAATCGGGGTCATAATCTCTGAACCTTTCCTCGATTTTTGTACTACCATCTGTCAAAGTTTCAAAGTTCCAGCTCTTACGGTTTGGGCTGCACGATGCGTTTTACGGCAGAATAATAATAATAATAATAATAATAAAAATCAGCACAATTACAATAGGGTTTCAGCACTTCGTGCTTGAACCCCTAATTAAAGCTGCAAGCAGCATTTATCGGGGTTCAAGCAGTTAAGGCCTTTAAGGCATTTAAGCACAAAAGCATCAAAAGTTATTAAGATTTATTTAGCAAGCATGTAACCACTGACATAATAGATGGAAAAGACCATTTACAGCCAATACAGGCAATTTGCCATGGGATATATATGGTTTTAAAGCTTTTTAACAGTTATAGCGCCACCTATGGTCCGATCTCCATAAAATTGTTTACTGTGACCTCAAATTGAACCCATACACATGTGTACTGAGTTTGGTGAAGATATCTCATTTACTTCTTGAGTTATAGCCATTTGAGTAAAATAGGCTCCTCCCACGACGATTTGCCACATTCTAGAATTATTTAATATGATTCTAGCATGATTTACTATCATATACCATGTTCCAGAATGATTTATTAGGATTCTAGCATGATTTACCTTGATACACCTCATTTCAGTATTATTTACTATGATTTACAATGTTTCTAGCATGATTAACCACATTACTAGCAATTATGTGAAGTGTCAGTGCAAATGAGGTGATGAACACTGACAAAATATTATTGTGTTATAATAGTTAGTTATATACGTGATTTTTAGTGTGTGTCCAAGTATGAATGCAAAAGCACATGTAAAATATTTCATTATTAAGTTGAATGGCCAGCAGAGGGCACTAGAAGACCACTTATTGGCTCACTTTCACTTTAAACCAGTTTTCTGCACTAAAGCAAACCAGTTTTTCCATGTTAACTCAATGCATGCTTACACACACACACACACACACACACACACACACACACACACACACACACACACACACACACACACACACATACACACACAGCATAGTTAACCATGATTTACCATGATATACCACGTTCTAGTATTATTTACCAGGAGATAAACGACAATCTAGTATTATTTACTTTGATTTACCATGTTTCTAGCCTGATTTATCACATTACTAGCAATTATTTGAAGTGTCAGTGCAAATAAAGTGATTAACACTGACAAAATATGATTGTGTTATAATAGTTATTGCTATATAAGTGATTTTTAGTGTGTATTCAAGTATAAATGCAAGCACATGTGGAAAAATTTAATTAATAAGTAGAAGGGCCAGCAGAGGGCAGTAGAAGACCACTTATTGGCTCACTTTCACTTTAAACCTCATGATTTTGACCAGTTTTCTGCACTAAAGCAAACCAGTGTTTCCATGTTAACTCAATAATGCATACTTGCTACATATGCTACACACAATAATGCTACACACACACACACACACACACACACACACACACACACACACACACACACACACAATGTTTCAGTGATATTGGTGTCACATTCACCTTCATCACATTCACCTTCTGTCTTCATCACATTCACCATCTGTCGTCATCACCTGCACCTGCTCCTCATCACCCTCCTCATCATCACCTGCACCTCATCATCATAACCGTCACCTGTTGTCCTTGTCTTGATCTGTGTATTTAAGTTCCCCTCTCATCCATTATCATTGTCGGTTATTGTTTGTGCACTAGCACTCTGTTATGTTTGTTTTCATGTTGGAAAATAAAACCTTTGTTATATTTGTACCACACACACACACACACACACACACACACACACACACACACACACACACACACACACACCATCATTTATCATGATTTACCATGGCTGATACCAATACCAATATGAGAAAATGACTATTTTAAACAGCAGGGGGCAGTAAAATACCACTTATTGGCTTAACATGCCATTAAATCATATCATTTTCACCTTTTTAACTGTTATAGAGGCAAATTTTGTCCGATCTGTCTGAAAATTTTCATGCTTGTTCAGGGTGATATTTCACACGTTCTGACTTGTTTTTAAGAAGGTCTGAGCATTGATTAAAGAGATATAGGCTTTCGGGGACACTTGGTAAAGGCCAGATTTTGAAGTGAACCTATTATAGCTATCCAAATGAAGTAGTTCAACTTTTTCTGACAATTATTGATCTAGTGAGTCCAGAGAATTGTATTGCACTAGTTTTGAACATTATGATATGAAAATTATATGATCAGACATGGAAAAGACCATTTACAGCCAATACAGGCAGTTTACCATAGGAAATATATGGTTTTAAAGCTTTTTAACAGTTATAGCGCCAACTATTGTCCAATCTCCATGAAATTTTGCAAGCTTGTTTGTGATGTTATGACACATATGCTCACCAATTTTTGTGAAGTTCTGAGTTTTCATTTAGGATTTATAGGCTTTTGAGTGTATTTTGCCACACCCATTTTATAAATGACCCTATTACAGCCATACAAATACAAAAGTTCAACTTTTTTTTGATAATTATTGATCTAGAGAGTCCATAGAATTGTCCTAGACTGGTCTGGTTCCGATCGGGCGAAAAACCAGGGACTAGTTTGCAAAAGTAGGTTTTTAACATATTCATGAATATTTAATGAACGGTTTGATTGACAGCAATGGTTCTAGAGGCAAAGTTGTTCAGCATGAGCAGATCTATCAAATGATATGCATTTTGTGACAATATATCTAACACCACGTGATTACAGAGCCATAAAACTCGTTAGCGCCAACTAGTGGCCGATTTCTTTCAAAATTCTTACAGACCTCTAGGGCCATGAGTCGAACATGCCCACCGAGTTTCGTTCCGATCGGCCTCCGTTAACCTTGTCTAATAGGTGCTCAACTTCATTGGCCAATGGCGGCCATGTTTTTTGAGATACACCAATGTCCTCATAGACATACATGGCACCTTGGACCAAGACACTGCATACCAATTTTCAAGTCAATCGGACTAACGGTCAGGTGGTTATAGCCTGTTTTATGTTTTTTTCATGTTATAGCGCCACCATGTGGCCAATCGCCGCGATTTTTTTACCGTGTCCTCAGATTGACCTCTTACATACGTGTACCAAGTTTGGTGAAAATACCTCATTTACTTCTGGAGTTATAGCCATTTTAGTAAAATAGGCTCCGCCCACAACGTTAATTTTGCGCCCCCTAGCGACCATGAATCGAAATTTCAACTTTTTTTCGATAATTATTGATCTTCAGTCTCCAGAGAACAATTCTGCACTGGTTTGGTTCCGATCGAGCAAAAAACCAGGGACTAGTTCGCAAAAGTAGGTTTTCGACAAAATTCAAAATGGCGGAAAATCTATCATGACGGAAATGAAATCGGAGATATACGTTTTGTTCGTCAGACGACCAGCTTTCCAATGATATAAGACACTTGTGTCTACGACATACGGTCCAGGAGTTATGACCACTTTCGCGCTTTTGGTTGTTATAGCGCCACCTATGGGCCAATCGAGGTCATAATTTGATAACCTCTCCTCGATTTTTGTACTACCATCTGGCAAAGTTTCAAAGCTCTAGCCCTTACGGTTTGGGCTGCACGATGCGTTTTACGGCAGAATAATAATAATAATAATAATAATAAAAATCAGTACAATTACAATAGGGTTTCAGCACTTCGTGCTTGAACCCCTAATAATAATAATAATAATAATTAAAGCTGCAAGCAGCATTTATCGGGGTTCAAGCAGTTAAGGCCTTTAAGGCATTTAAGCACAAAAGCATCAAAAGTCATTAAGATTTATTTAGCAAGCATGTAACCACTGACATAATAGATGGAAAAGACCATTTACAGCCAATACAGGCAAATTGCCATGGGATATATATGGTTTTAAAGCTTTTTAACAGTTATAGCGCCACCTATGGTCCGATCTCCATAAAATTGTTTATTGTGATCTCAAATTGAACCCATACACATGTGTACTGATTTTGGTGAAGATATCTCATTTACTTCTTGAGTTATAGCCATTTGAGTAAAATAGGCTCCTCCCACAACGATTTGCCACATTCAAGAATTATTTAATATGATTCTAGCATGATTTACTATCATATACCATGTTCCAGAATGATTTATTAGGATTCTAGCATGATTTACCTTGATACACCTCATTTCAGTATTATTTACTATGATTTACAATGTTTCTAGCATGATTAACCACATTACTAGCAATTATGTGAAGTGTCAGTGCAAATGAGGTGATGAACACTGACAAAATATTATTGTGTTATAATAGTTAGTTATATACGTGATTTTTAGTGTGTGTCCAAGTATGAATGCAAAAGCACATGTAAAATATTTCATTATTAAGTAGAATGGCCAGCAGAGGGCACTAGAAGACCACTTATTGGCTCACTTTCACTTTAAACCAGTTTTCTGCACTAAAGCAAACCAGTTTTTCCATGTTAACTCAATGCATGCTTACACACACACACACACACACACACACACACACACACACACACACACACACAGCATAGTTAACCATGATTTACCATGATATACCACGTTCTAGTATTATTTACCAGGAGATAAACGACAATCTAGTATTATTTACTTTGATTTACCATGTTTCTAGCCTGATTTATCACATTACTAGCAATTATTTGAAGTGTCAGTGCAAATAAAGTGATTAACACTGACAAAATATGATTGTGTTATAATAGTTATTGCTATATAAGTGATTTTTTAGTGTGTATTCAAGTATGAATGCAAGCACATGTAGAAATATTTAATTAATAAATAGAATGGCCAGCAGAGGGCAGTAGAAGACCACTTATTGGCTCACTTTCACTTTAAACCTCATGATTTTGACCAGTTTTCTGCACTAAAGCAAACCAGTGTTTCCATGTTAACTCAATAATGCATACTTGCTACGTATGCTACACACAGTAATGCCACACACACACACACACACACACACACACACACACACACACACACACACACACACACACACACACACAAATATTTCAGTGATATTGGTGTCACATTCACCTTCATCACATTCACCATCTGTCGTCATCACCTGCACCTGCTCCTCATCACCCTCATCATCATCACCTGCTCCTCATCATCATAACCGTCACCTGTTGTCCTTGTCTTGATCTGTGTATTTAAGTTCCCCTCTCACCCATTATCATTGTCGTTTATTGTTTGTGCACTAGCACTCTGTTATGTTTGTTTTCATGTTGGAAAATAAAACCTTTGTTATATTTGTACCACACACACACACACACACACACACACACACACACACACACACACTTACCATAGTTTATCATGATTTACCATGGCTGATACCAATACCAATATGACAAAATGACTATTTTAAACAGTAGGGGGCAGTAAAATACCACTTATTGGCTTAACATGCCATTAATTCATATCATTTTCACCTTTTTAACTGTTATAGAGGCAAATTTTGTCAGATCTGTCTGAAAATTTTCATGCATGTTCAGAGAGATATTTCACATGTTCTGACTTGTTTTTAAGAAGGTTTGAACATTCATTAAAGAGATATAGGCTTTTGGGGACACTTGGTAATGGCCACATATTGAAGTGACACTATTATAGCCATCCAAATGAAGAAGTCATACTTTTTCTGATAATTATTGATCTAGAGAGTCCAGAGAATTGCACTGCACTGGTTTTGAACATTATTATATGAACATTATGATTATAGATGGAAAAGACCATTCACATGCAATACAGGCAATTAACCATAGGAAATATATGGTTTTAAAGCTTTTTAACAGTTATAGCGCCACCTTTGGTCCGATCTCTATAAAAATTTCCATGCTTCTTTAGCATGGTACGACACATATGCTCACCAATTATCGTGATGTTCTGAGTTTTTGTTTAGAATTTATAGGCTTTTGATTGCATTTTGCCACGTCCATTTTCTTTATGACACAATTATACCCATGCGAAAAATGCAAAAGTTCAACTTTTTTTGATAATTATTGATCTAGAGAGTCCAGAGAATTGTCCTAGACTTGTTTGATTCCGATCGGGCAAAAAACCAGGGACTAGTTTGCAAAAGTAGGTTTTTAACATATTCGTGAATAATTAATAAACTGTTTGATTGACAGCAATGGTTCTAGAGGCAAAGTTGTTCAGCATAAGCAGATCTATCAAATGATATGCATTTTGTGATGATAAGTGTAACACCACGTGATTACAGAGCCATAAAACTCATTAGCGCCAACTAGTGGCCGATTTCTTTCAAAATTCTTACAGACCTCTAGGGCCATGAGCCGAACATGCCCATTGAGTTTCGTTCCGATCGGCCTCCGTTAACCTTGTCTAATAGGTGCTCAAACTTCATTGGCCGATGGCGGCCATGTTTTTTGAGATACGCCAATGTCCTCATACACATACATGGCACCTTGGACCAAGACACTGCATACCAATTTTCAAGTCAATCGGACTAACGGTCAGGTGGTTATAGCCTGTTTAATGTTTTTTTCATTTTATAGCGCCACCATGAGGCCAATCGTCGCGATTTTTTTACTGTGACCCCAGATTGAACTCATACACATGTGTACCAAGTTTGGTGAAGATACCTCATTTACATCGGGAGTTATAGCCATTTTAGTAAAATAGGCCCCTCCCACAACGTACGTTTTGGCGCCCCTTAGCGACCGTGAATCGAAATTTCCACTTTTTTTCGATAATTATTGATATTCAGACTCCAGAGAACATTTCTGCACTGGTTTGGTTCCAATCGGGCAAAAAACCAGGGACTAGTTCGCAAAAGTAGGTTTTTGACAAAATTCAAAATGGCGGAAAATTTATCATGGCGGAAATGAAATCGGAGATATACGTTTTGTTCGTCAGGCATCCAGCTTTCCATTGATATAAGACACTTGAGTCTACGACATACGGTCTAGGAGTTATGAACAGTTTCGCGCTTTTGGTTGCTATAGCGCCACCTATGGGCCAATCGGGGTCATAATCTCTGAACCTTTCCTCGATTTTTGTACTACCATCTGTCAAAGTTTCAAAGTTCCAGCTCTTACGGTTTGGGCTGCACGATGCGTTTTACGGCGGAATAATAATAATAATAATTAAAGCTGCAAGCAGCATTTATCGGGGTTCAAGCATTTAAGGCCTTTAGGCACATAAGCATTTAAGACATTAAGATTTATTTAGAAAGCTTTTAACCACTGAAATAATAGATGGAAAAGTCCATTTACAGCCAATACAGGCAATTTACCATAGGAAATATGTGTTTTTTAAAGCTTTTTAACAGTTATAGCACCATCTATAGTCCGATCTCCATGAAATTTTGCATGCTTGTTAATGATGTTATGGCACATAAGCTCACCAATTTTCGTGAAGTTCTGAGTTTTCGTTTAGGATTTATAGGCTTTTGAGTGCATTTTGCCACGCCCATTTTCTTTATGACCCAATATACCCATGCGAAAAATGCAAAAGTTCAACTTTTTTTTGATAATTATTGATCTTGAGAGTCCATAGAATTGTCCTAGACTCGTTTGGTTCTGATCGGGCGAAAAACCTAGGACTAGTTCGCAAAAGTAGGTTTTTAACATAATTACGAATATTTAATGAACGGTTTGATTGACAGCAATGGTTCTTGAGGCAAAGTTGTTCAACAAGAGGAGATCTATCAAATGGTATGCATTTTGTGACAATAAGTGTAACACCACGTGATTACAGAGCCATAAAACTCGTTAGCGCCAACTAGTGGCCGATTTCTTTTAAAATTCTTACAGACCTCTAGGGCCATGAGTCGAACATGCCCACCGAGTTTCGTTCCGATAGGCCTCCGTTAACCTTGTCTAATAGGTGCTCAAACTTCATTGGCCGATGACGGCCATGTTTTTTGAGATACACCAATGTCCTCATAGACATACATGGCACCTTGGACCAAGACACTGCATACCAATTTTCAAGTCAATCGGACTAACGGTCAGGTGGTTATAGCCTGTTTTATGTTTTTTTCATGTTATAGCGCCACCATGTGACCAATCGCCGCGATTTTTTTACCGTGACCTCATATTGACGTCTTACACATGTGTACCAGGTTTGGTTAAAATACCTCTTTTACTTCTGGAGTTATAGCCATTTTAGTAAAATAGGCTCCTCCCACAACGTTAATTTTGCACCCCCTAGCGACCGTGAATCGAAATTTCAACTTTTTTTTGATAATTATTGATATTCAGACTCCAGAGAACAATTCTGCACTGGTTTGGTTCCGATCGGGCAAAAAACCAGGGACTAGTTCGCAAAAGTAGATTTTCGACAAAATTCAAAATGGCGGAAAATCTATCATGGCGGAAATAAAATCGGAGATATACGTTTTGTTCGTCAGGCGTCCAGCTTTCCAATGATATAAGACACTTGAGTCTATGACTTACGGTCTAGGAGTTATGAGCAGTTTCGCGCTTTTGGTTGCTATAGCGCCACCTATGGGCCAATCGGGGTCATAATTTGATAACCTCTCCTCGATTTTTGTACTACCATATGGCAAAGTTTCAAAGCTCTAGCCCTTACGGTTTGGGCTGCACGATGCGTTTTACGGCAGAATAATAATAATAATAATAATAATAAAAATTAAAGCTGCAAGCAGCATTTATCGGGGTTCAAGCATTTAAGGCCTTTAGGCACATAAGCATTTAAGACATTAAGATTTATTTAGAAAGCTTTTAACCACTGAAATAATAGATGGAAAAGTCCATTTACAGCCAATACAGGCAATTTACCATAGGAAATATGTGTTTTTTAAAGCTTTTTAACAGTTATAGCACCATCTATAGTCCGATCTCCATGAAATTTTGCATGCTTGTTAATGATGTTATGGCACATAAGCTCACCAATTTTCGTGAAGTTCTGAGTTTTTGTTTAGGATTTATAGGCTTTTGAGTGCATTTTGCCACGCCCATTTTCTTTATGACCCAATATACCCATGCGAAAAATGCAAAAGTTCAACTTTTTTTTGATAATTATTGATCTTGAGAGTCCATAGAATTGTCCTAGACTCGTTTGGTTCTGATCGGGCGAAAAACCTAGGACTAGTTCGCAAAAGTAGGTTTTTAACATAATTACGAATATTTAATGAACGGTTTGATTGACAGCAATGGTTCTTGAGGCAAAGTTGTTCAACAAGAGGAGATCTATCAAATGGTATGCATTTTGTGACAATAAGTGTAACACCACGTGATTACAGAGCCATAAAACTCGTTAGCGCCAACTAGTGGCCGATTTCTTTTAAAATTCTTACAGACCTCTAGGGCCATGAGTCGAACATGCCCACCGAGTTTCGTTCCGATAGGCCTCCGTTAACCTTGTCTAATAGGTGCTCAAACTTCATTGGCCGATGGCGGCCATGTTTTTTGAGATACACCAATGTCCTCATAGACATACATGGCACCTTGGACCAAGACACTGCATACCAATTTTCAAGTCAATCGGACTAACGGTCAGGTGGTTATAGCCTGTTTTATGTTTTTTTCATGTTATAGCGCCACCATGTGACCAATCGCCGCGATTTTTTTACCGTGACCTCATATTGACGTCTTACACATGTGTACCAGGTTTGGTTAAAATACCTCTTTTACTTCTGGAGTTATAGCCATTTTAGTAAAATAGGCTCCTCCCACAACGTTAATTTTGCACCCCCTAGCGACCGTGAATCGAAATTTCAACTTTTTTTTGATAATTATTGATATTCAGACTCCAGAGAACAATTCTGCACTGGTTTGGTTCCGATCGGGCAAAAAACCAGGGACTAGTTCGCAAAAGTAGATTTTCGACAAAATTCAAAATGGCGGAAAATCTATCATGGCGGAAATAAAATCGGAGATATACGTTTTGTTCGTCAGGCGTCCAGCTTTCCAATGATATAAGACACTTGAGTCTATGACTTACGGTCTAGGAGTTATGAGCAGTTTCGCGCTTTTGGTTGCTATAGCGCCACCTATGGGCCAATCGGGGTCATAATTTGATAACCTCTCCTCGATTTTTGTACTACCATATGGCAAAGTTTCAAAGCTCTAGCCCTTACGGTTTGGGCTGCACGATGCGTTTTACGGCAGAATAATAATAATAATAATAATAATAAAAATCAGCACAATTACAATAGGGTTTCAGCACTTCGTGCTTGAACCCCTAATCAGCACAATTACAATAGGGTTTCAGCACTTCGTGCTTGAACCCCTAATAATAATTAAAGCTGCAAGCAGCATTTATCGGGGTTCAAGCATTTAAGGCCTTTAGGCACATAAGCATTTAAGACATTAAGATTTATTTAGAAAGCTTTTAACCACTGAAATAATAGATGGAAAAGTCCATTTACAGCCAATACAGGCAATTTACCATAGGAAATATGTGTTTTTTAAAGCTTTTTAACAGTTATAGCACCATCTATAGTCCGATCTCCATGAAATTTTGCATGCTTGTTAATGATGTTATGGCACATAAGCTCACCAATTTTCGTGAAGTTCTGAGTTTTTGTTTAGGATTTATAGGCTTTTGAGTGCATTTTGCCACGCCCATTTTCTTTATGACCCAATATACCCATGCGAAAAATGCAAAAGTTCAACTTTTTTTTGATAATTATTGATCTTGAGAGTCCATAGAATTGTCCTAGACTCGTTTGGTTCTGATCGGGCGAAAAACCTAGGACTAGTTCGCAAAAGTAGGTTTTTAACATAATTACGAATATTTAATGAACGGTTTGATTGACAGCAATGGTTCTTGAGGCAAAGTTGTTCAACAAGAGGAGATCTATCAAATGGTATGCATTTTGTGACAATAAGTGTAACACCACGTGATTACAGAGCCATAAAACTCGTTAGCGCCAACTAGTGGCCGATTTCTTTTAAAATTCTTACAGACCTCTAGGGCCATGAGTCGAACATGCCCACCGAGTTTCGTTCCGATCGGCCTCCGTTAACCTTGTCTAATAGGTGCTCAAACTTCATTGGCCGATGGCGGCCATGTTTTTTGAGATACACCAATGTCCTCATAGACATACATGGCACCTTGGACCAAGACACTGCATACCAATTTTCAAGTCAATCGGACTAACGGTCAGGTGGTTATAGCCTGTTTTATGTTTTTTTCATGTTATAGCGCCACCATGTGACCAATCGCCGCGATTTTTTTACCGTGACCTCATATTGACGTCTTACACATGTGTACCAGGTTTGGTTAAAATACCTCTTTTACTTCTGGAGTTATAGCCATTTTAGTAAAATAGGCTCCTCCCACAACGTTAATTTTGCACCCCCTAGCGACCGTGAATCGAAATTTCAACTTTTTTTTGATAATTATTGATATTCAGACTCCAGAGAACAATTCTGCACTGGTTTGGTTCCGATCGGGCAAAAAACCAGGGACTAGTTCGCAAAAGTAGATTTTCGACAAAATTCAAAATGGCGGAAAATCTATCATGGCGGAAATAAAATCGGAGATATACGTTTTGTTCGTCAGGCGTCCAGCTTTCCAATGATATAAGACACTTGAGTCTATGACTTACGGTCTAGGAGTTATGAGCAGTTTCGCGCTTTTGGTTGCTATAGCGCCACCTATGGGCCAATCGGGGTCATAATTTGATAACCTCTCCTCGATTTTTGTACTACCATATGGCAAAGTTTCAAAGCTCTAGCCCTTACGGTTTGGGCTGCACGATGCGTTTTACGGCAGAATAATAATAATAATAATAATTAAAGCTGCAAGCAGCATTTATCGGGGTTCAAGCATTTAAGGCCTTTAGGCACATAAGCATTTAAGACATTAAGATTTATTTAGAAAGCTTTTAACCACTGAAATAATAGATGGAAAAGTCCATTTACAGCCAATACAGGCAATTTACCATAGGAAATATGTGTTTTTTAAAGCTTTTTAACAGTTATAGCACCATCTATAGTCCGATCTCCATGAAATTTTGCATGCTTGTTAATGAAGTTATGGCACATAAGCTCACCAATTTTCGTGAAGTTCTGAGTTTTTGTTTAGGATTTATAGGCTTTTGAGTGCATTTTGCCACGCCCATTTTCTTTATGACCCAATATACCCATGCGAAAAATGCAAAAGTTCAACTTTTTTTTGATAATTATTGATCTTGAGAGTCCATAGAATTGTCCTAGACTCGTTTGGTTCTGATCGGGCGAAAAACCTAGGACTAGTTCGCAAAAGTAGGTTTTTAACATAATTACGAATATTTAATGAACGGTTTGATTGACAGCAATGGTTCTTGAGGCAAAGTTGTTCAACAAGAGGAGATCTATCAAATGGTATGCATTTTGTGACAATAAGTGTAACACCACGTGATTACAGAGCCATAAAACTCGTTAGCGCCAACTAGTGGCCGATTTCTTTTAAAATTCTTACAGACCTCTAGGGCCATGAGTCGAACATGCCCACCGAGTTTCGTTCCGATAGGCCTCCGTTAACCTTGTCTAATAGGTGCTCAAACTTCATTGGCCGATGGCGGCCATGTTTTTTGAGATACACCAATGTCCTCATAGACATACATGGCACCTTGGACCAAGACACTGCATACCAATTTTCAAGTCAATCGGACTAACGGTCAGGTGGTTATAGCCTGTTTTATGTTTTTTTCATGTTATAGCGCCACCATGTGACCAATCGCCGCGATTTTTTTACCGTGACCTCATATTGACGTCTTACACATGTGTACCAGGTTTGGTTAAAATACCTCTTTTACTTCTGGAGTTATAGCCATTTTAGTAAAATAGGCTCCTCCCACAACGTTAATTTTGCACCCCCTAGCGACCGTGAATCGAAATTTCAACTTTTTTTTGATAATTATTGATATTCAGACTCCAGAGAACAATTCTGCACTGGTTTGGTTCCGATCGGGCAAAAAACCAGGGACTAGTTCGCAAAAGTAGATTTTCGACAAAATTCAAAATGGCGGAAAATCTATCATGGCGGAAATAAAATCGGAGATATACGTTTTGTTCGTCAGGCGTCCAGCTTTCCAATGATATAAGACACTTGAGTCTATGACTTACGGTCTAGGAGTTATGAGCAGTTTCGCGCTTTTGGTTGCTATAGCGCCACCTATGGGCCAATCGGGGTCATAATTTGATAACCTCTCCTCGATTTTTGTACTACCATATGGCAAAGTTTCAAAGCTCTAGCCCTTACGGTTTGGGCTGCACGATGCGTTTTACGGCAGAATAATAATAATAATAATAATAATTAAAGCTGCAAGCAGCATTTATCGGGGTTCAAGCAGTTAAGGCCTTTAAGGCCTTTAAGCACAAAAACATCAAAAGACATCAAGTTTTATTTAGCAAGCAGGTAACCACTGACATCATAGATGGAAAATACCATGTTTTAGCATGATTTACCATGATTTACCCTGTTCTAGCATAGTTGACCATGAATTTATCTTAGTTTACCTTGATTTACCATATTCTAGCATGATTTACCATGATATACCACATTGTAGCATGATTTACCATAGTTTATCATGATTTACCATGGTTTACCATGATTTACCATGGTTTACCATGATTTACCCTGTTCTAGCATAGTTTACCATGAATTTATCTTAGTTTACCTTGATTTACCATGTTCTAGCATGATTTACCATTATATACCACATTCTAGCATGATTTACCATAGTTTACCATGATTTACCATGGTTTACCATTATTTACCCTGTTCTAGCATGATTTACCATAATATACCACGTTCTAGAATGATTTATCAGGATTCTAGCATGATTTACCTTGATACACCACATTTTAGATTTATTTACTATGATTTACCATGTTTCTACTGTGATTTACCATGATTTACAACACGTGAAGTGTCAGTGCAAATGAAGTGATAAACACTGACAAAATATGATTTTGTTATAATAGTTATTGTTATATAAGTGATTTTATAAGTGTCTAGAGTGACGCAAAATCACCTGTGAAAAGACTTCATTAATAAGTAGAATGGCCAGCAGAGGGCACTAGAAGACCACTTATTGGCTCAGTTTCACTTTAAATTTCATTATTTTCACCAGTTTTCTCCACTAAAGCTAAACACGGAATGGTTGCAGGAAGGCACGCGGAGACAAGGATGAACATACAAGATGCAGGTTTAATAGGAATTAAACTAAGGATATCGGAACAGGCAGCAACACACTCTAATTACAGCATAGAACTGACAAAGAACAAGGCAACACTCAGGGCTTAAATACATGGGAGAACTGATCAGGGAAACAAGACACAGCTGACAAGACTAACGAGGAAACAGGTGTGACAGATGCACTAAATGACAGTTACCGTGGAAACCAAGGAGTGGCGGGAAAACAGAACAAAGGAAGACATGTGATCAGAGACAACAATACTCAGACAGAACACAACTGTGACAAAAGCAAACCAGTTTTACCATTTTAACTTAATGCATGCTTACACACACACACACACACACACACACACACACACAAAGACAAATGTTGTTGTTGTTGTTGTTTTTTCAATGCTATTGGGATATGTCATTATGAAAATATATTTGAATGGTCAATAAACATTTCACAAAGTCTTTGTAAGCTATTAATCAGACGATTCAGAATTTATTCAGAAACCTAAGACTACACACACACATTATGTTGTAGATACAGACATTTGAACTATATGATGTGATCAAACTGTCAGTACTAATACTTTAACAGATAGATTTTGACTAAATGTAATTGTAAATGTTAAAATAGGGATTTTATAAAGTCTAAATATAAATTATAGAACAATATGACAAAATTCCTATTTTAAACAGCAGGGGGCAGTAAAATACCACTTATTGGCTTAACATGCCATTATATTCATATCATTTTCACCTTTTTAACTGTTATAGAGGCAAATTTTGTCCGATCTGTCTGAAAATTTTCATGCATGTTCAGAGTGATATTTCACATGTTCTGACTTGTTTTTAAGAAGGTCTGAGTAATTCATTAAAGAGATATAGGCTTTCGGGGACACTTGGTAAAGGCTACATTATGAAGTGAACCTATTATAGCTATGCAAATGAAGTAGTTCAACTTTTTCTGACAATTATTGATCTAGTGAGTCCAGATAATTGTATTGCACTAGTTTTGAACATTATGATATGAAAATTATATGATCAGAGATGGAAAAGACCATTTACAGCCAATACAGGCAGTTTACCATAGGAAATATATGGTTTTAAAGCTTTTTAACAGTTATAGCGCCACCTATCGTCCGATCTCCATACAATTTTGCATGCTTGTTAATGATGTTATGTCACATACGCTGACCAATTTTTGTGAAGTTCTGCATTTTCATTTATGATTTATAGGCTTTTGACTGTATTTTGCCACGCCCATTTTATAAATGACCCTATTACAGCCATCCAAATGCAAAAGTTCAACTTTTTTTTGATAATTATGGATCTAGAGAGTCCAGAGAATTGTCCTAGACTGGTCTGGTTCCGATCGGGTGAAAAACCTAGGACTAGTTCGCAAAAGTAGGTTTTAGACATATTCGTGAATATTTAATGAACGGTTTGATTGACAGCAATAGTTCTTGAGGCAAAGTTGTTCAGCATGAGCAGATCTATCAAATGATATGCATATTGTGTGGATGAGTGTAACACCACGTGATTACAGAGCCATAAAACTCGTTAGCGCCAACTAGTGGCCGATTTGTTTCAAAATTCTTACAGACCTCTAGGGCCATAAGACGAACATGCCCATCGAGTTTCGTTCCGATCGGCCTCCGTTAACCTTGTCTAATCGGTGCTAAAACTTCATTGGCCGATGGCGGCCATGTTTTTTGAGATACGCCAATGTCCTCATAGACATACATGGCACCTTGGACCAAGACACTACATACCAATTTTCAAGTCAATCGGACTAACAGTCAGGTGGTTATAGCCAGTTTTATGTTTTTTTCATGTTATAGCGCCACCATGTGGCCAATCGCCGCGATTTTTTTACCGTGACCTCAGATTGACCTCTTACACATGTGTACCAAGTTTGGTTAAAATACCTCTTTTACTTCTGGAGTTATAGCCATTTTAGTAAAATAGGCTCCTCCCACAACGTTAATTTTGCACCCCCTAGCGACCGTGAATCGAAATTTCAACTTTTTTTTGATAATTATTGATATTCAGACTCCAGAGAACAATTCTGCACTGGTTTGGTTCCGATCGGGCAAAAAACCAGGGACTAGTTCGCAAAAGTAGATTTTCGACAAAATTCAAAATGGCGGAAAATCTATCATGGCGGAAATAAAATCGGAGATATACGTTTTGTTCGTCAGGCGTCCAGCTTTCCAATGATATAAGACACTTGAGTCTATGACTTACGGTCTAGGAGTTATGAGCAGTTTCGCGCTTTTGGTTGCTATAGCGCCACCTATGGGCCAATCGGGGTCATAATTTGATAACCTCTCCTCGATTTTTGTACTACCATATGGCAAAGTTTCAAAGCTCTAGCCCTTACGGTTTGGGCTGCACGATGCGTTTTACGGCAGAATAATAATAATAATAATAATAATAAAAATCAGCACAATTACAATAGGGTTTCAGCACTTCGTGCTTGAACCCCTAATAAAAATCAGCACAATTACAATAGGGTTTCAGCACTTCGTGCTTGAACCCCTAATTAAAGCTGCAAGCAGCATTTATCGGGGTTCAAGCAGTTAAGGCCTTTAAGGCATTTAAGCACAAAAGCATCAAAAGTTATTAAGATTTATTTAGCAAGCATGTAACCACTGACATAATAGATGGAAAAGACCATTTACAGCCAATACAGGCAATTTGCCATGGGATATATATGGTTTTAAAGCTTTTTAACAGTTATAGCGCCACCTATGCTCCGATCTCCATAGAATTGTTTACTGTGACCTCAAATTGAACCCATACACATGTGTACTGAGTTTGGTGAAGATATCTCATTTACTTCTTGAGTTATAGCCATTTGAGTAAAATAGGCTCCTCCCACAACGATTTGCCACATTCTAGAATTATTTAATATGATTCTAGCATGATTTACTATCATATACCATGTTCCAGAATGATTTATTAGGATTCTAGCATGATTTACCTTGATACACCTCATTTCAGTATTATTTACTATGATTTACAATGTTTCTAGCATGATTAACCACATTACTAGCAAATATGTGAAGTGTCAGTGCAAATGAGGTGATGAACACTGACAAAATATTATTGTGTTATAATAGTTAGTTATATACGTGATTTTTAGTGTGTGTCCAAGTATGAATGCAAAAGCACATGTAAAATATTTCATTATTAAGTAGAATGGCCAGCAGAGGGCAGTAGAAGACCACTTATTGGCTCACTTTCACTTTAAACCAGTTTTCTGCACTAAAGCAAACCAGTTTTTCCATGTTAACTCAATGCATGCTTACACACACACACACACACACACACACACACACACACACACACACACACACACACACACACACACACACACACACACACACACACACACACACACACACACACACACACACACACACACACATACACACACAGCATAGTTAACCATGATTTACCATGATATACCACGTTCTAGTATTATTTACCAGGAGATAAACGACAATCTAGGATTATTTACTTTGATTTACCATGTTTCTAGCCTGATTTATCACATTACTAGCAATTATTTGAAGTGTCAGTGCAAATAAAGTGGTTAACACTGACAAAATATGATTGTGTTATAATAGTTATTGCTATATAAGTGATTTTTTTAGTGTGTATTCAAGTATGAATGCAAGCACATGTTGAAATATTTCATTAATAAGTAGAATGGCCAGCAGAGGGCAGTAGAAGACCCCCACACACACACACACACACACACACACACACCATCATTTATCATGATTTACCATGGCTGATACCAATACCAATATGAGAAAATGACTATTTTAAACAGCAGGGGGCAGTAAAATACCACTTATTGGCTTAACATGCCATTAATTCATATCATTTTCACCTTTTTAACTGTTATAGAGGCAAATTTTGTCCGATCTGTCTGAAAATTTTCATGCTTGTTCAGGGTGATATTTCACACGTTCTGACTTGTTTTTAAGAAGGTCTGAGCATTGATTAAAGAGATATAGGCTTTCGGGGACACTTGGTAAAGGCCAGATTTTGAAGTGAACCTATTATAGCTATCCAAATGAAGTAGTTCAACTTTTTCTGACAATTATTGATCTAGTGAGTCCAGAGAATTGTATTGCACTAGTTTTGAACATTATGATATGAAAATTATATGATCAGAGATGGAAAAGACCATTTACAGCCAATACAGGCAGTTTACCATAGGAAATATATGATTTTAAAGCTTTTTAACAGTTATAGCGCCACCTATCGTCCGATCTCCATAGAATTTTTCATGCTTGTTAATGATGTTATGTCACATATGCTGACCAATTTTTGTGAAGTTCTGAGTTTTTATTTAGGATTTATAGGCTTTTTAATGTATTTTGACACGCCCATTTTATAAATTACCCTATTACAGCCATCCAAATGCAAAAGTTCAACTTTTTTTTGATAATTATTGATCTAGAGAGTCCAGAGAATTGTCCTAGACTGGTCTGGTTCCGATCGGGCAAAAAACCTAGGACTAGTTCGCAAAAGTAGGTTTTTAACATATTAATGAATAATTAATGAACAGTTTGATTGACAGCAATGGTTCTTGAGGCAAAGTTGTTCAGGATGAGGAGATCTATCAAGTGATATGCATATTGTGTGGATATTTGTAACACCACGTCATTACAGAGCCGTAAAACTCGTTAGCGCCAACTAGTGGCCGATTTCTTTCAAAATTCTTACAGACCTTTAGGGCCATGAGCCGAACATGCCCATTGAGTTTCGTTCCGATCGGCCTCCGTTAACCTTGTCTAATAGGTGCTCAAACTTCGTTGGCCAATGGCGGCCATGTTTTTTGAGATACGCCAATGTCCTCATAGACATACATGGCACCTTGGACCAAGACACTGCATACCAATTTTCAAGTCAATCGGACTAACGGTCAGGTGGTTATAGCCTGTTTTATGTTTTTTTCATTTTATAGCGCCACCATGAGGCCAATCGTCGCGATTTTTTTACTGTGACCCCAGAGTAAGCTCATACACATGTGTACCAAGTTTGGTGAAGATACCTCATTTACATCGGGAGTTATAGCCATTTTAGTAAAATAGGCCCCTCCCACAACGTACGTTTTGGCGCCCCTTAGCGACCGTGAATCGAAATTTCCACTTTTTTTCGATAATTATTGATATTCAGTCTCCAGAGAACATTTCTGCACTAGTTTGGTTCCAATCGGGCAAAAAACCAGGGACTAGTTCGCAAAAGTAGATTTTTGACAAAATTCAAAATGGCGGAAAATCTATCATGGCGGAAATGAAATCGGAGATATACGTTTTGTTCGTCAGGCGTCCAGCTTTCCAATGATATAAGACACTTGAGTCTACGACATACGGTCTAGGAGTTATGAGCAGTTTCGCGCTTTTGGTTGTTATAGCGCCACCTATGGGCCAATCGGGGTCATAATCTCTGAACCTTTCCTCGATTTTTGTACTACCATCTGTCAAAGTTTCAAAGTTCCAGCTCTTACGGTTTGGGCTGCACGATGCGTTTTACGGCGGAATAATAATAATAATAATAATAATTAAAGCTGCAAGCAGCATTTATCGGGGTTCAAGCATTTAAGGCCTTTAGGCACATAAGCATTTAAGACATTAAGATTTATTTAGAAAGCTTTTAACCACTGAAATAATAGATGGAAAAGTCCATTTACAGCCAATACAGGCAATTTACCATAGGAAATATGTGTTTTTTAAAGCTTTTTAACAGTTATAGCACCATCTATAGTCCGATCTCCATGAAATTTTGCATGCTTGTTAATGATGTTATGGCACATAAGCTCACCAATTTTCGTGAAGTTCTGAGTTTTTGTTTAGGATTTATAGGCTTTTGAGTGCATTTTGCCACGCCCATTTTCTTTATGACCCAATATACCCATGCGAAAAATGCAAAAGTTCAACTTTTTTTTGATAATTATTGATCTTGAGAGTCCATAGAATTGTCCTAGACTCGTTTGGTTCTGATCGGGCGAAAAACCTAGGACTAGTTCGCAAAAGTAGGTTTTTAACATAATTACGAATATTTAATGAACGGTTTGATTGACAGCAATGGTTCTTGAGGCAAAGTTGTTCAACAAGAGGAGATCTATCAAATGGTATGCATTTTGTGACAATAAGTGTAACACCACGTGATTACAGAGCCATAAAACTCGTTAGCGCCAACTAGTGGCCGATTTCTTTTAAAATTCTTACAGACCTCTAGGGCCATGAGTCGAACATGCCCACCGAGTTTCGTTCCGATAGGCCTCCGTTAACCTTGTCTAATAGGTGCTCAAACTTCATTGGCCGATGGCGGCCATGTTTTTTGAGATACACCAATGTCCTCATAGACATACATGGCACCTTGGACCAAGACACTGCATACCAATTTTCAAGTCAATCGGACTAACGGTCAGGTGGTTATAGCCTGTTTTATGTTTTTTTCATGTTATAGCGCCACCATGTGACCAATCGCCGCGATTTTTTTACCGTGACCTCATATTGACGTCTTACACATGTGTACCAGGTTTGGTTAAAATACCTCTTTTACTTCTGGAGTTATAGCCATTTTAGTAAAATAGGCTCCTCCCACAACGTTAATTTTGCACCCCCTAGCGACCGTGAATCGAAATTTCAACTTTTTTTTGATAATTATTGATATTCAGACTCCAGAGAACAATTCTGCACTGGTTTGGTTCCGATCGGGCAAAAAAACAGGGACTAGTTCGCAAAAGTAGATTTTCGACAAAATTCAAAATGGCGGAAAATCTATCATGGCGGAAATAAAATCGGAGATATACGTTTTGTTCGTCAGGCGTCCAGCTTTCCAATGATATAAGACACTTGAGTCTATGACTTACGGTCTAGGAGTTATGAGCAGTTTCGCGCTTTTGGTTGCTATAGCGCCACCTATGGGCCAATCGGGGTCATAATTTGATAACCTCTCCTCGATTTTTGTACTACCATATGGCAAAGTTTCAAAGCTCTAGCCCTTACGGTTTGGGCTGCACGATGCGTTTTACGGCAGAATAATAATAATAATAATAATTAAAGCTGCAAGCAGCATTTATCGGGGTTCAAGCAGTTAAGGCCTTTAAGGCCTTTAAGCACAAAAACATCAAAAGACATCAAGTTTTATTTAGCAAGCATGTAACCACTGACATCATAGATGGAAAATACCATGTTTTAGCATGATTTACCATGATTTACCATGATTTACCCTGTTCTAGCATAGTTGACCATGAATTTATCTTAGTTTACCTTGATTTACCATGTTCTAGCATGATTTACCATGATATACCACATTGTAGCATGATTTACTATAGTTTATCATGATTTACCATGGTTTACCATGATTTACCATGGTTTACCATGATTTACCCTGTTCTAGCATAGTTTACCATGATTTACCATGGTTTACCATTATTTACCCTGTTCTAGCATGATTTACCATAATATACCACGTTCTAGAATGATTTATCAGGATTCTAGCATGATTTACCTTGATACACCACATTTTAGATTTATTTACTATGATTTACCATGCTTCTAGCGTTATTTACCATGATTTACAACACGTGAAGTGTCAGTGCAAATGAAGTGATAAACACTGACAAAATATGATTTTGTTATAATAGTTATTGTTATATAAGTGATTTTATAAGTGTCTAGAGTGACGCAAAATCACCTGTGAAAAGACTTCATTAATAAGTAGAATGGCCAGCAGAGGGCACTAGAAGACCACTTATTGGCTCAGGTTCACTTTAAATTTCATTATTTTCACCAGTTTTCTCCACTAAAGCTAAACACGGAATGGTTGCAGGAAGGCACGCGGAGACAAGGATGAACATACAAGATGCAGGTTTAATAGGAATTAAACTCAGGATATCGGAACAGGCAGCAACACACTCTAATTACAGCATAGAACTGACAAAGAACAAGGCAAAACTCAGGGCTTAAATACATGGGAGAACTGATCAGGGAAACAAGACACAGCTGACAAGACTAACGAGGAAACAGGTGTGACAGATGCACTAAATGACAGTTACCGTGGAAACCAAGGAGTGGCGGGAAAACAGAACAAAGGAAGACATGTGATCAGAGACAACAATACTCAGACAGAACACAACTGTGACAAAAGCAAACCAGTTTTACCATTTTAACTTAATGCATGCTTACACACACACACACACACACACACACACACACACACACACACACACACACACACAAAGACAAATGTTGTTGTTGTTGTTTTTTCAATGCTATTGGGATATGTCATTATGAAAATATATTTGAATGGTCAATTAACATTTCACAAAGTCTTTGTAAGCTATTAATCAGACGATTCAGAATTTATTCAGAAACCTAAGACTACACACACATTATGTTGTAGATACAGACAGTTGAACTATATGATGTGATCAAACTGTCAGTACTAATACTTTAACAGATAGATTTTGACTAAATGTAATTGTAAATGTTAAAATAGGGATTTTATAAAGTCTAAATATAAATTATAGAACAATATGACAAAATTCCTATTTTAAACAGCAGGGGGCAGTAAAATATCACTTATTGGCTTAACATGCCATTATATTCATATCATTTTCACCTTTTTAACTGTTATAGAGGCAAATTTTGTCCGATCTGTCTGAAAATTTTCATGCATGTTTAGAGTGATATTTCACATGTTCTGACTTGTTTTTAAGAAGGTCTGAGTAATTCATTAAAGAGATATAGGCTTTCGGGGACACTTGGTAAAGGCTACATTATGAAGTGAACCTATTATAGCTATCCAAATGAAGTAGTTCAACTTTTTCTGACAATTATTGATCTAGTGAGTCCAGAGAATTGTATTGCACTAGTTTTGAACATTATGATATGAAAATTATATGATCAGAGATGGAAAAGACCATTTACAGCCAATACAGGCAGTTTACCATAGGAAATATATGGTTTTAAAGCTTTTTAACAGTTATAGCGCCACCTATCGTCCGATCTCCATAAAATTTTGCATGCTTGTTAATGATGTTATGTCACATATGCTGACCAATTTTTGTGAAGTTCTGCATTTTCATTTATGATTTATAGGCTTTTGACTGTATTTTGCCACGCCCATTTTATAAATGACCCTATTACAGCCATCCAAATGCAAAAGTTCAACTTTTTTTTGATAATTATTGATCTAGAGAGTCCAGAGAATTGTCCTAGACTGGTCTGGTTCCGATCGGGCGAAAAACCTAGGACTAGTTCGCAAAAGTAGGTTTTAGACATATTCGTGAATATTTAATGAACGGTTTGATTGACAGCAATGGTTCTTGAGGCAAAGTTGTTCAGCATGAGCAGATCTATCAAATGATATGCATATTGTGTGGATGAGTGTAACACCACGTGATTACAGAGCCATAAAACTCGTTAGCGCCAACTAGTGGCTGATTTCTTTCAAAATTCTTACAGACCTCTAGGGCCATAAGACGAACATGCCCATCGAGTTTCGTTCCGATCGGCCTCCGTTAACCTTGTCTAATCGGTGCTCAAACTTCATTGGCCGATGGCGGCCATGTTTTTTGAGATACGCCAATGTCCTCATACACATACATGGCACCTTGGACCAAGACACTGCATACCAATTTTCAAGTCAATCGGACTAACGGTCAGGTGGTTATAGCCTGTTTTATGTTTTTTTCATGTTATAGCGCCACCATGTGGCCAATCGCCGCGATTTTTTTACTGTGACCTCAGATTGACCTCTTACACATGTGTACCAAGTTTGGTTAAAATACCTCTTTTACTTCTGGAGTTATAGCCATTTTAGTAAAATAGGCTCCTCCCACAACGTTAATTTTGCACCCCCTAGCAACCATGAATCGAAATTTCAACTTTTTTTCGATAATTATTGATCTTCAGACTCCATAGAACAATTCTGCACTGGTTTGTTTCCGATCGGGCGAAAACCCAGGGACTAGTTCGCAAAAGTAGATTTTCGACAAAATTCAAAATGGCGGAAAATCTATCATGGCGGAAATAAAATCGGAGATATACGTTTTGTTCGTCAGGCGTCCAGCTTTCCAATGATATAAGACACTTGAGTCTATGACTTACGGTCTAGGAGTTATGAGCAGTTTCGCGCTTTTGGTTGCTATAGCGCCACCTATGGGCCAATCGGGGTCATAATTTGATAACCTCTCCTCGATTTTTGTACTACCATATGGCAAAGTTTCAAAGCTCTAGCCCTTACGGTTTGGGCTGCACGATGCGTTTTACGGCAGAATAATAATAATAATAATAATAATAAAAATCAGCACAATTACAATAGGGTTTCAGCACTTCGTGCTTGAACCCCTAATTAAAGCTGCAAGCAGCATTTATCGGGGTTCAAGCAGTTAAGGCCTTTAAGCACAAAAGCATCAAAAGTGATTAAGTTTTATTTAGCAAGCATGTAACTACTGACATAATAGATGGAAAAGACCATTTACAGGAAATACCATAGGAAATATATGGTTTTAAAGCTTTTTAGCAGTTATAGCGCCACCTATGGTCCGATCTCCATAAAAATTGGCATGCTTGTTAATGATGTTATGTCACATATGCTCACCAATTTTTGTGAAGTTCTGAGTTTTCATTTAGGATTTATAGGCTTTTTAGTGTTTTTTTGCCATGCCCCTTTTCTAAATGACCCTATTACAGCCATCTACATGCAAAAGTTCAACTTTTTTTTGATAATTATTGATCTAGAGTGTCCAGAGAATTGTCCTAGACTGGTCTGGTTTCGATCGGGCGAAAAACCTAGGACTAGTTTGCAAAAGTAGGTTTTTAACATAATTACGAATATTTAATAAACGGTTTAATTGACAGCATTAGTTCTTGAGGCAAAGTTGTTCAGCATGAGCAGATCTATCAGATGATATGCATTTTGTGACGATAAGTGTAACACCACGTGATTACAGAGCCATAAAACTCGTTAGCGCCAACTAGTGGCCGATTTCTTTCAAAACTCTTAGAGACCTCTAGGGCCATGAGTCGAACATGCCCATCGAGTTTCGTTCCGATCGGCCTCCGTTAACCTTGTCTAATAGGTGCTCAAATTTCATTGGTCGATGGCGGCCATGTTTTTCGAGATACGCCAATGTCCTCATAGACATACATGGTACCTTGGACCAAGACACTGCATACCAATTTTCAAGTCAATCGGACTAACGGTCACGTGGTCATAGCCGTTTTCATGTTTTTTTCATGTTATAGCGCCACCTAGTAATCAATCGTCGCGATTTTTTTACTGTGACCCCAGATTGAACTCATACACATGTGCACCAAGTTTGGTGAAGATATCTAATTTCATTCTCGAGTTATAGCCATTTTAGTAAAATAGGCTCCTCCCACAACATTAATTTATCACCCCCCGGCGATCAGGAATCGAAATTTCGACTTTTTTTCGATAATTATTGATATTCAGACTCCAGAGAACATTTCTGCACTGTTTTGGATCCAATTGGACAAAAAACCTAGGACTAGTTCGCAAAAGTAGGTTTTTAACTAAATTCAAAATGGCGGACAATTTGCATACAGGAAATGAAATCGGAGATATACGTTTTGACCTTCAGGTTTCCAGCTTTCCAGTGATATAAGACACTTGAGTCTACGTCATACGGTCTAGGAGTTATGAGCAGTTTCGCGCTTTTGGTTGCTATAGCGCCACCTATGGGCCAATTGGGGTCATATTCTCTGAACCTCTCCTCGATTTTTGTACTACCATCTGGCAAAGTTTCAAAGCTCCAGCTCTTACGGTTTGGGCTGCACGATGAGTTTTACGGCAGAAGAAAAATAATAATAATAATAATAATAATAATAATAATAATAATAAAAATCAGTACAATTACAATAGGGTTTCAGCACTTCGTGCTTGAACCCCTAATAATTAAAGCTGCAAGCAGCGTTTATCGGGGTTCAAGCAATTAAGGCCTTTAAGGCCTTTAAGCATAAAAGCATCAAAAGTTATTAAGATTTATTTAGCAAGCATGTAACTACTGACATAATAGATGAAAAAGACCATTTACCATAGGAAATATATGGTTTTAAAGCTTTTAACAGTTATAGCGCCACCTTTGGTCCGATCTCCATAAAATTTGGCATGCTTGTTAATGATGTTATTTCACATATGTTCACCAATTTTTGTGAAGTTCTGAGTTTTTATTTATGATTTATAGGCTTTTTTATTTATTTTGCCCCGCCCATTTTATAAATGACCCTATTACAGCCATCCAAATGCAAAAGTTCAACTTTTTTTGATAATTATTGATCTAGAGAGTCCAGAGAATTGTCCTAGACTGGTTTGGTTCCGATCGGGCGAAAAACCAGGGACTAGTTCGCAAAAGTAGGTTTTTAACATATTCATGAATATTTAATTAACTGTTTGATTGACAGAAATGGTTCTTGAGGCAAAGTTGTTCAGCATGAGCAGATATATCAAATGATATGCTTTTTGTGACGATAAGTGTAACACCACGTGATTACAGAGCCAAAAAACTCGTTAGCGCCAACTAGTGGCCGATTTCTTTCAAAATTCTTACAGACCTCTAGGGCCATGAGTCGAACATGCCCATCGAGTTTCGTTCCGATCGGCCTCCGTTAACCTTGTCTAATAGGTGCTCAACTTCATTGGCCAATGGCGGCCATGTTTTTTGAGATACGCCAATGTCCTCATAGACATACATGGCACCTTGGACCAAGACACTGCATACCAATTTTCAAGTCAATCGGACTAATGGTCAGGTGGTTATAGCCCTTTTCATGTTTTTTTCATGTTATAGCGCCACCTAGTGTTCAATCGTCGCGATTTTTTTACTGTGACCCCACAATGAACCCATACACATGTGTACCGAGTTTGGTGAAGCTATCTTATTTACTTTTTAAGTTATAGCCATTTTAGTAAAATAGGCTCCTCCCACAACGATTATTTTGCGCCCCCTAGCGTCCATGAATCGAAATTTCAACATTTTTTCGATAATTATTGATCTTCAGACTCCAGAGAACATTTCTGCACTGGTTTGGCTCCGATCGGGCAAAAAACCAGGGACTAGTTCGCAAAAGTAGATTTTCGACAAAATTCAAAATGGCGGAAAA
The DNA here is from genome assembly GCF_964197995.2 of Scardinius erythrophthalmus. Lineage (NCBI taxonomy): Eukaryota > Metazoa > Chordata > Actinopteri > Cypriniformes > Leuciscidae > Scardinius > Scardinius erythrophthalmus. Next base: position 376,494 of record NW_028296536.1, read on the forward strand.
TCTATCATGACGGAAATGAAATCGGAGATATACGTTTTGTTCGTCAGGCGTCCAGCTTTCCAATGATATAAGACACTTGAGTCTGCGACATACGGTCTAGGAGTTATGAGCAGTTTCGCGCTTTTGGTTGCTATAGCGCCACCTATGGGCCAATCGGGGTCATAATCTCTGAACCTCTCCTCGATTTTTGTACTACCATCTGGCAAAGTTTCAATGCTCTAGCCCTTACGGTTTGGGCTGCACGATGCGTTTTACGGCAGAATAATAATAATAATAATAATAATTAAAGCTGCAAGCAGCATTTATCGGGGTTCAAGCAGTTAAGGCCTTTAAGGCATTTAAGCACAAAAGCATCAAAAGTTATTAAGATTTATTTAGCAAGCATGTAACCACTGACATAATAGATGGAAAAGACCATTTACAGCCAATACAGGCAATTTGCCATGGGATATATATGGTTTTAAAGCTTTTTAACAGTTATAGCGCCACCTATGCTCCGATCTCCATAGAATTGTTTACTGTGACCTCAAATTGAACCCATACACATGTGTACTGAGTTTGGTGAAGATATCTCATTTACTTCTTGAGTTATAGCCATTTGAGTAAAATAGGCTCCTCCCACAACGATTTGCCACATTCTAGAATTATTTAATATGATTCTAGCATGATTTACTATCATATACCATGTTCCAGAATGATTTATTAGGATTCTAGCATGATTTACCTTGATACACCTCATTTCAGTATTATTTACTATGATTTACAATGTTTCTAGCATGATTAACCACATTACTAGCAAATATGTGAAGTGTCAGTGCAAATGAGGTGATGAACACTGACAAAATATTATTGTGTTATAATAGTTAGTTATATACGTGATTTTTAGTGTGTGTCCAAGTATGAATGCAAAAGCACATGTAAAATATTTCATTATTAAGTAGAATGGCCAGCAGAGGGCAGTAGAAGACCACTTATTGGCTCACTTTCACTTTAAACCAGTTTTCTGCACTAAAGCAAACCAGTTTTTCCATGTTAACTCAATGCATGCTTACACACACACACACACACACACACACACACACACACACACACACACACACAAACACACACACACACACACACACACACACACACACACACACACACACACACACACACACACACAGCATAGTTAACCATGATTTACCATGATATACCACGTTCTAGTATTATTTACCAGGAGATAAACGACAATCTGGGATTATTTACTTTGATTTACCATGTTTCTAGCCTGATTTATCACATTACTAGCAATTATTTGAAGTGTCAGTGCAAATAAAGTGGTTAACACTGACAAAATATGATTGTGTTATAATAGTTATTGCTATATAAGTGATTTTTTTAGTGTGTATTCAAGTATGAATGCAAGCACATGTTGAAATATTTCATTAATAAGTAGAATGGCCAGCAGAGGGCAGTAGAAGACCACTTATTGGCTCACTTTCACTTTAAACCAGTTTTCTGCACTAAAGCAAACCAGTTTATCCATGTTAACTCAATGCATGCTTACACACACACACACACACACACACACACACACACACACACACACACACAGCATAGTTAACCATGATTTACCATGATTTACCACATTACTAGCAATTATTTGAAGTGTCAGTGCAAATAAAGTGATTAACACTGACAAAATATGATTATGTTATAATAGTTATTGCTATATAAGTGATTTTTAGTGTGTATTCAAGTATAAATGCAAGCACATGTGGAAAAATTTAATTAAGTAGAATGGCCAGCAGAGGGCAGTAGAAGACCACTTATTGGCTCACTTTCACTTTAAACCTCATGATTTTGACCAGTTTTCTGCACTAAAGCAAACCAGTGTTTCCATGTTAACTCAATAATGCATACTTGCTACATATGCTACACACAATAATGCTACACACACACACACACACACACACACACACACACACACACACACACACACACAAATGTTTCAGTGATATTGGTGTCACATTCACCTTCATCACATTCACCTTCTGTCTTCATCACATTCACCATCTGTCGTCATCTCCTGCACCTGCTCCTCATCACCCTCCTCATCATCACCTGCTCCTCATCATCATAACCGTCACCTGTTGTCCTTGTCTTGATCTGTGTATTTAAGTTCCCCTCTCATCCATTATCATTGTCGGTTATTGTTTGTGCACTAGCACTCTGTTATGTTTGTTTTCATGTTGGAAAATAAAACCTTTGTTATATTTGTACCACACACACACACACACACACACACACACACACACACACACACACACACACACACACACACCATCATTTATCATGATTTACCATGGCTGATACCAATACCAATATGAGAAAATGACTATTTTAAACAGCAGGGGGCAGTAAAATACCACTTATTGGCTTAACATGCCATTAATTCATATCATTTTCACCTTTTTAACTGTTATAGAGGCAAATTTTGTCCGATCTGTCTGAAAATTTTCATGCTTGTTCAGGGTGATATTTCACACGTTCTGACTTGTTTTTAAGAAGGTCTGAGCATTGATTAAAGAGATATAGGCTTTCGGGGACACTTGGTAAAGGCCAGATTTTGAAGTGAACCTATTATAGCTATCCAAATGAAGTAGTTCAACTTTTTCTGACAATTATTGATCTAGTGAGTCCAGAGAATTGTATTGCACTAGTTTTGAACATTATGATATGAAAATTATATGATCAGGGATGGAAAAGACCATTTACAGCCAATACAGGCAGTTTACCATAGGAAATATATGATTTTAAAGCTTTTTAACAGTTATAGCGCCACCTATCGTCCGATCTCCATAGAATTTTTCATGCTTGTTAATGATGTTATGTCACATATGCTGACCAATTTTTGTGAAGTTCTGAGTTTTTATTTAGGATTTATAGGCTTTTTAATGTATTTTGACACGCCCATTTTATAAATTACCCTATTACAGCCATCAAAATGCAAAAGTTCAACTTTTTTTGATAATTATTGATCTAGAGAGTCCAGAGAATTGTCCTAGACTGGTCTGGTTCCGATCGGGCAAAAAACCTAGGACTAGTTCGCAAAAGTAGGTTTTTAACATATTAATGAATAATTAATGAACAGTTTGATTGACAGCAATGGTTCTTGAGGCAAAGTTGTTCAGGATGAGGAGATCTATCAAATGATATGCATATTGTGTGGATATTTGTAACACCACGTGATTACAGAGCCGTAAAACTCGTTAGCGCCAACTAGTGGCCGATTTCTTTCAAAATTCTTACAGACCTTTAGGGCCATGAGCCAAACATGCCCATTGAGTTTCGTTCCGATCGGCCTCCGTTAACCTTGTCTAATAGGTGCTCAAACTTCGTTGGCCAATGGCGGCCATGTTTTTTGAGATACGCCAATGTCCTCATAGACATACATGGCACCTTGGACCAAGACACTGCATACCAATTTTCAAGTCAATCGGACTAACGGTCAGGTGGTTATAGCCTGTTTTATGTTTTTTTCATGTTATAGCGCCACCATGAGGCCAATCGTCGCGATTTTTTTACTGTGGCCCCAGAGTAAGCTCATACACATGTGTACCAAGTTTGGTGAAGATACCTCATTTACATCGGGAGTTATAGCCATTTTAGTAAAATAGGCCCCTCCCACAACGTACGTTTTGGCGCCCCTTAGCGACCGTGAATCGAAATTTCCACTTTTTTTCGATAATTATTGATATTCAGTCTCCAGAGAACATTTCTGCACTAGTTTGGTTCCAATCGGGCAAAAAACCAGGGACTAGTTCGCAAAAGTAGATTTTTGACAAAATTCAAAATGGCGGAAAATCTATCATGGCGGAAATGAAATCGGAGATATACGTTTTGTTCGTCAGGCGTCCAGCTTTCCAATGATATAAGACACTTGAGTCTACGACATACGGTCTAGGAGTTATGAGCAGTTTCGCGCTTTTGGTTGTTATAGCGCCACCTATGGGCCAATCGGGGTCATAATCTCTGAACCTTTCCTCGATTTTTGTACTACCATCTGTCAAAGTTTCAAAGTTCCAGCTCTTACGGTTTGGGCTGCACGATGCGTTTTACGGCGGAATAATAATAATAATTAAAGCTGCAAGCAGCATTTAGCGGGGTTCAAGCATTTAGGGTCTTTAAGCACATAAGGCAGTTTAGTGAGTTGTCTGAGTTTTTGTTTAGGATTTACAGGCTTTTGAGTGTTTTTTGCCATACCCATTTTCTAAATGATCCTGTTATGGCTACCCAATGGGTAAAGTTAAAGTTTTTTATATAATTAATAATCTAGAGCTTCCAGAGAATTGTACTGCACTGGTATATTTCCGATCGGGCGAAAAACCTAGGACTAGTTCGCAAAAGTAGGTTTTTAACATAATAGCAAGTATTTAATGAACAAATTGATTGACAGCAGTAGTTCTTGAGGCAAAGTTGTTCAGTATGAGGAGATCTATCAAATGATATGCATCACGTGATTACATAGCCGTAAAACCTGTTAGCGTCAACTAGTGGCTGATTTTTCAAAATTCTTACAGACCTCTAGGGCCACGAGTCGAACATGCCCATCGAGTTTCGTTCTGATCGGCCTCCGTTAAGAGCAAACTAACAGCTTTGAATTAAAATGGTGAGGTATCCTGTTGTAAACATCAACCATGCCTGTTGACAGTTTTGTGGGAAGGGAATGAAAAGTTCTCAAATCCACAGCACAGCCTCAGACATAACATTTATATCCATGATCTGCCATTTTCACTATTGTCCTTGCTTGCTTCTTCACAATACCTGCAGATCTTCTGATGATTCGGCTGTGCAGGTCCACATTAACACTGCCTGGCCTAGAACATGGACTGGAAAATGCAAATTTGGGGGGTATAAATATTAATGATCCTGACTCCAACGTCACAGTCGGTGTTATGGTGGGATTCAGTCATTTTTCAGCGGTCTTTTGCAAACAGGAGATTTACACAAGAAGGAGGAAACAATGGTGTTTGAGGCTCACGGTATGTCAGTTCCATGTCCAGAACTCTTATCATTCAACTATGCCAAGATAAATACAGTTTTCAATTGTATGGCACCTTTAAAATAGATGATTAGTAATATAATGCTTACTTGGAGTCTGAAATGGCTTTAACAAAAGAAGAAAAATATTCTTAGATTTCTGTTCATTCTAATCATGTACAAATAAAGTAGCACAGTAAGATTACATTTATTTGAATGCATTAGTGAGTGTGTGATTGTGCTGTGTGTGCAGCGTGTCAATACTAAAAGTGAAGGTGTAGTTGATATCTTTGGTGATAATATCTGTAGTAATCATAAAAAAAAACACTTAAGAAATAAAGAATTAAAATTACAAATAATATTCTATTAAGATATGAGTTACAATAACATGATTTGCAATAGTAATAATATCAATAATATATGCACAATACACACAGATTAGACTATCAGGTCTGTGTTTTACAAAAACATTAGTATTGCAGCCAGTGTGAGTCTGTGGGATTTATAAACAGACAAAATATGATTTGAAATGTTATTTTAATGATTTTATTAAGTTTAAACAATATTTCAAATGGAAAAAAAAATTAAAAATAATATTTTAGTGAGCAGAATGAACCAATGAGTGTTCTTCTTCTGGTGGTTAAAATGTAAATGAAAACAATAATACTTAAACAATAATACTTAATACACTAACCATGCTTGAACACACACATGCACACACATTTTGTTGTAGATGGAGATATTTAAAATAAAAGATAGGTAACAAAATGATAATTGCAAATCTCCTCTGTATAACACCATTTTCAGATTTCAAATTAATCACTGAGAGGCAGAATTGTTCAAACTGAGAGCTCAGTAAAAATGAAGTGATAAACTTTGACAAAACATGACTGTGTTATAATAGGTGATTTTCATGCAAGTAATTTGATATAGTCCAAAAACTAATGCAAAAGCACAGATGAAAATATTTTAAGTAGAATGTCCTGCAGAGGGCAGTAGAAGACCACTAATTGACTCACTTTCATTTGAAAGACTTTTTTATCCACCAGTAAAACAAAGCAGTTTCTTCATGTTCTTTCCATTAAGCATGCTTACACACACACACAGACACACACACAAACCCACACACACACACACACACACACACACACACACAAAGACAAATATGTTTTCAATGTTTTTAGGATGTGATATTGTGAAAATATCTTCATCTCCTCATCTTGAACAACTTTGCCTCAAGAATCACTAATGTCAATCAAACTGTTCATAATCATAATAAAAAAAATAAAATATATACAAATATCATAATAATAAAAAAAACATCATAATAAAAAAGATTGCTTCTTAAAGCATTTGTTTATTTCCAATACTGAAGCGAATTAAAAGATCATGCGTAATCCTGCTGCTCCCTCTAGTGGACAACAGTGGTATTATAGCTTACATTTTACAGTTGAAGTGTTTGAATGAATGGGAATTTGTTTTTTTACTTATATCTCAGGAACCAAAAGGCGAAAAATTCTGAAACTCAGAGCATAGATAGTGCTTGAGGAGCCCTGTTGAATGAGACCATCAATGTGTTTTTGGGCGATTGGGGCTGGGAGTTATGACTGTTATAAGGCATATCTGTTCGGGCTATTATCTCTGGAATGCCCAGGGCAAATAACACCACATTTGAATCGAAGCTAGCCAAGGACGCGCCCTTTCCAACGAGCTCTCACACAATGTTCGGGGTGGTCTGGGTCGGGAGTAATGGCCGTTCAAAATCGGGGGTCCCGCGGATTCGCGATGCGCGGGGGGCGCGCTCCCGAGGCCCGCGACGACACGTTTCGATCAAGAGCCCGGAGAGGTCCTCACCATCAAAATTTGAGCGCGCAACGACTTTCCGTTTTCGAGTTATGAATGGATTTGTATTCGGGGGCGTGGCTTAAATGCCGTTATACTTTCGTTTCATTTCATTCATTTACTTTCGTCCATTTCCATATCTCAGTGTAACACAATTGTCAATAGTAATACTCAATAGATGAGTTTTGACAAAATGTGATTGTAAATGTTAAAATAATGATTTTAAAAAGTCTAAATATGAATTTTATAACAATATTAGGGAGTAGTATGATGAAATGACAGCAGGGGGCAGTAAAATACCACTTATTGGCTTAATATGTCATTATATTCATATAAAATCACCTTTTGAAGAAGTTAAACTTTTTTTCTGATAATTATTGATCTAGAGAGTTCAGAGAATTGTGCTGCACTGGTTTTGAACATTATGATATGAACATTATATGATAAAAGATAGAAGACATCATTTACAGCAAATACAGGCAATTTACCATAGGAAATATATGGTTTTAAAGCGTTTTAACAGTTATAGCGCCAACTATCGTCCGATCTCCATAGAATTTTTCATGCTTGTTAATGATGTTATGTCACATATGCTGACCAATTTTTGTGAAGTTCTGAGTTTTTATTTAGGATTTATAGGCTTTTTAATGTATTTTGACACGCCCGTTTTATAAATGACCCTATTACAGCCATCCAAATGCAAAAGTTCAACTTTTTTTTGATAATTATTGATCTAGAGAGTCCAGAGAATTGTCCTACACTGGTCTGGTTCCGATCGGGCAAAAAACCTAGGACTAGTTCGCAAAAGTAGGTTTTTAACATATTAATGAATAATTAATGAACAGTTTGATTGACAGCAATGGTTCTTGAGGCAAAGTTGTTCAGGATGAGGAGATCTATCAAATGATATGCATATTGTGTGGATATTTGTAACACCACGTGATTACAGAGCCGTAAAACTCGTTAGCGCCAACTAGTGGCCGATTTCTTTCAAAATTCTTACAGACCTTTAGGGCCATGAGCCGAACATGCCCATTGAGTTTCGTTCCGATCGGCCTCCGTTAACCTTGTCTAATAGGTGCTCAAACTTCGTTGGCCGATGGCGGCCATGTTTTTTGAGATACGCCAATGTCCTCATACACATACATGGCACCTTGGACCAAGACACTGCATACCAATTTTCAAGTCAATCGGACTAACGGTCAGGTGGTTATAGCCTGTTTTATGTTTTTTTCATTTTATAGCGCCACCATGAGGCCAATCGTCGCGATTTTTTTACTGTGACCCCAGAGTAAGCTCATACACATGTGTACCAAGTTTGGTGAAGATACCTCATTTACATCGGGAGTTATAGCCATTTTAGTAAAATAGGCCCCTCCCACAACGTACGTTTTGGCGCCCCTTAGCGACCGTGAATCGAAATTTCCACTTTTTTTCGATAATTATTGATATTCAGTCTCCAGAGAACATTTCTGCACTAGTTTGGTTCCAATCGGGCAAAAAACCAGGGACTAGTTCGCAAAAGTAGATTTTTGACAAAATTCAAAATGGCGGAAAATCTATCATGGCGGAAATGAAATCGGAGATATACGTTTTGTTCGTCAGGCGTCCAGCTTTCCAATGATATAAGACACTTGAGTCTACGCCATACGGTCTAGGAGTTATGAGCAGTTTCGCGCTTTTGGTTGTTATAGCGCCACCTATGGGCCAATCGGGGTCATAATCTCTGAACCTTTCCTCGATTTTTGTACTACCATCTGTCAAAGTTTCAAAGTTCCAGCTCTTACGGTTTGGGCTGCACGATGCGTTTTACGGCAGAATAATAATAATAATAATAATTAAAGCTGCAAGCAGCATTTATCGGGGTTCAAGCAGTTAAGGCCGTTAAGGACTTTAAGCACAAAAGCATCAAAAGTTATAAAGTTTTATTTAGCAAGCATGACATCATAGATGGAAAAGACCATGTTCTAGCATGATTTACCATGATATGCCACATTCTAGCATGATTTACCATAGTTTATCATGATTTACCATGGTTTACCATGATTTACCTTGTTCTAGCATAGTTTACCATGAATTTATCTCAGTTTACCTTGATTTACCATGTTCTAGCATGATTTACCATGATATACCACATTCTAGCAAGATTTACCATAGTTTATCATGATTTACCCTGTTCTAGCATAGTTTACCATGAATTTATCTTAGTTTACCTTAATTTACCATGTTCTAGCATGATTTACCATGATATACCACATTCTAGCATGATTTACCATAGTTTATCATGATTTACCATGGTTTACCATGATTTACCCTGTTCTAGCATGATTTACCATGATATATCACATTCTAGAATGATTTACCAGGATTCTAGCATGATTTACCTTGATACACCACATTCTAGTATGATTTACTATGATTTACCATGTTTCTAGCGTGATTTACCATGATTTACCACATTACTAGCAATTATGTGAAGTGTCAGTGCAAATGAAGTGATAAACACTGTCAAAATATGATTTTGTTATAATAGTTATTGTTATATAAGTGATTTGCACAAAGCACATGTGAAAAGACTTCATAAGTAGAATGGCCAGCAGAGGGCACTAGAAGACCACTTATTGGCTCAGTTTCACTTTAAATTTCATTATTTTTACCAGTTTTCTGCACTAAATCAAATCAGTTTTTCCATGTTAACTCAATAATGCATGCTTACACACACACACACACACACACACACACACACACACACACACACACACACACACACACACACACACACACACACACACACACACACACACACAAAGACAAATGTTGTTGTTGTTTTTTCAATGCTATTGGGATATGTCATAATGAAAATATATTTGAATGGTCTATAAACATTTCACAAAGTCTTTGTAAGCTATTAATCAGAAGATTCAGAATTTATTCAGAAACCTAAGACTACACAAACACATTATGTTGTAGATACAGACATTTGAACTATATGATGTGATCAAACTGTCAATACTAATACTTTAACGCAGGGATCAGCAACTCCGGTCCTGGAGGGCCACTGTCCTGCAGAGTTTAGCTCCAACCCTAATTAAACACACCTGAACAAGGCAATCAGTGTTTTCAGGATTACTAGATAGATACAGGCAGGTGAGTTTTTATCAGGGCTGAAGCTAAACTCTGCAGGACAGTGGCCCTCCAGGACCGGAGTTGCTGATCCCTGCTTTAACGGATGGATTTTGACTAAATGTAATTGTAATTGTAAATGTTAAAATAGTGATTTTATAAATTTTAAACAGCAGGGGGCAGTAAAATACAACTTATTGGCTTAATATGCCATTATATTCATATAATTTTCACCTTTTTAACTGTTATAGAGGCAAATTTTGTCCGATCGGTCTGAAAATTTTCATGCATGTTCAGAGTGATATTTCACTGGCTTTTTAAGAAGGTCTGAGTCATTCATTAAAGAGATATAGGCTTTCGGGGACACTTGGTAAAGGCTACATTTTGAAGTGAACCTATTATAACTATCCAAATGAAGTAGTTCAACTTTTTCTGACAATTATTGACCTAGTGAGTCCAGAGAATTGTATTGCACTAGTTTTGAACATTATGATATGAAAATTATATGATCAGAGATGGAAAAGACCTTTTACAGCCAATACAGGCAGTTTACCATAGGAAATATATGGTTTTAAAGCTTTTTAACAGTTATAGCGCCACCTATGGTCCGATCTCCATAAAATTTGGCATGCTTGTTAATGATGTTATGTCACATATGCTCACCGATTTTTGTGAAGTTCTGAGTTTTTATTTAGGATTTATAGGATATTTAATGTATTTTGCCACGCCCATTTTATAAATGACCCTATTAGAGCCATCCAAATGCAAAATTTCAACTTTTTTTTGATAGTTTTTGATCTAGAGAGTCCAGAGAATTGTCCTAGACTGGTCTGGTTCCGATCGGGTGAAAAACCTAGGACTAGTTCGCAAAAGTAGGTTTTTAACATGTTTGCAAATATTTAATGAATGGTTTGATTGACAGCAATGGTTCTTGAGGCAAAGTTGTTCAGGATGAGGAGATCTATGAAATGATATACATATTGTGTGGATATTTGTAACACCACGTGATTACAGAGCCGTAAAACTCGTTAGCGCCAACTAGTGGCCGATTTCTTTCAAAATTCTTACAGACCTCTAGGGCCTTGAGTCGAACATGCCCATCGAGTTTCGTTCCGATCGGTCTCCGTTAACCTTGTCTAATAGGTGCTCAAACTTCATTGGCCGATGGCGGCCATGTTTTTTGAGATACGCCAATGTCCTCATACACATACATGGCACCTTGGACCAAGACACTGCATACCAATTTTCAAGTCAATCGGACTAACGGTCAGGTGGTTATAGCCTGTTTTATGTTTTTTTCATGTTATAGCGCCACCATGAGGCCAATCGTCGCGATTTTTTTACTGTGACCTCAGATTGACCTCTTACACATGTGTACCAAGTTTGGTGAAGATACCTCATTTACTTCTGGAGTTATAGCCATTTTAGTAAAATAGGCCCCGCCCACAACGTACGTTTTGGCGGCCCTTAGCGTCCGTGAATCGAAATTTCAACTTTTTTTCGATAGTTTTTGATATTCAGACTCTAGAGAACATTTCTGCACTGGTTTGGTTCCGATCGGGCGAAAAACCTAGGACTAGTTCGCAAAAGTATGTTTTTGACAAAATTCAAAATGGCGGAAAATCTATCATGGCGGAAATGAAATCGGAGATATACGTTTTGTTCGTCAGGCGTCCAGCTTTCCAATGATATAAGACACTTGAGTCTACGTCATACGGTCTAGTAGTTATGAGCAGTTTTGCGCTTTTGGTTGCTATAGCGCCACCTATGGGCCAATCGGGGTCATACTTTTATAGGTTCTCCCCAAATTGAGGACTACCATTTGGCCAAGTTTCAAGGTTCCAGCTCTTACGGTTTGGTCTGCACAATGCGTTTTAGGGGAAAATAATAATAATAATAATAATAATAATAATAAAAATCAGTACAATTACAATAGGGTTTCAGCACTTCGTGCTTGAACCCCTAATAATAAAAATCAGCACAATTACAATAGGGTTTCAGCACTTCGTGCTTGAACCCCTAATAATTAAAGCTGCAAGCAGCATTTATCGGGGTTCAAGCATTTAAGGCCTTTAGGCACATAAGCATTTAAGACATTAAGATTTATTTAGAAAGCTTTTAACCACTGAAATAATAGATGGAAAAGTCCATTTACAGCCAATACAGGCAATTTACCATAGGAAATATGTGTTTTTTAAAGCTTTTTAACAGTTATAGCACCATCTATAGTCCGATCTCCATGAAATTTTGCATGCTTGTTAATGATGTTATGGCACATAAGCTCACCAATTTTCGTGAAGTTCTGAGTTTTTGTTTAGGATTTATAGGCTTTTGAGTGCATTTTGCCACGCCCATTTTCTTTATGACCCAATATACCCATGCGAAAAATGCAAAAGTTCAACTTTTTTTTGATAATTATTGATCTTGAGAGTCCATAGAATTGTCCTAGACTCGTTTGGTTCTGATCGGGCGAAAAACCTAGGACTAGTTCGCAAAAGTAGGTTTTTAACATAATTACGAATATTTAATGAACGGTTTGATTGACAGCAATGGTTCTTGAGGCAAAGTTGTTCAACAAGAGGAGATCTATCAAATGGTATGCATTTTGTGACAATAAGTGTAACACCACGTGATTACAGAGCCATAAAACTCGTTAGCGCCAACTAGTGGCCGATTTCTTTTAAAATTCTTACAGACCTCTAGGGCCATGAGTCGAACATGCCCACCGAGTTTCGTTCCGATAGGCCTCCGTTAACCTTGTCTAATAGGTGCTCAAACTTCATTGGCCGATGGCGGCCATGTTTTTTGAGATACACCAATGTCCTCATAGACATACATGGCACCTTGGACCAAGACACTGCATACCAATTTTCAAGTCAATCGGACTAACGGTCAGGTGGTTATAGCCTGTTTTATGTTTTTTTCATGTTATAGCGCCACCATGTGACCAATCGCCGCGATTTTTTTACCGTGACCTCATATTGACGTCTTACACATGTGTACCAGGTTTGGTTAAAATACCTCTTTTACTTCTGGAGTTATAGCCATTTTAGTAAAATAGGCTCCTCCCACAACGTTAATTTTGCACCCCCTAGCGACCGTGAATCGAAATTTCAACTTTTTTTTGATAATTATTGATATTCAGACTCCAGAGAACAATTCTGCACTGGTTTGGTTCCGATCGGGCAAAAAACCAGGGACTAGTTCGCAAAAGTAGATTTTCGACAAAATTCAAAATGGCGGAAAATCTATCATGGCGGAAATAAAATCGGAGATATACGTTTTGTTCGTCAGGCGTCCAGCTTTCCAATGATATAAGACACTTGAGTCTATGACTTACGGTCTAGGAGTTATGAGCAGTTTCGCGCTTTTGGTTGCTATAGCGCCACCTATGGGCCAATCGGGGTCATAATTTGATAACCTCTCCTCGATTTTTGTACTACCATATGGCAAAGTTTCAAAGCTCTAGCCCTTACGGTTTGGGCTGCACGATGCGTTTTACGGCAGAATAATAATAATAATAATTAAAGCTGCAAGCAGCATTTATCGGGGTTCAAGCATTTAAGGCCTTTAGGCACATAAGCATTTAAGACATTAAGATTTATTTAGAAAGCTTTTAACCACTGAAATAATAGATGGAAAAGTCCATTTACAGCCAATACAGGCAATTTACCATAGGAAATATGTGTTTTTTAAAGCTTTTTAACAGTTATAGCACCATCTATAGTCCGATCTCCATGAAATTTTGCATGCTTGTTAATGATGTTATGGCACATAAGCTCACCAATTTTCGTGAAGTTCTGAGTTTTTGTTTAGGATTTATAGGCTTTTGAGTGCATTTTGCCACGCCCATTTTCTTTATGACCCAATATACCCATGCGAAAAATGCAAAAGTTCAACTTTTTTTTGATAATTATTGATCTTGAGAGTCCATAGAATTGTCCTAGACTCGTTTGGTTCTGATCGGGCGAAAAACCTAGGACTAGTTCGCAAAAGTAGGTTTTTAACATAATTACGAATATTTAATGAACGGTTTGATTGACAGCAATGGTTCTTGAGGCAAAGTTGTTCAACAAGAGGAGATCTATCAAATGGTATGCATTTTGTGACAATAAGTGTAACACCACGTGATTACAGAGCCATAAAACTCGTTAGCGCCAACTAGTGGCCGATTTCTTTTAAAATTCTTACAGACCTCTAGGGCCATGAGTCGAACATGCCCACCGAGTTTCGTTCCGATAGGCCTCCGTTAACCTTGTCTAATAGGTGCTCAAACTTCATTGGCCGATGGCGGCCATGTTTTTTGAGATACACCAATGTCCTCATAGACATACATGGCACCTTGGACCAAGACACTGCATACCAATTTTCAAGTCAATCGGACTAACGGTCAGGTGGTTATAGCCTGTTTTATGTTTTTTTTATGTTATAGCGCCACCATGTGACCAATCGCCGCGATTTTTTTACCGTGACCTCATATTGACGTCTTACACATGTGTACCAGGTTTGGTTAAAATACCTCTTTTACTTCTGGAGTTATAGCCATTTTAGTAAAATAGGCTCCTCCCACAACGTTAATTTTGCACCCCCTAGCGACCGTGAATCGAAATTTCAACTTTTTTTTGATAATTATTGATATTCAGACTCCAGAGAACAATTCTGCACTGGTTTGGTTCCGATCGGGCAAAAAACCAGGGACTAGTTCGCAAAAGTAGATTTTCGACAAAATTCAAAATGGCGGAAAATCTATCATGGCGGAAATAAAATCGGAGATATACGTTTTGTTCGTCAGGCGTCCAGCTTTCCAATGATATAAGACACTTGAGTCTATGACTTACGGTCTAGGAGTTATGAGCAGTTTCGCGCTTTTGGTTGCTATAGCGCCACCTATGGGCCAATCGGGGTCATAATTTGATAACCTCTCCTCGATTTTTGTACTACCATATGGCAAAGTTTCAAAGCTCTAGCCCTTACGGTTTGGGCTGCACGATGCGTTTTACGGCAGAATAATAATAATAATAATTAAAGCTGCAAGCAGCATTTAGCGGGGTTCAAGCATTTAGGGTCTTTAAGCACATAAGGCAGTTTAGTGAGTTGTCTGAGTTTTTGTTTAGGATTTACAGGCTTTTGAGTGTTTTTTGCCATACCCATTTTCTAAATGATCCTGTTATGGCTACCCAATGGGTAAAGTTAAAGTTTTTTATATAATTATTAATATAGAGCTTCCAGAGAATTGTACTGCACTGGTATATTTCCGATCGGGCGAAAAACCTAGGACTAGTTCGCAAAAGTAGGTTTTTAACATAATCGCAAGTATTTAATGAACAAATTGATTGACAGCAGTAGTTCTTGAGGCAAAGTTGTTCAGTATGAGGAGATCTATCAAATGATATGCATCACGTGATTACATAGCCGTAAAACCTGTTAGCGTCAACTAGTGGCTGATTTTTCAAAATTCTTACAGACCTCTAGGACCACGAGTCGAACATGCCCACCGAGTTTCGTTCCGATCGGCCTCCGTTAAGAGCAAACTAACAGCTTTGAATTAAAATGGTGAGTTTATCCTGTTGTAAACATCAACCATGCCTGTTGACAGTTCTCTTTTGTGGGAAGGGAATGAAAAGTTCTCAAATCCACAGCACAGCCTCAGACATAACATTTATATCCATGATCTGCCATTTTCACTATTGTCCTTGCTTGCTTCTTCACAATACCTGCAGATCTTCTGATGATTCGGCTGTGCAGGTCCACATTAACACTGCCTGGCCTAGAACATGGACTGGAAAATGCAAATTTGGGGGGTATAAATATTAATGATCCTGACTCCAACGTCACAGTCGGTGTTATGGTGGGATTCACTCATTTTTCAGCTGTCTTTTGCAAACAGGAGATTTACACATGAAGGAGGAAACAATGGTGTTTGAGGCTCACGGTATGTCAGTTCCATGTCCAGAACTCTTATCATTCAACTATGCCAAGATAAATACAGTTTTCAATTGTATGGCACCTGTAAAATAGATGATTAGTAATATAATGCTTACTTGGAGTCTGAAATGGCTTTAACAAAAGAAGAAAAATATTCTTAGATTTCTGTTCATTCTAATCATGTACAAATAAAGTAGCACAGTAAGATTACATTTATTTGAATGCATTAGTGAGTGTGTGATTGTGCTGTGTGTGCAGCGTGTCAATACTAAAAGTGAAGGTTTAGTTGATATCTTTGGTGATAATATCTGTAGTAATCATAAAAAAACAATTAAGAAATAAAGAATTAAAATTACAAATAATATTCTATTAAGATATGAGTTACAATAACATGATTTGCAATAGTAATAATATCAATAATATATGCACAATACACACAGATTAGACTATCAGGTCTGTGTTTTACAAAAACATTAGTATTGCAGCCAGTGTGAGTCTGTGGGATTTATAAACAGACAAAATATGATTTGAAATGTTATTTTAATGATTTTATTAAGTTTAAACAATATTTCAAATGAAAAAAAAAAAAATGAAAAATAATATTTTAGTGAGCAGAATGAACCAATGAGTGTTCTTCTTCTGGTGGTTAAAATGTAAATGAAAACAATAATACTTAAACAATAATACTTAATACACTAACCATGCTTGAACACACACATGCACACACATTTTGTTGTAGATGGAGATATTTAAAATAAAAGATAGGTAACAAAATGATAATTGCAAATCTCCTCTGTATAACACCATTTTCAGATTTCAAATTAATCACTGAGAGGCAGAATTGTTCAAACTGAGAGCTCAGTAAAAATGAAGTGATAAACTTTGACAAAACATGACTGTGTTATAATAGGTGATTTTCATGCAAGTAATTTGATATAGTCCAAAAACTAATGCAAAAGCACAGATGAAAATATTTTATTAAGTAGAATGTCCTGCAGAGGGCAGTAGAAGACCACTAATTGACTCACTTTCATTTGAAAGACTTTTTTTATCCACCAGTAAAACAAAGCAGTTTCTCCATGTTCTTTCCATTTAGCATGCTTACACACACAGACACACACACAAACACATCCACACACACACACACACACACACACACACACACACACACACACACACACACACAAAGACAAATATGTTTTCAATGTTTTTAGGATGTGATATTGTGAAAATATCTTAATCTCCTCATCTTGAACAACTTTGCCTCAAGAATCACTAATGTCAATCAAACCGTTCATAATCATAATAAAAAAATAAAATATATACAAATATCATAATAAAAAAAAAAACATCATAATAAAAAAGATTGCTTCTTAAAGCATTTGTTTATTTCCCAATACTGAAGCGAATTAAAAGATCATGCGTAATCCTGCTGCTCCCTCTAGTGGACAACAGTGGTATTATAGCTTACATTTTACAGTTGAAGTGTTTGAATGAATGAATGGGAATTTGTTTTTTTTTTACTTATATCTCAGGAACCAAAAGGCGAAAAATTCTGAAACTCAGAGCATAGATAGTGCTTGAGGAGCCCTGTTGAATGAGACCATCAAGGTGTTTTTGGGCGATTGGGGCTGGGAGTTATGACTGTTATAAGGCATATCTGTTCGGGCTATTATCTCTGGAATGCCCAGGGCAAATAACACCACATTTGAATCGAAGCTAGCCAAGGACGCGCCCTTTCCAACGAGCTCTCACACAATGTTCGGGGTGGTCTGGGTCGGGAGTAATGGCCGTTCAAAATCGGGGGTCCCGCGGATTCGCGATGCGCGGGGGGCGCGCTCCCGAGGCCCGCGACGACACGTTTCGATCAAGAGCCCGGAGAGGTCCTCACCATCAAAATTTGAGCGCGCAACGACTTTCCGTTTTCGAGTTATGAATGAATTTGTATTCGGGGGCGTGGCTTAAATGCCGTTATACTTTCGTTTCATTTCATTCATTTACTTTCGTCCATTTCCATATCTCAGTGTAACACAATTGTCAATAGTAATACTCAATAGATGAGTTTTGACAAAATGTGATTGTAAATGTTAAAATAATGATTTTATAAAGTCTAAATATGAATTTTATAACAATATTAGGGAGTAGTATGATGAAATGACAGCAGGGGGCAGTAAAATACCACTTATTGGCTTAATATGTCATTATATTCATATAAAATCACCTTTTGAAGAAGTTAAACTTTTTTTCTGATAATTATTGATCTAGAGAGTTCAGAGAATTGTGCTGCACTGGTTTTGAACATTATGATATGAACATTATATGATAGAAGACACCATTTACAGCAAATACAGGCAATTTACCATAGGAAATATATGGTTTTAAAGCGTTTGAACAGTTATAGCGCCAACTATGGTCCGCTCTCCATAAAATTTTCCATGCTTCTTAAGCAGGTTATGACACATATGCTCATCAATTTTATTATATTATAGGCTTTTGAGTGCATTTTACCACGCCCATTTTCTAAATGACCCTGTTAGCCATGCGAAAAATGCAAAAGTTCAACTTTTTTTTGATAATTATTGACCTAGAGAGTCCATAGAATTGTCCTAGACTGTTTTGGTTCCGATTGGGCGAAAAACCTAGGACTAGTTCGCAAAAGTAGGTTTTTAACATAATTACGAATATTTAATGAACGGTTTGATTGACAGCAATGGTTCTTGAGGCAAAGTTGTTCAACAAGAGGAGATCTATCAAATGGTATGCATTTTGTGACAATAAGTGTAACACCACGTGATTACAGAGCCATAAAACTCGTTAGCGCCAACTAGTGGCCGATTTCTTTTAAAATTCTTACAGACCTCTAGGGCCATGAGTAGAACATGCCCACCGAGTTTCGTTCCGATCAGCCTCCGTTAACCTTGTCTAATAGGTGCTCAAACTTCATTGGTCGATGGCGGCCATGTTTTTTTAGATACGCCAATGTCCTCATACACATACATGACACCTTGGACCAAGACACTGCATACCAATTTTCAAGTCAATCGGACTAACGGTCAGGTGGTTAAAGCCTGTTTTATGTTTTTTTCATATTATAGCGCCACCATGTGGCAAATCGCCGCGATTTTTTTACTGTTACCTCATATTGAGCTCATACATGTGTGTACCGAGTTTGGTGAAGATACCTCATTTACTTCTGGAGTTATAGCCATTTTAGTAAAATAGGCCCCTCCCACAACGTACGTTTTGACGCCCCTTAGCGTCCGTGAATCGAAATTTCGACTTTTTTTCGATAATTATTGATCTTCAGTTTCTAGAGAACATTTCTGCACTGGTTTGGTTCCGATCGGGCGAAAAACCAGGGACTAGTTCGCAAAAGTAGGTTTTTGACAAAATTCAAAATGGCGGAAAATCTATCATGGCGGAAATGAAATCGGAGATATACGTTTTGTTCGTCAGGCGTCCAGCTTTCCAATGATATAAGACACTTGAGTCTACGACATACGGTCTAGGAGTTCTGAGCAGTTTCGCGCTTTTGGTTGCTATAGCGCCACCTATGGGCCAATCGGGGTCATAATTTGATAACCTCTCCTCGATTTTTGTACTACCATCTGGCAAAGTTTCAAGGTTCCAGCTCTTACGGTTTGGGCTGCACGATGCGTTTTACGGCAGAAGAAAAATAATAATAATTAAAGCTGCAAGCAGCATTTATCGGGGTTCAAGCAGTTAAGGCCTTTAAGGCATTTAAGCACAAAAGCATCAAAAGTTATTAAGATTTATTTAGCAAGCATGTAACCACTGACATAATAGATGGAAAAGACCATTTACAGCCAATACAGGCAATTTGCCATGGGATATATATGGTTTTAAAGCTTTTTAACAGTTATAGCGCCACCTATGGTCCGATCTCCATAAAATTGTTTACTGTGACCTCAAATTGAACCCATACACATGTGTACTGAGTTTGGTGAAGATATCTCATTTACTTCTTGAGTTATAGCCATTTGAGTAAAATAGGCTCCTCCCACGACGATTTGCCACATTCTAGAATTATTTAATATGATTCTAGCATGATTTACTATCATATACCATGTTCCAGAATGATTTATTAGGATTCTAGCATGATTTACCTTGATACACCTCATTTCAGTATTATTTACTATGATTTACAATGTTTCTAGCATGATTAACCACATTACTAGCAATTATGTGAAGTGTCAGTGCAAATGAGGTGATGAACACTGACAAAATATTATTGTGTTATAATAGTTAGTTATATACGTGATTTTTAGTGTGTGTCCAAGTATGAATGCAAAAGCACATGTAAAATATTTCATTATTAAGTTGAATGGCCAGCAGAGGGCACTAGAAGACCACTTATTGGCTCACTTTCACTTTAAACCAGTTTTCTGCACTAAAGCAAACCAGTTTTTCCATGTTAACTCAATGCATGCTTACACACACACACACACACACACACACACACACACACACACACACACACACACACACACACACATACACACACAGCATAGTTAACCATGATTTACCATGATATACCACGTTCTAGTATTATTTACCAGGAGATAAACGACAATCTAGTATTATTTACTTTGATTTACCATGTTTCTAGCCTGATTTATCACATTACTAGCAATTATTTGAAGTGTCAGTGCAAATAAAGTGATTAACACTGACAAAATATGATTGTGTTATAATAGTTATTGCTATATAAGTGATTTTTAGTGTGTATTCAAGTATAAATGCAAGCACATGTGGAAAAATTTAATTAATAAGTAGAAGGGCCAGCAGAGGGCAGTAGAAGACCACTTATTGGCTCACTTTCACTTTAAACCTCATGATTTTGACCAGTTTTCTGCACTAAAGCAAACCAGTGTTTCCATGTTAACTCAATAATGCATACTTGCTACATATGCTACACACAATAATGCTACACACACACACACACACACACACACACACACAAATGTTTCAGTGATATTGGTGTCACATTCACCTTCATCACATTCACCTTCTGTCTTCATCACATTCACCATCTGTCGTCATCACCTGCACCTGCTCCTCATCACCCTCCTCATCATCACCTGCACCTCATCATCATAACCGTCACCTGTTGTCCTTGTCTTGATCTGTGTATTTAAGTTCCCCTCTCATCCATTATCATTGTCGGTTATTGTTTGTGCACTAGCACTCTGTTATGTTTGTTTTCATGTTGGAAAATAAAACCTTTGTTATATTTGTACCACACACACACACACACACACACACACACACACACACACACACACACACACACACACACCATCATTTATCATGATTTACCATGGCTGATACCAATACCAATATGAGAAAATGACTATTTTAAACAGCAGGGGGCAGTAAAATACCACTTATTGGCTTAACATGCCATTAAATCATATCATTTTCACCTTTTTAACTGTTATAGAGGCAAATTTTGTCCGATCTGTCTGAAAATTTTCATGCTTGTTCAGGGTGATATTTCACACGTTCTGACTTGTTTTTAAGAAGGTCTGAGCATTGATTAAAGAGATATAGGCTTTCGGGGACACTTGGTAAAGGCCAGATTTTGAAGTGAACCTATTATAGCTATCCAAATGAAGTAGTTCAACTTTTTCTGACAATTATTGATCTAGTGAGTCCAGAGAATTGTATTGCACTAGTTTTGAACATTATGATATGAAAATTATATGATCAGACATGGAAAAGACCATTTACAGCCAATACAGGCAGTTTACCATAGGAAATATATGGTTTTAAAGCTTTTTAACAGTTATAGCGCCAACTATTGTTCAATCTCCATCAAATTTTGCAAGCTTGTTTGTGATGTTATGACACATATGCTCACCAATTTTTGTGAAGTTCTGAGTTTTCATTTAGGATTTATAGGCTTTTGAGTGTATTTTGCCACACCCATTTTATAAATGACCCTATTACAGCCATACAAATACAAAAGTTCAACTTTTTTTTGATAATTATTGATCTAGAGAGTCCATAGAATTGTCCTAGACTGGTCTGGTTCCGATCGGGCGAAAAACCAGGGACTAGTTCGCAAAAGTAGGTTTTTAACATATTCATGAATATTTAATGAACAGTTTGATTGACAGCAATGGTTCTAGAGGCAAAGTTGTTCAGCATGAGCAGATCTATCAAATGATATGCATTTTGTGACAATATATCTAACACCACGTGATTACAGAGCCATAAAACTCGTTAGCGCCAACTAGTGGCCGATTTCTTTCAAAATTCTTACAGACCTCTAGGGCCATGAGTCGAACATGCCCACCGAGTTTCGTTCCGATCGGCCTCCGTTAACCTTGTCTAATAGGTGCTCAACTTCATTGGCCAATGGCGGCCATGTTTTTTGAGATACACCAATGTCCTCATAGACATACATGGCACCTTGGACCAAGACACTGCATACCAATTTTCAAGTCAATCGGACTAACGGTCAGGTGGTTATAGCCTGTTTTATGTTTTTTTCATGTTATAGCGCCACCATGTGGCCAATCGCCGCGATTTTTTTACCGTGTCCTCAGATTGACCTCTTACATACGTGTACCAAGTTTGGTGAAAATACCTCATTTACTTCTGGAGTTATAGCCATTTTAGTAAAATAGGCTCCGCCCACAACGTTAATTTTGCGCCCCCTAGCGACCCTGAATCGAAATTTCAACTTTTTTTCGATAATTATTGATCTTCAGTCTCCAGAGAACAATTCTGCACTGGTTTGGTTCTGATCGAGCAAAAAACCAGGGACTAGTTCGCAAAAGTAGGTTTTCGACAAAATTCAAAATGGCGGAAAATCTATCATGACGGAAATGAAATCGGAGATATACGTTTTGTTCGTCAGACGACCAGCTTTCCAATGATATAAGACACTTGTGTCTACGACATACGGTCCAGGAGTTATGACCACTTTCGCGCTTTTGGTTGTTATAGCGCCACCTATGGGCCAATCGAGGTCATAATTTGATAACCTCTCCTCGATTTTTGTACTACCATCTGGCAAAGTTTCAAAGCTCTAGCCCTTACGGTTTGGGCTGCACGATGCGTTTTACGGCAGAATAATAATAATAATAATAATAATAAAAATCAGTACAATTACAATAGGGTTTCAGCACTTCGTGCTTGAACCCCTAATAATTAAAGCTGCAAGCAGCATTTATCGGGGTTCAAGCAGTTAAGGCCTTTAAGGCATTTAAGCACAAAAGCATCAAAAGTTATTAAGATTTATTTAGCAAGCATGTAACCACTGACATAATAGATGGAAAAGACCATTTACAGCCAATACAGGCAATTTGCCATGGGATATATATGGTTTTAAAGCTTTTTAACAGTTATAGCGCCACCTATGCTCCGATCTCCATAGAATTGTTTACTGTGACCTCAAATTGAACCCATACACATGTGTACTGAGTTTGGTGAAGATATCTCATTTACTTCTTGAGTTATAGCCATTTGAGTAAAATAGGCTCCTCCCACAACGATTTGCCACATTCTAGAATTATTTAATATGATTCTAGCATGATTTACTATCATATACCATGTTCCAGAATGATTTATTAGGATTCTAGCATGATTTACCTTGATACACCTCATTTCAGTATTATTTACTATGATTTACAATGTTTCTAGCATGATTAACCACATTACTAGCAAATATGTGAAGTGTCAGTGCAAATGAGGTGATGAACACTGACAAAATATTATTGTGTTATAATAGTTAGTTATATACGTGATTTTTAGTGTGTGTCCAAGTATGAATGCAAAAGCACATGTAAAATATTTCATTATTAAGTAGAATGGCCAGCAGAGGGCAGTAGAAGACCACTTATTGGCTCACTTTCACTTTAAACCAGTTTTCTGCACTAAAGCAAACCAGTTTTTCCATGTTAACTCAATGCATGCTTACACACACACACACACACACACACACACACACACACACACACACACACACACACACACACACACACACACACAAACACACACACACACACACACACACACACACACACACACACACACACACACACACACACAAACACACACACACACACACACACACACACATACACACACAGCATAGTTAACCGTGATTTACCATGATATACCACGTTCTAGTATTATTTACCAGGAGATAAACGACAATCTAGTATTATTTACTTTGATTTACCATGTTTCTAGCCTGATTTATCACATTACTAGCAATTATTTGAAGTGTCAGTGCAAATAAAGTGATTAACACTGACAAAATATGATTGTGTTATAATAGTTATTGCTATATAAGTGATTTTTTTTGTGTGTATTCAAGTATGAATGCAAGCACATGTTGAAATATTTCATTAATAAGTAGAATGGCCAGCAGAGGGCAGTAGAAGACCACTTATTGGCTCACTTTCACTTTAAACCAGTTTTCTGCACTAAAGCAAACCAGTTTATCTATGTTAACTCAATGCATGCTTACACACACACACACACACACACACACACACACACACACACACACACACACACACACACACACACACACACACACACACACACACACACACAGAGAGCATAGTTAACCATGATTTACCATGATTTACCACATTACTAGCAATTATTTGAAGTGTCAGTGCAAATAAAGTGATTAACACTGACAAAATATGATTGTGTTATAATAGTTATTGCTATATAAGTGATTTTTAGTGTGTATTCAAGTATAAATGCAAGCACATGTGGAAAAATTTAATTAATAAGTAGAATGGCCAGCAGAGGGCAGTAGAAGACCACTTATTGGCTCACTTTCACTTTAAACCTCATGATTTTGACCAGTTTTCTGCACTAAAGCAAACCAGTGTTTCCATGTTAACTCAATAATGCATAATTGCTACATATGCTACACACAATAATGCTACACACACACACACACACACACACACACACACACACACACACACACACACACACACACACACACACAAATGTTTCAGTGATATTGGTGTCACATTCACCTTCATCACATTCACCTTCTGTCTTCATCACATTCACCATCTGTCGTCATCACCTGCACCTGCTCCTCATCACCCTCCTCATCATCACCTGCTCCTCATCATCATAACCGTCACCTGTTGTCCTTGTCTTGATCTGTGTATTTAAGTTCCCCTCTCATCCATTATCATTGTCGGTTATTGTTTGTGCACTAGCACTCTGTTATGTTTGTTTTCATGTTGGAAAATAAAACCTTTGTTATATTTGTACCACACACACACACACACACACACACACACACACACACACACACACACACACACACACACACACACACACACACACACACACACACACCATCATTTATCATGATTTACCATGGCTGATACCAATACCAATATGAGAAAATGACTATTTTAAACAGCAGGGGGCAGTAAAATACCACTTATTGGCTTAACATGCCATTAAATCATATCATTTTCACCTTTTTAACTGTTATAGAGACAAATTTTGTCCGATCTGTCTGAAAATTTTCATGCTTGTTCAGGGTGATATTTCACACGTTCTGACTTGTTTTTAAGAAGGTCTGAGCATTGATTAAAGAGATATAGGCTTTCGGGGACACTTGGTAAAGGCCAGATTTTGAAGTGAACCTATTATAGCTATCCAAATGAAGTAGTTCAACTTTTTCTGACAATTATTGATCTAGTGAGTCCAGAGAATTGTATTGCACTAGTTTTGAACATTATGATATGAAAATTATATGATCAGACATGGAAAAGACCATTTACAGCCAATACAGGCAGTTTACCATAGGAAATATATGGTTTTAAAGCTTTTTAACAGTTATAGCGCCAACTATTGTCCAATCTCCATAAAATTTTGCAAGCTTGTTTGTGATGTTATGACACATATGCTCACCAATTTTTGTGAAGTTCTGAGTTTTCATTTAGGATTTATAGGCTTTTGAGTGTATTTTGCCACACCCATTTTATAAATGACCCTATTACAGCCATACAAATACAAAAGTTCAACTTTTTTTTGATAATTATTGATCTAGAGAGTCCATAGAATTGTCCTAGACTGGTCTGGTTCCGATCGGGCAAAAAACCAGGGACTAGTTCGCAAAAGTAGGTTTTTAACATATTCATGAATATTTAATGAACGGTTTGATTGACAGCAATGGTTCTAGAGGCAAAGTTGTTCAGCATGAGCAGATCTATCAAATGATATGCATTTTGTGACAATATATCTAACACCACGTGATTACAGAGCCATAAAACTCGTTAGCGCCAACTAGTGGCCGATTTCTTTCAAAATTCTTACAGACCTCTAGGGCCATGAGTCGAACATGCCCACCGAGTTTCGTTCCGATCGGCCTCCGTTAACCTTGTCTAATAGGTGCTCAACTTCATTGGCCAATGGCGGCCATGTTTTTTGAGATACACCAATGTCCTCATAGACATACATGGCACCTTGGACCAAGACACTGCATACCAATTTTCAAGTCAATCGGACTAACGGTCAGGTGGTTATAGCCTGTTTTATGTTTTTTTCATGTTATAGCGCCACCATGTGGCCAATCGCCGCGATTTTTTTACCGTGTCCTCAGATTGACCTCTTACATATGTGTACCAAGTTTGTTGAAAATACCTCATTTACTTCTGGAGTTATAGCCATTTTAGTAAAATAGGCTCCGCCCACAACGTTAATTTTGCGCCCCCTAGCGACCCTGAATCGAAATTTCAACTTTTTTTCGATAATTATTGATCTTCAGTCTCCAGAGAACAATTCTGCACTGGTTTGGTTCCGATCGAGCAAAAAACCAGGGACTAGTTCGCAAAAGTAGGTTTTCGACAAAATTCAAAATGGCGGAAAATCTATCATGACGGAAATGAAATCGGAGATATACGTTTTGTTCGGCAGACGACCAGCTTTCCAATGATATAAGACACTTGTGTCTACGACATACGGTCCAGGAGTTATGACCACTTTCGCGCTTTTGGTTGTTATAGCGCCACCTATGGGCCAATCGAGGTCATAATTTGATAACCTCTCCTCGATTTTTGTACTACCATCTGGCAAAGTTTCAAAGCTCTAGCCCTTACGGTTTGGGCTGCACGATGCGTTTTACGGCAGAATAATAATAATAATAATAATAATAAAAATCAGCACAATTACAATAGGGTTTCAGCACTTCGTGCTTGAACCCCTAATAATAAAAATCAGCACAATTACAATAGGGTTTCAGCACTTCGTGCTTGAACCCCTAATAATAATAAAAATCAGCACAATTACAATAGGGTTTCAGCACTTCGTGCTTGAACCCCTAATAATAATAATAATAATTAAAGCTGCAAGCAGCATTTATCGGGGTTCAAGCAGTTAAGGCCTTTAAGGCATTTAAGCACAAAAGCATCAAAAGTTATTAAGATTTATTTAGGAAGCATGTAACCACTGACATAATAGATGGAAAAGACCATTTACAGCCAATACAGGCAATTTGCCATGGGATATATATGGTTTTAAAGCTTTTTAACAGTTATAGCGCCACCTATGGTCCGATCTCCATAAAATTGTTTACTGTGACCTCAAATTGAACCCATACACATGTGTACTGAGTTTGGTGAAGATATCTCATTTACTTCTTGAGTTATAGCCATTTGAGTAAAATAGGCTCCTCCCACAACGATTTGCCACATTCTAGAATTATTTAATATGATTCTAGCATGATTTACTATCATATACCATGTTCCAGAATGATTTATTAGGATTCTAGCATGATTTACCTTGATACACCTCATTTCAGTATTATTTACTATGATTTACAATGTTTCTAGCATGATTAACCACATTACTAGCAATTATGTGAAGTGTCAGTGCAAATGAGGTGATGAACACTGACAAAATATTATTGTGTTATAATAGTTAGTTATATACGTGATTTTTGTGTGTGTGTCCAAGTATGAATGCAAAAGCACATGTAAAATATTTCATTATTAAGTAGAATGGCCAGCAGAGGGCACTAGAAGACCACTTATTGGCTCACTTTCACTTTAAACCAGTTTTCTGCACTAAAGCAAACCAGTTTTTCCATGTTAACTCAATGCATGCTTACACACACACACACACACACACACACACACACACACACACACACACACACACAGCATAGTTAACCATGATTTACCATGATATACCACGTTCTAGTATTATTTACCAGGAGATAAACGACAATCTAGTATTATTTACTTTGATTTACCATGTTTCTAGCCTGATTTATCACATTACTAGCAATTATTTGAAGTGTCAGTGCAAATAAAGTGATTAACACTGACAAAATATGATTGTATTATAATGGTTATTGCTATATAAGTGATTTTTTTAGTGTGTATTCAAGTATGAATGCAAGCACATGTTGAAATATTTCATTAATAAGTAGAATGGCCTGCAGAGGGCAGTAGAAGACCACTTATTGGCTCACTTTCACTTTAAACCAGTTTTCTGCACTAAAGCAAACCAGTTTATCCATGTTAACTCAATGCATGCTTACACACACACACACACACACACACACACACACACACACACACACACACACACACACACACACACACACACAGCATAGTTAACCATGATTTACCACATTACTAGCAATTATTTGAAGTGTCAGTGCAAATAAAGTGATTAACACTGACAAAATATGATTGTGTTATAATAGTTATTGCTATATAAGTGATTTTTAGTGTGTATTCAAGTATAAATGCAAGCACATGTGGAAAAATTTAATTAATAAGTAGAATGGCCAGCAGAGGGCAGTAGAAGACCACTTATTGGCTCACTTTCACTTTAAACCTCATGATTTTGACCAGTTTTCTGCACTTAAGCAAACCAGTGTTTCCATGTTAACTCAATAATGCATACTTGCTACATATGCTACACACAATAATGCTACACACACACACACACACACACACACACACACACACACAAATGTTTCAGTGATATTGGTGTCACATTCACCTTCATCACATTCACCTTCTGTCTTCATCAAATTTTGTCCGATCTGTCTGAAAATTTTCATGCTTGTTCAGGGTGATATTTCACACGTTCTGACTTGTTTTTAAGAAGGTCTGAGCATTGATTAAAAAGATATAGGCTTTCGGGGACACTTGGTAAAGGCCAGATTTTGAAGTGAACCTATTATAGCTATCCAAATGAAGTAGTTCAACTTTTTCTGACAATTATTGATCTAGTGAGTCCAGAGAATTGTATTGCACTAGTTTTGAACATTATGATATGAAAATTATATGATCAGAGATGGAAAAGACCATTTACAGCCAATACAGGCAGTTTACCATAGGAAATATATGATTTTAAAGCTTTTTAACAGTTATAGCGCCACCTATCGTCCGATCTCCATAGAATTTTTCATGCTTGTTAATGATGTTATGTCACATATGCTGACCAATTTTTGTGAAGTTCTGAGTTTTTATTTAGGATTTATAGGCTTTTTAATGTATTTTGACACGCCCATTTTATAAATTACCCTATTACAGCCATCCAAATGCAAAAGTTCAACTTTTTTTTGATAATTATTGATCTAGACAGTCCAGAGAATTGTCCTAGACTGGTCTGGTTCCGATCGGGCAAAAAACCTAGGACTAGTTCGCAAAAGTAGGTTTTTAACATATTAATGAATAATTAATGAACAGTTTGATTGACAGCAATGGTTCTTGAGGCAAAGTTGTTCAGGATGAGGAGATCTATCAAATGATATGCATATTGTGTGGATATTTGTAACACCACGTGATTACAGAGCCGTAAAACTCGTTAGCGCCAACTAGTGGCCGATTTCTTTCAAAATTCTTACAGACCTTTAGGGCCATGAGCCAAACATGCCCATTGAGTTTCGTTCCGATCGGCCTCCGTTAACCTTGTCTAATAGGTGCTCAAACTTCGTTGGCCAATGGCGGCCATGTTTTTTGAGATACGCCAATGTCCTCATAGACATACATGGCACCTTGGACCAAGACACTGCATACCAATTTTCAAGTCAATCGGACTAACGGTCAGGTGGTTATAGCCTGTTTTATGTTTTTTTCATTTTATAGCACCACCATGAGGCCAATCGTCGCGATTTTTTTACTGTGACCCCAGAGTAAGCTCATACACATGTGTACCAAGTTTGGTGAAGATACCTCATTTACATCGGGAGTTATAGCCATTTTAGTAAAATAGGCCCCTCCCACAACGTACGTTTTGGCGCCCCTTAGCGACCGTGAATCGAAATTTCCACTTTTTTTCGATAATTATTGATATTCAGTCTCCAGAGAACATTTCTGCACTAGTTTGGTTCCAATCGGGCAAAAAACCAGGGACTAGTTCGCAAAAGTAGATTTTTGACAAAATTCAAAATGGCGGAAAATTTATCATGGCGGAAATGAAATCGGAGATATACGTTTTGTTCGTCAGGCGTCCAGCTTTCCAATGATAAGACACTTGAGTCTACGACATACGGTCTAGGAGTTATGAGCAGTTTCGCGCGTTTGGTTGTTATAGCGCCACCTATGGGCCAATCGGGGTCATAATCTCTGAACCTTTCCTCGATTTTTGTACTACCATCTGTCAAAGTTTCAAAGTTCCAGCTCTTACGGTTTGGGCTGCACGATGCGTTTTACGGCGGAATTATAATAATAATAATAATAATTAAAGCTGCAAGCAGCATTTATCGGGGTTCAAGCATTTAAGGCCTTTAAGCACATAAGCATTTAAGATATTAAGTTTTATTTAGAAAGCTTTTAACCACTGAAATAATAGATGGAAAAGTCCATTTACAGCCAATACAGGCAATTTACCATAGGAAATATATGGTTTTCAAACCTTTTTAACAGTTATAGCGCCACCTATGGTCCGATCAACATGAAATTTGGCATGCTTGTTTAGAATATTATGGCACATATGCTCACCAATTTTCGTGAAGTTCTGAGTTTTCGTTTAGGATTTATAAGCTTTTGAGTGCATTTTGCCACGCCCATTTTCTTTATGACCCAATTATAGCCATACGAAAAATTCAAAAGTTCAACTTTTTTTCGATAATTATTGATCAGGAGAGTCCAGAGAATTGTCCTAGACTGGTCTGGTTCCGATCGGGCGAAAAACCAGGGACTAGTTCGCAAAAGTAGGTTTTTAACATATTCGCGAATAATTAATGAACGATTTGATTGACAGCAATGGTTCTTGAGGCAATGTTGTTCAGCATGAGCAGATCTATCAAATGATATGCATTTTGTGACAATAAGTGTAACACCACGTGATTACAGAGCCGTAAAACTCGTTAGCGCCAACTAGTGGCCGATTTCTTTCAAAATTCTTACAGACCTCTAGGGCTATGAGTTGAACATGCCCATCGAGTTTCGTTCCGATCGGCCTCCGTTAACCTTGTCTAATAGGTGCTCAAACTTCATTGGCCGATGGCGGCCATGTTTTTTTAGATACACCAATGTCCTCATAGACATACATGACACCTTGGGCCAAGACACTGCATACCAATTTTCAAGTCAATCGGACTAACAGTCAGGTGGTTAAAGCCTGTTTTATGTTTTTTTCATGTTAGAGCGCCACCATGTGGCCAATCGCCGCGATTTTTTTACTGTGACCTCAGATTGACCTCTTACACATGTGTACCGAGTTTGGTGAAGATACCTCATTTACTTCTGGAGTTATAGCCATTTTAGTAAAATAGGCCCCTCCCACAACGTACGTTTTGGCGCCCCTTAGCGTCCGTGAATCGAAATTTCGACTTTTTTTCGATAATTATTGATATTCAGACTCCAGAGAACATTTCTGTACTGGTTTGGTTCCGATTGGGCGAAAAACCTAGGACTAGTTCGCAAAAGTAGGTTTTTGGCAAAATTCAAAATGGCGGAAAATCTATCATGGCGGAAATGAAATCGGAGATATACGTTTTGTTCGTCAGGCATCCAGCTTTCCAATGATATAAGACACTTGAGTCTACGACATACGGTCTAGGAGTTCTGAGCAGTTTCGCGCTTTTGGTCGCTGTAGCGCCACCTATGGGCCGATTTGGCTAAGTCCGTGTATCTGAGTAGCGAGCAATACTACTACCATTTGACCAAGTATCACGTCTCTAGGCCTTACGGTTTTGGCTGCACGATGCGTTTTAGGGAAGAATAATAATAATAATTAAAGCTGCAAGCAGCATTTATCGGGGTTCAAGCTATTAAGGCTTTTAAGGTTTTAAGCACAAAAGCATCAAAAGTTATTAAGTTTTATGTAGCAAGCATGTAACCACTGACATCATAGATGGAAAATACCATGTTTTAGCATGATTTATCATGTTATAACACATTCTAGCATGATTTACCATGGTTTACCATGATTTACCATGATTTACCCTGTTCTAGCATAGTTTACCATGAATTTATCTTAGTTTACCTTGATTTACCATGTTCTAGCATGATTTACCATGATATACCACATTCTAGCATGATTTACCATAGTTTATCATGATTTACCATGATTTACCCTGTTCTAGCATAGTTTACCATGACTTTATCTTAGTTTACCTTGATTTACCATGTTCTAGCATGATTTACCATGAAATACCACATTCTAGCATGATTTATCATAGTTTAACTTGATTTACCATAGTTTACCATCTTTTACCCTGTTCAAGCATAGTTTACCACTCATTTGTCTTAGTTTACCTTGATTTACCATGTTCTAGCATGATTTACCATGATATACCTTTTTCTAGCATGATTTACCATAGTTTATCTTGATTTACCATGGTTTACCATGATTTACCCTTTTCTAGCATAGTTTACCATGAATTTATCTTAGATTACCTTGATTTACCATGTTCTAGCATGATTAACCATGATATACCACATTCTAGCATGATTTACCATGGTTTTCCATGATTTGCCCTGTTCTAGCATAGTTTACCATGAATTTATCTTAGTTTACCTTGATTTACCATGTTCTAGCATGATTTACCATGATATACCACATTCTAGCATGATTTACCATGGTTTTCCATGATTTACCCTGTTCTAGCATAGTTTACCATGAATTTATCTTAGTTTACCTTGATTTACCATGTTCTAGCATGATCTACCATGATATACCACATTCTAGCATGATTTACCATAGTTTATCTTGATTTACCACGGTTTACCATTATTTACCCTGTTCTAGCATAGTTTACCATGAATTTATCAATTATGTGAAGTGTCAGTGCAAATGAAGTGATAAACACTGACAAAATATGATTGTGTTATAATAGTTATTGTTATATAAGTGATTTGCACAAAGCACATGTGAAAAGACTTCATAAGTAGAATGGCCAGCAGAGGGCACTAGAAGACCACTTATTGGCTCAGTTTCACTTTAAATTTAATTATTTTTACCAGTTTTCTGCACTAAAGCAAACCAGTTTTTCCATGTTAACTCAATAATGCATGCTTACACACACACACACACACACACACACACACACACACACACACACACACACACACACACACAAAGACAAATGTTGTTGTTGTTTTTTCAATGCTATTGGGATATGTCATAATGAAAATATATTTGAATGATCTATAAACATTTCACAAAGTCTTTGTAAGCTATTAATCAGAAGATTCAGAATTTATTCAGAAACCTAAGACTACACACACATATGTTGTAGATACAGACATTTGAACTATATGATGTAATCAAACTGTCAATACTAATACTTTAACAGATGGATTTTGACTAAATGTAATTGTAAATGTTAAAATAGTGATTTTATACAGTCTAAATATAAATTATAGAACAATATGACAAAATGACTATTTTAAACAGCAGGGGGCAGTAAAATACAACTTATTGGCTTAATATGCCATTATATTGATATAATTTTCACCTTTTTAACTGTTATAGAGGCAAATTTTGTCCGATCAGTCTGAAAATGTTCATGCATGTTCAGAGTGATATTTCACTGGCTTTTTAAGAAGGTCTGAGTCATTCATTAAAGAGATATAGGCTTTCAGGGATACTTGCTAACCTATTATAACTATCCAAATGAAGTAGTTCAACTTTTTCTGACAATTATTGACCTAGTGAGTCCAGAGAATTGTATTGCACTAGTTTTGAACATTATGATATGAAAATTATATGATCAGAGATGGAAAAGACCATTTACAGCCAATACAGGCAGTTTACCATAGGAAATATATGGTTTTAAAGCCTTTTAACAGTTATAGCGCCACCTTTGGTCCGATCTCCATAAAATTTTCCATGCTTGTTAAAGATGTTATTTCACATATGCTCACCAATTTCTGTGAAGTTCTGAGTTTTCATTTAGGATTTATAGGGTTTTTAGTGTATTTTGCCACGCCCATTTTATAAATGACCCTATTACAGCCATCCAAATGCAAAAGTTCAACTTTTTTTCGATAATTATTGATATAGAGAGTCCAGAGAATTGTCCTAGACTGGTCTGGTTCCGATCGGGCGAAAAACCTAGGACTAGTTCGCAAAAGTAGGTTTTTAACATATTCGCAAATAATTAATGAACGGTTTGATTGACAGCAATGGTTCTTGAGGCAAAGTTGTTCAGCATAAGCAGATCTATCAAATGATATGCATATTGTGTGGATGAGTGTAACACCACGTGATTACAGAGCCATTAAACTCGTTAGCGCCAACTAGTGGCCGATTTCTTTCAAAATTCTTACAGACCTCTAGGGCCATGAGTCGAACATGCCCATCGAGTTTCGTTCCGATCGGCCTCCGTTAACCTTGTCTAATAGGTGCTCGACTTCATTGGCCAATGGCGGCCATGTTTTTTGAGATACGCCAATGTCCTCATAGACATACATGGCACCTTGGACCAAGACACGGCATACCAATTTTCAAGTCAATCGGACAAACAGTCAGGTGGTTATAGCCTGTTTTATGTTTTTTTCATGTTATAGCGCCACCTAGCGTTCAATCGTCTCGATTTTTTTACTGTGACCCCAGACAGAACCCATACATATGTGTACCGAGTTTGGTGAAGCTATCTTATTTGCTTTTTAAGTTATAGCCATTTTAGTAAAATAGGCTCCTCCCACAACGATTATTTTGCGCCCCCTAGCGACCATGAATCGAAATTTCAACTTTTTTTCGATAATTATTGATCTTCAGACTCCAGAGAACATTTCTGCACTGGTTTGGTTCCGATCGGGCAAAAATCCAGGGACTAGTTCGCAAAAGTAGATTTTCGACAAAATTCAAAATGGCGGAAAATCTATCATGACGGAAATGAAATCGGAGATATACGTTTTGTTCGTCAGGCGTCCAGCTTTCCAATGATATAAGACACTTGAGTCTACGACATACGGTCTAGGAGTTATGAGCAGTTTCGCGCTTTTGGTTGCTATAGCGCCACCTATAGGCCAATCGGGGTCATACTCTCTGAACCTTTCCTCGATTTTTGTACTACCATCTGACAAAGTTTCAAGTCTCCAGCACTTACGGTTTGGGCTGCACGATGCGTTTTAGCGGAGAAGAATAATAATAATAATAATAATTAAAGCTGCAAGCAGCATTTAGCGGGGTTCAAGCATTTAGGGTCTTTAAGCACATAAGGCAGTCTAGTGAGTTGTCTGAGTTTTTGTTTAGGATTTACAGGCTTTTGAGTGTTTTTTGCCATACCCATTTTCTAAATGATCCTGTTATGGCTACCCAATGGGTAAAGTTAAAGTTTTTTATATAATTAATAATCTAGAGCTTCCAGAGAATTGTACTGCACTGGTATATTTCCGATCGGGCGAAAAACCTAGGACTAGTTCGCAAAAGTAGGTTTTTAACATAATAGCAAGTATTTAATGAACAAATTGATTGACAGCAGTAGTTCTTGAGGCAAAGTTGTTCAGTATGAGGAGATCTATCAAATGATATGCATCACGTGATTACATAGCCGTAAAACCTGTTAGCGTCAACTAGTGGCTGATTTTTCAAAATTCTTACAGACCTCTAGGGCCACGAGTCGAACATGCCCATCGAGTTTCGTTCTGATCGGCCTCCGTTAAGAGCAAACTAACAGCTTTGAATTAAAATGGTGAGGTATCCTGTTGTAAACATCAACCATGCCTGTTGACAGTTTTGTGGGAAGGGAATGAAAAGTTCTCAAATCCACAGCACAGCCTCAGACATAACATTTATATCCATGATCTGCCATTTTCACTATTGTCCTTGCTTGCTTCTTCACAATACCTGCAGATCTTCTGATGATTCGGCTGTGCAGGTCCACATTAACACTGCCTGGCCTAGAACATGGACTGGAAAATGCAAATTTGGGGGGTATAAATATTAATGATCCTGACTCCAACGTCACAGTCGGTGTTATGGTGGGATTCACTCATTTTTCAGCGGTCTTTTGCAAACAGGAGATTTACACAAGAAGGAGGAAACAATGGTGTTTGAGGCTCACGGTATGTCAGTTCCATGTCCAGAACTCTTATCATTCAACTATGCCAAGATAAATACAGTTTTCAATTGTATGGCACCTGTAAAATAGATGATTAGTAATATAATGCTTACTTGGAGTCTGAAATGGCTTTAACAAAAGAAGAAAAATAGTCTTAGATTTCTGTTCATTCTAATCATGTACAAATAAAGTAGCACAGTAAGATTACATTTATTTGAATGCATTAGTGAGTGTGTGATTGTGCTGTGTGTGCAGCGTGTCAATACTAAAAGTGAAGGTGTAGTTGATATCTTTGGTGATAATATCTGTAGTAATCATAAAAAAAAACACTTAAGAAATAAAGAATTAAAATTACAAATAATATTCTATTAAGATATGAGTTACAATAACATGATTTGCAATAGTAATAATATCAATAATATATGCACAATACACACAGATTAGACTATCAGGTCTGTGTTTTACAAAAACATTAGTATTGCAGCCAATGTGAGTCTGTGGGATTTATAAACAGACAAAATATGATTTGAAATGTTATTTTAATGATTTTATTAAGTTTAAACAATATTTCAAATGGAAAAAAAAATTAAAAATAATATTTTAGTGAGCAGAATGAACCAATGAGTGTTCTTCTTCTGGTGGTTAAAATGTAAATGAAAACAATAATACTTAAACAATAATACTTAATACACTAACCATGCTTGAACACACACATGCACACACATTTTGTTGTAGATGGAGATATTTAAAATAAAAGATAGGTAACAAAATGATAATTGCAAATCTCCTCTGTATAACACCATTTTCAGATTTCAAATTAATCACTGAGAGGCAGAATTGTTCAAACTGAGAGCTCAGTAAAAATGAAGTGATAAACTTTGACAAAACATGACTGTGTTATAATAGGTGATTTTCATGCAAGTAATTTGATATAGTCCAAAAACTAATGCAAAAGCACAGATGAAAATATTTTATTAAGTAGAATGTCCTGCAGAGGGCAGTAGAAGACCACTAATTGACTCACTTTCATTTGAAATACTTTTTTATCCACCAGAAAAACAAAGCAGTTTCTTCATGTTCTTTCCATTAAGCATGCTTACACACACACAGACACACACACAAACCCACACACACACACACACACACACACACACACACACACACACACACACACACACACAAAGACAAATATGTTTTCAATGTTTTTAGGATGTGATATTGTGAAAATATCTTCATCTCCTCATCTTGAACAACTTTGCCTCAAGAATCACTAATGTCAATCAAACCGTTCATAATCATAATAAAAAAAAAAAAAATATATACAAATATCATAATAATAAAAAAAACATCATAATAAAAAAGATTGCTTCTTAAAGCATTTGTTTATTTCCAATACTGAAGCGAATTAAAAGATCATGCGTAATCCTGCTGCTCCCTCTAGTGGACAACAGTGGTATTATAGCTTACATTTTACAGTTGAAGTGTTTGAATGAATGGGAATTTGTTTTTTTACTTATATCTCAGGAACCAAAAGGCGAAAAATTCTGAAACTCAGAGCATAGATAGTGCTTGAGGAGCCCTGTTGAATGAGACCATCAATGTGTTTTTGGGCGATTGGGGCTGGGAGTTATGACTGTTATAAGGCATATCTGTTCGGGCTATTATCTCTGGAATGCCCAGGGCAAATAACACCACATTTGAATCGAAGCTAGCCAAGGACGCGCCCTTTCCAACGAGCTCTCACACAATGTTCGGGGTGGTCTGGGTCGGGAGTAATGGCCGTTCAAAATCGGGGGTCCCGCGGATTCGCGATGCGCGGGGGGCGCGCTCCCGAGGCCCGCGACGACACGTTTCGATCAAGAGCCCGGAGAGGTCCTCACCATCAAAATTTGAGCGCGCAACGACTTTCCGTTTTCGAGTTATGAATGGATTTGTATTCGGGGGCGTGGCTTAAATGCCGTTATACTTTCGTTTCATTTCATTCATTTACTTTCGTCCATTTCCATATCTCAGTGTAACACAATTGTCAATAGTAATACTCAATAGATGAGTTTTGACAAAATGTGATTGTAAATGTTAAAATAATGATTTTAAAAAGTCTAAATATGAATTTTATAACAATATTAGGGAGTAGTATGATGAAATGACAGCAGGGGGCAGTAAAATACCACTTATTGGCTTAATATGTCATTATATTCATATAAAATCACCTTTTGAAGAAGTTAAACTTTTTTTCTGATAATTATTGATCTAGAGAGTTCAGAGAATTGTGCTGCACTGGTTTTGAACATTATGATATGAACATTATATGATAAAAGATAGAAGACATCATTTACAGCAAATACAGGCAATTTACCATAGGAAATATATGGTTTTAAAGCGTTTTAACAATTATAGCGCCAACTATCGTCCGATCTCCATAGAATTTTTCATGCTTGTTAATGATGTTATGTCACATATGCTGACCAATTTTTGTGAAGTTCTGAGTTTTTATTTAGGATTTATAGGCTTTTTAATGTATTTTGACACGCCCGTTTTATAAATGACCCTATTACAGCCATCCAAATGCAAAAGTTCAACTTTTTTTTGATAATTATTGATCTAGAGAGTCCAGAGAATTGTCCTACACTGGTCTGGTTCCGATCGGGCAAAAAACCTAGGACTAGTTCGCAAAAGTAGGTTTTTAACATATTAATGAATAATTAATGAACAGTTTGATTGACAGCAATGGTTCTTGAGGCAAAGTTGTTCAGGATGAGGAGATCTATCAAATGATATGCATATTGTGTGGATATTTGTAACACCACGTGATTACAGAGCCGTAAAACTCGTTAGCGCCAACTAGTGGCCGATTTCTTTCAAAATTCTTACAGACCTTTAGGGCCATGAGCCGAACATGCCCATTGAGTTTCGTTCCGATCGGCCTCCGTTAACCTTGTCTAATAGGTGCTCAAACTTCGTTGGCCAATGGCGGCCATGTTTTTTGAGATACGCCAATGTCCTCATACACATACATGGCACCTTGGACCAAGACACTGCATACCAATTTTCAAGTCAATCGGACTAACGGTCAGGTGGTTATAGCCTGTTTTATGTTTTTTTCATTTTATAGCGCCACCATGAGGCCAATCGTCGCGATTTTTTTACTGTGACCCCAGAGTAAGCTCATACACATGTGTACCAAGTTTGGTGAAGATACCTCATTTACATCGGGAGTTATAGCCATTTTAGTAAAATAGGCCCCTCCCACAACGTACGTTTTGGCGCCCCTTAGCGACCGTGAATCGAAATTTCCACTTTTTTTCGATAATTATTGATATTCAGTCTCCAGAGAACATTTCTGCACTAGTTTGGTTCCAATCGGGCAAAAAACCAGGGACTAGTTCGCAAAAGTAGATTTTTGACAAAATTCAAAATGGCGGAAAATCTATCATGGCGGAAATAAAATCGGAGATATACGTTTTGTTCGTCAGGCATCCAGCTTTCCAATGATATAAGACACTTGAGTCTAAGCCATACGGTCTAGGAGTTATGAGCAGTTTCGCGCTTTTGGTTGTTATAGCGCCACCTATGGGCCAATCGGGGTCATAATCTCTGAACCTTTCCTCGATTTTTGTACTACCATCTGTCAAAGTTTCAAAGTTCCAGCTCTTACGGTTTGGGCTGCACGATGCGTTTTACGGCAGAATAATAATAATAATAATAATAATAAAAATCAGCACAATTACAATAGGGTTTCAGCACTTCGTGCTTGAACCCCTTATAATTAAAGCTGCAAGCAGCATTTAGCGGGGTTCAAGCATTTAGGGTCTTTAAGCACATAAGGCAGTCTAGTGAGTTGTCTGAGTTTTTGTTTAGGATTTACAGGCTTTTGAGTGTTTTTTGCCATACCCATTTTCTAAATGATCCTGTTATGGCTACCCAATGGGTAAAGTTAAAGTTTTTTATATAATTAATAATCTAGAGCTTCCAGAGAATTGTACTGCACTGGTATATTTCCGATCGGGCGAAAAACCTAGGACTAGTTCGCAAAAGTAGGTTTTTAACATAATAGCAAGTATTTAATGAACAAATTGATTGACAGCAGTAGTTCTTGAGGCAAAGTTGTTCAGTATGAGGAGATCTATCAAATGATATGCATCACGTGATTACATAGCCGTAAAACCTGTTAGCGTCAACTAGTGGCTGATTTTTCAAAATTCTTACAGACCTCTAGGGCCACGAGTCGAACATGCCCATCGAGTTTCGTTCTGATCGGCCTCCGTTAAGAGCAAACTAACAGCTTTGAATTAAAATGGTGAGGTATCCTGTTGTAAACATCAACCATGCCTGTTGACAGTTTTGTGGGAAGGGAATGAAAAGTTCTCAAATCCACAGCACAGCCTCAGACATAACATTTATATCCATGATCTGCCATTTTCACTATTGTCCTTGCTTGCTTCTTCACAATACCTGCAGATCTTCTGATGATTCGGCTGTGCAGGTCCACATTAACACTGCCTGGCCTAGAACATGGACTGGAAAATGCAAATTTGGGGGGTATAAATATTAATGATCCTGACTCCAACGTCACAGTCGGTGTTATGGTGGGATTCAGTCATTTTTCAGCGGTCTTTTGCAAACAGGAGATTTACACAAGAAGGAGGAAACAATGGTGTTTGAGGCTCACGGTATGTCAGTTCCATGTCCAGAACTCTTATCATTCAACTATGCCAAGATAAATACAGTTTTCAATTGTATGGCACCTTTAAAATAGATGATTAGTAATATAATGCTTACTTGGAGTCTGAAATGGCTTTAACAAAAGAAGAAAAATATTCTTAGATTTCTGTTCATTCTAATCATGTACAAATAAAGTAGCACAGTAAGATTACATTTATTTGAATGCATTAGTGAGTGTGTGATTGTGCTGTGTGTGCAGCGTGTCAATACTAAAAGTGAAGGTGTAGTTGATATCTTTGGTGATAATATCTGTAGTAATCATAAAAAAAAACACTTAAGAAATAAAGAATTAAAATTACAAATAATATTCTATTAAGATATGAGTTACAATAACATGATTTGCAATAGTAATAATATCAATAATATATGCACAATACACACAGATTAGACTATCAGGTCTGTGTTTTACAAAAACATTAGTATTGCAGCCAGTGTGAGTCTGTGGGATTTATAAACAGACAAAATATGATTTGAAATGTTATTTTAATGATTTTATTAAGTTTAAACAATATTTCAAATGGAAAAAAAAATTAAAAATAATATTTTAGTGAGCAGAATGAACCAATGAGTGTTCTTCTTCTGGTGGTTAAAATGTAAATGAAAACAATAATACTTAAACAATAATACTTAATACACTAACCATGCTTGAACACACACATGCACACACATTTTGTTGTAGATGGAGATATTTAAAATAAAAGATAGGTAACAAAATGATAATTGCAAATCTCCTCTGTATAACACCATTTTCAGATTTCAAATTAATCACTGAGAGGCAGAATTGTTCAAACTGAGAGCTCAGTAAAAATGAAGTGATAAACTTTGACAAAACATGACTGTGTTATAATAGGTGATTTTCATGCAAGTAATTTGATATAGTCCAAAAACTAATGCAAAAGCACAGATGAAAATATTTTAAGTAGAATGTCCTGCAGAGGGCAGTAGAAGACCACTAATTGACTCACTTTCATTTGAAAGACTTTTTTATCCACCAGTAAAACAAAGCAGTTTCTTCATGTTCTTTCCATTAAGCATGCTTACACACACACACAGACACACACACAAACCCACACACACACACACACACACACACACACACACACACAAAGACAAATATGTTTTCAATGTTTTTAGGATGTGATATTGTGAAAATATCTTCATCTCCTCATCTTGAACAACTTTGCCTCAAGAATCACTAATGTCAATCAAACTGTTCATAATCATAATAAAAAAAATAAAATATCATAATAATAAAAAAAACATCATAATAAAAAAGATTGCTTCTTAAAGCATTTGTTTATTTCCAATACTGAAGCGAATTAAAAGATCATGCGTAATCCTGCTGCTCCCTCTAGTGGACAACAGTGGTATTATAGCTTACATTTTACAGTTGAAGTGTTTGAATGAATGGGAATTTGTTTTTTTACTTATATCTCAGGAACCAAAAGGCGAAAAATTCTGAAACTCAGAGCATAGATAGTGCTTGAGGAGCCCTGTTGAATGAGACCATCAATGTGTTTTTGGGCGATTGGGGCTGGGAGTTATGACTGTTATAAGGCATATCTGTTCGGGCTATTATCTCTGGAATGCCCAGGGCAAATAACACCACATTTGAATCGAAGCTAGCCAAGGACGCGCCCTTTCCAACGAGCTCTCACACAATGTTCGGGGTGGTCTGGGTCGGGAGTAATGGCCGTTCAAAATCGGGGGTCCCGCGGATTCGCGATGCGCGGGGGGCGCGCTCCCGAGGCCCGCGACGACACGTTTCGATCAAGAGCCCGGAGAGGTCCTCACCATCAAAATTTGAGCGCGCAACGACTTTCCGTTTTCGAGTTATGAATGGATTTGTATTCGGGGGCGTGGCTTAAATGCCGTTATACTTTCGTTTCATTTCATTCATTTACTTTCGTCCATTTCCATATCTCAGTGTAACACAATTGTCAATAGTAATACTCAATAGATGAGTTTTGACAAAATGTGATTGTAAATGTTAAAATAATGATTTTAAAAAGTCTAAATATGAATTTTATAACAATATTAGGGAGTAGTATGATGAAATGACAGCAGGGGGCAGTAAAATACCACTTATTGGCTTAATATGTCATTATATTCATATAAAATCACCTTTTGAAGAAGTTAAACTTTTTTTCTGATAATTATTGATCTAGAGAGTTCAGAGAATTGTGCTGCACTGGTTTTGAACATTATGATATGAACATTATATGATAAAAGATAGAAGACATCATTTACAGCAAATACAGGCAATTTACCATAGGAAATATATGGTTTTAAAGCGTTTTAACAGTTATAGCGCCAACTATCGTCCGATCTCCATAGAATTTTTCATGCTTGTTAATGATGTTATGTCACATATGCTGACCAATTTTTGTGAAGTTCTGAGTTTTTATTTAGGATTTATAGGCTTTTTAATGTATTTTGACACGCCCGTTTTATAAATGACCCTATTACAGCCATCCAAATGCAAAAGTTCAACTTTTTTTTGATAATTATTGATCTAGAGAGTCCAGAGAATTGTCCTACACTGGTCTGGTTCCGATCGGGCAAAAAACCTAGGACTAGTTCGCAAAAGTAGGTTTTTAACATATTAATGAATAATTAATGAACAGTTTGATTGACAGCAATGGTTCTTGAGGCAAAGTTGTTCAGGATGAGGAGATCTATCAAATGATATGCATATTGTGTGGATATTTGTAACACCACGTGATTACAGAGCCGTAAAACTCGTTAGCGCCAACTAGTGGCCGATTTCTTTCAAAATTCTTACAGACCTTTAGGGCCATGAGCCGAACATGCCCATTGAGTTTCGTTCCGATCGGCCTCCGTTAACCTTGTCTAATAGGTGCTCAAACTTCGTTGGCCGATGGCGGCCATGTTTTTTGAGATACGCCAATGTCCTCATACACATACATGGCACCTTGGACCAAGACACTGCATACCAATTTTCAAGTCAATCGGACTAACGGTCAGGTGGTTATAGCCTGTTTTATGTTTTTTTCATTTTATAGCGCCACCATGAGGCCAATCGTCGCGATTTTTTTACTGTGACCCCAGAGTAAGCTCATACACATGTGTACCAAGTTTGGTGAAGATACCTCATTTACATCGGGAGTTATAGCCATTTTAGTAAAATAGGCCCCTCCCACAACGTACGTTTTGGCGCCCCTTAGCGACCGTGAATCGAAATTTCCACTTTTTTTCGATAATTATTGATATTCAGTCTCCAGAGAACAT
The DNA here is from genome assembly GCF_964197995.2 of Scardinius erythrophthalmus. Lineage (NCBI taxonomy): Eukaryota > Metazoa > Chordata > Actinopteri > Cypriniformes > Leuciscidae > Scardinius > Scardinius erythrophthalmus. Next base: position 420,880 of record NW_028296536.1, read on the forward strand.
TTCTGCACTAGTTTGGTTCCAATCGGGCAAAAAACCAGGGACTAGTTCGCAAAAGTAGATTTTTGACAAAATTCAAAATGGCGGAAAATCTATCATGGCGGAAATGAAATCGGAGATATACGTTTTGTTCGTCAGGCGTCCAGCTTTCCAATGATATAAGACACTTGAGTCTACGCCATACGGTCTAGGAGTTATGAGCAGTTTCGCGCTTTTGGTTGTTATAGCGCCACCTATGGGCCAATCGGGGTCATAATCTCTGAACCTTTCCTCGATTTTTGTACTACCATCTGTCAAAGTTTCAAAGTTCCAGCTCTTACGGTTTGGGCTGCACGATGCGTTTTACGGCAGAATAATAATAATAATAATAATAATAAAAATCAGCACAATTACAATAGGGTTTCAGCACTTCGTGCTTGAACCCCTAATAATTAAAGCTGCAAGCAGCATTTATCGGGGTTCAAGCATTTAAGGCCTTTAGGCACATAAGCATTTAAGACATTAAGATTTATTTAGAAAGCTTTTAACCACTGAAATAATAGATGGAAAAGTCCATTTACAGCCAATACAGGCAATTTACCATAGGAAATATGTGTTTTTTAAAGCTTTTTAACAGTTATAGCACCATCTATAGTCCGATCTCCATGAAATTTTGCATGCTTGTTAATGATGTTATGGCACATAAGCTCACCAATTTTCGTGAAGTTCTGAGTTTTTGTTTAGGATTTATAGGCTTTTGAGTGCATTTTGCCACGCCCATTTTCTTTATGACCCAATATACCCATGCGAAAAATGCAAAAGTTCAACTTTTTTTTGATAATTATTGATCTTGAGAGTCCATAGAATTGTCCTAGACTCGTTTGGTTCTGATCGGGCGAAAAACCTAGGACTAGTTCGCAAAAGTAGGTTTTTAACATAATTACGAATATTTAATGAACGGTTTGATTGACAGCAATGGTTCTTGAGGCAAAGTTGTTCAACAAGAGGAGATCTATCAAATGGTATGCATTTTGTGACAATAAGTGTAACACCACGTGATTACAGAGCCATAAAACTCGTTAGCGCCAACTAGTGGCCGATTTCTTTTAAAATTCTTACAGACCTCTAGGGCCATGAGTCGAACATGCCCACCGAGTTTCGTTCCGATAGGCCTCCGTTAACCTTGTCTAATAGGTGCTCAAACTTCATTGGCCGATGGCGGCCATGTTTTTTGAGATACACCAATGTCCTCATAGACATACATGGCACCTTGGACCAAGACACTGCATACCAATTTTCAAGTCAATCGGACTAACGGTCAGGTGGTTATAGCCTGTTTTATGTTTTTTTCATGTTATAGCGCCACCATGTGACCAATCGCCGCGATTTTTTTACCGTGACCTCATATTGACGTCTTACATATGTGTACCAGGTTTGGTTAAAATACCTCTTTTACTTCTGGAGTTATAGCCATTTTAGTAAAATAGGCTCCTCCCACAACGTTAATTTTGCACCCCCTAGCGACCGTGAATCGAAATTTCAACTTTTTTTTGATAATTATTGATATTCAGACTCCAGAGAACAATTCTGCACTGGTTTGGTTCCGATCGGGCAAAAAACCAGGGACTAGTTCGCAAAAGTAGATTTTCGACAAAATTCAAAATGGCGGAAAATCTATCATGGCGGAAATAAAATCGGAGATATACGTTTTGTTCGTCAGGCGTCCAGCTTTCCAATGATATAAGACACTTGAGTCTATGACTTACGGTCTAGGAGTTATGAGCAGTTTCGCGCTTTTGGTTGCTATAGCGCCACCTATGGGCCAATCGGGGTCATAATTTGATAACCTCTCCTCGATTTTTGTACTACCATATGGCAAAGTTTCAAAGCTCTAGCCCTTACGGTTTGGGCTGCACGATGCGTTTTACGGCAGAATAATAATAATAATAATAATAATAAAAATCAGCACAATTACAATAGGGTTTCAGCACTTCGTGCTTGAACCCCTAATAATAATAATAATAATTAAAGCTGCAAGCAGCATTTATCGGGGTTCAAGCAGTTAAGGCCTTTAAGGCATTTAAGCACAAAAGCATCAAAAGTTATTAAGATTTATTTAGGAAGCATGTAACCACTGACATAATAGATGGAAAAGACCATTTACAGCCAATACAGGCAATTTGCCATGGGATATATATGGTTTTAAAGCTTTTTAACAGTTATAGCGCCACCTATGGTCCGATCTCCATAAAATTGTTTACTGTGACCTCAAATTGAACCCATACACATGTGTACTGAGTTTGGTGAAGATATCTCATTTACTTCTTGAGTTATAGCCATTTGAGTAAAATAGGCTCCTCCCACAACGATTTGCCACATTCTAGAATTATTTAATATGATTCTAGCATGATTTACTATCATATACCATGTTCCAGAATGATTTATTAGGATTCTAGCATGATTTACCTTGATACACCTCATTTCAGTATTATTTACTATGATTTACAATGTTTCTAGCATGATTAACCACATTACTAGCAATTATGTGAAGTGTCAGTGCAAATGAGGTGATGAACACTGACAAAATATTATTGTGTTATAATAGTTAGTTATATACGTGATTTTTGTGTGTGTGTCCAAGTATGAATGCAAAAGCACATGTAAAATATTTCATTATTAAGTAGAATGGCCAGCAGAGGGCACTAGAAGACCACTTATTGGCTCACTTTCACTTTAAACCAGTTTTCTGCACTAAAGCAAACCAGTTTTTCCATGTTAACTCAATGCATGCTTACACACACACACACACACACACACACACACACACACACACACACACACACAGCATAGTTAACCATGATTTACCATGATATACCACGTTCTAGTATTATTTACCAGGAGATAAACGACAATCTAGTATTATTTACTTTGATTTACCATGTTTCTAGCCTGATTTATCACATTACTAGCAATTATTTGAAGTGTCAGTGCAAATAAAGTGATTAACACTGACAAAATATGATTGTATTATAATGGTTATTGCTATATAAGTGATTTTTTTAGTGTGTATTCAAGTATGAATGCAAGCACATGTTGAAATATTTCATTAATAAGTAGAATGGCCTGCAGAGGGCAGTAGAAGACCACTTATTGGCTCACTTTCACTTTAAACCAGTTTTCTGCACTAAAGCAAACCAGTTTATCCATGTTAACTCAATGCATGCTTACACACACACACACACACACACACACACACACACACACACACACACACACACACACACACACACACACAGCATAGTTAACCATGATTTACCACATTACTAGCAATTATTTGAAGTGTCAGTGCAAATAAAGTGATTAACACTGACAAAATATGATTGTGTTATAATAGTTATTGCTATATAAGTGATTTTTAGTGTGTATTCAAGTATAAATGCAAGCACATGTGGAAAAATTTAATTAATAAGTAGAATGGCCAGCAGAGGGCAGTAGAAGACCACTTATTGGCTCACTTTCACTTTAAACCTCATGATTTTGACCAGTTTTCTGCACTTAAGCAAACCAGTGTTTCCATGTTAACTCAATAATGCATACTTGCTACATATGCTACACACAATAATGCTACACACACACACACACACACACACACACACACACACACAAATGTTTCAGTGATATTGGTGTCACATTCACCTTCATCACATTCACCTTCTGTCTTCATCAAATTTTGTCCGATCTGTCTGAAAATTTTCATGCTTGTTCAGGGTGATATTTCACACGTTCTGACTTGTTTTTAAGAAGGTCTGAGCATTGATTAAAGAGATATAGGCTTTCGGGGACACTTGGTAAAGGCCAGATTTTGAAGTGAACCTATTATAGCTATCCAAATGAAGTAGTTCAACTTTTTCTGACAATTATTGATCTAGTGAGTCCAGAGAATTGTATTGCACTAGTTTTGAACATTATGATATGAAAATTATATGATCAGAGATGGAAAAGACCATTTACAGCCAATACAGGCAGTTTACCATAGGAAATATATGATTTTAAAGCTTTTTAACAGTTATAGCGCCACCTATCGTCCGATCTCCATAGAATTTTTCATGCTTGTTAATGATGTTATGTCACATATGCTGACCAATTTTTGTGAAGTTCTGAGTTTTTATTTAGGATTTATAGGCTTTTTAATGTATTTTGACACGCCCATTTTATAAATTACCCTATTACAGCCATCCAAATGCAAAAGTTCAACTTTTTTTTGATAATTATTGATCTAGACAGTCCAGAGAATTGTCCTAGACTGGTCTGGTTCCGATCGGGCAAAAAACCTAGGACTAGTTCGCAAAAGTAGGTTTTTAACATATTAATGAATAATTAATGAACAGTTTGATTGACAGCAATGGTTCTTGAGGCAAAGTTGTTCAGGATGAGGAGATCTATCAAATGATATGCATATTGTGTGGATATTTGTAACACCACGTGATTACAGAGCCGTAAAACTCGTTAGCGCCAACTAGTGGCCGATTTCTTTCAAAATTCTTACAGACCTTTAGGGCCATGAGCCAAACATGCCCATTGAGTTTCGTTCCGATCGGCCTCCGTTAACCTTGTCTAATAGGTGCTCAAACTTCGTTGGCCAATGGCGGCCATGTTTTTTGAGATACGCCAATGTCCTCATAGACATACATGGCACCTTGGACCAAGACACTGCATACCAATTTTCAAGTCAATCGGACTAACGGTCAGGTGGTTATAGCCTGTTTTATGTTTTTTTCATTTTATAGCACCACCATGAGGCCAATCGTCGCGATTTTTTTACTGTGACCCCAGAGTAAGCTCATACACATGTGTACCAAGTTTGGTGAAGATACCTCATTTACATCGGGAGTTATAGCCATTTTAGTAAAATAGGCCCCTCCCACAACGTACGTTTTGGCGCCCCTTAGCGACCGTGAATCGAAATTTCCACTTTTTTTCGATAATTATTGATATTCAGTCTCCAGAGAACATTTCTGCACTAGTTTGGTTCCAATCGGGCAAAAAACCAGGGACTAGTTCGCAAAAGTAGATTTTTGACAAAATTCAAAATGGCGGAAAATTTATCATGGCGGAAATGAAATCGGAGATATACGTTTTGTTCGTCAGGCGTCCAGCTTTCCAATGATAAGACACTTGAGTCTACGACATACGGTCTAGGAGTTATGAGCAGTTTCGCGCGTTTGGTTGTTATAGCGCCACCTATGGGCCAATCGGGGTCATAATCTCTGAACCTTTCCTCGATTTTTGTACTACCATCTGTCAAAGTTTCAAAGTTCCAGCTCTTACGGTTTGGGCTGCACGATGCGTTTTACGGCGGAATTATAATAATAATAATAATAATTAAAGCTGCAAGCAGCATTTATCGGGGTTCAAGCATTTAAGGCCTTTAAGCACATAAGCATTTAAGATATTAAGTTTTATTTAGAAAGCTTTTAACCACTGAAATAATAGATGGAAAAGTCCATTTACAGCCAATACAGGCAATTTACCATAGGAAATATATGGTTTTCAAACCTTTTTAACAGTTATAGCGCCACCTATGGTCCGATCAACATGAAATTTGGCATGCTTGTTTAGAATATTATGGCACATATGCTCACCAATTTTCGTGAAGTTCTGAGTTTTCGTTTAGGATTTATAAGCTTTTGAGTGCATTTTGCCACGCCCATTTTCTTTATGACCCAATTATAGCCATACGAAAAATTCAAAAGTTCAACTTTTTTTCGATAATTATTGATCAGGAGAGTCCAGAGAATTGTCCTAGACTGGTCTGGTTCCGATCGGGCGAAAAACCAGGGACTAGTTCGCAAAAGTAGGTTTTTAACATATTCGCGAATAATTAATGAACGATTTGATTGACAGCAATGGTTCTTGAGGCAATGTTGTTCAGCATGAGCAGATCTATCAAATGATATGCATTTTGTGACAATAAGTGTAACACCACGTGATTACAGAGCCGTAAAACTCGTTAGCGCCAACTAGTGGCCGATTTCTTTCAAAATTCTTACAGACCTCTAGGGCTATGAGTTGAACATGCCCATCGAGTTTCGTTCCGATCGGCCTCCGTTAACCTTGTCTAATAGGTGCTCAAACTTCATTGGCCGATGGCGGCCATGTTTTTTTAGATACACCAATGTCCTCATAGACATACATGACACCTTGGGCCAAGACACTGCATACCAATTTTCAAGTCAATCGGACTAACAGTCAGGTGGTTAAAGCCTGTTTTATGTTTTTTTCATGTTAGAGCGCCACCATGTGGCCAATCGCCGCGATTTTTTTACTGTGACCTCAGATTGACCTCTTACACATGTGTACCGAGTTTGGTGAAGATACCTCATTTACTTCTGGAGTTATAGCCATTTTAGTAAAATAGGCCCCTCCCACAACGTACGTTTTGGCGCCCCTTAGCGTCCGTGAATCGAAATTTCGACTTTTTTTCGATAATTATTGATATTCAGACTCCAGAGAACATTTCTGTACTGGTTTGGTTCCGATTGGGCGAAAAACCTAGGACTAGTTCGCAAAAGTAGGTTTTTGGCAAAATTCAAAATGGCGGAAAATCTATCATGGCGGAAATGAAATCGGAGATATACGTTTTGTTCGTCAGGCATCCAGCTTTCCAATGATATAAGACACTTGAGTCTACGACATACGGTCTAGGAGTTCTGAGCAGTTTCGCGCTTTTGGTCGCTGTAGCGCCACCTATGGGCCGATTTGGCTAAGTCCGTGTATCTGAGTAGCGAGCAATACTACTACCATTTGACCAAGTATCACGTCTCTAGGCCTTACGGTTTTGGCTGCACGATGCGTTTTAGGGAAGAATAATAATAATAATTAAAGCTGCAAGCAGCATTTATCGGGGTTCAAGCAGTTAAGGCCTTTAAGGCATTTAAGCACAAAAGCATCAAAAGTTATTAAGATTTATTTAGCAAGCATGTAACCACTGACATAATAGATGGAAAAGACCATTTACAGCCAATACAGGCAATTTGCCATGGGATATATATGGTTTTAAAGCTTTTTAACAGTTATAGCGCCACCTATGGTCCGATCTCCATAAAATTGTTTACTGTGACCTCAAATTGAACCCATACACATGTGTACTGAGTTTGGTGAAGATATCTCATTTACTTCTTGAGTTATAGCCATTTGAGTAAAATAGGCTCCTCCCACGACGATTTGCCACATTCTAGAATTATTTAATATGATTCTAGCATGATTTACTATCATATACCATGTTCCAGAATGATTTATTAGGATTCTAGCATGATTTACCTTGATACACCTCATTTCAGTATTATTTACTATGATTTACAATGTTTCTAGCATGATTAACCACATTACTAGCAATTATGTGAAGTGTCAGTGCAAATGAGGTGATGAACACTGACAAAATATTATTGTGTTATAATAGTTAGTTATATACGTGATTTTTAGTGTGTGTCCAAGTATGAATGCAAAAGCACATGTAAAATATTTCATTATTAAGTTGAATGGCCAGCAGAGGGCACTAGAAGACCACTTATTGGCTCACTTTCACTTTAAACCAGTTTTCTGCACTAAAGCAAACCAGTTTTTCCATGTTAACTCAATGCATGCTTACACACACACACACACACACACACACACACACACACACACACACACACACACACACATACACACACAGCATAGTTAACCATGATTTACCATGATATACCACGTTCTAGTATTATTTACCAGGAGATAAACGACAATCTAGTATTATTTACTTTGATTTACCATGTTTCTAGCCTGATTTATCACATTACTAGCAATTATTTGAAGTGTCAGTGCAAATAAAGTGATTAACACTGACAAAATATGATTGTGTTATAATAGTTATTGCTATATAAGTGATTTTTAGTGTGTATTCAAGTATAAATGCAAGCACATGTGGAAAAATTTAATTAATAAGTAGAAGGGCCAGCAGAGGGCAGTAGAAGACCACTTATTGGCTCACTTTCACTTTAAACCTCATGATTTTGACCAGTTTTCTGCACTAAAGCAAACCAGTGTTTCCATGTTAACTCAATAATGCATACTTGCTACATATGCTACACACAATAATGCTACACACACACACACACACACACACACACACACACACACACACACACACACACACACAAATGTTTCAGTGATATTGGTGTCACATTCACCTTCATCACATTCACCTTCTGTCTTCATCACATTCACCATCTGTCGTCATCACCTGCACCTTCTCCTCATCACCCTCCTCATCATCACCTGCCTCATCATCATAACCGTCACCTGTTGTCCTTGTCTTGATCTGTGTATTTAAGTTCCCCTCTCATCCATTATCATTGTCGGTTATTGTTTGTGCACTAGCACTCTGTTATGTTTGTTTTCATGTTGGAAAATAAAACCTTTGTTATATTTGTACACACACACACACACACACACACACACACACACACACACACACACACACACACACACACACACACACACACCATCATTTATCATGATTTACCATGGCTGATACCAATACCAATATGAGAAAATGACTATTTTAAACAGCAGGGGGCAGTAAAATACCACTTATTGGCTTAACATGCCATTAAATCATATCATTTTCACCTTTTTAACTGTTATAGAGGCAAATTTTGTCCGATCTGTCTGAAAATTTTCATGCTTGTTCAGGGTGATATTTCACACGTTCTGACTTGTTTTTAAGAAGGTCTGAGCATTGATTAAAGAGATATAGGCTTTCGGGGACACTTGGTAAAGGCCAGATTTTGAAGTGAACCTATTATAGCTATCCAAATGAAGTAGTTCAACTTTTTCTGACAATTATTGATCTAGTGAGTCCAGAGAATTGTATTGCACTAGTTTTGAACATTATGATATGAAAATTATATGATCAGACATGGAAAAGACCATTTACAGCCAATACAGGCAGTTTACCATAGGAAATATATGGTTTTAAAGCTTTTTAACAGTTATAGCGCCAACTATTGTCCAATCTCCATAAAATTTTGCAAGCTTGTTTGTGATGTTATGACACATATGCTCACCAATTTTTGTGAAGTTCTGAGTTTTCATTTAGGATTTATAGGCTTTTGAGTGTATTTTGCCACACCCATTTTATAAATGACCCTATTACAGCCATACAAATACAAAAGTTCAACTTTTTTTTGATAATTATTGATCTAGAGAGTCCATAGAATTGTCCTAGACTGGTCTGGTTCCGATCGGGCGAAAAACCAGGGACTAGTTCGCAAAAGTAGGTTTTTAACATATTCATGAATATTTAATGAACGGTTTGATTGACAGCAATGGTTCTAGAGGCAAAGTTGTTCAGCATGAGCAGATCTATCAAATGATATGCATTTTGTGACAATATATCTAACACCACGTGATTACAGAGCCATAAAACTCGTTAGCGCCAACTAGTGGCCGATTTCTTTCAAAATTCTTACAGACCTCTAGGGCCATGAGTCGAACATGCCCACCGAGTTTCGTTCCGATCGGCCTCCGTTAACCTTGTCTAATAGGTGCTCAACTTCATTGGCCAATGGCGGCCATGTTTTTTGAGATACACCAATGTCCTCATAGACATACATGGCACCTTGGACCAAGACACTGCATACCAATTTTCAAGTCAATCGGACTAACGGTCAGGTGGTTATAGCCTGTTTTATGTTTTTTTCATGTTATAGCGCCACCATGTGGCCAATCGCCGCGATTTTTTTACCGTGTCCTCAGATTGACCTCTTACATACGTGTACCAAGTTTGGTGAAAATACCTCATTTACTTCTGGAGTTATAGCCATTTTAGTAAAATAGGCTCCGCCCACAACGTTAATTTTGCGCCCCCTAGCGACCCTGAATCGAAATTTCAACTTTTTTTCGATAATTATTGATCTTCAGTCTCCAGAGAACAATTCTGCACTGGTTTGGTTCCGATCGAGCAAAAAACCAGGGACTAGTTCGCAAAAGTAGGTTTTCGACAAAATTCAAAATGGCGGAAAATCTATCATGACGGAAATGAAATCGGAGATATACGTTTTGTTCGTCAGACGACCAGCTTTCCAATGATATAAGACACTTGTGTCTACGACATACGGTCCAGGAGTTATGACCACTTTCGCGCTTTTGGTTGTTATAGCGCCACCTATGTTCCAATCGAGGTCATAATTTGATAACCTCTCCTCGATTTTTGTACTACCATCTGGCAAAGTTTCAAAGCTCTAGCCCTTACGGTTTGGGCTGCACGATGCGTTTTACGGCAGAATAATAATAATAATTACAATAGGGTTTCAGCACTTCGTGCTTGAACCCCTAATTAAAGCTGCAAGCAGCATTTATCGGGGTTCAAGCAGTTAAGGCCTTTAAGGCATTTAAGCACAAAAGCATCAAAAGTTATTAAGATTTATTTAGCAAGCATGTAACCACTGACATAATAGATGGAAAAGACCATTTACAGCCAATACAGGCAATTTGCCATGGGATATATATGGTTTTAAAGCTTTTTAACAGTTATAGCGCCACCTATGCTCCGATCTCCATAGAATTGTTTACTGTGACCTCAAATTGAACCCATACACATGTGTACTGAGTTTGGTGAAGATATCTCATTTACTTCTTGAGTTATAGCCATTTGAGTAAAATAGGCTCCTCCCACAACGATTTGCCACATTCTAGAATTATTTAATATGATTCTAGCATGATTTACTATCATATACCATGTTCCAGAATGATTTATTAGGATTCTAGCATGATTTACCTTGATACACCTCATTTCAGTATTATTTACTATGATTTACAATGTTTCTAGCATGATTAACCACATTACTAGCAAATATGTGAAGTGTCAGTGCAAATGAGGTGATGAACACTGACAAAATATTATTGTGTTATAATAGTTAGTTATATACGTGATTTTTAGTGTGTGTCCAAGTATGAATGCAAAAGCACATGTAAAATATTTCATTATTAAGTAGAATGGCCAGCAGAGGGCAGTAGAAGACCACTTATTGGCTCACTTTCACTTTAAACCAGTTTTCTGCACTAAAGCAAACCAGTTTTTCCATGTTAACTCAATGCATGCTTACACACACACACACACACACACACACACACACACACACACACACACATACACACACAGCATAGTTAACCATGATTTACCATGATATACCACGTTCTAGTATTATTTACCAGGAGATAAACGACAATCTAGGATTATTTACTTTGATTTACCATGTTTCTAGCCTGATTTATCACATTACTAGCAATTATTTGAAGTGTCAGTGCAAATAAAGTGGTTAACACTGACAAAATATGATTGTGTTATAATAGTTATTGCTATATAAGTGATTTTTTTAGTGTGTATTCAAGTATGAATGCAAGCACATGTTGAAATATTTCATTAATAAGTAGAATGGCCAGCAGAGGGCAGTAGAAGACCACTTATTGGCTCACTTTCACTTTAAACCAGTTTTCTGCACTAAAGCAAACCAGTTTATCCATGTTAACTCAATGCATGCTTACACACACACACACACACACACACACACACACACACACACACACACACACACACACACACACACAGCATAGTTAACCATGATTTACCATGATTTACCACATTACTAGCAATTATTTGAAGTGTCAGTGCACATAAAGTGATTAACACTGACAAAATATGATTATGTTATAATAGTTATTGCTATATAAGTGATTTTTAGTGTGTATTCAAGTATAAATGCAAGCACATGTGGAAAAATTTAATTAAGTAGAATGGCCAGCAGAGGGCAGTAGAAGACCACTTATTGGCTCACTTTCACTTTAAACCTCATGATTTTGACCAGTTTTCTGCACTAAAGCAAACCAGTGTTTCCATGTTAACTCAATAATGCATACTTGCTACATATGCTACACACAATAATGCTACACACACACACACACACACACACACACACACACACACACACACACACACACACACACACACACACACACACACACACACACACACACACACACACAAATGTTTCAGTGATATTGGTGTCACATTCACCTTCATCACATTCACCTTCTGTCTTCATCACATTCACCATCTGTCGTCATCACCTGCACCTGCTCCTCATCACCCTCCTCATCATCACCTGCTCCTCATCATCATAACCGTCACCTGTTGTCCTTGTCTTGATCTGTGTATTTAAGTTCCCCTCTCATCCATTATCATTGTCGGTTATTGTTTGTGCACTAGCACTCTGTTATGTTTGTTTTCATGTTGGAAAATAAAACCTTTGTTATATTTGTACCACACACACACACACACACACACACACACACACACACACACACACACACACACACACACACACACACACACACACACACACCATCATTTATCATGATTTACCATGGCTGATACCAATACCAATATGAGAAAATGACTATTTTAAACAGCAGGGGGCAGTAAAATACCACTTATTGGCTTAACATGCCATTAAATCATATCATTTTCACCTTTTTAACTGTTATAGAGGCAAATTTTGTCCGATCTGTCTGAAAATTTTCATGCTTGTTCAGGGTGATATTTCACACGTTCTGACTTGTTTTTAAGAAGGTCTGAGCATTGATTAAAGAGATATAGGCTTTCGGGGACACTTGGTAAAGGCCAGATTTTGAAGTGAACCTATTATAGCTATCCAAATGAAGTAGTTCAACTTTTTCTGACAATTATTGATCTAGTGAGTCCAGAGAATTGTATTGCACTAGTTTTGAACATTATGATATGAAAATTATATGATCAGACATGGAAAAGACCATTTACAGCCAATACAGGCAGTTTACCATAGGAAATATATGGTTTTAAAGCTTTTTAACAGTTATAGCGCCAACTATTGTCCAATCTCCATAAAATTTTGCAAGCTTGTTTGTGATGTTATGACACATATGCTCACCAATTTTTGTGAAGTTCTGAGTTTTCATTTAGGATTTATAGGCTTTTGAGTGTATTTTGCCACACCCATTTTATAAATGACCCTATTACAGCCATACAAATACAAAAGTTCAACTTTTTTTTGATAATTATTGATCTAGAGAGTCCATAGAATTGTCCTAGACTGGTCTGGTTCCGATCGGGCAAAAAACCAGGGACTAGTTCGCAAAAGTAGGTTTTTAACATATTCATGAATATTTAATGAACGGTTTGATTGACAGCAATGGTTCTAGAGGCAAAGTTGTTCAGCATGAGCAGATCTATCAAATGATATGCATTTTGTGACAATATATCTAACACCACGTGATTACAGAGCCATAAAACTCGTTAGCGCCAACTAGTGGCCGATTTCTTTCAAAATTCTTACAGACCTCTAGGGCCATGAGTCGAACATGCCCACCGAGTTTCGTTCCGATCGGCCTCCGTTAACCTTGTCTAATAGGTGCTCAACTTCATTGGCCAATGGCGGCCATGTTTTTTGAGATACACCAATGTCCTCATAGACATACATGGCACCTTGGACCAAGACACTGCATACCAATTTTCAAGTCAATCGGACTAACGGTCAGGTGGTTATAGCCTGTTTTATGTTTTTTTCATGTTATAGCGCCACCATGTGGCCAATCGCCGCGATTTTTTTACCGTGTCCTCAGATTGACCTCTTACATATGTGTACCAAGTTTGTTGAAAATACCTCATTTACTTCTGGAGTTATAGCCATTTTAGTAAAATAGGCTCCGCCCACAACGTTAATTTTGCGCCCCCTAGCGACCCTGAATCGAAATTTCAACTTTTTTTCGATAATTATTGATCTTCAGTCTCCAGAGAACAATTCTGCACTGGTTTGGTTCCGATCGAGCAAAAAACCAGGGACTAGTTCGCAAAAGTAGGTTTTCGACAAAATTCAAAATGGCGGAAAATCTATCATGACGGAAATGAAATCGGAGATATACGTTTTGTTCGTCAGACGACCAGCTTTCCAATGATATAAGACACTTGTGTCTACGACATACGGTCCAGGAGTTATGACCACTTTCGCGCTTTTGGTTGTTATAGCGCCACCTATGGGCCAATCGAGGTCATAATTTGATAACCTCTCCTCGATTTTTGTACTACCATCTGGCAAAGTTTCAAAGCTCTAGCCCTTACGGTTTGGGCTGCACGATGCGTTTTACGGCAGAATAATAATAATAATAATAATTAAAGCTGCAAGCAGCATTTATCGGGGTTCAAGCATTTAAGGCCTTTAGGCACATAAGCATTTAAGACATTAAGATTTATTTAGAAAGCTTTTAACCACTGAAATAATAGATGGAAAAGTCCATTTACAGCCAATACAGGCAATTTACCATAGGAAATATGTGTTTTTTAAAGCTTTTTAACAGTTATAGCACCATCTATAGTCCGATCTCCATGAAATTTTGCATGCTTGTTAATGATGTTATGGCACATAAGCTCACCAATTTTCGTGAAGTTCTGAGTTTTTGTTTAGGATTTATAGGCTTTTGAGTGCATTTTGCCACGCCCATTTTCTTTATGACCCAATATACCCATGCGAAAAATGCAAAAGTTCAACTTTTTTTTGATAATTATTGATCTTGAGAGTCCATAGAATTGTCCTAGACTCGTTTGGTTCTGATCGGGCGAAAAACCTAGGACTAGTTCGCAAAAGTAGGTTTTTAACATAATTACGAATATTTAATGAACGGTTTGATTGACAGCAATGGTTCTTGAGGCAAAGTTGTTCAACAAGAGGAGATCTATCAAATGGTATGCATTTTGTGACAATAAGTGTAACACCACGTGATTACAGAGCCATAAAACTCGTTAGCGCCAACTAGTGGCCGATTTCTTTTAAAATTCTTACAGACCTCTAGGGCCATGAGTCGAACATGCCCACCGAGTTTCGTTCCGATAGGCCTCCGTTAACCTTGTCTAATAGGTGCTCAAACTTCATTGGCCGATGGCGGCCATGTTTTTTGAGATACACCAATGTCCTCATAGACATACATGGCACCTTGGACCAAGACACTGCATACCAATTTTCAAGTCAATCGGACTAACGGTCAGGTGGTTATAGCCTGTTTTATGTTTTTTTCATGTTATAGCGCCACCATGTGACCAATCGCCGCGATTTTTTTACCGTGACCTCATATTGACGTCTTACACATGTGTACCAGGTTTGGTTAAAATACCTCTTTTACTTCTGGAGTTATAGCCATTTTAGTAAAATAGGCTCCTCCCACAACGTTAATTTTGCACCCCCTAGCGACCGTGAATCGAAATTTCAACTTTTTTTGATAATTATTGATATTCAGACTCCAGAGAACAATTTTGCACTGGTTTGGTTCCGATCGGGCAAAAAACCAGGGACTAGTTCGCAAAAGTAGATTTTCGACAAAATTCAAAATGGCGGAAAATCTATCATGGCGGAAATAAAATCGGAGATATACGTTTTGTTCGTCAGGCGTCCAGCTTTCCAATGATATAAGACACTTGAGTCTATGACTTACGGTCTAGGAGTTATGAGCAGTTTCGCGCTTTTGGTTGCTATAGCGCCACCTATGGGCCAATCGGGGTCATAATTTGATAACCTCTCCTCGATTTTTGTACTACCATATGGCAAAGTTTCAAAGCTCTAGCCCTTACGGTTTGGGCTGCACGATGCGTTTTACGGCAGAATAATAATAATAATAATAATAATAAAAATCAGCACAATTACAATAGGGTTTCAGCACTTCGTGCTTGAACCCCTAATAATTAAAGCTGCAAGCAGCATTTAGCGGGGTTCAAGCATTTAGGGTCTTTAAGCACATAAGGCAGTCTAGTGAGTTGTCTGAGTTTTTGTTTAGGATTTACAGGCTTTTGAGTGTTTTTTGCCATACCCATTTTCTAAATGATCCTGTTATGGCTACCCAATGGGTAAAGTTAAAGTTTTTTATATAATTAATAATCTAGAGCTTCCAGAGAATTGTACTGCACTGGTATATTTCCGATCGGGCGAAAAACCTAGGACTAGTTCGCAAAAGTAGGTTTTTAACATAATAGCAAGTATTTAATGAACAAATTGATTGACAGCAGTAGTTCTTGAGGCAAAGTTGTTCAGTATGAGGAGATCTATCAAATGATATGCATCACGTGATTACATAGCCGTAAAACCTGTTAGCGTCAACTAGTGGCTGATTTTTCAAAATTCTTACAGACCTCTAGGGCCACGAGTCGAACATGCCCATCGAGTTTCGTTCTGATCGGCCTCCGTTAAGAGCAAACTAACAGCTTTGAATTAAAATGGTGAGGTATCCTGTTGTAAACATCAACCATGCCTGTTGACAGTTTTGTGGGAAGGGAATGAAAAGTTCTCAAATCCACAGCACAGCCTCAGACATAACATTTATATCCATGATCTGCCATTTTCACTATTGTCCTTGCTTGCTTCTTCACAATACCTGCAGATCTTCTGATGATTCGGCTGTGCAGGTCCACATTAACACTGCCTGGCCTAGAACATGGACTGGAAAATGCAAATTTGGGGGGTATAAATATTAATGATCCTGACTCCAACGTCACAGTCGGTGTTATGGTGGGATTCACTCATTTTTCAGCGGTCTTTTGCAAACAGGAGATTTACACAAGAAGGAGGAAACAATGGTGTTTGAGGCTCACGGTATGTCAGTTCCATGTCCAGAACTCTTATCATTCAACTATGCCAAGATAAATACAGTTTTCAATTGTATGGCACCTGTAAAATAGATGATTAGTAATATAATGCTTACTTGGAGTCTGAAATGGCTTTAACAAAAGAAGAAAAATAGTCTTAGATTTCTGTTCATTCTAATCATGTACAAATAAAGTAGCACAGTAAGATTACATTTATTTGAATGCATTAGTGAGTGTGTGATTGTGCTGTGTGTGCAGCGTGTCAATACTAAAAGTGAAGGTGTAGTTGATATCTTTGGTGATAATATCTGTAGTAATCATAAAAAAAACACTTAAGAAATAAAGAATTAAAATTACAAATAATATTCTATTAAGATATGAGTTACAATAACATGATTTGCAATAGTAATAATATCAATAATATATGCACAATACACACAGATTAGACTATCAGGTCTGTGTTTTACAAAAACATTAGTATTGCAGCCAATGTGAGTCTGTGGGATTTATAAACAGACAAAATATGATTTGAAATGTTATTTTAATGATTTTATTAAGTTTAAACAATATTTCAAATGGAAAAAAAATTAAAAATAATATTTTAGTGAGCAGAATGAACCAATGAGTGTTCTTCTTCTGGTGGTTAAAATGTAAATGAAAACAATAATACTTAAACAATAATACTTAATACACTAACCATGCTTGAACACACACATGCACACACATTTTGTTGTAGATGGAGATATTTAAAATAAAAGATAGGTAACAAAATGATAATTGCAAATCTCCTCTGTATAACACCATTTTCAGATTTCAAATTAATCACTGAGAGGCAGAATTGTTCAAACTGAGAGCTCAGTAAAAATGAAGTGATAAACTTTGACAAAACATGACTGTGTTATAATAGGTGATTTTCATGCAAGTAATTTGATATAGTCCAAAAACTAATGCAAAAGCACAGATGAAAATATTTTATTAAGTAGAATGTCCTGCAGAGGGCAGTAGAAGACCACTAATTGACTCACTTTCATTTGAAATACTTTTTTATCCACCAGTAAAACAAAGCAGTTTCTTCATGTTCTTTCCATTAAGCATGCTTACACACACACAGACACACACACAAACCCACACACACACACACACACACACACACACACACACACACACACACACACACACAAAGACAAATATGTTTTCAATGTTTTTAGGATGTGATATTGTGAAAATATCTTCATCTCCTCATCTTGAACAACTTTGCCTCAAGAATCACTAATGTCAATCAAACCGTTCATAATCATAATAAAAAAAAATAAAATATATACAAATATCATAATAATAAAAAAAACATCATAATAAAAAAGATTGCTTCTTAAAGCATTTGTTTATTTCCAATACTGAAGCGAATTAAAAGATCATGCGTAATCCTGCTGCTCCCTCTAGTGGACAACAGTGGTATTATAGCTTACATTTTACAGTTGAAGTGTTTGAATGAATGGGAATTTGTTTTTTTACTTATATCTCAGGAACCAAAAGGCGAAAAATTCTGAAACTCAGAGCATAGATAGTGCTTGAGGAGCCCTGTTGAATGAGACCATCAATGTGTTTTTGGGCGATTGGGGCTGGGAGTTATGACTGTTATAAGGCATATCTGTTCGGGCTATTATCTCTGGAATGCCCAGGGCAAATAACACCACATTTGAATCGAAGCTAGCCAAGGACGCGCCCTTTCCAACGAGCTCTCACACAATGTTCGGGGTGGTCTGGGTCGGGAGTAATGGCCGTTCAAAATCGGGGGTCCCGCGGATTCGCGATGCGCGGGGGGCGCGCTCCCGAGGCCCGCGACGACACGTTTCGATCAAGAGCCCGGAGAGGTCCTCACCATCAAAATTTGAGCGCGCAACGACTTTCCGTTTTCGAGTTATGAATGGATTTGTATTCGGGGGCGTGGCTTAAATGCCGTTATACTTTCGTTTCATTTCATTCATTTACTTTCGTCCATTTCCATATCTCAGTGTAACACAATTGTCAATAGTAATACTCAATAGATGAGTTTTGACAAAATGTGATTGTAAATGTTAAAATAATGATTTTAAAAAGTCTAAATATTAATTTTATAACAATATTAGGGAGTAGTATGATGAAATGACAGCAGGGGGCAGTAAAATACCACTTATTGGCTTAATATGTCATTATATTCATATAAAATCACCTTTTGAAGAAGTTAAACTTTTTTTCTGATAATTATTGATCTAGAGAGTTCAGAGAATTGTGCTGCACTGGTTTTGAACATTATGATATGAACATTATATGATAAAAGATAGAAGACATCATTTACAGCAAATACAGGCAATTTACCATAGGAAATATATGGTTTTAAAGCGTTTTAACAGTTATAGCGCCAACTATCGTCCGATCTCCATAGAATTTTTCATGCTTGTTAATGATGTTATGTCACATATGCTGACCAATTTTTGTGAAGTTCTGAGTTTTTATTTAGGATTTATAGGCTTTTTAATGTATTTTGACACGCCCGTTTTATAAATGACCCTATTACAGCCATCCAAATGCAAAAGTTCAACTTTTTTTTGATAATTATTGATCTAGAGAGTCCAGAGAATTGTCCTACACTGGTCTGGTTCCGATCGGGCAAAAAACCTAGGACTAGTTCGCAAAAGTAGGTTTTTAACATATTAATGAATAATTAATGAACAGTTTGATTGACAGCAATGGTTCTTGAGGCAAAGTTGTTCAGGATGAGGAGATCTATCAAATGATATGCATATTGTGTGGATATTTGTAACACCACGTGATTACAGAGCCGTAAAACTCGTTAGCGCCAACTAGTGGCCGATTTCTTTCAAAATTCTTACAGACCTTTAGGGCCATGAGCCGAACATGCCCATTGAGTTTCGTTCCGATCGGCCTCCGTTAACCTTGTCTAATAGGTGCTCAAACTTCGTTGGCCGATGGCGGCCATGTTTTTTGAGATACGCCAATGTCCTCATACACATACATGGCACCTTGGACCAAGACACTGCATACCAATTTTCAAGTCAATCGGACTAACGGTCAGGTGGTTATAGCCTGTTTTATGTTTTTTTCATTTTATAGCGCCACCATGAGGCCAATCGTCGCGATTTTTTTACTGTGACCCCAGAGTAAGCTCATACACATGTGTACCAAGTTTGGTGAAGATACCTCATTTACATCGGGAGTTATAGCCATTTTAGTAAAATAGGCCCCTCCCACAACGTACGTTTTGGCGCCCCTTAGCGACCGTGAATCGAAATTTCCACTTTTTTTCGATAATTATTGATATTCAGTCTCCAGAGAACATTTCTGCACTAGTTTGGTTCCAATCGGGCAAAAAACCAGGGACTAGTTCGCAAAAGTAGATTTTTGACAAAATTCAAAATGGCGGAAAATCTATCATGGCGGAAATAAAATCGGAGATATACGTTTTGTTCGTCAGGCATCCAGCTTTCCAATGATATAAGACACTTGAGTCTACGCCATACGGTCTAGGAGTTATGAGCAGTTTCGCGCTTTTGGTTGTTATAGCGCCACCTATGGGCCAATCGGGGTCATAATCTCTGAACCTTTCCTCGATTTTTGTACTACCATCTGTCAAAGTTTCAAAGTTCCAGCTCTTACGGTTTGGGCTGCACGATGCGTTTTACGGCAGAATAATAATAATAATTAAAGCTGCAAGCAGCATTTATCGGGGTTCAAGCAGTTAAAGCCTTTTAAGCATTTAAGCACAAAAGCATCAAAAGTTAAGATTTATTTAGCAAGCATGTAACCACGGACATAATAGATGGAAAAGACCATTTACAGCCAATACAGGCAGTTTACCATGGGATATATATGGTTTTAAAGCTTTTTAACAGTTATAGCGCCACCTATGGTCCGATCTCCATAGAATTGTTTACTGTGACCTCAAATTGAACCCATACACATGTGTACTGAGTTTGGTGAAGATATCTCATTTACTTCTTGAGTTATAGCCATTTTAGTAAAATAGGCTCCTCCCACAACAATTTAGCACATTCTAGTATTATTTACTATGATTCTAGCATGATTTGCCATATTCTAGCATAATTTACCATGATATACTACATTCTAGTATGATTTACCATTGTTTACTGTGATTCTAGCATGGATTACCATAGTTTATCATGATTTATCATAGTTTACCATGATTTACCCTGTTCTAGCATAGTTTACCATGATTTACCATGTTCTAGCATGATTTACCATGATATACCACATTCTAACATGATTTACCATAGTTTATTATGATTTATCATGGCTTACCATGATTTACCCTGTTCTAGCATAGTTTACCATGATTTACCATGTTCTAGCATGATGTACCATGATATACTATGTTCTAGAATGATGTACCAGGATTGTAGTATGATTTACCTTGATACACCACATTCTAGTATCATTTATTGATTTACCATGTTTTTAGTGTGATTTAACCATGATTTACCACATTGCTAGCAATTATGTGAAGTATCAGTAAAAATGAAGTGATAAACTCTGACAAAATATGATTGTGCTACAATAGTAATTGTTATAAGTGATTTTTTAGTGTTTTATTGTTATATAAGTGATTTTTAGTGTCTAATGAATGCAAAAGCATATGTGGGTAGACATTAATAAGTAGAATGGCCAGCAGAGGGCAGTAGAAGACCACATATTGGCTCACTTTCACTTTAAACTTCTTGATTTTCACCATTTTTCTGCACTAAAGCAAACCAGTTTTTCCATTTTAAATCCATAATGCATGTTAACACACACACACACACACACACACACACACACACACACAAGACAAATGTTGTTTTTTCAATGCTATTGGGATATGTCATTATGAAAATATATTTGAATGGTCTATAAACATTTCACAAAGTCTTTGTAAGCTATTAATCAGATCATTCAGAATTTATTCAGAAACCTAAGACTACACACACACATTATATTGTAGATACAGACATTTGAAATATATGATGTGATCAAACTGTCAATACTAATAATTTAACAGATGGATTTTTGACTAAATGTAATTGTAAATGTTAAAATAGTGATTTTATAAAGTCTAAATATAAATTATAGAACAATATGACAACATGACTATTTTAAACAGCAGGGGGCAGTAAAATACCACTTCTTGGCTTAATATGTCATTATATTCATATCATTTTCACCTTTTTAACTGTTATAGAGGCAAATTTTGTCAGATCTGTCTGAAAATTTTCATGCATGTTCAGAGTGATATTTCACATGTTCTGACTTGTTTTTAAGAAGGTTTGAACATTCATTAAAGAGATATAGGCTTTCGGGGACACTTGGTAAAGGCCACATTTTGAAGTGAACCTATTATAGCTATCCAAATGAAGTAGTTCAACTTTTTCTGACAATTATTGTTCTAGTGAGTCCAGAGAATTGTATTGCACTAGTTTTTAACATTATGATATGAAAATTATATATTCAGAGATGGAAAAGACCATTTACAGTCAATACAGGCAGTTTACCATAGGAAATATATGGTTTTAAAGATTTTTAACAGTTATAGCGCCACCTATCGTCCGATCTCCATGAAATTTTGCATGCTTGTTAATGATGTTATGTCACATAAGTTCACCAATTTTTGTGAAGTTCTGGGTTTTTATTTAGGATTTATAGGCTTTTTAATGTATTTTTCCATGCCCATTTTATAAATGATCCTATTACAGCCATCCAAATGCAAAAGTTCAACTTTTTTTGATAATTATTGATCTAGAGAGTCCAGAGAATTGTCCTAGACTGGTCTGGTTCCGATCGGGCAAAAAACCTAGGACTAGTTCGCAAAAGTAGGTTTTAGACATATTCATGAATATTTAATGAACGGTTTGATTGACAGAAATGGTTCTTGAGGCAAAGTTGTTCAGCATGAGCAGATATATCAAATGATATGCTTTTTGTGACGATAAGTGTAACACCACGTGATTACAGAGCCAAAAAACTCGTTAGCGCCAACTAGTGGCCGATTTCTTTCAAAATTCTTACAGACCTCTAGGGCCATGAGTCGAACATGCCCATCGAGTTTCGTTCCGATCGGCCTCCGTTAACCTTGTCTAATAGGTGCTCAACTTCATTGGCCAATGGCGGCCATGTTTTTTGAGATACGCCAATGTCCTCATAGACATACATGGCACCTTGGACCAAGACACTGCATACCAATTTTCAAGTCAATCGGACTAACGGTCAGGTGGTTATAGCCCTTTTCATGTTTTTTTCATGTTATAGCGCCACCTAGTGTTCAATCGTCGCGATTTTTTTACTGTGACCCCAGAATGAACCCATACACATGTGTACCGAGTTTGGTGAAGCTATCTTATTTACTTTTTAAGTTATAGCCATTTTAGTAAAATAGGCTCCTCCCACAACGATTATTTTGCGCCCCCTAGCGTCCATGAATCGAAATTTCAACATTTTTTCGATAATTATTGATCTTCAGACTCCAGAGAACATTTCTGCACTGGTTTGGCTCCGATCGGGCAAAAAACCAGGGACTAGTTCGCAAAAGTAGATTTTCGACAAAATTCAAAATGGCGGAAAATCTATCATGACGGAAATGAAATCGGAGATATACGTTTTGACCTTCAGGTTTCCAGCTTTCCAGTGATATAAGACACTTGAGTCTACGTCATACGGTCTAGGAGTTATGAGCAGTTTCGCGCTTTTGGTTGCTATAGCGCCACCTATGGGCCAATTGGGGTCATATTCTCTGAACCTCTCCTCGATTTTTGTACTACCATCTGGCAAAGTTTCAAAGCTCCAGCTCTTACGGTTTGGGCTGCACGATGAGTTTTACGGCAGAAGAAAAATAATAATAATAATAATAATAATAATAATAATAATAATAAAAATCAGTACAATTACAATAGGGTTTCAGCACTTCGTGCTTGAACCCCTAATAAAAATCAGTACAATTACAATAGGGTTTCAGCACTTCGTGCTTGAACCCCTAATAATAATAATAAAAATCAGTACAATTACAATAGGGTTTCAGCACTTCGTGCTTGAACCCCTAATTAAAGCTGCAAGCAGCATTTATCGGGGTTCAAGCTATTAAGGCTTTTAAGGTTTTAAGCACAAAAGCATCAAAAGTTATTAAGTTTTATGTAGCAAGCATGTAACCACTGACATCATAGATGGAAAATACCATGTTTTAGCATGATTTATCATGTTATAACACATTCTAGCATGATTTACCATGGTTTACCATGATTTACCATGATTTACCCTGTTCTAGCATAGTTTACCATGAATTTATCTTAGTTTACCTTGATTTACCATGTTCTAGCATGATTTACCATGATATACCACATTCTAGCATGATTTACCATAGTTTATCATGATTTACCATGATTTACCCTGTTCTAGCATAGTTTACCATGACTTTATCTTAGTTTACCTTGATTTACCATGTTCTAGCATGATTTACCATGAAATACCACATTCTAGCATGATTTATCATAGTTTAACTTGATTTACCATAGTTTACCATCTTTTACCCTGTTCAAGCATAGTTTACCACTCATTTGTCTTAGTTTACCTTGATTTACCATGTTCTAGCATGATTTACCATGATATACCTTTTTCTAGCATGATTTACCATAGTTTATCTTGATTTACCATGGTTTACCATGATTTACCCTTTTCTAGCATAGTTTACCATGAATTTATCTTAGATTACCTTGATTTACCATGTTCTAGCATGATTAACCATGATATACCACATTCTAGCATGATTTACCATGGTTTTCCATGATTTGCCCTGTTCTAGCATAGTTTACCATGAATTTATCTTAGTTTACCTTGATTTACCATGTTCTAGCATGATTTACCATGATATACCACATTCTAGCATGATTTACCATGGTTTTCCATGATTTACCCTGTTCTAGCATAGTTTACCATGAATTTATCTTAGTTTACCTTGATTTACCATGTTCTAGCATGATCTACCATGATATACCACATTCTAGCATGATTTACCATAGTTTATCTTGATTTACCACGGTTTACCATTATTTACCCTGTTCTAGCATAGTTTACCATGAATTTATCAATTATGTGAAGTGTCAGTGCAAATGAAGTGATAAACACTGACAAAATATGATTGTGTTATAATAGTTATTGTTATATAAGTGATTTGCACAAAGCACATGTGAAAAGACTTCATAAGTAGAATGGCCAGCAGAGGGCACTAGAAGACCACTTATTGGCTCAGTTTCACTTTAAATTTAATTATTTTTACCAGTTTTCTGCACTAAAGCAAACCAGTTTTTCCATGTTAACTCAATAATGCATGCTTACACACACACACACACACACACACACACACACACACACACACACACACACACACACACACACACACACAAAGACAAATGTTGTTGTTGTTTTTTCAATGCTATTGGGATATGTCATAATGAAAATATATTTGAATGATCTATAAACATTTCACAAAGTCTTTGTAAGCTATTAATCAGAAGATTCAGAATTTATTCAGAAACCTAAGACTACACACACATATGTTGTAGATACAGACATTTGAACTATATGATGTAATCAAACTGTCAATACTAATACTTTAACAGATGGATTTTGACTAAATGTAATTGTAAATGTTAAAATAGTGATTTTATACAGTCTAAATATAAATTATAGAACAATATGACAAAATGACTATTTTAAACAGCAGGGGGCAGTAAAATACAACTTATTGGCTTAATATGCCATTATATTGATATAATTTTCACCTTTTTAACTGTTATAGAGGCAAATTTTGTCCGATCAGTCTGAAAATGTTCATGCATGTTCAGAGTGATATTTCACTGGCTTTTTAAGAAGGTCTGAGTCATTCATTAAAGAGATATAGGCTTTCAGGGATACTTGCTAACCTATTATAACTATCCAAATGAAGTAGTTCAACTTTTTCTGACAATTATTGACCTAGTGAGTCCAGAGAATTGTATTGCACTAGTTTTGAACATTATGATATGAAAATTATATGATCAGAGATGGAAAAGACCATTTACAGCCAATACAGGCAGTTTACCATAGGAAATATATGGTTTTAAAGCCTTTTAACAGTTATAGCGCCACCTTTGGTCCGATCTCCATAAAATTTTCCATGCTTGTTAAAGATGTTATTTCACATATGCTCACCAATTTCTGTGAAGTTCTGAGTTTTCATTTAGGATTTATAGGGTTTTTAGTGTATTTTGCCACGCCCATTTTATAAATGACCCTATTACAGCCATCCAAATGCAAAAGTTCAACTTTTTTTCGATAATTATTGATATAGAGAGTCCAGAGAATTGTCCTAGACTGGTCTGGTTCCGATCGGGCGAAAAACCTAGGACTAGTTCGCAAAAGTAGGTTTTTAACATATTCGCAAATAATTAATGAACGGTTTGATTGACAGCAATGGTTCTTGAGGCAAAGTTGTTCAGCATAAGCAGATCTATCAAATGATATGCATATTGTGTGGATGAGTGTAACACCACGTGATTACAGAGCCATTAAACTCGTTAGCGCCAACTAGTGGCCGATTTCTTTCAAAATTCTTACAGACCTCTAGGGCCATGAGTCGAACATGCCCATCGAGTTTCGTTCCGATCGGCCTCCGTTAACCTTGTCTAATAGGTGCTCGACTTCATTGGCCAATGGCGGCCATGTTTTTTGAGATACGCCAATGTCCTCATAGACATACATGGCACCTTGGACCAAGACACGGCATACCAATTTTCAAGTCAATCGGACAAACAGTCAGGTGGTTATAGCCTGTTTTATGTTTTTTTCATGTTATAGCGCCACCTAGCGTTCAATCGTCTCGATTTTTTTACTGTGACCCCAGACAGAACCCATACATATGTGTACCGAGTTTGGTGAAGCTATCTTATTTGCTTTTTAAGTTATAGCCATTTTAGTAAAATAGGCTCCTCCCACAACGATTATTTTGCGCCCCCTAGCGACCATGAATCGAAATTTCAACTTTTTTTCGATAATTATTGATCTTCAGACTCCAGAGAACATTTCTGCACTGGTTTGGTTCCGATCGGGCAAAAATCCAGGGACTAGTTCGCAAAAGTAGATTTTCGACAAAATTCAAAATGGCGGAAAATCTATCATGACGGAAATGAAATCGGAGATATACGTTTTGTTCGTCAGGCGTCCAGCTTTCCAATGATATAAGACACTTGAGTCTACGACATACGGTCTAGGAGTTATGAGCAGTTTCGCGCTTTTGGTTGCTATAGCGCCACCTATAGGCCAATCGGGGTCATACTCTCTGAACCTTTCCTCGATTTTTGTACTACCATCTGACAAAGTTTCAAGTCTCCAGCACTTACGGTTTGGGCTGCACGATGCGTTTTAGCGGAGAAGAATAATAATAATAATTAAAGCTGCAAGCAGCATTTATCGGGGTTCAAGCATTTAAGGCCTTTAAGCACATAAGCATTTAAGACATTAAGTTTTATTTGTAAAGCTTTTAACCACTGAAATAATAGATGGAAAAGACCATTTACAGCCAAAACAGGCAATTTACCATAGGAAATATATGGTTTTCAAAGCTTTTTAACAGTTATAGCGCCACCTATCGTACGATCTTCATGAAATTTTACATGCTTGTTTAGACTGTTATGGTACATATGCTCACCAATTTTTGTGAAGTTCTGAGTTTTCGTTTAGGATTTATAGGCTTTTAAATGCATTTTGCCACGCCCATTTTCATTATGACCCAATATACCCATGCGAAAAATGCTAAAGTTGAACTTTTTTTGATAATTATTGATCTAGAGAGTCCAGAGAATTACCCTAGACTGGTCTTGTTCCGATCGGGCAAAAAACCTAGGACTAGTTCGCAAAAGTAGGTTTTTAACATAATTGCGAATATTTAATGAACGGTTTGATTGACAGCAATGGTTCTTGAGGCAAAGTTGTTCAGCATGAGCAGATCTATCAAATGATATGCATTTTGTGACAATAAGTGTAACACCACGTGATTACAGAGCCATAAAACTCGTTAGCGCCAACTAGTGGCCGATTTCTTTCAAAATTCTTACAGACCTCTAGGGCCATGAGTTGAACATGCCCATCGAGTTTCGTTCCGATCGGCCTCCGTTAACCTTGTCTAATAGGTGCTCAAATTTCATTGGTCGATGGCGGCCATGTTTTTCGAGATACGCCAAAGTCCTCATAGACATACATGGCACCTTGGACCAAGACACTGCATACCAATTTTCAAGTCAATCGGACAAACGGTCACGTGGTCATAGCCCTTTTCATGTTTTTTTTCATGTTATAGCGCCACCTAGTGATCAATCGTCGACATTTTTTTACTATGACCCCAGATTGAACTCTTACACATGTGTACCAAGTTTGGTGAAGATATCTCATTTCCTTTTCGAGTTATAGCCATTTTAGTAAAATAGGCTCCTCCCACAACATTAATTTATCACCCCCTAGCGACCAGGAATCGAAATTTTTACTTTTTTTCGATAATTATTGATCTTCAGACTCCAAAGAACATTTCTGCACTGCTTTGGTTCCGATCGGGTGAAAAACCAGGGACTAGTTCGCAAAAGTAGGTTTTTGACAAAATTCAAAATGGCGGAAAATTTTGCATACCTGAAATAAAATCGGAGATATACGTTTTGACCTTCAGGCGTCCAGCTTTCCAATGATATAGGACACTTGAGTCTACGACATACGGTCTAGGAGTTATGAGCAGTTCCGCGCTTTTGGTTGCTATAGCGCCACCTATGGGCCAATCTGGGTCATACTTTGATAGGTTCTCCCCAAATTGAGGACTACCATTTGGCCAAGTTTCAAGGTTCCAGCTCTTACGGTTTGGGCTGCACGATGCGTTTTAGGGGAGAATAATAATAATAATAATAATAAAAATCAGTACAATTACAATAGGGTTTCAGCACTTCGTGCTTGAACCCCTAATAATAATTAAAGCTGCAAGCAGCATTTATCGGGGTTCAAGCAGTTAAAGCCTTTTAAGCATTTAAGCACAAAAGCATCAAAAGTTAAGATTTATTTAGCAAGCATGTAACCACGGACATAATAGATGGAAAAGACCATTTACAGCCAATACAGGCAGTTTACCATGGGATATATATGGTTTTAAAGCTTTTTAACAGTTATAGCGCCACCTATGGTCCGATCTCCATAGAATTGTTTACTGTGACCTCAAATTGAACCCATACACATGTGTACTGAGTTTGGTGAAGATATCTCATTTACTTCTTGAGTTATAGCCATTTTAGTAAAATAGGCTCCTCCCACAACAATTTAGCACATTCTAGTATTATTTACTATGATTCTAGCATGATTTGCCATATTCTAGCATAATTTACCATGATATACTACATTCTAGTATGATTTACCATTGTTTACTGTGATTCTAGCATGGATTACCATAGTTTATCATGATTTATCATAGTTTACCATGATTTACCCTGTTCTAGCATAGTTTACCATGATTTACCATGTTCTAGCATGATTTACCATGATATACCACATTCTAACATGATTTACCATAGTTTATTATGATTTATCATGGCTTACCATGATTTACCCTGTTCTAGCATAGTTTACCATGATTTACCATGTTCTAGCATGATGTACCATGATATACTATGTTCTAGAATGATGTACCAGGATTGTAGTATGATTTACCTTGATACACCACATTCTAGTATCATTTATTGATTTACCATGTTTTTAGTGTGATTTAACCATGATTTACCACATTGCTAGCAATTATGTGAAGTATCAGTAAAAATGAAGTGATAAACTCTGACAAAATATGATTGTGCTACAATAGTAATTGTTATATAAGTGATTTTTTAGTGTTTTATTGTTATATAAGTGATTTTTAGTGTCTAATGAATGCAAAAGCATATGTGGGTAGACATTAATAAGTAGAATGGCCAGCAGAGGGCAGTAGAAGACCACATATTGGCTCACTTTCACTTTAAACTTCTTGATTTTCACCATTTTTCTGCACTAAAGCAAACCAGTTTTTCCATTTTAAATCCATAATGCATGTTAACACACACACACACACACACACACACACACACACAAGACAAATGTTGTTTTTTCAATGCTATTGGGATATGTCATTATGAAAATATATTTGAATGGTCTATAAACATTTCACAAAGTCTTTGTAAGCTATTAATCAGATCATTCAGAATTTATTCAGAAACCTTAGACTACACACACACATTATATTGTAGATACAGACATTTGAAATATATGATGTGATCAAACTGTCAATACTAATAATTTAACAGATGGATTTTTGACTAAATGTAATTGTAAATGTTAAAATAGTGATTTTATAAAGTCTAAATATAAATTATAGAACAATATGACAACATGACTATTTTAAACAGCAGGGGGCAGTAAAATACCACTTCTTGGCTTAATATGTCATTATATTCATATCATTTTCACCTTTTTAACTGTTATAGAGGCAAATTTTGTCAGATCTGTCTGAAAATTTTCATGCATCTTCAGAGTGATATTTCACATGTTCTGACTTGTTTTTAAGAAGGTTTGAACATTCATTAAAGAGATATAGGCTTTCGGGGACACTTGGTAAAGGCCACATTTTGAAGTGAACCTATTATAGCTATCCAAATGAAGTAGTTCAACTTTTTCTGACAATTATTGTTCTAGTGAGTCCAGAGAATTGTATTGCACTAGTTTTTAACATTATGATATGAAAATTATATATTCAGAGATGGAAAAGACCATTTACAGTCAATACAGGCAGTTTACCATAGGAAATATATGGTTTTAAAGATTTTTAACAGTTATAGCGCCACCTATCGTCCGATCTCCATGAAATTTTGCATGCTTGTTAATGATGTTATGTCACATAAGTTCACCAATTTTTGTGAAGTTCTGGGTTTTTATTTAGGATTTATAGGCTTTTTAATGTATTTTTCCATGCCCATTTTATAAATGATCCTATTACAGCCATCCAAATGCAAAAGTTCAACTTTTTTTTGATAATTATTGATCTAGAGAGTCCAGAGAATTGTCCTAGACTGGTCTGGTTCCGATCGGGCAAAAAACCTAGGACTAGTTCGCAAAAGTAGGTTTTAGACATATTCATGAATATTTAATGAACGGTTTGATTGACAGAAATGGTTCTTGAGGCAAAGTTGTTCAGCATGAGCAGATATATCAAATGATATGCTTTTTGTGACGATAAGTGTAACACCACGTGATTACAGAGCCAAAAAACTCGTTAGCGCCAACTAGTGGCCGATTTCTTTCAAAATTCTTACAGACCTTTAGGGCCATGAGTCGAACATGCCCATCGAGTTTCGTTCCGATCGGCCTCCGTTAACCTTGTCTAATAGGTGCTCAACTTCATTGGCCAATGGCGGCCATGTTTTTTGAGATACGCCAATGTCCTCATAGACATACATGGCACCTTGGACCAAGACACTGCATACCAATTTTCAAGTCAATCGGACTAACGGTCAGGTGGTTATAGCCCTTTTCATGTTTTTTTCATGTTATAGCGCCACCTAGTGTTCAATCGTCGCGATTTTTTTACTGTGACCCCAGAATGAACCCATACACATGTGTACCGAGTTTGGTGAAGCTATCTTATTTACTTTTTAAGTTATAGCCATTTTAGTAAAATAGGCTCCTCCCACAACGATTATTTTGCGCCCCCTAGCGTCCATGAATCGAAATTTCAACATTTTTTCGATAATTATTGATCTTCAGACTCCAGAGAACATTTCTGCACTGGTTTGGCTCCGATCGGGCAAAAAACCAGGGACTAGTTCGCAAAAGTAGATTTTCGACAAAATTCAAAATGGCGGAAAATCTATCATGACGGAAATGAAATCGGAGATATACGTTTTGTTCGTCAGGCGTCCAGCTTTCCAATGATATAAGACACTTGAGTCTGCGACATACGGTCTAGGAGTTATGAGCAGTTTCGCGCTTTTGGTTGCTATAGCGCCACCTATGGGCCAATCGGGGTCATAATCTCTGAACCTCTCCTCGATTTTTGTACTACCATCTGGCAAAGTTTCAATGCTCTAGCCCTTACGGTTTGGGCTGCACGATGCGTTTTACGGCAGAATAATAATAATAATAATAATAATTAAAGCTGCAAGCAGCATTTATCGGGGTTCAAGCATTTAAGGCCTTTAGGCACATAAGCATTTAAGACATTAAGATTTATTTAGAAAGCTTTTAACCACTGAAATAATAGATGGAAAAGTCCATTTACAGCCAATACAGGCAATTTACCATAGGAAATATGTGTTTTTTAAAGCTTTTTAACAGTTATAGCACCATCTATAGTCCGATCTCCATGAAATTTTGCATGCTTGTTAATGATGTTATGGCACATAAGCTCACCAATTTTCGTGAAGTTCTGAGTTTTTGTTTAGGATTTATAGGCTTTTGAGTGCATTTTGCCACGCCCATTTTCTTTATGACCCAATATACCCATGCGAAAAATGCAAAAGTTCAACTTTTTTTTGATAATTATTGATCTTGAGAGTCCATAGAATTGTCCTAGACTCGTTTGGTTCTGATCGGGCGAAAAACCTAGGACTAGTTCGCAAAAGTAGGTTTTTAACATAATTACGAATATTTAATGAACGGTTTGATTGACAGCAATGGTTCTTGAGGCAAAGTTGTTCAACAAGAGGAGATCTATCAAATGGTATGCATTTTGTGACAATAAGTGTAACACCACGTGATTACAGAGCCATAAAACTCGTTAGCGCCAACTAGTGGCCGATTTCTTTTAAAATTCTTACAGACCTCTAGGGCCATGAGTCGAACATGCCCACCGAGTTTCGTTCCGATAGGCCTCCGTTAACCTTGTCTAATAGGTGCTCAAACTTCATTGGCCGATGGCGGCCATGTTTTTTGAGATACACCAATGTCCTCATAGACATACATGGCACCTTGGACCAAGACACTGCATACCAATTTTCAAGTCAATCGGACTAACGGTCAGGTGGTTATAGCCTGTTTTATGTTTTTTTCATGTTATAGCGCCACCATGTGACCAATCGCCGCGATTTTTTTACCGTGACCTCATATTGACGTCTTACACATGTGTACCAGGTTTGGTTAAAATACCTCTTTTACTTCTGGAGTTATAGCCATTTTAGTAAAATAGGCTCCTCCCACAACGTTAATTTTGCACCCCCTAGCGACCGTGAATCGAAATTTCAACTTTTTTTTGATAATTATTGATATTCAGACTCCAGAGAACAATTCTGCACTGGTTTGGTTCCGATCGGGCAAAAAACCAGGGACTAGTTCGCAAAAGTAGATTTTCGACAAAATTCAAAATGGCGGAAAATCTATCATGGCGGAAATAAAATCGGAGATATACGTTTTGTTCGTCAGGCGTCCAGCTTTCCAATGATATAAGACACTTGAGTCTATGACTTACGGTCTAGGAGTTATGAGCAGTTTCGCGCTTTTGGTTGCTATAGCGCCACCTATGGGCCAATCGGGGTCATAATTTGATAACCTCTCCTCGATTTTTGTACTACCATATGGCAAAGTTTCAAAGCTCTAGCCCTTACGGTTTGGGCTGCACGATGCGTTTTACGGCAGAATAATAATAATAATAATAATAATAAAAATCAGCACAATTACAATAGGGTTTCAGCACTTCGTGCTTGAACCCCTAATAAAAATCAGTACAATTACAATAGGGTTTCAGCACTTCGTGCTTGAACCCCTAATTAAAGCTGCAAGCAGCATTTAGCGGGGTTCAAGCATTTAGGGTCTTTAAGCACATAAGGCAGTTTAGTGAGTTGTCTGAGTTTTTGTTTAGGATTTACAGGCTTTTGAGTGTTTTTTGCCATAACCATTTTCTAAATGATCCTGTTATGGCTACCCAATGGGTAAAGTTTAAGTTTTTTATATAATTATTGATCTAGAGCTTCCAGAAAATTGTACTGCACTGGTATATTTCCGATCGGGCTAAAAACCGATGGCGGCATAGACATACATGGCACCTTGGACCAAGACACTGCATGCCAATTTTAAAGTCAATCGAACTAATGGTCAGGTGGTTATAGCCCTTTTCCTGTTTTTGTGATTATATGGCCTGATCTCCATTTTAAATAATTATTTTAAAGGTGCTGTAGAATGCATTGATATATTTTAAATTGTTCTCTGATATCTCTGAAACAGAAATGTCTTCAACAGTCAAGTAGTGGATAAAATCACTAATGTTACTTTCTGCTTGCGGTAGGGGTTGTAATGGAAATATAACATTAGTTGGAACTGCCCCCTTCTTCAGTATCAAACAATGAGCGAAACCTGCTTGATATTGTCCCACTCCCAGGTTAGAAAAACTGTCTGTGGTAAAATGGGCAGAGCAAACTAACAGCTTTGAATTAAAATGGTGAGGTATCCTGTTGTAAACATCAACCATGCCTGTTGACAGTTTTGTGGGAAGGGAATGAAAAGTTCTCAAATCTGCAGCACAGCCTCGAACATAACATTTATATCCATGATCTGCCATTTTCACTATTGTCCTTGCTTGCTTCTTCACAATACCTGCAGATCTTCTGATGATTCAGCTGTGCAGGTCCACGTTAACACTGCCTGGCCTAGAACATGGGCTGGTATATGCAAATTTGGGGGGTATAAATATTAATGATCCTGACTCCAACGTCACAGTCAGTGTTATGCTGGGATTCACTCATTTTTCAGCGGTCTTTTGCAAACAGGAGATTTACACATGAAGGAGGAAACAATGGTGTTTGAGGCTCACGGTATGTCAGTTCCATGTCCAGAACTCTTATCATTCAACTATGCCAAGATAAATACAGTTTTCAATTGTATGGCACCTTTAAAATAGATGATTAGTAATATAATGCTTACTTGTAGTCTGAAATGGCTTTAACAAAAGAAGAAAAATAGTCTTAGATTTCTGTTCACTCTAATCATGTACAAATAAAGTAGCACATTAAGATTACATTTATTTGAATGCATTAGTGAGTGTGTGATTGTGCTGTGTGTGCAGCGTATCAATACTAAAAGTGAAGGTGTAGTTGATATCTTTGGTGATAATATCTGTAGTAATCATAAAAAAAATCAATTAAGAAATAAAGAATTAAAATTACAAATAATATTCTATTAAGATATGAGTTACAATAACATGATTTGCAATAGTAATAATATCAATAATATATGCACAATACACACAGATTAGACTATCAGGTCTGTGTCTTACAAAAACATTAGTATTGCAGCCAATGTGAGTCTGTGGGATTTATAAACAGACAAAATATGATTTGAAATGTTATTTTAATGATTTTATTAAGTTTAAACAATATTTCAAATGGAAAAAAAATGAAAAATAATATTTTAGTGAGCAGAATGAACCAATGAGTGGTCTTCATCTGGTGGTTAAAATGTAAATGAAAACAATAATACTTAAACAATAATACTTAATACACTAACCATGCTTGAACACACACATGCACACACATTTTGTTGTAGATGTAGATATTTAAAATAAAAGATAGGTAACAAAATGATAATTGCAAATCTCCTCTGTATAACACCATTTTCAGATTGAGGGGCAGAATTGTTCAAACTGAGAGCTCAGTACAAATGAAGTGATAAACTTTGACAAAACATGATTGTGTTATAATAGGTGATTTTCATGCAAGTAATTATATACTTTTTACAAAAATTAATGCAAAAGCACAGGTGAAAATATTTTATTAAGTTGAATGTCCTGCAGAGGGCAGTAGAAGACCACTAATTGACTCACTTTCATTTGAAAGACTTTTTTATCCACCAGTAAAACAAAGCAGTTTCTCCATGTTCTTTCCATTAAGCATGCTTACACACACAGACACACACAAACACAAACACATCCACACACACATCCACACACACACACACACACACACACACACACACACACACACACACACACACACACACACACACACACACACACACACACACAAGATAAATATGTTTTCCATGTTTTTAGGATGTGATATTGTGAAAATATATTTTAATGGTCTAACCATTTCACATATTTCTTTGTGATCTGTATTACCAGTCCGTAATAATAATAATAATAATAATATTTAATTGTCTATAGGCATTTCTTTATCTAATAATATAAAACTTCATAATAATCATAATAAAAAATTTAAAAATAAAATATATACAAATATCATAATAAAATAAAAAACATCATAATAAAAAAGATTGCTTTTTAAAGCATTTGTTTGTTTCCCAATACTGAAAGCGAATAAAAAGATCATGTGTAATCCTGCTGCTCCCTCCAGTGGACAACAGTGGTGTGTTTCTAGTGGTGCAACAGTTGAAGTGATTGATTGAATTAATGAATGAATGAATGGGAATTTGGTTTATCACTTATATCTCCGGAACCAAAAGGCGAAAAATTCTGAAACTCAGAGCATAGATAGTGCTTGAGGAGTCTTGTTGAATGAGACCATCGCGGTGTTTTTGGGCGATTGGGACCGGGAGTTCTGATCGTTCAAAGGCATATATTTCAGGGCTTTTATCTCTGGAAGGCCCGAGGCCCGCGACGATACGTTTCGATCAAGAGAGGTCCTTACCATCAAAATTTGAGCGTGCAGCGTCTTTCCGTTTTCGAGTTATGAGTGAATTTGTACTGAGGGGGCGTGGCCTAAATGGCGGCCTCCGTTTTTACTTTCGTTTCAGGATTCCAATCCTTATTTTGACAGAATTGTCAATAGTAATACTTCAATAGATGAGTTTTGACAAAATGTGATTGTAAATGTTAAAATAATGATTTTATAAAGTCTAAATATGAATTATATAACAATATTAGGGAGTAGTATGATGAAATGACAGCAGGGGGCAGTACAATACCACTTATTGACTTAATATGCCATGTTATATCATTTTTACCTTTTTAACTGTTATAGAGGCAAATTTTGTCCGATCTGTCTGAAATTTTTCATGCTTCTTAAGAGCAGAACTTCTTAAGTTCTGACTTGTTTTTATTAAAGAGATATAGGCTTTCGGGGACACTTGGTAAAGGCCACATTTTGAAGTGAACCTATTATAGCTAACCAAATGAAGTAGTTCAACTTTTTCTGACAATTATTAATCTAGTGAGTACAGAGAATTGTATTGCACTAGTTTTGAACATTATGATATGAAAATTATATGATCAGAGATTTACAGACCATTTTACAGATCAGACCATTTACAGCCAATACAGGCAGTTTACCATAGGAAACATATGGTTTTAAAGGCTTTTAACTGTTATAGCGCCACATTTGGTCCGATCTCCAAAATTTTTTGCATGCTTGTTAATGATGATATGTCACATATGCTCACCAATTTTTGTGAAGTTCTGAGTTTTCATTTAGGATTTATAGGCTTTTGAGTGTATTTTGCAACGCCCATTTTATAAATGACCCTATTACAGCCACTCAAATGCAAAAGTTCAACTTTTTTTTGATAATTATTGATCTAGAGAGTCCAGAGAATTGTCCTAGACTGGTCTGGTTCAGATCGGGCGAAAAACCTAGGACTAGTTCGCAAAAGTAGGTTTTTAACATGTTTGCGAATATTTAATGAACGGTTTGATTGACTGCAATGGTTCTTGAGGCAAAGTTGTTCAGCATGAGCAGATCTATTAATTAATATGCATTTTGTGACAATAAGTGTAACACCACGTGATTACAGAGCCATAAAACTCGTTAGCGCCAACTAGTGGCCGATTTCTTTCAAAATTCTTACAGACCTCTAGGGCCATGAGTCGAACGTGCCCAGCGAGTTTCGTTCCGATCGGTCTCCGTTAACCTTGTCTAATAAGTGCTCAAATTCATTGGCCAATGGCGGCCATGTTTTTTGAGATACGCCAATGTCCTCATAGACATACATGGCACCTTGGACCAAGACACTGCATACCAATTTTCAAGTCAATTGGACTAACGGTCAGGTGGTTATAGCCCTTTTCATGTTTTTTTCATGTTATAGCGCCACCTAGTGTTCAGTCGTCGCGATTTTTTTACTGTGACCCCAGATTGAAACCCTACATATGTGTACTGAGTTTGGTGATGCTATCTTATTTGCTTTTTAAGTTATAGCCATTTTAGTAAAATAGGCTCCGCCCACAACGTTTATTTTGCGTCCCCTAGCGACCATGAATCGAAATATCGACGTTTTTTCGATAATTATTGATCTTCAGACTCCAGAGAACATTTCTGCACTGGTTTGGTTCCGATCGGACGAAAAACCACGGACTAGTTCGCAAAAGTAGATTTTTGACAAAATTCAAAATGGCGGAAAATCTATCATGACGGAAATGAAATCGGAGATATACGTTTTGTTCGTCAGGCGTCCAGCTTTCCAATGATATAAGACACTTGAGTCTACGACATACGGTCTAGGAGTTATGAGCAGTTTCGCGCTTTTGGTTGCTATAGCGCCACCTATAGGCCAATCGGGGTCATACTCTCTGAACCTTTCCTCGATTTTTGTACTACCATCTGACAAAGTTTCAAGTCTCCAGCACTTACGGTTTGGGCTGCACGATGCGTTTTAGCGGAGAAGAATAATAATAATAATTAAAGCTGCAAGCAGCATTTATCGGGGTTCAAGCAATTAAGGCCTTTAAGGCCTTTAAGCATAAAAGCATCAAAAGTTATTAAGATTTATTTAGCAAGCATGTAACTACTGACATAATAGATGAAAAAGACCATTTACCATAGGAAATATATGGTTTTAAAGCTTTTTAACAGTTATAGTGCCACCTTTGATCCGATCTCCATAAAATTTGGCATGCTTGTTAATGATGTTATTTCACATATGTTCACCAATTTTTGTGAAGTTCTGAGTTTTTATTTATGATTTATAGGTTTTTTTATTTATTTTGCCACGCCTATTATATAAATGACCCTATTACAGCCATCCAAATGCAAAAGTTCAACTTTTTTTTGATAATTATTGATCTAGAGAGACCAGAGAATTGTCCTAGACTGGTCTGGTTCCGATCGGGCGAAAAACCAGAGACTAGTTCGCAAAAGTAGGTTTTTAACATAATTACGAATATTTAATGAACGGTTTGATTGACAGCAATAGTTCTTGAGGCAAAGTTGTTCAGCATGAGCAGATCTATCAAATGATATGCATTTTGTGACAATAAGTGTAACACCACGTGATTACAGAGCCATTAAACTCGTTAGCGCCAACTAGTGGCCGATTTCTTTCAAAATTCTTACAGACCTCTAGGGGCTTGAGTCGAACATGCCCACTGAGTTTCGTTCTGATTGGCCTCCGTTAACCTTGTCTAATAGGTGCTCAAACTTCATTGGCCGATGGCGGCCATGTTTTTCGAGATACACCAATGTCCTCATAGACATACATGGCACCTTGGACCAAGACACTGCATACCAATTTTCAAGTCAATCGGACAAACGGTCAGGTGGTTATAGCTTGTTTTATGTTTTTTTAATGTTATAGCGCCACCATGTGGCTAATCACCGCGATTTCTTTACTGTGACCTTAGATTGACCTCTTACACATGTGTACCAAGTTTGGTGAAGATAACTCATTTACTTCTGGAGTTATAGCCATTTTAGTAAAACTAGCTCCGCCTCCTTCGAACGTTTTGGCGCCCCTTAGCGACCGTGAATCAAAATTTAAACATTTTTTTAATAATTATTGATATTCAGACTCCAGAGAACATTTCTGCACTTGTTTGGTTCCGATCGGACAAAAAACCTAGGACTAGTTCGCAAAAGTAGGTTTTGGACAAAATCCAAAATGGCGGAAAATTTGCATACCGGAAAGGAAATCCTTGAGGCCTTTTTTGTTCGGCTTGAGCCAAGGATTCCAATGATATAAGACACTTGAGTCTGTGACAAAGGGTTGGTGAGATTTAAGCAAAAATATGCAATTTTTTTGGTTTTTGCACTGTAGCGCCACCTATTGGCCAATCTGGCTCATATTTTGATAACCTCTCCTCGATTTTTGTACTACCATATGGCAAAGTTTCAAGTCTCTAGCACTTACGGTTTGGGCTGCACGATGCGTTTTACGGCAGAAGAAAAATAATAATAATAAAAATCCTTACAATTACAATAGGGTTTCAGCACTTCGTGCTTGAACCCCTAATTAAAGCTGCAAGCAGCATTTATCGGGGTTCAAGCAGTTAAGGCCTTTAAGGCATTTAAGCACAAAAGCATCAAAAGTTATTAAGATTTATTTAGCAAGCATGTAACCACTGACATAATAGATGGAAAAGACCATTTACAGCCAATACAGGCAATTTGCCATGGGATATATATGGTTTTAAAGCTTTTTAACAGTTATAGCGCCACCTATGCTCCGATCTCCATAGAATTGTTTACTGTGACCTCAAATTGAACCCATACACATGTGTACTGAGTTTGGTGAAGATATCTCATTTACTTCTTGAGTTATAGCCATTTGAGTAAAATAGGCTCCTCCCACAACGATTTGCCACATTCTAGAATTATTTAATATGATTCTAGCATGATTTACTATCATATACCATGTTCCAGAATGATTTATTAGGATTCTAGCATGATTTACCTTGATACACCTCATTTCAGTATTATTTACTATGATTTACAATGTTTCTAGCATGATTAACCACATTACTAGCAAATATGTGAAGTGTCAGTGCAAATGAGGTGATGAACACTGACAAAATATTATTGTGTTATAATAGTTAGTTATATACGTGATTTTTAGTGTGTGTCCAAGTATGAATGCAAAAGCACATGTAAAATATTTCATTATTAAGTAGAATGGCCAGCAGAGGGCAGTAGAAGACCACTTATTGGCTCACTTTCACTTTAAACCAGTTTTCTGCACTAAAGCAAACCAGTTTTTCCATGTTAACTCAATGCATGCTTACACACACACACACACACACACACACACACACACACACACACACACACACACACACACACACACACACACACACACACACACATACACACACAGCATAGTTAACCATGATTTACCATGATATACCACGTTCTAGTATTATTTACCAGGAGATAAACGACAATCTAGGATTATTTACTTTGATTTACCATGTTTCTAGCCTGATTTATCACATTACTAGCAATTATTTGAAGTGTCAGTGCAAATAAAGTGGTTAACACTGACAAAATATGATTGTGTTATAATAGTTATTGCTATATAAGTGATTTTTTTAGTGTGTATTCAAGTATGAATGCAAGCACATGTTGAAATATTTCATTAATAAGTAGAATGGCCAGCAGAGGGCAGTAGAAGACCACTTATTGGCTCACTTTCACTTTAAACCAGTTTTCTGCACTAAAGCAAACCAGTTTATCCATGTTAACTCAATGCATGCTTACACACACACACACACACACACACACACACACACACACACACACACACACACACACACACACACACAGCATAGTTAACCATGATTTACCATGATTTACCACATTACTAGCAATTATTTGAAGTGTCAGTGCAAATAAAGTGATTAACACTGACAAAATATGATTATGTTATAATAGTTATTGCTATATAAGTGATTTTTAGTGTGTATTCAAGTATAAATGCAAGCACATGTGGAAAAATTTAATTAAGTAGAATGGCCAGCAGAGGGCAGTAGAAGACCACTTATTGGCTCACTTTCACTTTAAACCTCATGATTTTGACCAGTTTTCTGCACTAAAGCAAACCAGTGTTTCCATGTTAACTCAATAATGCATACTTGCTACATATGCTACACACAATAATGCTACACACACACACACACACACACACACACACACAAATGTTTCAGTGATATTGGTGTCACATTCACCTTCATCACATTCACCTTCTGTCTTCATCACATTCACCATCTGTCGTCATCACCTGCACCTGCTCCTCATCACCCTCCTCATCATCACCTGCTCCTCATCATCATAACCGTCACCTGTTGTCCTTGTCTTGATCTGTGTATTTAAGTTCCCCTCTCATCCATTATCATTGTCGGTTATTGTTTGTGCACTAGCACTCTGTTATGTTTGTTTTCATGTTGGAAAATAAAACCTTTGTTATATTTGTACCACACACACACACACACACACACACACACACACACACACACACACACACACACACACACACACACACACACACATCATTTATCATGATTTACCATGGCTGATACCAATACCAATATGAGAAAATGACTATTTTAAACAGCAGGGGGCAGTAAAATACCACTTATTGGCTTAACATGCCATTAATTCATATCATTTTCACCTTTTTAACTGTTATAGAGGCAAATTTTGTCCGATCTGTCTGAAAATTTTCATGCTTGTTCAGGGTGATATTTCACACGTTCTGATTTGTTTTTAAGAAGGTCTGAGCATTGATTAAAGAGATATAGGCTTTCGGGGACACTTGGTAAAGGCCAGATTTTGAAGTGAACCTATTATAGCTATCCAAATGAAGTAGTTCAACTTTTTCTGACAATTATTGATCTAGTGAGTCCAGAGAATTGTATTGCACTAGTTTTGAACATTATGATATGAAAATTATATGATCAGAGATGGAAAAGACCATTTACAGCCAATACAGGCAGTTTACCATAGGAAATATATGATTTTAAAGCTTTTTAACAGTTATAGCGCCACCTATCGTCCGATCTCCATAGAATTTTTCATGCTTGTTAATGATGTTATGTCACATATGCTGACCAATTTTTGTGAAGTTCTGAGTTTTTATTTAGGATTTATAGGCTTTTTAATGTATTTTGACACGCCCATTTTATAAATTACCCTATTACAGCCATCCAAATGCAAAAGTTCAACTTTTTTTTGATAATTATTGATCTAGAGAGTCCAGAGAATTGTCCTAGACTGGTCTGGTTCCGATCGGGCAAAAAACCTAGGACTAGTTCGCAAAAGTAGGTTTATAACATATTAATGAATAATTAATGAACAGTTTGATTGACAGCAATGGTTCTTGAGGCAAAGTTGTTCAGGATGAGGAGATCTATCAAATGATATGCATATTGTGTGGATATTTGTAACACCACGTGATTACAGAGCCGTAAAACTCGTTAGCGCCAACTAGTGGCCGATTTCTTTCAAAATTCTTACAGACCTTTAGGGCCATGAGCCGAACATGCCCATTGAGTTTCGTTCCGATCGGCCTCCGTTAACCTTGTCTAATAGGTGCTCAAACTTCGTTGGCCAATGGCGGCCATGTTTTTTGAGATACGCCAATGTCCTCATAGACATACATGGCACCTTGGACCAAGACACTGCATACCAATTTTCAAGTCAATCGGACTAACGGTCAGGTGGTTATAGCCTGTTTTATGTTTTTTTTCATTTTATAGCGCCACCATGAGGCCAATCGTCGCGATTTTTTTACTGTGACCCCAGAGTAAGCTCATACACATGTGTACCAAGTTTGGTGAAGATACCTCATTTACATCGGGAGTTATAGCCATTTTAGTCAAATAGGCCCCTCCCACAATGTACGTTTTGGCGCCCCTTAGCGACCGTGAATCGAAATTTCCACTTTTTTTCGATAATTATTGATATTCAGTCTCCAGAGAACATTTCTGCACTAGTTTGGTTCCAATCGGGCAAAAAACCAGGGACTAGTTCGCAAAAGTAGATTTTTGACAAAATTCAAAATGGCGGAAAATCTATCATGGCGGAAATGAAATCGGAGATAAACGTTTTGTTCGTCAGGCGTCCAGCTTTCCAATGATATAAGACACTTGAGTCTACGACATACGGTCTAGGAGTTATGAGCAGTTTCGCGCTTTTGGTTGTTATAGCGCCACCTATGGGCCAATCGGGGTCATAATCTCTGAACCTTTCCTCGATTTTTGTACTACCATCTGTCAAAGTTTCAAAGTTCCAGCTCTTACGGTTTGGGCTGCACGATGCGTTTTACGGCGGAATAATAATAATAATAATAATTAAAGCTGCAAGCAGCATTTATCGGGGTTCAAGCATTTAAGGCCTTTAGGCACATAAGCATTTAAGACATTAAGATTTATTTAGAAAGCTTTTAACCACTGAAATAATAGATGGAAAAGTCCATTTACAGCCAATACAGGCAATTTACCATAGGAAATATGTGTTTTTTAAAGCTTTTTAACAGTTATAGCACCATCTATAGTCCGATCTCCATGAAATTTTGCATGCTTGTTAATGATGTTATGGCACATAAGCTCACCAATTTTCGTGAAGTTCTGAGTTTTTGTTTAGGATTTATAGGCTTTTGAGTGCATTTTGCCACGCCCATTTTCTTTATGACCCAATATACCCATGCGAAAAATGCAAAAGTTCAACTTTTTTTTGATAATTATTGATCTTGAGAGTCCATAGAATTGTCCTAGACTCGTTTGGTTCTGATCGGGCGAAAAACCTAGGACTAGTTCGCAAAAGTAGGTTTTTAACATAATTACGAATATTTAATGAACGGTTTGATTGACAGCAATGGTTCTTGAGGCAAAGTTGTTCAACAAGAGGAGATCTATCAAATGGTATGCATTTTGTGACAATAAGTGTAACACCACGTGATTACAGAGCCATAAAACTCGTTAGCGCCAACTAGTGGCCGATTTCTTTTAAAATTCTTACAGACCTCTAGGGCCATGAGTCGAACATGCCCACCGAGTTTCGTTCCGATAGGCCTCCGTTAACCTTGTCTAATAGGTGCTCAAACTTCATTGGCCGATGGCGGCCATGTTTTTTGAGATACACCAATGTCCTCATAGACATACATGGCACCTTGGACCAAGACACTGCATACCAATTTTCAAGTCAATCGGACTAACGGTCAGGTGGTTATAGCCTGTTTTATGT
The DNA here is from genome assembly GCF_964197995.2 of Scardinius erythrophthalmus. Classification (NCBI taxonomy): domain Eukaryota; kingdom Metazoa; phylum Chordata; class Actinopteri; order Cypriniformes; family Leuciscidae; genus Scardinius; species Scardinius erythrophthalmus. The sequence goes on from NW_028296536.1 coordinate 465,520, forward strand.
TTTTTTCATGTTATAGCGCCACCATGTGACCAATCGCCGCGATTTTTTTACCGTGACCTCATATTGACGTCTTACACATGTGTACCAGGTTTGGTTAAAATACCTCTTTTACTTCTGGAGTTATAGCCATTTTAGTAAAATAGGCTCCTCCCACAACGTTAATTTTGCACCCCCTAGCGACCGTGAATCGAAATTTCAACTTTTTTTTGATAATTATTGATATTCAGACTCCAGAGAACAATTCTGCACTGGTTTGGTTCCGATCGGGCAAAAAACCAGGGACTAGTTCGCAAAAGTAGATTTTCGACAAAATTCAAAATGGCGGAAAATCTATCATGGCGGAAATAAAATCGGAGATATACGTTTTGTTCGTCAGGCGTCCAGCTTTCCAATGATATAAGACACTTGAGTCTATGACTTACGGTCTAGGAGTTATGAGCAGTTTCGCGCTTTTGGTTGCTATAGCGCCACCTATGGGCCAATCGGGGTCATAATTTGATAACCTCTCCTCGATTTTTGTACTACCATATGGCAAAGTTTCAAAGCTCTAGCCCTTACGGTTTGGGCTGCACGATGCGTTTTACGGCAGAATAATAATAATAATTAAAGCTGCAAGCAGCATTTATCGGGGTTCAAGCAGTTAAGGCCTTTAAGCACATAAGCATTTAAGACATTAAGTTTTATTTAGAAAGCTTTTAACCACTGAAATAATAGATGGAAAAGTCCATTTACAGCCAATACAGGCAATTTACCATAGGAAATATATGGTTTTCAAACCTTTTTAACAGTTATAGCGCCACCTATGGTCCGATCAACATGAAATTTGGCATGCTTGTTTACAATATTATGGCACATATGCTCACCAATTTTCGTGAAGTTCTGAGTTTTCGTTTAGGATTTATAAGCTTTTGAGTGCATTTTGCCACGCCCATTTTCTTTATGACCCAATTATAGCCATACGAAAAATTCAAAAGTTCAACTTTTTTTTGATAATTATTGATCTAGAGAGTCCAGAGAATTGTCCTAGACTGGTCTGGTTCCGATCGGGCGAAAAACCAGGGACTAGTTCGCAAAAGTAGGTTTTTAACATATTCATGAATATTTAATGAACGGTTTGATTGACAGCAATGGTTCTAGAGGCAAAGTTGTTAAGGATGAGCAGATCTATCAAATGATATGCATTTTGTGACGATAAGTGTAACACCACGTGATTACAGAGCCATAAAACTCGTTAGCGCCAACTAGTGGCCGATTTCTTTCAAAATTCTTACAGACCTTTAGGGCCATGAGTCGAACATGCTCATCGAGTTTCGTTCCGATCGGCCTCCGTTAACCTTGTCTAATAGGTGCTCAAACTTCATTGGCCGATGGCGGCCATGTTTTTTGAGATACACCAATGTCCTCATAGACATACATGACACCTTGGGCCAAGACACTGCATACCAATTTTCAAGTCAATCGGACTAACGGTCAGGTGGTTAAAGCCTGTTTTATGTTTTTTTCAAGTTATAGCGCCACCATGTGGCCAATCGCCGCGATTTTTTTACTGTGACCTCAGATTGACCTCTTACACATGTGTACCGAGATTGGTGAAGATACCTCATTTACTTCTGGAGTTATAGCCATTTTAGTAAAATAGGCCCCTCCCACAACATACGTTTTGGCGCCCCTTAGCGTCCGTGAATCGAAATTTCAACTTTTTTTCAATAATTATTTATATTCAGACTCCAGAGAACATTTCTGTACTGGTTTGGTTCCGATCGGGCGAAAAACCTAGGACTAGTTCGCAAAAGTAGGTTTTTGGCAAAATTCAAAATGGCGGACAATTTGCATACAGGAAATGAAATCGGAGATATACGTTTTGACCTTCAGGTTTCCAGCTTTCCAGTGATATAAGACACTTGAGTCTACGTCATACGGTCTAGGAGTTATGAGCAGTTTCGCGCTTTTGGTTGCTATAGCGCCACCTATGGGCCAATTGGGGTCATATTCTCTGAACCTCTCCTCGATTTTTGTACTACCATCTGGCAAAGTTTCAAAGCTCCAGCTCTTACGGTTTGGGCTGCACGATGAGTTTTACGGCAGAAGAAAAATAATAATAATAATAATAATAATAATAATAATAATAATAATAAAAATCAGTACAATTACAATAGGGTTTCAGCACTTCGTGCTTGAACCCCTAATAATAATAATAAAAATCAGCACAATTACAATAGGGTTTCAGCACTTCGTGCTTGAACCCCTAATAATAAAGCTGCAAGCAGCATTTATCGGGGTTCAAGCAGTTAAGGCCTTTAAGGCATTTAAGCACAAAAGCATCAAAAGTCATTAAGATTTATTTAGCAAGCATGTAACCACTGACATAATAGATGGAAAAGACCATTTACAGCCAATACAGGCAAATTGCCATGGGATATATATGGTTTTAAAGCTTTTTAACAGTTATAGCGCCACCTATGGTCCGATCTCCATAAAATTGTTTATTGTGACCTCAAATTGAACCCATACACATGTGTACTGATTTTGGTGAAGATATCTCATTTACTTCTTGAGTTATAGCCATTTGAGTAAAATAGGCTCCTCCCACAACGATTTGCCACATTCAAGAATTATTTAATATAATTCTAGCATGATTTACTATCATATACCATGTTCCAGAATGATTTATTAGGATTCTAGCATGATTTACCTTGATACACCTCATTTCAGTATTATTTACTATGATTTACAATGTTTCTAGCATGATTAACCACATTACTAGCAATTATGTGAAGTGTCAGTGCAAATGAGGTGATGAACACTGACAAAATATTATTGTGTTATAATAGTTAGTTATATACGTGATTTTTAGTGTGTGTCCAAGTATGAATGCAAAAGCACATGTAAAATATTTCATTATTAAGTAGAATGGCCAGCAGAGGGCACTAGAAGACCACTTATTGGCTCACTTTCACTTTAAACCAGTTTTCTGCACTAAAGCAAACCAGTTTTTCCATGTTAACTCAATGCATGCTTACATACACACACACACACACACACACACACATACACACACAGCATAGTTAACCATGATTTACCATGATATACCACGTTCTAGTATTATTTACCAGGAGATAAACAACAATCTAGTATTATTTACTTTGATTTACCATGTTTCTAGCCTGATTTATCACATTACTAGCAATTATTTGAAGTGTCAGTGCAAATAAAGTGATTAACACTGACAAAATATGATTGTGTTATAATAGTTATTGCTATATAAGTGATTTTTTTAGTGTGTATTCAAGTATGAATGCAAGCACATGTTGAAATATTTCATTAATAAGTAGAATGGCCAGCAGAGGGCAGTAGAAGACCACTTATTGGCTCACTTTCACTTTAAACCAGTTTTCTGCACTAAAGCAAACCAGTTTATCCATGTTAACTCAATGCATGCTTACACACACACACACACACACACACACACACACAGCATAGTTAACCATGATTTACCATGATTTACCACATTACTAGCAATTATTTGAAGTGTCAGTGCAAATAAAGTGATTAACACTGACAAAATATGATTGTGTTATAATAGTTATTGCTATATAAATGATTTTTAGTGTGTATTCAAGTATAAATGCAAGCACATGTGGAAAAATTTAATCAATAAGTAGAATGGCCAGCAGAGGGCAGTAGAAGACCACTTATTGGCTCACTTTCACTTTAAACCTCATGATTTTGACCAGTTTTCTGCACTAAAGCAAACCAGTGTTTCCATGTTAACTCAATAATGCATACTTGCTACATATGCTACACACAATAATGCTACACACACACACACACACACACACACACACACACACACACACACACACACACACACACACACACACCATCATTTATCATGATTTACCATGGCTGATACCAATACCAATATGAGAAAATGACTATTTTAAACAGCAGGGGGCAGTAAAATACCACTTATTGGCTTAACATGCCATTAATTCATATCATTTTCACCTTTTTAACTGTTATAGAGGCAAATTTTGTCCGATCTGTCTGAAAATTTTCATGCTTGTTCAGAGTGATATTTCACACGTTCTGACTTGTTTTTAAGAAGGTCTGAGCATTGATTAAAGAGATTTAGGCTTTCGGGGACACTTGGTAAAGGCCAGATTTTGAAGTGAACCTATTATAGCTATCCAAATGAAGTAGTTCAACTTTTTCTGACAATTATTGATCTAGTGAGTCCAGAGAATTGTATTGCACTAGTTTTGAACATTATGATATGAAAATTATATGATCAGAGATGGAAAAGACCATTTACAGCCAATACAGGCAGTTTACCATAGGAAATATATGATTTTAAAGCTTTTTAACAGTTATAGCGCCACCTATCGTCCGATCTCCATAGAATTTTTCATGCTTGTTAATGATGTTATGTCACATATGCTGACCAATTTTTGTGAAGTTCTGAGTTTTTATTTAGGATTTATAGGCTTTTTAATGTATTTTGACACGCCCATTTTATAAATGACCCTATTACAGCCATCCAAATGCAAAAGTTCAACTTTTTTTTGATAATTATTGATCTAGAGAGTCCAGAGAATTGTCCTAGACTGGTCTGGTTCCGATCGGGCAAAAAACCTAGGACTAGTTCGCAAAAGTAGGTTTTTAACATATTAATGAATAATTAATGAACAGTTTGATTGACAGCAATGGTTCTTGAGGCAAAGTTGTTCAGGATGAGGAGGTCTATCAAATGATATGCAAATTGTGTGGATATTTGTAACACCACGTGATTACAGAGCCGTAAAACTCGTTAGCGCCAACTAGTGGCCGATTTCTTTCAAAATTCTTACAGACCTTTAGGGCCATGAGCCGAACATGCCCATTGAGTTTCGTTCCGATCGGCCTCCGTTAACCTTGTCTAATAGGTGCTCAAACTTCGTTGGCCGATGGCGGCCATGTTTTTTGAGATACGCCAATGTCCTCATACACATACATGGCACCTTGGACCAAGACACTGCATACCAATTTTCAAGTCAATCGGACTAACGGTCAGGTGGTTATAGCCTGTTTTATGTTTTTTTCAATTTATAGCGCCACCATGTGGCAAATCGTCGCGATTTTTTTACTGTGACCCCAGATTGAACTCATACACATGTGTACCAAGTTTGGTGAAGATACCTCATTTACATCGGGAGTTATAGCCATTTTAGTAAAATAGGCCCCTCCCACAACGTACGTTTTGGCGCCCCTTAGCGACCGTGAATCGAAATTTCCACTTTTTTTCGATAATTATTGATATTCAGACTCCAGAGAACATTTCTGCACTGGTTTGGTTCCAATCGGGCAAAAAACCAGGGACTAGTTCGCAAAAGTAGGTTTTTTACAAAATTCAAAATGGCGGAAAATCTATCATGGCGGAAATGAAATCGGAGATATACGTTTTGTTCGTCAGGCATCCAGCTTTCCAATGATATAAGACACTTGAGTCTACGACATACGGTCTAGGAGTTATGAACAGTTTCGCGCTTTTGGTTGCTATAGCGCCACCTATGGGCCAATCGGGGTCATAATCTCTGAACCTTTCCTCGATTTTTGTACTACCATCTGTCAAAGTTTCAAAGTTCCAGCTCTTACGGTTTGGGCTGCACGATGCGTTTTAGGGCGGAATAATAATAATAATTAAAGCTGCAAGCAGCATTTATCGGGGTTCAAGCAGTTAAAGCCTTTTAGGCATTTAAGCACAAAAGCATCAAAAGTTATTAAGATTTATTTAGCAAGCATGTAATCACGGACATAATAGATGGAAAAGACCATTTACAGCCAATACAGGCAGTTTACATAGGAAATATATGGTTTTAAAGCTTTTTAACAGTTATAGCGCCACCTATCGTCCGATCTCCATAAAATTTTGCATGCTTGTTAATGATGTTATGTCACATATGCTGACCAATTTTTGTGAAGTTCTGCATTTTCATTTATGATTTATAGGCTTTTGACTGTATTTTGCCACGCCCATTTTATAAATGACCCTATTACAGCCATCCAAATGCAAAAGTTCAACTTTTTTTTGATAATTATTGATCTAGAGAGTCCAGAGAATTGTCCTAGACTGGTCTGGTTCCGATCGGGTGAAAAACCTAGGACTAGTTCGCAAAAGTAGGTTTTAGACATATTCGTGAATATTTAATGAACGGTTTGATTGACAGCAATGGTTCTTGAGGCAAAGTTGTTCAGCATGAGCAGATCTATCAAATGATATGCATATTGTGTGGATGAGTGTAACACCACGTGATTACAGAGCCATAAAACTCGTTAGCGCCAACTAGTGGCCGATTTCTTTCAAAATTCTTACAGACCTCTAGGGCCATAAGACGAACATGCCCATCGAGTTTCGTTCTGATCGGCCTCCGTTAACCTTGTCTAATCGGTGCTCAAACTTCATTGGCCGATAGCGGCCATGTTTTTTGAGATACGCCAATGTCCTCATATACATACATGGCACCTTGGACCAAGACACTGCATACCAATTTTCAAGTCAATCGGACTAACGGTCAGGTGGTTATAGCCTGTTTTATGTTTTTTTCATGTTATAGCGCCACCATGTGGCCAATCGCCGCGATTTTTTTACCGTGACCTCAGATTGACCTCTTACACATGTGTACCAAGTTTGGTTAAAATACCTCTTTTACTTCTGGAGTTATAGCCATTTTAGTAAAATAGGCTCCTCCCACAACGTTAATTTTGCATCCCCTAGCGACCATGAATCGAAATTTCAACTTTTTTTCGATAATTATTGATCTTCAGACTCCATAGAACAATTCTGCACTGGTTTGGTTCCGATCGGGCGAAAAACCAGGGACTAGTTTGCAAAAGTAGATTTTAGACAAAATTCAAAATGGCGGAAAATCTATCATGGCGGAAATAAAATCGGAGATATACGTTTTGTTCGTCAGGCGTCCAGCTTTCCAATGATATAAGACACTTGAGTCTATGACTTACGGTCTAGGAGTTATGAGCAGTTTCGCGCTTTTGGTTGCTATAGCGCCACCTATGGGCCAATCGGGGTCATAATTTGATAACCTCTCCTCGATTTTTGTACTACCATATGGCAAAGTTTCAAAGCTCTAGCCCTTACGGTTTGGGCTGCACGATGCGTTTTACGGCAGAATAATAATAATAATAATAATAATAAAAATCAGCACAATTACAATAGGGTTTCAGCACTTCGTGCTTGAACCCCTAATAATAATAAAAATCAGCACAATTACAATAGGGTTTCAGCACTTCGTGCTTGAACCCCTAATAATTAAAGCTGCAAGCAGCATTTAGCGGGGTTCAAGCATTTAGGGTCTTTAAGCACATAAGGCAGTCTAGTGAGTTGTCTGAGTTTTTGTTTAGGATTTACAGGCTTTTGAGTGTTTTTTGCCATACCCATTTTCTAAATGATCCTGTTATGGCTACCCAATGGGTAAAGTTAAAGTTTTTTATATAATTAATAATCTAGAGCTTCCAGAGAATTGTACTGCACTGGTATATTTCCGATCGGGCGAAAAACCTAGGACTAGTTCGCAAAAGTAGGTTTTTAACATAATAGCAAGTATTTAATGAACAAATTGATTGACAGCAGTAGTTCTTGAGGCAAAGTTGTTCAGTATGAGGAGATCTATCAAATGATATGCATCACGTGATTACATAGCCGTAAAACCTGTTAGCGTCAACTAGTGGCTGATTTTTCAAAATTCTTACAGACCTCTAGGGCCACGAGTCGAACATGCCCATCGAGTTTCGTTCTGATCGGCCTCCGTTAAGAGCAAACTAACAGCTTTGAATTAAAATGGTGAGGTATCCTGTTGTAAACATCAACCATGCCTGTTGACAGTTTTGTGGGAAGGGAATGAAAAGTTCTCAAATCCACAGCACAGCCTCAGACATAACATTTATATCCATGATCTGCCATTTTCACTATTGTCCTTGCTTGCTTCTTCACAATACCTGCAGATCTTCTGATGATTCGGCTGTGCAGGTCCACATTAACACTGCCTGGCCTAGAACATGGACTGGAAAATGCAAATTTGGGGGGTATAAATATTAATGATCCTGACTCCAACGTCACAGTCGGTGTTATGGTGGGATTCACTCATTTTTCAGCGGTCTTTTGCAAACAGGAGATTTACACAAGAAGGAGGAAACAATGGTGTTTGAGGCTCACGGTATGTCAGTTCCATGTCCAGAACTCTTATCATTCAACTATGCCAAGATAAATACAGTTTTCAATTGTATGGCACCTGTAAAATAGATGATTAGTAATATAATGCTTACTTGGAGTCTGAAATGGCTTTAACAAAAGAAGAAAAATAGTCTTAGATTTCTGTTCATTCTAATCATGTACAAATAAAGTAGCACAGTAAGATTACATTTATTTGAATGCATTAGTGAGTGTGTGATTGTGCTGTGTGTGCAGCGTGTCAATACTAAAAGTGAAGGTGTAGTTGATATCTTTGGTGATAATATCTGTAGTAATCATAAAAAAAAACACTTAAGAAATAAAGAATTAAAATTACAAATAATATTCTATTAAGATATGAGTTACAATAACATGATTTGCAATAGTAATAATATCAATAATATATGCACAATACACACAGATTAGACTATCAGGTCTGTGTTTTACAAAAACATTAGTATTGCAGCCAATGTGAGTCTGTGGGATTTATAAACAGACAAAATATGATTTGAAATGTTATTTTAATGATTTTATTAAGTTTAAACAATATTTCAAATGGAAAAAAAAATTAAAAATAATATTTTAGTGAGCAGAATGAACCAATGAGTGTTCTTCTTCTGGTGGTTAAAATGTAAATGAAAACAATAATACTTAAACAATAATACTTAATACACTAACCATGCTTGAACACACACATGCACACACATTTTGTTGTAGATGGAGATATTTAAAATAAAAGATAGGTAACAAAATGATAATTGCAAATCTCCTCTGTATAACACCATTTTCAGATTTCAAATTAATCACTGAGAGGCAGAATTGTTCAAACTGAGAGCTCAGTAAAAATGAAGTGATAAACTTTGACAAAACATGACTGTGTTATAATAGGTGATTTTCATGCAAGTAATTTGATATAGTCCAAAAACTAATGCAAAAGCACAGATGAAAATATTTTATTAAGTAGAATGTCCTGCAGAGGGCAGTAGAAGACCACTAATTGACTCACTTTCATTTGAAATACTTTTTTATCCACCAGAAAAACAAAGCAGTTTCTTCATGTTCTTTCCATTAAGCATGCTTACACACACACAGACACACACACAAACCCACACACACACACACACACACACACACACACACACACACACACACACACACACAAAGACAAATATGTTTTCAATGTTTTTAGGATGTGATATTGTGAAAATATCTTCATCTCCTCATCTTGAACAACTTTGCCTCAAGAATCACTAATGTCAATCAAACCGTTCATAATCATAATAAAAAAAAAAAAAATATATACAAATATCATAATAATAAAAAAAACATCATAATAAAAAAGATTGCTTCTTAAAGCATTTGTTTATTTCCAATACTGAAGCGAATTAAAAGATCATGCGTAATCCTGCTGCTCCCTCTAGTGGACAACAGTGGTATTATAGCTTACATTTTACAGTTGAAGTGTTTGAATGAATGGGAATTTGTTTTTTTACTTATATCTCAGGAACCAAAAGGCGAAAAATTCTGAAACTCAGAGCATAGATAGTGCTTGAGGAGCCCTGTTGAATGAGACCATCAATGTGTTTTTGGGCGATTGGGGCTGGGAGTTATGACTGTTATAAGGCATATCTGTTCGGGCTATTATCTCTGGAATGCCCAGGGCAAATAACACCACATTTGAATCGAAGCTAGCCAAGGACGCGCCCTTTCCAACGAGCTCTCACACAATGTTCGGGGTGGTCTGGGTCGGGAGTAATGGCCGTTCAAAATCGGGGGTCCCGCGGATTCGCGATGCGCGGGGGGCGCGCTCCCGAGGCCCGCGACGACACGTTTCGATCAAGAGCCCGGAGAGGTCCTCACCATCAAAATTTGAGCGCGCAACGACTTTCCGTTTTCGAGTTATGAATGGATTTGTATTCGGGGGCGTGGCTTAAATGCCGTTATACTTTCGTTTCATTTCATTCATTTACTTTCGTCCATTTCCATATCTCAGTGTAACACAATTGTCAATAGTAATACTCAATAGATGAGTTTTGACAAAATGTGATTGTAAATGTTAAAATAATGATTTTAAAAAGTCTAAATATGAATTTTATAACAATATTAGGGAGTAGTATGATGAAATGACAGCAGGGGGCAGTAAAATACCACTTATTGGCTTAATATGTCATTATATTCATATAAAATCACCTTTTGAAGAAGTTAAACTTTTTTTCTGATAATTATTGATCTAGAGAGTTCAGAGAATTGTGCTGCACTGGTTTTGAACATTATGATATGAACATTATATGATAAAAGATAGAAGACATCATTTACAGCAAATACAGGCAATTTACCATAGGAAATATATGGTTTTAAAGCGTTTTAACAATTATAGCGCCAACTATCGTCCGATCTCCATAGAATTTTTCATGCTTGTTAATGATGTTATGTCACATATGCTGACCAATTTTTGTGAAGTTCTGAGTTTTTATTTAGGATTTATAGGCTTTTTAATGTATTTTGACACGCCCGTTTTATAAATGACCCTATTACAGCCATCCAAATGCAAAAGTTCAACTTTTTTTTGATAATTATTGATCTAGAGAGTCCAGAGAATTGTCCTACACTGGTCTGGTTCCGATCGGGCAAAAAACCTAGGACTAGTTCGCAAAAGTAGGTTTTTAACATATTAATGAATAATTAATGAACAGTTTGATTGACAGCAATGGTTCTTGAGGCAAAGTTGTTCAGGATGAGGAGATCTATCAAATGATATGCATATTGTGTGGATATTTGTAACACCACGTGATTACAGAGCCGTAAAACTCGTTAGCGCCAACTAGTGGCCGATTTCTTTCAAAATTCTTACAGACCTTTAGGGCCATGAGCCGAACATGCCCATTGAGTTTCGTTCCGATCGGCCTCCGTTAACCTTGTCTAATAGGTGCTCAAACTTCGTTGGCCAATGGCGGCCATGTTTTTTGAGATACGCCAATGTCCTCATACACATACATGGCACCTTGGACCAAGACACTGCATACCAATTTTCAAGTCAATCGGACTAACGGTCAGGTGGTTATAGCCTGTTTTATGTTTTTTTCATTTTATAGCGCCACCATGAGGCCAATCGTCGCGATTTTTTTACTGTGACCCCAGAGTAAGCTCATACACATGTGTACCAAGTTTGGTGAAGATACCTCATTTACATCGGGAGTTATAGCCATTTTAGTAAAATAGGCCCCTCCCACAACGTACGTTTTGGCGCCCCTTAGCGACCGTGAATCGAAATTTCCACTTTTTTTCGATAATTATTGATATTCAGTCTCCAGAGAACATTTCTGCACTAGTTTGGTTCCAATCGGGCAAAAAACCAGGGACTAGTTCGCAAAAGTAGATTTTTGACAAAATTCAAAATGGCGGAAAATCTATCATGGCGGAAATAAAATCGGAGATATACGTTTTGTTCGTCAGGCATCCAGCTTTCCAATGATATAAGACACTTGAGTCTAAGCCATACGGTCTAGGAGTTATGAGCAGTTTCGCGCTTTTGGTTGTTATAGCGCCACCTATGGGCCAATCGGGGTCATAATCTCTGAACCTTTCCTCGATTTTTGTACTACCATCTGTCAAAGTTTCAAAGTTCCAGCTCTTACGGTTTGGGCTGCACGATGCGTTTTACGGCAGAATAATAATAATAATAATAATAATTAAAGCTGCAAGCAGCATTTATCGGGGTTCAAGCATTTAAGGCCTTTAGGCACATAAGCATTTAAGACATTAAGATTTATTTAGAAAGCTTTTAACCACTGAAATAATAGATGGAAAAGTCCATTTACAGCCAATACAGGCAATTTACCATAGGAAATATGTGTTTTTTAAAGCTTTTTAACAGTTATAGCACCATCTATAGTCCGATCTCCATGAAATTTTGCATGCTTGTTAATGATGTTATGGCACATAAGCTCACCAATTTTCGTGAAGTTCTGAGTTTTTGTTTAGGATTTATAGGCTTTTGAGTGCATTTTGCCACGCCCATTTTCTTTATGACCCAATATACCCATGCGAAAAATGCAAAAGTTCAACTTTTTTTTGATAATTATTGATCTTGAGAGTCCATAGAATTGTCCTAGACTCGTTTGGTTCTGATCGGGCGAAAAACCTAGGACTAGTTCGCAAAAGTAGGTTTTTAACATAATTACGGATATTTAATGAACGGTTTGATTGACAGCAATGGTTCTTGAGGCAAAGTTGTTCAACAAGAGGAGATCTATCAAATGGTATGCATTTTGTGACAATAAGTGTAACACCACGTGATTACAGAGCCATAAAACTCGTTAGCGCCAACTAGTGGCCGATTTCTTTTAAAATTCTTACAGACCTCTAGGGCCATGAGTCGAACATGCCCACCGAGTTTCGTTCCGATAGGCCTCCGTTAACCTTGTCTAATAGGTGCTCAAACTTCATTGGCCGATGGCGGCCATGTTTTTTGAGATACACCAATGTCCTCATAGACATACATGGCACCTTGGACCAAGACACTGCATACCAATTTTCAAGTCAATCGGACTAACGGTCAGGTGGTTATAGCCTGTTTTATGTTTTTTTCATGTTATAGCGCCACCATGTGACCAATCGCCGCGATTTTTTTACCGTGACCTCATATTGACGTCTTACACATGTGTACCAGGTTTGGTTAAAATACCTCTTTTACTTCTGGAGTTATAGCCATTTTAGTAAAATAGGCTCCTCCCACAACGTTAATTTTGCACCCCCTAGCGACCGTGAATCGAAATTTCAACTTTTTTTTGATAATTATTGATATTCAGACTCCAGAGAACAATTCTGCACTGGTTTGGTTCCGATCGGGCAAAAAACCAGGGACTAGTTCGCAAAAGTAGATTTTCGACAAAATTCAAAATGGCGGAAAATCTATCATGGCGGAAATAAAATCGGAGATATACGTTTTGTTCGTCAGGCGTCCAGCTTTCCAATGATATAAGACACTTGAGTCTATGACTTACGGTCTAGGAGTTATGAGCAGTTTCGCGCTTTTGGTTGCTATAGCGCCACCTATGGGCCAATCGGGGTCATAATTTGATAACCTCTCCTCGATTTTTGTACTACCATATGGCAAAGTTTCAAAGCTCTAGCCCTTACGGTTTGGGCTGCACGATGCGTTTTACGGCAGAATAATAATAATAATAATAATAATAAAAATCAGCACAATTACAATAGGGTTTCAGCACTTCGTGCTTGAACCCCTAATAAAAATCAGCACAATTACAATAGGGTTTCAGCACTTCGTGCTTGAACCCCTAAAAATCAGTACAATTACAATAGGTGTTCAGCACTTCGTGCTTGAACCCCTAATAAAAATCAGGGCAATTACAATAGGGTTTCAGCACTTCGTGCTTGAACCCCTAATTAAAGCTGCAAGCAGCATTTATCGGGGTTCAAGCATTTAAGGCCTTTAAGCACATAAGCATTTAAGACATTAAGTTTTATTTGGAAAGCTTTTAACCACTGAAATAATAGATGGAAAAGACCATTTACAGCCAAAACAGGCAATTTACCATAGGAAATATATGGTTTTCAAAGCTTTTTGACAGTTATAGCGCCAGCTATTGTCCAATCTCCATGAAATTTTGCACGCTTGTTTACAATGTTATGGCACATATGCTCACCAATTTTTGTGAAGTTCTGAGTTTTCGTTTAGGATTTATAGGCTTTTGAGTGCATTTTGCCACGCCCATTTTCTTTATGACCCAATTATAGCCATACGAAAAATTCAAAAGTTCAACTTTTTTTCGATAATTATTGATCAGGAGAGTCCAGAGAATTGTCCTAGACTGGTCTGGTTCCGATCGGGCGAAAAACCAGGGACTAGTTCGCAAAAGTAGGTTTTTAACATATTCGCAAATAATTAATGAACGATTTGATTGACAGCAATGGTTCTTGAGGCAATGTTGTTCAGCATGAGCAGATCTATCAAATGATATGTATTTTGTGACAATAAGTGTAACACCACGTGATTACAGAGCCGTAAAACTCGTTAGCGCCAACTAGTGGCCGATTTCTTTCAAAATTCTTACAGACCTCTAGGGCTATGAGTTGAACATGCCCATCGAGTTTCGTTCCGATCGGCCTCCGTTAACCTTGTCTAATAGGTGCTCAAACTTCATTGGCCGATGGCGGCCATGTTTTTTGAGATACACCAATGTCCTCATAGACATACATGACACCTTGGGCCAAGACACTGCATACCAATTTTCAAGTCAATCGGACTAACGGTCAGGTGGTTAAAGCCTGTTTTATGATTTTTTCATGTTATAGCGTCACCATGTGGCCAATCGCCGCGATTTTTTTACTGTGACCTCAGATTGACCTCTTACACATGTGTACCGAGTTTGGTGAAGATACCTCATTTACTTCTGGAGTTATAGCCATTTTAGTAAAATAGGCCCCTCCCACAACGTACGTTTTGGCGCCCCTTAGCGTTCGTGAATCGAAATTTCAACTTTTTTTCGATAATTATTGATATTCAGACTCCAGAGAACATTTCTGTACTGGTTTGGTTCCGATCGGGCAAAAAACCTAGGACTAGTTCGCAAAAGTAGGTTTTTGGCAAAATTCAAAATGGCGGAAAATCTATCATGGCGGAAATGAAATCGGAGATATACGTTTTGTTCGTCAGGCATCCAGCTTTCCAATGATATAAGACACTTGAGTCTACGACATACGGTCTAGGAGTTCTGAGCAGTTTCGCGCTTTTGGTCGCTGTAGCGCCACCTATGGGCCGATTTGGCTAAGTCCGTGTATCTGAGTAGCGAGCAATACTACTACCATTTGACCAAGTATCACGTCTCTAGGCCTTACGGTTTTGGCTGCACGATGCGTTTTAGGGAAGAATAATAATAATTAAAGCTGCAAGCAGCATTTATCGGGGTTCAAGCAGTTAAGGCCTTTAAGGCATTTAAGCACAAAAGCATCAAAAGTTATTAAGATTTATTTAGCAAGCATGTAACCACTGACATAATAGATGGAAAAGACCATTTACAGCCAATACAGGCAATTTGCCATGGGATATATATGGTTTTAAAGCTTTTTAACAGTTATAGCGCCACCTATGCTCCGATCTCCATAGAATTGTTTACTGTGACCTCAAATTGAACCCATACACATGTGTACTGAGTTTGGTGAAGATATCTCATTTACTTCTTGAGTTATAGCCATTTGAGTAAAATAGGCTCCTCCCACAACGATTTGCCACATTCTAGAATTATTTAATATGATTCTAGCATGATTTACTATCATATACCATGTTCCAGAATGATTTATTAGGATTCTAGCATGATTTACCTTGATACACCTCATTTCAGTATTATTTACTATGATTTACAATGTTTCTAGCATGATTAACCACATTACTAGCAAATATGTGAAGTGTCAGTGCAAATGAGGTGATGAACACTGACAAAATATTATTGTGTTATAATAGTTAGTTATATACGTGATTTTTAGTGTGTGTCCAAGTATGAATGCAAAAGCACATGTAAAATATTTCATTATTAAGTAGAATGGCCAGCAGAGGGCAGTAGAAGACCACTTATTGGCTCACTTTCACTTTAAACCAGTTTTCTGCACTAAAGCAAACCAGTTTTTCCATGTTAACTCAATGCATGCTTACACACACACACACACACACACACACACACACACACACACACACACACAAACACACACACACACACACACACACACACACACACACACACACACACACATACACACACAGCATAGTTAACCATGATTTACCATGATATACCACGTTCTAGTATTATTTACCAGGAGATAAACGACAATCTAGGATTATTTACTTTGATTTACCATGTTTCTAGCCTGATTTATCACATTACTAGCAATTATTTGAAGTGTCAGTGCAAATAAAGTGGTTAACACTGACAAAATATGATTGTGTTATAATAGTTATTGCTATATAAGTGATTTTTTTAGTGTGTATTCAAGTATGAATGCAAGCACATGTTGAAATATTTCATTAATAAGTAGAATGGCCAGCAGAGGGCAGTAGAAGACCACTTATTGGCTCACTTTCACTTTAAACCAGTTTTCTGCACTAAAGCAAACCAGTTTATCCATGTTAACTCAATGCATGCTTACACACACACACACACACACACACACACACACACACACACACACACACACACACACACACACACACACACAGCATAGTTAACCATGATTTACCATGATTTACCACATTACTAGCAATTATTTGAAGTGTCAGTGCAAATAAAGTGATTAACACTGACAAAATATGATTGTGTTATAATAGTTATTGCTATATAAGTGATTTTTAGTGTGTATTCAAGTATAAATGCAAGCACATGTGGAAAAATTTAATTAATAAGTAGAATGGCCAGCAGAGGGCAGTAGAAGACCACTTATTGGCTCACTTTCACTTTAAACCTCATGATTTTGACCAGTTTTCTGCACTAAAGCAAACCAGTGTTTCCATGTTAACTCAATAATGCATACTTGCTACATATGCTACACACAATAATGCTACACACACACACACACACACACACACACACACACACACACACACACACACACACACACACACACACACACACACAAATGTTTCAGTGATATTGGTGTCACATTCACCTTCATCACATTCACCTTCTGTCTTCATCACATTCACCATCTGTCGTCATCACCTGCACCTGCTCCTCATCACCCTCCTCATCATCACCTGCTCCTCATCATCATAACTGTCACCTGTTGTCCTTGTCTTGATCTGTGTATTTAAGTTCCCCTCTCATCCATTATCATTGTCGGTTATTGTTTGTGCACTAGCACTCTGTTATGTTTGTTTTCATGTTGGAAAATAAAACCTTTGTTATATTTGTACACACACACACACACACACACACACACACACACACACACACACACACACACACACACACCATAATTTATCATGATTTACCATGGCTGATACCAATACCAATATGAGAAAATGACTATTTTAAACAGCAGGGGGCAGTAAAATACCACTTATTGGCTTAACATGCCATTAATTCATATCATTTTCACCTTTTTAACTGTTATAGAGGCAAATTTTGTCCGATCTGTCTGAAAATTTTCATGCTTGTTCAGGGTGATATTTCACACGTTCTGACTTGTTTTTAAGAAGGTCTGAGCATTGATTAAAGAGATATAGGCTTTCGGGGACACTTGGTAAAGGCCAGATTTTGAAGTGAACCTATTATAGCTATCCAAATGAAGTAGTTCAACTTTTTCTGACAATTATTGATCTAGTGAGTCCAGAGAATTGTATTGCACTAGTTTTGAACATTATGATATGAAAATTATATGATCAGAGATGGAAAAGACCATTTACAGCCAATACAGGCAGTTTACCATAGGAAATATATGATTTTAAAGCTTTTTAACAGTTATAGCGCCACCTATCGTCCGATCTCCATAGAATTTTTCATGCTTGTTAATGATGTTATGTCACATATGCTGACCAATTTTTGTGAAGTTCTGAGTTTTTATTTAGGATTTATAGGCTTTTTAATGTATTTTGACACGCCCATTTTATAAATTACCCTATTACAGCCATCCAAATGCAAAAGTTCAACTTTTTTTTGATAATTATTGATCTAGAGAGTCCAGAGAATTGTCCTAGACTGGTCTGGTTCCGATCGGGCAAAAAACCTAGGACTAGTTCGCAAAAGTAGGTTTTTAACATATTAATGAATAATTAATGAACAGTTTGATTGACAGCAATGGTTCTTGAGGCAAAGTTGTTCAGGATGAGGAGATCTATCAAATGATATGCATATTGTGTGGATATTTGTAACACCACGTGATTACAGAGCCGTAAAACTCGTTAGCGCCAACTAGTGGCCGATTTCTTTCAAAATTCTTACAGACCTTTAGGGCCATGAGCCGAACATGCCCATTGAGTTTCGTTCCGATCGGCCTCCGTTAACCTTGTCTAATAGGTGCTCAAACTTCGTTGGCCAATGGCGGCCATGTTTTTTGAGATACGCCAATGTCCTCATAGACATACATGGCACCTTGGACCAAGACACTGCATACCAATTTTCAAGTCAATCGGACTAACGGTCAGGTGGTTATAGCCTGTTTTATGTTTTTTTCATTTTATAGCGCCACCATGAGGCCAATCGTCGCGATTTTTTTACTGTGACCCCAGAGTAAGCTCATACACATGTGTACCAAGTTTGGTGAAGATACCTCATTTACACCGGGAGTTATAGCCATTTTAGTAAAATAGGCCCCTCCCACAACGTACGTTTTGGCGCCCCTTAGCGACCGTGAATCGAAATTTCCACTTTTTTTCGATAATTATTGATATTCAGTCTCCAGAGAACATTTCTGCACTAGTTTGGTTCCAATCGGGCAAAAAACCAGGGACTAGTTCGCAAAAGTAGATTTTTGACAAAATTCAAAATGGCGGAAAATCTATCATGGCGGAAATGAAATCGGAGATATACGTTTTGTTCGTCAGGCGTCCAGCTTTCCAATGATATAAGACACTTGAGTCTACGACATACGGTCTAGGAGTTATGAGCAGTTTCGCGCTTTTGGTTGTTATAGCGCCACCTATGGGCCAATCGGGGTCATAATCTCTGAACCTTTCCTCGATTTTTGTACTACCATCTGTCAAAGTTTCAAAGTTCCAGCTCTTACGGTTTGGGCTGCACGATGCGTTTTACGGCGGAATAATAATAATAATAATAATTAAAGCTGCAAGCAGCATTTATCGGGGTTCAAGCAGTTAAGGCCTTTAAGGCATTTAAGCACAAAAGCATCAAAAGTTATTAAGATTTATTTAGCAAGCATGTAACCACTGACATAATAGATGGAAAAGACCATTTACAGCCAATACAGGCAATTTGCCATGGGATATATATGGTTTTAAAGCTTTTTAACAGTTATAGCGCCACCTATGGTCCGATCTCCATAGAATTGTTTACTGTGACCTCAAATTGAACCCATACACATGTGTACTGAGTTTGGTGAAGATATCTCATTTACTTCTTGAGTTATAGCCATTTGAGTAAAATAGGCTCCTCCCACAACGATTTGCCACATTCTAGAATTATTTAATATGATTCTAGCATGATTTACTATCATTTACCATGTTCCAGAATGATTTATTAGGATTCTAGCATGATTTACCTTGATACACCTTATTTCAGTATTATTTACTATGATTTACAATGTTTCTAGCATGATTAACCACATTACTAGCAATTATGTGAAGTGTCAGTGCAAATGAGGTGATGAACACTGACAAAATATTATTGTGTTATAATAGTTAGTTATATACGTGATTTTTAGTGTGTGTCCAAGTATGAATGCAAAAGCACATGTAAAATATTTAATTATTAAGTAGAATGGCCAGCAGAGGGCACTAGAAGACCACTTATTGGCTCACTTTCACTTTAAACCAGTTTTCTGCACTAAAGCAAACCAGTTTTTCCATGTTAACTCAATGCATGCTTACACACACACACACACACACACACACACACATACACACACAGCATAGTTAACCATGATTTACCATGATATACCACGTTCTAGTATTATTTACCAGGAGATAAACGACAATCTAGTATTATTTACTTTGATTTACCATGTTTCTAGCCTGATTCATCACATTACTAGCAATTTTTTTAAGTGTCAGTGCAAATAAAGTGATTAACACTGACAAAATATGATTGTGTTATAATAGTTATTGCTATATAAGTGATTTTTTTAGTGTGTATTCAAGTATGAATGCAAGCACATGTTGAAATATTTCATTAATAAGTAGAATGGCCAGCAGAGGGCAGTAGAAGACCACTTATTGGCTCACTTTCACTTTAAACCAGTTTTCTGCACTAAAGCAAACCAGTTTTTCCATGTTAACTCAATGCATGCTTACACACACACACACACACACACACACACATACACACACAGCATAGTTAACCATGATTTACCATGATATACCACGTTCTAGTATTATTTACCAGGAGATAAACGACAATCTAGTATTATTTACTTTGATTTACCATGTTTCTAGCCTGATTCATCACATTACTAGCAATTTTTTTAAGTGTCAGTGCAAATAAAGTGATTAACACTGACAAAATATGATTGTGTTATAATAGTTATTGCTATATAAGTGATTTTTTTAGTGTGTATTCAAGTATGAATGCAAGCACATGTTGAAATATTTCATTAATAAGTAGAATGGCCAGCAGAGGGCAGTAGAAGACCACTTATTGGCTCACTTTCACTTTAAACCAGTTTTCTGCACTAAAGCAAACCAGTTTATCCATGTTAACTCAATGCATGCTTACACACACACACACACACACACACACACACACACACACACACACACACACACACACCATAATTTATCATGATTTACCATGGCTGATACCAATACCAATATGAGAAAATGACTATTCTAAACAGCAGGGGGCAGTAAAATACCACTTATTGGCTTAACATGCCATTAATTCATATCATTTTCACCTTTTTAACTGTTATAGAGGCAAATTTTGTCCGATCTGTCTGAAAATTTTCATGTTTGTTTCAGGGTGATATTTCACACGTTCTGACTTGTTTTTAAGAAGGTCTGAGCATTGATTAAAGAGATATAGGCTTTCGGGGACACTTGGTAAAGGCCAGATTTTGAAGTGAACCTATTATAGCTATCCAAATGAAGTAGTTCAACTTTTTCTGACAATTATTGTTCTAGTGAGTCCAGAGAATTGTATTGCACTAGTTTTGAACATTATGATATGAAAATTATATATTCAGAGATGGAAAAGACCATTTACAGTCAATACAGGCAGTTTACCATAGGAAATATATGGTTTTAAAGATTTTTAACAGTTATAGCGCCACCTATCGTCCGATCTCCATGAAAATTTGCATGCTTGTTAATGATGTTATGTCACATAAGTTCACCAATTTTTGTGAAGTTCTGGGTTTTTATTTAGGATTTATAGGCTTTTTAATGTATTTTTCCATGCCCATTTTATAAATGATCCTATTACAGCCATCCAAATGCAAAAGTTCAACTTTTTTTTGATAATTATTGATCTAGAGAGTCCAGAGAATTGTCCTAGACTGGTCTGGTTCCGATCGGGCAAAAAACCTAGGACTAGTTCGCAAAAGTAGGTTTTAGACATATTCATGAATATTTAATGAACGGTTTGATTGACAGAAATGGTTCTTGAGGCAAAGTTGTTCAGCATGAGCAGATATATCAAATGATATGCTTTTTGTGACGATAAGTGTAACACCACGTGATTACAGAGCCAAAAAACTCGTTAGCGCCAACTAGTGGCCGATTTCTTTCAAAATTCTTACAGACCTCTAGGGCCATGAGTCGAACATGCCCATCGAGTTTCGTTCCGATCGGCCTCCGTTAACCTTGTCTAATAGGTGCTCAACTTCATTGGCCAATGGCGGCCATGTTTTTTGAGATACGCCAATGTCCTCATAGACATACATGGCACCTTGGACCAAGACACTGCATACCAATTTTCAAGTCAATCGGACTAACGGTCAGGTGGTTATAGCCCTTTTCATGTTTTTTTCATGTTATAGCGCCACCTAGTGTTCAATCGTCGCGATTTTTTTACTGTGACCCCAGAATGAACCCATACACATGTGTACCGAGTTTGGTGAAGCTATCTTATTTACTTTTTAAGTTATAGCCATTTTAGTAAAATAGGCTCCTCCCACAACGATTATTTTGCGCCCCCTAGCGTCCATGAATCGAAATTTCAACATTTTTTCGATAATTATTGATCTTCAGACTCCAGAGAACATTTCTGCACTGGTTTGGCTCCGATCGGGCAAAAAACCAGGGACTAGTTCGCAAAAGTAGATTTTCGACAAAATTCAAAATGGCGGAAAATCTATCATGACGGAAATGAAATCGGAGATATACGTTTTGTTCGTCAGGCGTCCAGCTTTCCAATGATATAAGACACTTGAGTCTGCGACATACGGTCTAGGAGTTATGAGCAGTTTCGCGCTTTTGGTTGCTATAGCGCCACCTATGGGCCAATCGGGGTCATAATCTCTGAACCTCTCCTCGATTTTTGTACTACCATCTGGCAAAGTTTCAATGCTCTAGCCCTTACGGTTTGGGCTGCACGATGCGTTTTACGGCAGAAGAATAATAATAATAATTAAAGCTGCAAGCAGCATTTATCGGGGTTCAAGCAGTTAAGGCCTTTAAGGCATTTAAGCACAAAAGCATCAAAAGTTATTAAGATTTATTTAGCAAGCATGTAACCACTGACATAATAGATGGAAAAGACCATTTACAGCCAATACAGGCAATTTGCCATGGGATATATATGGTTTTAAAGCTTTTTAACAGTTATAGCGCCACCTATGCTCCGATCTCCATAGAATTGTTTACTGTGACCTCAAATTGAACCCATACACATGTGTACTGAGTTTGGTGAAGATATCTCATTTACTTCTTGAGTTATAGCCATTTGAGTAAAATAGGCTCCTCCCACAACGATTTGCCACATTCTAGAATTATTTAATATGATTCTAGCATGATTTACTATCATATACCATGTTCCAGAATGATTTATTAGGATTCTAGCATGATTTACCTTGATACACCTCATTTCAGTATTATTTACTATGATTTACAATGTTTCTAGCATGATTAACCACATTACTAGCAAATATGTGAAGTGTCAGTGCAAATGAGGTGATGAACACTGACAAAATATTATTGTGTTATAATAGTTAGTTATATACGTGATTTTTAGTGTGTGTCCAAGTATGAATGCAAAAGCACATGTAAAATATTTCATTATTAAGTAGAATGGCCAGCAGAGGGCAGTAGAAGACCACTTATTGGCTCACTTTCACTTTAAACCAGTTTTCTGCACTAAAGCAAACCAGTTTTTCCATGTTAACTCAATGCATGCTTACACACACACACACACACACACACACACACACACACACACACACACACACACACACAAACACACACACACACACACACACACACACACACACACACACACACAAACACACACACACACACACACACATACACACACAGCATAGTTAACCGTGATTTACCATGATATACCACGTTCTAGTATTATTTACCAGGAGATAAACGACAATCTAGTATTATTTACTTTGATTTACCATGTTTCTAGCCTGATTTATCACATTACTAGCAATTATTTGAAGTGTCAGTGCAAATAAAGTGATTAACACTGACAAAATATGATTGTGTTATAATAGTTATTGCTATATAAGTGATTTTTTTTGTGTGTATTCAAGTATGAATGCAAGCACATGTTGAAATATTTCATTAATAAGTAGAATGGCCAGCAGAGGGCAGTAGAAGACCACTTATTGGCTCACTTTCACTTTAAACCAGTTTTCTGCACTAAAGCAAACCAGTTTATCTATGTTAACTCAATGCATGCTTACACACACACACACACACACACACACACACACACACACACACACACACACACACACACAGAGAGCATAGTTAACCATGATTTACCATGATTTACCACATTACTAGCAATTATTTGAAGTGTCAGTGCAAATAAAGTGATTAACACTGACAAAATATGATTGTGTTATAATAGTTATTGCTATATAAGTGATTTTTAGTGTGTATTCAAGTATAAATGCAAGCACATGTGGAAAAATTTAATTAATAAGTAGAATGGCCAGCAGAGGGCAGTAGAAGACCACTTATTGGCTCACTTTCACTTTAAACCTCATGATTTTGACCAGTTTTCTGCACTAAAGCAAACCAGTGTTTCCATGTTAACTCAATAATGCATAATTGCTACATATGCTACACACAATAATGCTACACACACACACACACACACACACACACACACACACACACACACACAAATGTTTCAGTGATATTGGTGTCACATTCACCTTCATCACATTCACCTTCTGTCTTCATCACATTCACCATCTGTCGTCATCACCTGCACCTGCTCCTCATCACCCTCCTCATCATCACCTGCTCCTCATCATCATAACCGTCACCTGTTGTCCTTGTCTTGATCTGTGTATTTAAGTTCCCCTCTCATCCATTATCATTGTCGGTTATTGTTTGTGCACTAGCACTCTGTTATGTTTGTTTTCATGTTGGAAAATAAAACCTTTGTTATATTTGTACCACACACACACACACACACACACACACACACACACACACACACACACACACACACACACACCATCATTTATCATGATTTACCATGGCTGATACCAATACCAATATGAGAAAATGACTATTTTAAACAGCAGGGGGCAGTAAAATACCACTTATTGGCTTAACATGCCATTAAATCATATCATTTTCACCTTTTTAACTGTTATAGAGACAAATTTTGTCCGATCTGTCTGAAAATTTTCATGCTTGTTCAGGGTGATATTTCACACGTTCTGACTTGTTTTTAAGAAGGTCTGAGCATTGATTAAAGAGATATAGGCTTTCGGGGACACTTGGTAAAGGCCAGATTTTGAAGTGAACCTATTATAGCTATCCAAATGAAGTAGTTCAACTTTTTCTGACAATTATTGATCTAGTGAGTCCAGAGAATTGTATTGCACTAGTTTTGAACATTATGATATGAAAATTATATGATCAGACATGGAAAAGACCATTTACAGCCAATACAGGCAGTTTACCATAGGAAATATATGGTTTTAAAGCTTTTTAACAGTTATAGCGCCAACTATTGTCCAATCTCCATAAAATTTTGCAAGCTTGTTTGTGATGTTATGACACATATGCTCACCAATTTTTGTGAAGTTCTGAGTTTTCATTTAGGATTTATAGGCTTTTGAGTGTATTTTGCCACACCCATTTTATAAATGACCCTATTACAGCCATACAAATACAAAAGTTCAACTTTTTTTTGATAATTATTGATCTAGAGAGTCCATAGAATTGTCCTAGACTGGTCTGGTTCCGATCGGGCAAAAAACCAGGGACTAGTTCGCAAAAGTAGGTTTTTAACATATTCATGAATATTTAATGAACGGTTTGATTGACAGCAATGGTTCTAGAGGCAAAGTTGTTCAGCATGAGCAGATCTATCAAATGATATGCATTTTGTGACAATATATCTAACACCACGTGATTACAGAGCCATAAAACTCGTTAGCGCCAACTAGTGGCCGATTTCTTTCAAAATTCTTACAGACCTCTAGGGCCATGAGTCGAACATGCCCACCGAGTTTCGTTCCGATCGGCCTCCGTTAACCTTGTCTAATAGGTGCTCAACTTCATTGGCCAATGGCGGCCATGTTTTTTGAGATACACCAATGTCCTCATAGACATACATGGCACCTTGGACCAAGACACTGCATACCAATTTTCAAGTCAATCGGACTAACGGTCAGGTGGTTATAGCCTGTTTTATGTTTTTTTCATGTTATAGCGCCACCATGTGGCCAATCGCCGCGATTTTTTTACCGTGTCCTCAGATTGACCTCTTACATATGTGTACCAAGTTTGTTGAAAATACCTCATTTACTTCTGGAGTTATAGCCATTTTAGTAAAATAGGCTCCGCCAACAACGTTAATTTTGCGCCCCCTAGCGACCCTGAATCGAAATTTCAACTTTTTTTCGATAATTATTGATCTTCAGTCTCCAGAGAACAATTCTGCACTGGTTTGGTTCCGATCGAGCAAAAAACCAGGGACTAGTTCGCAAAAGTAGGTTTTCGACAAAATTCAAAATGGCGGAAAATCTATCATGACGGAAATGAAATCGGAGATATACGTTTTGTTCGTCAGACGACCAGCTTTCCAATGATATAAGACACTTGTGTCTACGACATACGGTCCAGGAGTTATGACCACTTTCGCGCTTTTGGTTGTTATAGCGCCACCTATGGGCCAATCGAGGTCATAATTTGATAACCTCTCCTCGATTTTTGTACTACCATCTGGCAAAGTTTCAAAGCTCTAGCCCTTACGGTTTGGGCTGCACGATGCGTTTTACGGCAGAATAATAATAATAATAATAATTAAAGCTGCAAGCAGCATTTATCGGGGTTCAAGCATTTAAGGCCTTTAGGCACATAAGCATTTAAGACATTAAGATTTATTTAGAAAGCTTTTAACCACTGAAATAATAGATGGAAAAGTCCATTTACAGCCAATACAGGCAATTTACCATAGGAAATATGTGTTTTTTAAAGCTTTTTAACAGTTATAGCACCATCTATAGTCCGATCTCCATGAAATTTTGCATGCTTGTTAATGATGTTATGGCACATAAGCTCACCAATTTTCGTGAAGTTCTGAGTTTTTGTTTAGGATTTATAGGCTTTTGAGTGCATTTTGCCACGCCCATTTTCTTTATGACCCAATATACCCATGCGAAAAATGCAAAAGTTCAACTTTTTTTTGATAATTATTGATCTTGAGAGTCCATAGAATTGTCCTAGACTCGTTTGGTTCTGATCGGGCGAAAAACCTAGGACTAGTTCGCAAAAGTAGGTTTTTAACATAATTACGAATATTTAATGAACGGTTTGATTGACAGCAATGGTTCTTGAGGCAAAGTTGTTCAACAAGAGGAGATCTATCAAATGGTATGCATTTTGTGACAATAAGTGTAACACCACGTGATTACAGAGCCATAAAACTCGTTAGCGCCAACTAGTGGCCGATTTCTTTTAAAATTCTTACAGACCTCTAGGGCCATGAGTCGAACATGCCCACCGAGTTTCGTTCCGATAGGCCTCCGTTAACCTTGTCTAATAGGTGCTCAAACTTCATTGGCCGATGGCGGCCATGTTTTTTGAGATACACCAATGTCCTCATAGACATACATGGCACCTTGGACCAAGACACTGCATACCAATTTTCAAGTCAATCGGACTAACGGTCAGGTGGTTATAGCCTGTTTTATGTTTTTTTCATGTTATAGCGCCACCATGTGACCAATCGCCGCGATTTTTTTACCGTGACCTCATATTGACGTCTTACACATGTGTACCAGGTTTGGTTAAAATACCTCTTTTACTTCTGGAGTTATAGCCATTTTAGTAAAATAGGCTCCTCCCACAACGTTAATTTTGCACCCCCTAGCGACCGTGAATCGAAATTTCAACTTTTTTTTGATAATTATTGATATTCAGACTCCAGAGAACAATTCTGCACTGGTTTGGTTCCGATCGGGCAAAAAACCAGGGACTAGTTCGCAAAAGTAGATTTTCGACAAAATTCAAAATGGCGGAAAATCTATCATGGCGGAAATAAAATCGGAGATATACGTTTTGTTCGTCAGGCGTCCAGCTTTCCAATGATATAAGACACTTGAGTCTATGACTTACGGTCTAGGAGTTATGAGCAGTTTCGCGCTTTTGGTTGCTATAGCGCCACCTATGGGCCAATCGGGGTCATAATTTGATAACCTCTCCTCGATTTTTGTACTACCATATGGCAAAGTTTCAAAGCTCTAGCCCTTACGGTTTGGGCTGCACGATGCGTTTTACGGCAGAATAATAATAATAATAATAATTAAAGCTGCAAGCAGCATTTATCGGGGTTCAAGCATTTAAGGCCTTTAGGCACATAAGCATTTAAGACATTAAGATTTATTTAGAAAGCTTTTAACCACTGAAATAATAGATGGAAAAGTCCATTTACAGCCAATACAGGCAATTTACCATAGGAAATATGTGTTTTTTAAAGCTTTTTAACAGTTATAGCACCATCTATAGTCCGATCTCCATGAAATTTTGCATGCTTGTTAATGATGTTATGGCACATAAGCTCACCAATTTTCGTGAAGTTCTGAGTTTTTGTTTAGGATTTATAGGCTTTTGAGTGCATTTTGCCACACCCATTTTCTTTATGACCCAATATACCCATGCGAAAAATGCAAAAGTTCAACTTTTTTTTGATAATTATTGATCTTGAGAGTCCATAGAATTGTCCTAGACTCGTTTGGTTCTGATCGGGCGAAAAACCTAGGACTAGTTCGCAAAAGTAGGTTTTTAACATAATTACGAATATTTAATGAACGGTTTGATTGACAGCAATGGTTCTTGAGGCAAAGTTGTTCAACAAGAGGAGATCTATCAAATGGTATGCATTTTGTGACAATAAGTGTAACACCACGTGATTACAGAGCCATAAAACTCGTTAGCGCCAACTAGTGGCCGATTTCTTTTAAAATTCTTACAGACCTCTAGGGCCATGAGTCGAACATGCCCACCGAGTTTCGTTCCGATAGGCCTCCGTTAACCTTGTCTAATAGGTGCTCAAACTTCATTGGCCGATGGCGGCCATGTTTTTTGAGATACACCAATGTCCTCATAGACATACATGGCACCTTGGACCAAGACACTGCATACCAATTTTCAAGTCAATCGGACTAACGGTCAGGTGGTTATAGCCTGTTTTATGTTTTTTTCATGTTATAGCGCCACCATGTGACCAATCGCCGCGATTTTTTTTACCGTGACCTCATATTGACGTCTTACACATGTGTACCAGGTTTGGTTAAAATACCTCTTTTACTTCTGGAGTTATAGCCATTTTAGTAAAATAGGCTCCTCCCACAACGTTAATTTTGCACCCCCTAGCGACCGTGAATCGAAATTTCAACTTTTTTTTGATAATTATTGATATTCAGACTCCAGAGAACAATTCTGCACTGGTTTGGTTCCGATCGGGCAAAAAACCAGGGACTAGTTCGCAAAAGTAGATTTTCGACAAAATTCAAAATGGCGGAAAATCTATCATGGCGGAAATAAAATCGGAGATATACGTTTTGTTCGTCAGGCGTCCAGCTTTCCAATGATATAAGACACTTGAGTCTATGACTTACGGTCTAGGAGTTATGAGCAGTTTCGCGCTTTTGGTTGCTATAGCGCCACCTATGGGCCAATCGGGGTCATAATTTGATAACCTCTCCTCGATTTTTGTACTACCATATGGCAAAGTTTCAAAGCTCTAGCCCTTACGGTTTGGGCTGCACGATGCGTTTTACGGCAGAATAATAATAATAATAATAATTAAAGCTGCAAGCAGCATTTATCGGGGTTCAAGCATTTAAGGCCTTTAGGCACATAAGCATTTAAGACATTAAGATTTATTTAGAAAGCTTTTAACCACTGAAATAATAGATGGAAAAGTCCATTTACAGCCAATACAGGCAATTTACCATAGGAAATATGTGTTTTTTAAAGCTTTTTAACAGTTATAGCACCATCTATAGTCCGATCTCCATGAAATTTTGCATGCTTGTTAATGATGTTATGGCACATAAGCTCACCAATTTTCGTGAAGTTCTGAGTTTTTGTTTAGGATTTATAGGCTTTTGAGTGCATTTTGCCACGCCCATTTTCTTTATGACCCAATATACCCATGCGAAAAATGCAAAAGTTCAACTTTTTTTTGATAATTATTGATCTTGAGAGTCCATAGAATTGTCCTAGACTCGTTTGGTTCTGATCGGGCGAAAAACCTAGGACTAGTTCGCAAAAGTAGGTTTTTAACATAATTACGAATATTTAATGAACGGTTTGATTGACAGCAATGGTTCTTGAGGCAAAGTTGTTCAACAAGAGGAGATCTATCAAATGGTATGCATTTTGTGACAATAAGTGTAACACCACGTGATTACAGAGCCATAAAACTCGTTAGCGCCAACTAGTGGCCGATTTCTTTTAAAATTCTTACAGACCTCTAGGGCCATGAGTCGAACATGCCCACCGAGTTTCGTTCCGATAGGCCTCCGTTAACCTTGTCTAATAGGTGCTCAAACTTCATTGGCCGATGGCGGCCATGTTTTTTGAGATACACCAATGTCCTCATAGACATACATGGCACCTTGGACCAAGACACTGCATACCAATTTTCAAGTCAATCGGACTAACGGTCAGGTGGTTATAGCCTGTTTTATGTTTTTTTCATGTTATAGCGCCACCATGTGACCAATCGCCGCGATTTTTTTACCGTGACCTCATATTGACGTCTTACACATGTGTACCAGGTTTGGTTAAAATACCTCTTTTACTTCTGGAGTTATAGCCATTTTAGTAAAATAGGCTCCTCCCACAACGTTAATTTTGCACCCCCTAGCGACCGTGAATCGAAATTTCAACTTTTTTTTGATAATTATTGATATTCAGACTCCAGAGAACAATTCTGCACTGGTTTGGTTCCGATCGGGCAAAAAACCAGGGACTAGTTCGCAAAAGTAGATTTTCGACAAAATTCAAAATGGCGGAAAATCTATCATGGCGGAAATAAAATCGGAGATATACGTTTTGTTCGTCAGGCGTCCAGCTTTCCAATGATATAAGACACTTGAGTCTATGACTTACGGTCTAGGAGTTATGAGCAGTTTCGCGCTTTTGGTTGCTATAGCGCCACCTATGGGCCAATCGGGGTCATAATTTGATAACCTCTCCTCGATTTTTGTACTACCATATGGCAAAGTTTCAAAGCTCTAGCCCTTACGGTTTGGGCTGCACGATGCGTTTTACGGCAGAATAATAATAATAATAATAATAATAAAAATCAGCACAATTACAATAGGGTTTCAGCACTTCGTGCTTGAACCCCTAATAAAAATCAGCACAATTACAATAGGGTTTCAGCACTTCGTGCTTGAACCCCTAAAAATCAGTACAATTACAATAGGTGTTCAGCACTTCGTGCTTGAACCCCTAATAAAAATCAGGGCAATTACAATAGGGTTTCAGCACTTCGTGCTTGAACCCCTAATTAAAGCTGCAAGCAGCATTTATCGGGGTTCAAGCATTTAAGGCCTTTAAGCACATAAGCATTTAAGACATTAAGTTTTATTTGGAAAGCTTTTAACCACTGAAATAATAGATGGAAAAGACCATTTACAGCCAAAACAGGCAATTTACCATAGGAAATATATGGTTTTCAAAGCTTTTTGACAGTTATAGCGCCAGCTATTGTCCAATCTCCATGAAATTTTGCACGCTTGTTTACAATGTTATGGCACATATGCTCACCAATTTTTGTGAAGTTCTGAGTTTTCGTTTAGGATTTATAGGCTTTTGAGTGCATTTTGCCACGCCCATTTTCTTTATGACCCAATTATAGCCATACGAAAAATTCAAAAGTTCAACTTTTTTTCGATAATTATTGATCAGGAGAGTCCAGAGAATTGTCCTAGACTGGTCTGGTTCCGATCGGGCGAAAAACCAGGGACTAGTTCGCAAAAGTAGGTTTTTAACATATTCGCAAATAATTAATGAACGATTTGATTGACAGCAATGGTTCTTGAGGCAATGTTGTTCAGCATGAGCAGATCTATCAAATGATATGTATTTTGTGACAATAAGTGTAACACCACGTGATTACAGAGCCGTAAAACTCGTTAGCGCCAACTAGTGGCCGATTTCTTTCAAAATTCTTACAGACCTCTAGGGCTATGAGTTGAACATGCCCATCGAGTTTCGTTCCGATCGGCCTCCGTTAACCTTGTCTAATAGGTGCTCAAACTTCATTGGCCGATGGCGGCCATGTTTTTTGAGATACACCAATGTCCTCATAGACATACATGACACCTTGGGCCAAGACACTGCATACCAATTTTCAAGTCAATCGGACTAACGGTCAGGTGGTTAAAGCCTGTTTTATGATTTTTTCATGTTATAGCGTCACCATGTGGCCAATCGCCGCGATTTTTTTACTGTGACCTCAGATTGACCTCTTACACATGTGTACCGAGTTTGGTGAAGATACCTCATTTACTTCTGGAGTTATAGCCATTTTAGTAAAATAGGCCCCTCCCACAACGTACGTTTTGGCGCCCCTTAGCGTTCGTGAATCGAAATTTCAACTTTTTTTCGATAATTATTGATATTCAGACTCCAGAGAACATTTCTGTACTGGTTTGGTTCCGATCGGGCAAAAAACCTAGGACTAGTTCGCAAAAGTAGGTTTTTGGCAAAATTCAAAATGGCGGAAAATCTATCATGGCGGAAATGAAATCGGAGATATACGTTTTGTTCGTCAGGCATCCAGCTTTCCAATGATATAAGACACTTGAGTCTACGACATACGGTCTAGGAGTTCTGAGCAGTTTCGCGCTTTTGGTCGCTGTAGCGCCACCTATGGGCCGATTTGGCTAAGTCCGTGTATCTGAGTAGCGAGCAATACTACTACCATTTGACCAAGTATCACGTCTCTAGGCCTTACGGTTTTGGCTGCACGATGCGTTTTAGAAGAATAATAATAATTAAAGCTGCAAGCAGCATTTATCGGGGTTCAAGCAGTTAAGGCCTTTAAGGCATTTAAGCACAAAAGCATCAAAAGTTATTAAGATTTATTTAGCAAGCATGTAACCACTGACATAATAGATGGAAAAGACCATTTACAGCCAATACAGGCAATTTGCCATGGGATATATATGGTTTTAAAGCTTTTTAACAGTTATAGCGCCACCTATGCTCCGATCTCCATAGAATTGTTTACTGTGACCTCAAATTGAACCCATACACATGTGTACTGAGTTTGGTGAAGATATCTCATTTACTTCTTGAGTTATAGCCATTTGAGTAAAATAGGCTCCTCCCACAACGATTTGCCACATTCTAGAATTATTTAATATGATTCTAGCATGATTTACTATCATATACCATGTTCCAGAATGATTTATTAGGATTCTAGCATGATTTACCTTGATACACCTCATTTCAGTATTATTTACTATGATTTACAATGTTTCTAGCATGATTAACCACATTACTAGCAAATATGTGAAGTGTCAGTGCAAATGAGGTGATGAACACTGACAAAATATTATTGTGTTATAATAGTTAGTTATATACGTGATTTTTAGTGTGTGTCCAAGTATGAATGCAAAAGCACATGTAAAATATTTCATTATTAAGTAGAATGGCCAGCAGAGGGCAGTAGAAGACCACTTATTGGCTCACTTTCACTTTAAACCAGTTTTCTGCACTAAAGCAAACCAGTTTTTCCATGTTAACTCAATGCATGCTTACACACACACACACACACACACACACACACACACACACACACACACACAAACACACACACACACACACACACACACACACACACACACACACACACACATACACACACAGCATAGTTAACCATGATTTACCATGATATACCACGTTCTAGTATTATTTACCAGGAGATAAACGACAATCTAGGATTATTTACTTTGATTTACCATGTTTCTAGCCTGATTTATCACATTACTAGCAATTATTTGAAGTGTCAGTGCAAATAAAGTGGTTAACACTGACAAAATATGATTGTGTTATAATAGTTATTGCTATATAAGTGATTTTTTTAGTGTGTATTCAAGTATGAATGCAAGCACATGTTGAAATATTTCATTAATAAGTAGAATGGCCAGCAGAGGGCAGTAGAAGACCACTTATTGGCTCACTTTCACTTTAAACCAGTTTTCTGCACTAAAGCAAACCAGTTTATCCATGTTAACTCAATGCATGCTTACACACACACACACACACACACACACACACACACACACACACACACACACACACACACACACACACACACAGCATAGTTAACCATGATTTACCATGATTTACCACATTACTAGCAATTATTTGAAGTGTCAGTGCAAATAAAGTGATTAACACTGACAAAATATGATTGTGTTATAATAGTTATTGCTATATAAGTGATTTTTAGTGTGTATTCAAGTATAAATGCAAGCACATGTGGAAAAATTTAATTAATAAGTAGAATGGCCAGCAGAGGGCAGTAGAAGACCACTTATTGGCTCACTTTCACTTTAAACCTCATGATTTTGACCAGTTTTCTGCACTAAAGCAAACCAGTGTTTCCATGTTAACTCAATAATGCATACTTGCTACATATGCTACACACAATAATGCTACACACACACACACACACACACACACACACACACACACACACACACACACACACACACACACACACACACACACAAATGTTTCAGTGATATTGGTGTCACATTCACCTTCATCACATTCACCTTCTGTCTTCATCACATTCACCATCTGTCGTCATCACCTGCACCTGCTCCTCATCACCCTCCTCATCATCACCTGCTCCTCATCATCATAACTGTCACCTGTTGTCCTTGTCTTGATCTGTGTATTTAAGTTCCCCTCTCATCCATTATCATTGTCGGTTATTGTTTGTGCACTAGCACTCTGTTATGTTTGTTTTCATGTTGGAAAATAAAACCTTTGTTATATTTGTACCACACACACACACACACACACACACACACACACACACACACACACACACACACACACACCATAATTTATCATGATTTACCATGGCTGATACCAATACCAATATGAGAAAATGACTATTTTAAACAGCAGGGGGCAGTAAAATACCACTTATTGGCTTAACATGCCATTAATTCATATCATTTTCACCTTTTTAACTGTTATAGAGGCAAATTTTGTCCGATCTGTCTGAAAATTTTCATGCTTGTTCAGGGTGATATTTCACACGTTCTGACTTGTTTTTAAGAAGGTCTGAGCATTGATTAAAGAGATATAGGCTTTCGGGGACACTTGGTAAAGGCCAGATTTTGAAGTGAACCTATTATAGCTATCCAAATGAAGTAGTTCAACTTTTTCTGACAATTATTGATCTAGTGAGTCCAGAGAATTGTATTGCACTAGTTTTGAACATTATGATATGAAAATTATATGATCAGAGATGGAAAAGACCATTTACAGCCAATACAGGCAGTTTACCATAGGAAATATATGATTTTAAAGCTTTTTAACAGTTATAGCGCCACCTATCGTCCGATCTCCATAGAATTTTTCATGCTTGTTAATGATGTTATGTCACATATGCTGACCAATTTTTGTGAAGTTCTGAGTTTTTATTTAGGATTTATAGGCTTTTTAATGTATTTTGACACGCCCATTTTATAAATTACCCTATTACAGCCATCCAAATGCAAAAGTTCAACTTTTTTTTGATAATTATTGATCTAGAGAGTCCAGAGAATTGTCCTAGACTGGTCTGGTTCCGATCGGGCAAAAAACCTAGGACTAGTTCGCAAAAGTAGGTTTTTAACATATTAATGAATAATTAATGAACAGTTTGATTGACAGCAATGGTTCTTGAGGCAAAGTTGTTCAGGATGAGGAGATCTATCAAATGATATGCATATTGTGTGGATATTTGTAACACCACGTGATTACAGAGCCGTAAAACTCGTTAGCGCCAACTAGTGGCCGATTTCTTTCAAAATTCTTACAGACCTTTAGGGCCATGAGCCGAACATGCCCATTGAGTTTCGTTCCGATCGGCCTCCGTTAACCTTGTCTAATAGGTGCTCAAACTTCGTTGGCCAATGGCGGCCATGTTTTTTGAGATACGCCAATGTCCTCATAGACATACATGGCACCTTGGACCAAGACACTGCATACCAATTTTCAAGTCAATCGGACTAACGGTCAGGTGGTTATAGCCTGTTTTATGTTTTTTTCATTTTATAGCGCCACCATGAGGCCAATCGTCGCGATTTTTTTACTGTGACCCCAGAGTAAGCTCATACACATGTGTACCAAGTTTGGTGAAGATACCTCATTTACACCGGGAGTTATAGCCATTTTAGTAAAATAGGCCCCTCCCACAACGTACGTTTTGGCGCCCCTTAGCGACCGTGAATCGAAATTTCCACTTTTTTTCGATAATTATTGATATTCAGTCTCCAGAGAACATTTCTGCACTAGTTTGGTTCCAATCGGGCAAAAAACCAGGGACTAGTTCGCAAAAGTAGATTTTTGACAAAATTCAAAATGGCGGAAAATCTATCATGGCGGAAATGAAATCGGAGATATACGTTTTGTTCGTCAGGCGTCCAGCTTTCCAATGATATAAGACACTTGAGTCTACGACATACGGTCTAGGAGTTATGAGCAGTTTCGCGCTTTTGGTTGTTATAGCGCCACCTATGGGCCAATCGGGGTCATAATCTCTGAACCTTTCCTCGATTTTTGTACTACCATCTGTCAAAGTTTCAAAGTTCCAGCTCTTACGGTTTGGGCTGCACGATGCGTTTTACGGCGGAATAATAATAATAATAATAATTAAAGCTGCAAGCAGCATTTATCGGGGTTCAAGCAGTTAAGGCCTTTAAGGCATTTAAGCACAAAAGCATCAAAAGTTATTAAGATTTATTTAGCAAGCATGTAACCACTGACATAATAGATGGAAAAGACCATTTACAGCCAATACAGGCAATTTGCCATGGGATATATATGGTTTTAAAGCTTTTTAACAGTTATAGCGCCACCTATGGTCCGATCTCCATAGAATTGTTTACTGTGACCTCAAATTGAACCCATACACATGTGTACTGAGTTTGGTGAAGATATCTCATTTACTTCTTGAGTTATAGCCATTTGAGTAAAATAGGCTCCTCCCACAACGATTTGCCACATTCTAGAATTATTTAATATGATTCTAGCATGATTTACTATCATTTACCATGTTCCAGAATGATTTATTAGGATTCTAGCATGATTTACCTTGATACACCTTATTTCAGTATTATTTACTATGATTTACAATGTTTCTAGCATGATTAACCACATTACTAGCAATTATGTGAAGTGTCAGTGCAAATGAGGTGATGAACACTGACAAAATATTATTGTGTTATAATAGTTAGTTATATACGTGATTTTTAGTGTGTGTCCAAGTATGAATGCAAAAGCACATGTAAAATATTTAATTATTAAGTAGAATGGCCAGCAGAGGGCACTAGAAGACCACTTATTGGCTCACTTTCACTTTAAACCAGTTTTCTGCACTAAAGCAAACCAGTTTTTCCATGTTAACTCAATGCATGCTTACACACACACACACACACACACACACACACATACACACACAGCATAGTTAACCATGATTTACCATGATATACCACGTTCTAGTATTATTTACCAGGAGATAAACGACAATCTAGTATTATTTACTTTGATTTACCATGTTTCTAGCCTGATTCATCACATTACTAGCAATTTTTTTAAGTGTCAGTGCAAATAAAGTGATTAACACTGACAAAATATGATTGTGTTATAATAGTTATTGCTATATAAGTGATTTTTTTAGTGTGTATTCAAGTATGAATGCAAGCACATGTTGAAATATTTCATTAATAAGTAGAATGGCCAGCAGAGGGCAGTAGAAGACCACTTATTGGCTCACTTTCACTTTAAACCAGTTTTCTGCACTAAAGCAAACCAGTTTTTCCATGTTAACTCAATGCATGCTTACACACACACACACACACACACACACACATACACACACAGCATAGTTAACCATGATTTACCATGATATACCACGTTCTAGTATTATTTACCAGGAGATAAACGACAATCTAGTATTATTTACTTTGATTTACCATGTTTCTAGCCTGATTCATCACATTACTAGCAATTTTTTTAAGTGTCAGTGCAAATAAAGTGATTAACACTGACAAAATATGATTGTGTTATAATAGTTATTGCTATATAAGTGATTTTTTTAGTGTGTATTCAAGTATGAATGCAAGCACATGTTGAAATATTTCATTAATAAGTAGAATGGCCAGCAGAGGGCAGTAGAAGACCACTTATTGGCTCACTTTCACTTTAAACCAGTTTTCTGCACTAAAGCAAACCAGTTTATCCATGTTAACTCAATGCATGCTTACACACACACACACACACACACACACACACACACACACACACACACACACACACACCATAATTTATCATGATTTACCATGGCTGATACCAATACCAATATGAGAAAATGACTATTCTAAACAGCAGGGGGCAGTAAAATACCACTTATTGGCTTAACATGCCATTAATTCATATCATTTTCACCTTTTTAACTGTTATAGAGGCAAATTTTGTCCGATCTGTCTGAAAATTTTCATGTTTGTTTCAGGGTGATATTTCACACGTTCTGACTTGTTTTTAAGAAGGTCTGAGCATTGATTAAAGAGATATAGGCTTTCGGGGACACTTGGTAAAGGCCAGATTTTGAAGTGAACCTATTATAGCTATCCAAATGAAGTAGTTCAACTTTTTCTGACAATTATTGTTCTAGTGAGTCCAGAGAATTGTATTGCACTAGTTTTGAACATTATGATATGAAAATTATATATTCAGAGATGGAAAAGACCATTTACAGTCAATACAGGCAGTTTACCATAGGAAATATATGGTTTTAAAGATTTTTAACAGTTATAGCGCCACCTATCGTCCGATCTCCATGAAAATTTGCATGCTTGTTAATGATGTTATGTCACATAAGTTCACCAATTTTTGTGAAGTTCTGGGTTTTTATTTAGGATTTATAGGCTTTTTAATGTATTTTTCCATGCCCATTTTATAAATGATCCTATTACAGCCATCCAAATGCAAAAGTTCAACTTTTTTTTGATAATTATTGATCTAGAGAGTCCAGAGAATTGTCCTAGACTGGTCTGGTTCCGATCGGGCAAAAAACCTAGGACTAGTTCGCAAAAGTAGGTTTTAGACATATTCATGAATATTTAATGAACGGTTTGATTGACAGAAATGGTTCTTGAGGCAAAGTTGTTCAGCATGAGCAGATATATCAAATGATATGCTTTTTGTGACGATAAGTGTAACACCACGTGATTACAGAGCCAAAAAACTCGTTAGCGCCAACTAGTGGCCGATTTCTTTCAAAATTCTTACAGACCTCT
This sequence comes from Scardinius erythrophthalmus, assembly GCF_964197995.2. Taxonomy (NCBI): domain Eukaryota; kingdom Metazoa; phylum Chordata; class Actinopteri; order Cypriniformes; family Leuciscidae; genus Scardinius; species Scardinius erythrophthalmus. The sequence continues at coordinate 504,617 of NW_028296536.1, forward strand.
AGGGCCATGAGTCGAACATGCCCATCGAGTTTCGTTCCGATCGGCCTCCGTTAACCTTGTCTAATAGGTGCTCAACTTCATTGGCCAATGGCGGCCATGTTTTTTGAGATACGCCAATGTCCTCATAGACATACATGGCACCTTGGACCAAGACACTGCATACCAATTTTCAAGTCAATCGGACTAACGGTCAGGTGGTTATAGCCCTTTTCATGTTTTTTTCATGTTATAGCGCCACCTAGTGTTCAATCGTCGCGATTTTTTTACTGTGACCCCAGAATGAACCCATACACATGTGTACCGAGTTTGGTGAAGCTATCTTATTTACTTTTTAAGTTATAGCCATTTTAGTAAAATAGGCTCCTCCCACAACGATTATTTTGCGCCCCCTAGCGTCCATGAATCGAAATTTCAACATTTTTTCGATAATTATTGATCTTCAGACTCCAGAGAACATTTCTGCACTGGTTTGGCTCCGATCGGGCAAAAAACCAGGGACTAGTTCGCAAAAGTAGATTTTCGACAAAATTCAAAATGGCGGAAAATCTATCATGACGGAAATGAAATCGGAGATATACGTTTTGTTCGTCAGGCGTCCAGCTTTCCAATGATATAAGACACTTGAGTCTGCGACATACGGTCTAGGAGTTATGAGCAGTTTCGCGCTTTTGGTTGCTATAGCGCCACCTATGGGCCAATCGGGGTCATAATCTCTGAACCTCTCCTCGATTTTTGTACTACCATCTGGCAAAGTTTCAATGCTCTAGCCCTTACGGTTTGGGCTGCACGATGCGTTTTACGGCAGAAGAATAATAATAATAATTAAAGCTGCAAGCAGCATTTATCGGGGTTCAAGCAGTTAAGGCCTTTAAGGCATTTAAGCACAAAAGCATCAAAAGTTATTAAGATTTATTTAGCAAGCATGTAACCACTGACATAATAGATGGAAAAGACCATTTACAGCCAATACAGGCAATTTGCCATGGGATATATATGGTTTTAAAGCTTTTTAACAGTTATAGCGCCACCTATGCTCCGATCTCCATAGAATTGTTTACTGTGACCTCAAATTGAACCCATACACATGTGTACTGAGTTTGGTGAAGATATCTCATTTACTTCTTGAGTTATAGCCATTTGAGTAAAATAGGCTCCTCCCACAACGATTTGCCACATTCTAGAATTATTTAATATGATTCTAGCATGATTTACTATCATATACCATGTTCCAGAATGATTTATTAGGATTCTAGCATGATTTACCTTGATACACCTCATTTCAGTATTATTTACTATGATTTACAATGTTTCTAGCATGATTAACCACATTACTAGCAAATATGTGAAGTGTCAGTGCAAATGAGGTGATGAACACTGACAAAATATTATTGTGTTATAATAGTTAGTTATATACGTGATTTTTAGTGTGTGTCCAAGTATGAATGCAAAAGCACATGTAAAATATTTCATTATTAAGTAGAATGGCCAGCAGAGGGCAGTAGAAGACCACTTATTGGCTCACTTTCACTTTAAACCAGTTTTCTGCACTAAAGCAAACCAGTTTTTCCATGTTAACTCAATGCATGCTTACACACACACACACACACACACACACACACACACACACACACACACACACACACACAAACACACACACACACACACACACACACACACACACACACACACACAAACACACACACACACACACACACATACACACACAGCATAGTTAACCGTGATTTACCATGATATACCACGTTCTAGTATTATTTACCAGGAGATAAACGACAATCTAGTATTATTTACTTTGATTTACCATGTTTCTAGCCTGATTTATCACATTACTAGCAATTATTTGAAGTGTCAGTGCAAATAAAGTGATTAACACTGACAAAATATGATTGTGTTATAATAGTTATTGCTATATAAGTGATTTTTTTTGTGTGTATTCAAGTATGAATGCAAGCACATGTTGAAATATTTCATTAATAAGTAGAATGGCCAGCAGAGGGCAGTAGAAGACCACTTATTGGCTCACTTTCACTTTAAACCAGTTTTCTGCACTAAAGCAAACCAGTTTATCTATGTTAACTCAATGCATGCTTACACACACACACACACACACACACACACACACACACACACACACACACACACACACACAGAGAGCATAGTTAACCATGATTTACCATGATTTACCACATTACTAGCAATTATTTGAAGTGTCAGTGCAAATAAAGTGATTAACACTGACAAAATATGATTGTGTTATAATAGTTATTGCTATATAAGTGATTTTTAGTGTGTATTCAAGTATAAATGCAAGCACATGTGGAAAAATTTAATTAATAAGTAGAATGGCCAGCAGAGGGCAGTAGAAGACCACTTATTGGCTCACTTTCACTTTAAACCTCATGATTTTGACCAGTTTTCTGCACTAAAGCAAACCAGTGTTTCCATGTTAACTCAATAATGCATAATTGCTACATATGCTACACACAATAATGCTACACACACACACACACACACACACACACACACACACACACACACACAAATGTTTCAGTGATATTGGTGTCACATTCACCTTCATCACATTCACCTTCTGTCTTCATCACATTCACCATCTGTCGTCATCACCTGCACCTGCTCCTCATCACCCTCCTCATCATCACCTGCTCCTCATCATCATAACCGTCACCTGTTGTCCTTGTCTTGATCTGTGTATTTAAGTTCCCCTCTCATCCATTATCATTGTCGGTTATTGTTTGTGCACTAGCACTCTGTTATGTTTGTTTTCATGTTGGAAAATAAAACCTTTGTTATATTTGTACCACACACACACACACACACACACACACACACACACACACACACACACACACACACACACACCATCATTTATCATGATTTACCATGGCTGATACCAATACCAATATGAGAAAATGACTATTTTAAACAGCAGGGGGCAGTAAAATACCACTTATTGGCTTAACATGCCATTAAATCATATCATTTTCACCTTTTTAACTGTTATAGAGACAAATTTTGTCCGATCTGTCTGAAAATTTTCATGCTTGTTCAGGGTGATATTTCACACGTTCTGACTTGTTTTTAAGAAGGTCTGAGCATTGATTAAAGAGATATAGGCTTTCGGGGACACTTGGTAAAGGCCAGATTTTGAAGTGAACCTATTATAGCTATCCAAATGAAGTAGTTCAACTTTTTCTGACAATTATTGATCTAGTGAGTCCAGAGAATTGTATTGCACTAGTTTTGAACATTATGATATGAAAATTATATGATCAGACATGGAAAAGACCATTTACAGCCAATACAGGCAGTTTACCATAGGAAATATATGGTTTTAAAGCTTTTTAACAGTTATAGCGCCAACTATTGTCCAATCTCCATAAAATTTTGCAAGCTTGTTTGTGATGTTATGACACATATGCTCACCAATTTTTGTGAAGTTCTGAGTTTTCATTTAGGATTTATAGGCTTTTGAGTGTATTTTGCCACACCCATTTTATAAATGACCCTATTACAGCCATACAAATACAAAAGTTCAACTTTTTTTTGATAATTATTGATCTAGAGAGTCCATAGAATTGTCCTAGACTGGTCTGGTTCCGATCGGGCAAAAAACCAGGGACTAGTTCGCAAAAGTAGGTTTTTAACATATTCATGAATATTTAATGAACGGTTTGATTGACAGCAATGGTTCTAGAGGCAAAGTTGTTCAGCATGAGCAGATCTATCAAATGATATGCATTTTGTGACAATATATCTAACACCACGTGATTACAGAGCCATAAAACTCGTTAGCGCCAACTAGTGGCCGATTTCTTTCAAAATTCTTACAGACCTCTAGGGCCATGAGTCGAACATGCCCACCGAGTTTCGTTCCGATCGGCCTCCGTTAACCTTGTCTAATAGGTGCTCAACTTCATTGGCCAATGGCGGCCATGTTTTTTGAGATACACCAATGTCCTCATAGACATACATGGCACCTTGGACCAAGACACTGCATACCAATTTTCAAGTCAATCGGACTAACGGTCAGGTGGTTATAGCCTGTTTTATGTTTTTTTCATGTTATAGCGCCACCATGTGGCCAATCGCCGCGATTTTTTTACCGTGTCCTCAGATTGACCTCTTACATATGTGTACCAAGTTTGTTGAAAATACCTCATTTACTTCTGGAGTTATAGCCATTTTAGTAAAATAGGCTCCGCCAACAACGTTAATTTTGCGCCCCCTAGCGACCCTGAATCGAAATTTCAACTTTTTTTCGATAATTATTGATCTTCAGTCTCCAGAGAACAATTCTGCACTGGTTTGGTTCCGATCGAGCAAAAAACCAGGGACTAGTTCGCAAAAGTAGGTTTTCGACAAAATTCAAAATGGCGGAAAATCTATCATGACGGAAATGAAATCGGAGATATACGTTTTGTTCGTCAGACGACCAGCTTTCCAATGATATAAGACACTTGTGTCTACGACATACGGTCCAGGAGTTATGACCACTTTCGCGCTTTTGGTTGTTATAGCGCCACCTATGGGCCAATCGAGGTCATAATTTGATAACCTCTCCTCGATTTTTGTACTACCATCTGGCAAAGTTTCAAAGCTCTAGCCCTTACGGTTTGGGCTGCACGATGCGTTTTACGGCAGAATAATAATAATAATAATAATTAAAGCTGCAAGCAGCATTTATCGGGGTTCAAGCATTTAAGGCCTTTAGGCACATAAGCATTTAAGACATTAAGATTTATTTAGAAAGCTTTTAACCACTGAAATAATAGATGGAAAAGTCCATTTACAGCCAATACAGGCAATTTACCATAGGAAATATGTGTTTTTTAAAGCTTTTTAACAGTTATAGCACCATCTATAGTCCGATCTCCATGAAATTTTGCATGCTTGTTAATGATGTTATGGCACATAAGCTCACCAATTTTCGTGAAGTTCTGAGTTTTTGTTTAGGATTTATAGGCTTTTGAGTGCATTTTGCCACGCCCATTTTCTTTATGACCCAATATACCCATGCGAAAAATGCAAAAGTTCAACTTTTTTTTGATAATTATTGATCTTGAGAGTCCATAGAATTGTCCTAGACTCGTTTGGTTCTGATCGGGCGAAAAACCTAGGACTAGTTCGCAAAAGTAGGTTTTTAACATAATTACGAATATTTAATGAACGGTTTGATTGACAGCAATGGTTCTTGAGGCAAAGTTGTTCAACAAGAGGAGATCTATCAAATGGTATGCATTTTGTGACAATAAGTGTAACACCACGTGATTACAGAGCCATAAAACTCGTTAGCGCCAACTAGTGGCCGATTTCTTTTAAAATTCTTACAGACCTCTAGGGCCATGAGTCGAACATGCCCACCGAGTTTCGTTCCGATAGGCCTCCGTTAACCTTGTCTAATAGGTGCTCAAACTTCATTGGCCGATGGCGGCCATGTTTTTTGAGATACACCAATGTCCTCATAGACATACATGGCACCTTGGACCAAGACACTGCATACCAATTTTCAAGTCAATCGGACTAACGGTCAGGTGGTTATAGCCTGTTTTATGTTTTTTTCATGTTATAGCGCCACCATGTGACCAATCGCCGCGATTTTTTTACCGTGACCTCATATTGACGTCTTACACATGTGTACCAGGTTTGGTTAAAATACCTCTTTTACTTCTGGAGTTATAGCCATTTTAGTAAAATAGGCTCCTCCCACAACGTTAATTTTGCACCCCCTAGCGACCGTGAATCGAAATTTCAACTTTTTTTTGATAATTATTGATATTCAGACTCCAGAGAACAATTCTGCACTGGTTTGGTTCCGATCGGGCAAAAAACCAGGGACTAGTTCGCAAAAGTAGATTTTCGACAAAATTCAAAATGGCGGAAAATCTATCATGGCGGAAATAAAATCGGAGATATACGTTTTGTTCGTCAGGCGTCCAGCTTTCCAATGATATAAGACACTTGAGTCTATGACTTACGGTCTAGGAGTTATGAGCAGTTTCGCGCTTTTGGTTGCTATAGCGCCACCTATGGGCCAATCGGGGTCATAATTTGATAACCTCTCCTCGATTTTTGTACTACCATATGGCAAAGTTTCAAAGCTCTAGCCCTTACGGTTTGGGCTGCACGATGCGTTTTACGGCAGAATAATAATAATAATAATAATTAAAGCTGCAAGCAGCATTTATCGGGGTTCAAGCATTTAAGGCCTTTAGGCACATAAGCATTTAAGACATTAAGATTTATTTAGAAAGCTTTTAACCACTGAAATAATAGATGGAAAAGTCCATTTACAGCCAATACAGGCAATTTACCATAGGAAATATGTGTTTTTTAAAGCTTTTTAACAGTTATAGCACCATCTATAGTCCGATCTCCATGAAATTTTGCATGCTTGTTAATGATGTTATGGCACATAAGCTCACCAATTTTCGTGAAGTTCTGAGTTTTTGTTTAGGATTTATAGGCTTTTGAGTGCATTTTGCCACACCCATTTTCTTTATGACCCAATATACCCATGCGAAAAATGCAAAAGTTCAACTTTTTTTTGATAATTATTGATCTTGAGAGTCCATAGAATTGTCCTAGACTCGTTTGGTTCTGATCGGGCGAAAAACCTAGGACTAGTTCGCAAAAGTAGGTTTTTAACATAATTACGAATATTTAATGAACGGTTTGATTGACAGCAATGGTTCTTGAGGCAAAGTTGTTCAACAAGAGGAGATCTATCAAATGGTATGCATTTTGTGACAATAAGTGTAACACCACGTGATTACAGAGCCATAAAACTCGTTAGCGCCAACTAGTGGCCGATTTCTTTTAAAATTCTTACAGACCTCTAGGGCCATGAGTCGAACATGCCCACCGAGTTTCGTTCCGATAGGCCTCCGTTAACCTTGTCTAATAGGTGCTCAAACTTCATTGGCCGATGGCGGCCATGTTTTTTGAGATACACCAATGTCCTCATAGACATACATGGCACCTTGGACCAAGACACTGCATACCAATTTTCAAGTCAATCGGACTAACGGTCAGGTGGTTATAGCCTGTTTTATGTTTTTTTCATGTTATAGCGCCACCATGTGACCAATCGCCGCGATTTTTTTTACCGTGACCTCATATTGACGTCTTACACATGTGTACCAGGTTTGGTTAAAATACCTCTTTTACTTCTGGAGTTATAGCCATTTTAGTAAAATAGGCTCCTCCCACAACGTTAATTTTGCACCCCCTAGCGACCGTGAATCGAAATTTCAACTTTTTTTTGATAATTATTGATATTCAGACTCCAGAGAACAATTCTGCACTGGTTTGGTTCCGATCGGGCAAAAAACCAGGGACTAGTTCGCAAAAGTAGATTTTCGACAAAATTCAAAATGGCGGAAAATCTATCATGGCGGAAATAAAATCGGAGATATACGTTTTGTTCGTCAGGCGTCCAGCTTTCCAATGATATAAGACACTTGAGTCTATGACTTACGGTCTAGGAGTTATGAGCAGTTTCGCGCTTTTGGTTGCTATAGCGCCACCTATGGGCCAATCGGGGTCATAATTTGATAACCTCTCCTCGATTTTTGTACTACCATATGGCAAAGTTTCAAAGCTCTAGCCCTTACGGTTTGGGCTGCACGATGCGTTTTACGGCAGAATAATAATAATAATAATAATTAAAGCTGCAAGCAGCATTTATCGGGGTTCAAGCATTTAAGGCCTTTAGGCACATAAGCATTTAAGACATTAAGATTTATTTAGAAAGCTTTTAACCACTGAAATAATAGATGGAAAAGTCCATTTACAGCCAATACAGGCAATTTACCATAGGAAATATGTGTTTTTTAAAGCTTTTTAACAGTTATAGCACCATCTATAGTCCGATCTCCATGAAATTTTGCATGCTTGTTAATGATGTTATGGCACATAAGCTCACCAATTTTCGTGAAGTTCTGAGTTTTTGTTTAGGATTTATAGGCTTTTGAGTGCATTTTGCCACGCCCATTTTCTTTATGACCCAATATACCCATGCGAAAAATGCAAAAGTTCAACTTTTTTTTGATAATTATTGATCTTGAGAGTCCATAGAATTGTCCTAGACTCGTTTGGTTCTGATCGGGCGAAAAACCTAGGACTAGTTCGCAAAAGTAGGTTTTTAACATAATTACGAATATTTAATGAACGGTTTGATTGACAGCAATGGTTCTTGAGGCAAAGTTGTTCAACAAGAGGAGATCTATCAAATGGTATGCATTTTGTGACAATAAGTGTAACACCACGTGATTACAGAGCCATAAAACTCGTTAGCGCCAACTAGTGGCCGATTTCTTTTAAAATTCTTACAGACCTCTAGGGCCATGAGTCGAACATGCCCACCGAGTTTCGTTCCGATAGGCCTCCGTTAACCTTGTCTAATAGGTGCTCAAACTTCATTGGCCGATGGCGGCCATGTTTTTTGAGATACACCAATGTCCTCATAGACATACATGGCACCTTGGACCAAGACACTGCATACCAATTTTCAAGTCAATCGGACTAACGGTCAGGTGGTTATAGCCTGTTTTATGTTTTTTTCATTTTATAGCGCCACCATGTGACCAATCGCCGCGATTTTTTTACCGTGACCTCATATTGACGTCTTACACATGTGTACCAGGTTTGGTTAAAATACCTCTTTTACTTCTGGAGTTATAGCCATTTTAGTAAAATAGGCTCCTCCCACAACGTTAATTTTGCACCCCCTAGCGACCGTGAATCGAAATTTCAACTTTTTTTTGATAATTATTGATATTCAGACTCCAGAGAACAATTCTGCACTGGTTTGGTTCCGATCGGGCAAAAAACCAGGGACTAGTTCGCAAAAGTAGATTTTCGACAAAATTCAAAATGGCGGAAAATCTATCATGGCGGAAATAAAATCGGAGATATACGTTTTGTTCGTCAGGCGTCCAGCTTTCCAATGATATAAGACACTTGAGTCTATGACTTACGGTCTAGGAGTTATGAGCAGTTTCGCGCTTTTGGTTGCTATAGCGCCACCTATGGGCCAATCGGGGTCATAATTTGATAACCTCTCCTCGATTTTTGTACTACCATATGGCAAAGTTTCAAAGCTCTAGCCCTTACGGTTTGGGCTGCACGATGCGTTTTACGGCAGAATAATAATAATAATAATAATAATAAAAATCAGCACAATTACAATAGGGTTTCAGCACTTCGTGCTTGAACCCCTAATAATAAAAATCAGCACAATTACAATAGGGTTTCAGCACTTCGTGCTTGAACCCCTAATAATTAAAGCTGCAAGCAGCATTTATCGGGGTTCAAGCATTTAAGGCCTTTAAGCACATAAGCATTTAAGACATTAAGATTTATTTAGAAAGCTTTTAACCACTGAAATAATAGATGAAAAAGTCCATTTACAGCCAATACAGGCAATTTACCATAGGAAATATGTGTTTTTTAAAGCTTTTTAACAGTTATAGCACCATCTATAGTCCGATCTCCATGAAATTTTGCATGCTTGTTAATGATGTTATGGCACATAAGCTCACCAATTTTCGTGAAGTTCTGAGTTTTCGTTTAGGATTTATAGGCTTTTGAGTGCATTTTGCCACGCCCATTTTCTTTATGACCCAATATACCCATGCGAAAAATGCAAAAGTTCAACTTTTTTTTGATAATTATTGATCTTGAGAGTCCATAGAATTGTCCTAGACTCGTTTGGTTCTGATCGGGCGAAAAACCTAGGACTAGTTCGCAAAAGTAGGTTTTTAACATAATTACGAATATTTAATGAACGGTTTGATTGACAGCAATGGTTCTTGAGGCAAAGTTGTTCAACAAGAGGAGATCTATCAAATGGTATGCATTTTGTGACAATAAGTGTAACACCACGTGATTACAGAGCCATAAAACTCGTTAGCGCCAACTAGTGGCCGATTTCTTTTAAAATTCTTACAGACCTCTAGGGCCATGAGTCGAACATGCCCACCGAGTTTCGTTCCGATAGGCCTCCGTTAACCTTGTCTAATAGGTGCTCAAACTTCATTGGCCGATGGCGGCCATGTTTTTTGAGATACACCAATGTCCTCATAGACATACATGGCACCTTGGACCAAGACACTGCATACCAATTTTCAAGTCAATCGGACTAACGGTCAGGTGGTTATAGCCTGTTTTATGTTTTTTTCATGTTATAGCGCCACCATGTGGCCAATCGCCGCGATTTTTTTACCGTGACCTCATATTGACGTCTTACACATGTGTACCAGGTTTGGTTAAAATACCTCTTTTACTTCTGGAGTTATAGCCATTTTAGTAAAATAGGCTCCTCCCACAACGTTAATTTTGCACCCCCTAGCGACCGTGAATCGAAATTTCAACTTTTTTTTGATAATTATTGATATTCAGACTCCAGAGAACAATTCTGCACTGGTTTGGTTCCGATCGGGCAAAAAACCAGGGACTAGTTCGCAAAAGTAGATTTTCGACAAAATTCAAAATGGCGGAAAATCTATCATGGCGGAAATAAAATCGGAGATATACGTTTTGTTCGTCAGGCGTCCAGCTTTCCAATGATATAAGACACTTGAGTCTATGACTTACGGTCTAGGAGTTATGAGCAGTTTCGCGCTTTTGGTTGCTATAGCGCCACCTATGGGCCAATCGGGGTCATAATTTGATAACCTCTCCTCGATTTTTGTACTACCATATGGCAAAGTTTCAAAGCTCTAGCCCTTACGGTTTGGGCTGCACGATGCGTTTTACGGCAGAATAATAATAATAATAATAATAATTAAAGCTGCAAGCAGCATTTATCGGGGTTCAAGCATTTAAGGCCTTTAAGCACATAAGCATTTAAGACATTACGTTTTATTTAACAAGCTTTTAACCACTGAAATTATAGATGGAAAAATCCATTTACAGCCAATATAGGCAATTTACCATAGGAAATATGTAGTTTTCAAACCTTTTTGCCAGTTATAGCGCCACCTATGGTCCGATCTACATGAAATTTTGCATGCTTGTTTAGAATGTTATGGCACATATGCTCACCCATTTTCGTGAAGTTCTGAGTTTTCGTTTAGGATTTATAGGCTTCTGAGTGCATTTTGCCACGCCCATTTTCTTTATGACCCAATTATACCCATGCGAAAAATGCAAAAGTTCAACTTTTTTTCGATAATTATTGATCTAGAGAGTCCAGAGAATTGTCCTAGACTGGTCTGGTTCTGATCGGGCGAAAAACCAGGGACTAGTTTGCAAAAGTAGGTTTTTAACATATTCATGAATATTTAATGAACAGTTTGATTGACAGTGATGGTTCTTGAGGCAAAGTTGTTCAGCATGAGCAGATCTATCAAATGATATGCATTTTGTGATGATAAGTGAAACACCACGTGATTACAGAGCCTTAAAACTCGTTAGCGCCAACTAGTGGCCGATTTCTTTCAAAATTCTTACAGACCTCTAGGGGCTTGAGCCGAACATGCCCATCGAGTTTCGCTCCGATCGGACTTCGTTAACGATGCTCAAAACTCATTGGCCAATGGCAGCCATGTTTTTCGAGATACGCCAATATCCTTTTAGACATACATGGCCCCTTGGGCCAAGACACTGCATACCAAATTTCAAGTCATTCGGAAAAACGGTCAGTTGTCTATATGTTTTTATTTGTTTTATAGCGCCACCATGTGGCCAATCGACGCAATTTTTTACTGTGACCTCAGATTGACCTCTTACACATGTGTTCCAAGTTTGGTGAAGTTTACTTAATTACTTCTTGAGTTATAGCCATTTTAGTAAAATAGGCTCCTCCCACAACGTTAATTTTGCACCCCCTAGCGACCATTAATCGAAATTTCAACTTTTTTTCGATAATTATTGATCTTCAGACTCCAGAGAACAATTCCGCACTGGTTTGGTTCCGATCAGGCGAAAAACCAGGGACTAGTTCGCAAAAGTAGGTTTTTGACAAAATTCAAAATGGCGAAAAATCTATCATGGCGGAAATGAAATCGGAGATATACGTTTTTTTCTTCAGGAGCTCTGGATTTCAATGATATAAGACACTTGAAGCTACGCCTTACGGTCTGGGAGTTCTGAGCAGTTTTGCGCTTTTGATTGCTATAGCGCCACCTATGGGCCGATTGGGCTGAGTCCGTGTATCTGAGTAGCGAGCAATAGTACTACCATCTGGCAAAGTTTCAAGTCTCTAGGTCTTACGGTTTGGGCTGCACGATGCGTTTTATGGCGGAAAAATAATAATAATAATTAAAGCTGCAAGCAGCATTTATCGGGGTTCAAGCATTTAAGGCCTTTAGGCACATAAGCATTTAAGACATTAAGATTTATTTAGAAAGCTTTTAACCACTGAAATAATAGATGGAAAAGTCCATTTACAGCCAATACAGGCAATTTACCATAGGAAATATGTGTTTTTTAAAGCTTTTTAACAGTTATAGCACCATCTATAGTCCGATCTCCATGAAATTTTGCATGCTTGTTAATGATGTTATGGCACATAAGCTCACCAATTTTCGTGAAGTTCTGAGTTTTTGTTTAGGATTTATAGGCTTTTGAGTGCATTTTGCCACGCCCATTTTCTTTATGACCCAATATACCCATGCGAAAAATGCAAAAGTTCAACTTTTTTTTGATAATTATTGATCTTGAGAGTCCATAGAATTGTCCTAGACTCGTTTGGTTCTGATCGGGCGAAAAACCTAGGACTAGTTCGCAAAAGTAGGTTTTTAACATAATTACGAATATTTAATGAACGGTTTGATTGACAGCAATGGTTCTTGAGGCAAAGTTGTTCAACAAGAGGAGATCTATCAAATGGTATGCATTTTGTGACAATAAGTGTAACACCACGTGATTACAGAGCCATAAAACTCGTTAGCGCCAACTAGTGGCCGATTTCTTTTAAAATTCTTACAGACCTCTAGGGCCATGAGTCGAACATGCCCACCGAGTTTCGTTCCGATAGGCCTCCGTTAACCTTGTCTAATAGGTGCTCAAACTTCATTGGCCGATGGCGGCCATGTTTTTTGAGATACACCAATGTCCTCATAGACATACATGGCACCTTGGACCAAGACACTGCATACCAATTTTCAAGTCAATCGGACTAACGGTCAGGTGGTTATAGCCTGTTTTATGTTTTTTTCATGTTATAGCGCCACCATGTGACCAATCGCCGCGAATTTTTTACCGTGACCTCATATTGACGTCTTACACATGTGTACCAGGTTTGGTTAAAATACCTCTTTTACTTCTGGAGTTATAGCCATTTTAGTAAAATAGGCTCCTCCCACAACGTTAATTTTGCACCCCCTAGCGACCGTGAATCGAAATTTCAACTTTTTTTTGATAATTATTGATATTCAGACTCCAGAGAACAATTCTGCACTGGTTTGGTTCCGATCGGGCAAAAAACCAGGGACTAGTTCGCAAAAGTAGATTTTCGACAAAATTCAAAATGGCGGAAAATCTATCATGGCGGAAATAAAATCGGAGATATACGTTTTGTTCGTCAGGCGTCCAGCTTTCCAATGATATAAGACACTTGAGTCTATGACTTACGGTCTAGGAGTTATGAGCAGTTTCGCGCTTTTGGTTGCTATAGCGCCACCTATGGGCCAATCGGGGTCATAATTTGATAACCTCTCCTCGATTTTTGTACTACCATATGGCAAAGTTTCAAAGCTCTAGCCCTTACGGTTTGGGCTGCACGATGCGTTTTACGGCAGAATAATAATAATAATTAAAGCTGCAAGCAGCATTTATCGGGGTTCAAGCAGTTAAGGCCTTTAAGGCATTTAAGCACAAAAGCATCAAAAGTTATTAAGATTTATTTAGCAAGCATGTAACCACTGACATAATAGATGGAAAAGACCATTTACAGCCAATACAGGCAATTTGCCATGGGATATATATGGTTTTAAAGCTTTTTAACAGTTATAGCGCCACCTATGCTCCGATCTCCATAGAATTGTTTACTGTGACCTCAAATTGAACCCATACACATGTGTACTGAGTTTGGTGAAGATATCTCATTTACTTCTTGAGTTATAGCCATTTGAGTAAAATAGGCTCCTCCCACAACGATTTGCCACATTCTAGAATTATTTAATATGATTCTAGCATGATTTACTATCATATACCATGTTCCAGAATGATTTATTAGGATTCTAGCATGATTTACCTTGATACACCTCATTTCAGTATTATTTACTATGATTTACAATGTTTCTAGCATGATTAACCACATTACTAGCAAATATGTGAAGTGTCAGTGCAAATGAGGTGATGAACACTGACAAAATATTATTGTGTTATAATAGTTAGTTATATACGTGATTTTTAGTGTGTGTCCAAGTATGAATGCAAAAGCACATGTAAAATATTTCATTATTAAGTAGAATGGCCAGCAGAGGGCAGTAGAAGACCACTTATTGGCTCACTTTCACTTTAAACCAGTTTTCTGCACTAAAGCAAACCAGTTTTTCCATGTTAACTCAATGCATGCTTACACACACACACACACACACACACACACACACACACACACACACACACACACACACACACACACAAACACACACACACACACACACACACACACACACACACACACAAACACACACACACACACACACACACACATACACACACAGCATAGTTAACCGTGATTTACCATGATATACCACGTTCTAGTATTATTTACCAGGAGATAAACGACAATCTAGTATTATTTACTTTGATTTACCATGTTTCTAGCCTGATTTATCACATTACTAGCAATTATTTGAAGTGTCAGTGCAAATAAAGTGATTAACACTGACAAAATATGATTGTGTTATAATAGTTATTGCTATATAAGTGATTTTTTTTGTGTGTATTCAAGTATGAATGCAAGCACATGTTGAAATATTTCATTAATAAGTAGAATGGCCAGCAGAGGGCAGTAGAAGACCACTTATTGGCTCACTTTCACTTTAAACCAGTTTTCTGCACTAAAGCAAACCAGTTTATCTATGTTAACTCAATGCATGCTTACACACACACACACACACACACACACACACACACACACACACACACACACACACACACACACACACACAGAGAGCATAGTTAACCATGATTTACCATGATTTACCACATTACTAGCAATTATTTGAAGTGTCAGTGCAAATAAAGTGATTAACACTGACAAAATATGATTGTGTTATAATAGTTATTGCTATATAAGTGATTTTTAGTGTGTATTCAAGTATAAATGCAAGCACATGTGGAAAAATTTAATTAATAAGTAGAATGGCCAGCAGAGGGCAGTAGAAGACCACTTATTGGCTCACTTTCACTTTAAACCTCATGATTTTGACCAGTTTTCTGCACTAAAGCAAACCAGTGTTTCCATGTTAACTCAATAATGCATAATTGCTACATATGCTACACACAATAATGCTACACACACACACACACACACACACACACACACACACACACACACACACACACAAATGTTTCAGTGATATTGGTGTCACATTCACCTTCATCACATTCACCTTCTGTCTTCATCACATTCACCATCTGTCGTCATCACCTGCACCTGCTCCTCATCACCCTCCTCATCATCACCTGCTCCTCATCATCATAACCGTCACCTGTTGTCCTTGTCTTGATCTGTGTATTTAAGTTCCCCTCTCATCCATTATCATTGTCGGTTATTGTTTGTGCACTAGCACTCTGTTATGTTTGTTTTCATGTTGGAAAATAAAACCTTTGTTATATTTGTACCACACACACACACACACACACACACACACACACACACACACACACACACACACACACACACACACACACCATCATTTATCATGATTTACCATGGCTGATACCAATACCAATATGAGAAAATGACTATTTTAAACAGCAGGGGGCAGTAAAATACCACTTATTGGCTTAACATGCCATTAAATCATATCATTTTCACCTTTTTAACTGTTATAGAGACAAATTTTGTCCGATCTGTCTGAAAATTTTCATGCTTGTTCAGGGTGATATTTCACACGTTCTGACTTGTTTTTAAGAAGGTCTGAGCATTGATTAAAGAGATATAGGCTTTCGGGGACACTTGGTAAAGGCCAGATTTTGAAGTGAACCTATTATAGCTATCCAAATGAAGTAGTTCAACTTTTTCTGACAATTATTGATCTAGTGAGTCCAGAGAATTGTATTGCACTAGTTTTGAACATTATGATATGAAAATTATATGATCAGACATGGAAAAGACCATTTACAGCCAATACAGGCAGTTTACCATAGGAAATATATGGTTTTAAAGCTTTTTAACAGTTATAGCGCCAACTATTGTCCAATCTCCATAAAATTTTGCAAGCTTGTTTGTGATGTTATGACACATATGCTCACCAATTTTTGTGAAGTTCTGAGTTTTCATTTAGGATTTATAGGCTTTTGAGTGTATTTTGCCACACCCATTTTATAAATGACCCTATTACAGCCATACAAATACAAAAGTTCAACTTTTTTTTGATAATTATTGATCTAGAGAGTCCATAGAATTGTCCTAGACTGGTCTGGTTCCGATCGGGCAAAAAACCAGGGACTAGTTCGCAAAAGTAGGTTTTTAACATATTCATGAATATTTAATGAACGGTTTGATTGACAGCAATGGTTCTAGAGGCAAAGTTGTTCAGCATGAGCAGATCTATCAAATGATATGCATTTTGTGACAATATATCTAACACCACGTGATTACAGAGCCATAAAACTCGTTAGCGCCAACTAGTGGCCGATTTCTTTCAAAATTCTTACAGACCTCTAGGGCCATGAGTCGAACATGCCCACCGAGTTTCGTTCCGATCGGCCTCCGTTAACCTTGTCTAATAGGTGCTCAACTTCATTGGCCAATGGCGGCCATGTTTTTTGAGATACACCAATGTCCTCATAGACATACATGGCACCTTGGACCAAGACACTGCATACCAATTTTCAAGTCAATCGGACTAACGGTCAGGTGGTTATAGCCTGTTTTATGTTTTTTTCATGTTATAGCGCCACCATGTGGCCAATCGCCGCGATTTTTTTACCGTGTCCTCAGATTGACCTCTTACATATGTGTACCAAGTTTGTTGAAAATACCTCATTTACTTCTGGAGTTATAGCCATTTTAGTAAAATAGGCTCCGCCCACAACGTTAATTTTGCGCCCCCTAGCGACCCTGAATCGAAATTTCAACTTTTTTTCGATAATTATTGATCTTCAGTCTCCAGAGAACAATTCTGCACTGGTTTGGTTCCGATCGAGCAAAAAACCAGGGACTAGTTCACAAAAGTAGGTTTTCGACAAAATTCAAAATGGCGGAAAATCTATCATGACGGAAATGAAATCGGAGATATACGTTTTGTTCGTCAGACGACCAGCTTTCCAATGATATAAGACACTTGTGTCTACGACATACGGTCCAGGAGTTATGACCACTTTCGCGCTTTTGGTTGTTATAGCGCCACCTATGGGCCAATCGAGGTCATAATTTGATAACCTCTCCTCGATTTTTGTACTACCATCTGGCAAAGTTTCAAAGCTCTAGCCCTTACGGTTTGGGCTGCACGATGCGTTTTACGGCAGAATAATAATAATAATAATAATAATTAAAGCTGCAAGCAGCATTTATCGGGGTTCAAGCATTTAAGGCCTTTAGGCACATAAGCATTTAAGACATTAAGATTTATTTAGAAAGCTTTTAACCACTGAAATAATAGATGGAAAAGTCCATTTACAGCCAATACAGGCAATTTACCATAGGAAATATGTGTTTTTTAAAGCTTTTTAACAGTTATAGCACCATCTATAGTCCGATCTCCATGAAATTTTGCATGCTTGTTAATGATGTTATGGCACATAAGCTCACCAATTTTCGTGAAGTTCTGAGTTTTTGTTTAGGATTTATAGGCTTTTGAGTGCATTTTGCCACGCCCATTTTCTTTATGACCCAATATACCCATGCGAAAAATGCAAAAGTTCAACTTTTTTTTGATAATTATTGATCTTGAGAGTCCATAGAATTGTCCTAGACTCGTTTGGTTCTGATCGGGCGAAAAACCTAGGACTAGTTCGCAAAAGTAGGTTTTTAACATAATTACGAATATTTAATGAACGGTTTGATTGACAGCAATGGTTCTTGAGGCAAAGTTGTTCAACAAGAGGAGATCTATCAAATGGTATGCATTTTGTGACAATAAGTGTAACACCACGTGATTACAGAGCCATAAAACTCGTTAGCGCCAACTAGTGGCCGATTTCTTTTAAAATTCTTACAGACCTCTAGGGCCATGAGTCGAACATGCCCACCGAGTTTCGTTCCGATAGGCCTCCGTTAACCTTGTCTAATAGGTGCTCAAACTTCATTGGCCGATGGCGGCCATGTTTTTTGAGATACACCAATGTCCTCATAGACATACATGGCACCTTGGACCAAGACACTGCATACCAATTTTCAAGTCAATCGGACTAACGGTCAGGTGGTTATAGCCTGTTTTATGTTTTTTTCATGTTATAGCGCCACCGTGTGACCAATCGCCGCGATTTTTTTACCGTGACCTCATATTGACGTCTTACACATGTGTACCAGGTTTGGTTAAAATACCTCTTTTACTTCTGGAGTTATAGCCATTTTAGTAAAATAGGCTCCTCCCACAACGTTAATTTTGCACCCCCTAGCGACCGTGAATCGAAATTTCAACTTTTTTTTGATAATTATTGATATTCAGACTCCAGAGAACAATTCTGCACTGGTTTGGTTCCGATCGGGCAAAAAACCAGGGACTAGTTCGCAAAAGTAGATTTTCGACAAAATTCAAAATGGCGGAAAATCTATCATGGCGGAAATAAAATCGGAGATATACGTTTTGTTCGTCAGGCGTCCAGCTTTCCAATGATATAAGACACTTGAGTCTATGACTTACGGTCTAGGAGTTATGAGCAGTTTCGCGCTTTTGGTTGCTATAGCGCCACCTATGGGCCAATCGGGGTCATAATTTGATAACCTCTCCTCGATTTTTGTACTACCATATGGCAAAGTTTCAAAGCTCTAGCCCTTACGGTTTGGGCTGCACGATGCGTTTTACGGCAGAATAATAATAATAATAATAATAATAAAAATCAGCACAATTACAATAGGGTTTCAGCACTTCGTGCTTGAACCCCTAATAAAAATCAGTACAATTACAATAGGGTTTCAGCACTTCGTGCTTGAACCCCTAATAATAATAATAAAAATCAGCACAATTACAATAGGGTTTCAGCACTTCGTGCTTGAACCCCTAATAAAAATCAGCACAATTACAATAGGGTTTCAGCACTTCGTGCTTGAACCCCTAATTAAAGCTGCAAGCAGCATTTATCGGGGTTCAAGCATTTAAGGCCTTTAGGCACATAAGCATTTAAGACATTAAGATTTATTTAGAAAGCTTTTAACCACTGAAATAATAGATGGAAAAGTCCATTTACAGCCAATACAGGCAATTTACCATAGGAAATATGTGTTTTTTAAAGCTTTTTAACAGTTATAGCACCATCTATAGTCCGATCTCCATGAAATTTTGCATGCTTGTTAATGATGTTATGGCACATAAGCTCACCAATTTTCGTGAAGTTCTGAGTTTTTGTTTAGGATTTATAGGCTTTTGAGTGCATTTTGCCACGCCCATTTTCTTTATGACCCAATATACCCATGCGAAAAATGCAAAAGTTCAACTTTTTTTTGATAATTATTGATCTTGAGAGTCCATAGAATTGTCCTAGACTCGTTTGGTTCTGATCGGGCGAAAAACCTAGGACTAGTTCGCAAAAGTAGGTTTTTAACATAATTACGAATATTTAATGAACGGTTTGATTGACAGCAATGGTTCTTGAGGCAAAGTTGTTCAACAAGAGGAGATCTATCAAATGGTATGCATTTTGTGACAATAAGTGTAACACCACGTGATTACAGAGCCATAAAACTCGTTAGCGCCAACTAGTGGCCGATTTCTTTTAAAATTCTTACAGACCTCTAGGGCCATGAGTCGAACATGCCCACCGAGTTTCGTTCCGATAGGCCTCCGTTAACCTTGTCTAATAGGTGCTCAAACTTCATTGGCCGATGGCGGCCATGTTTTTTGAGATACACCAATGTCCTCATAGACATACATGGCACCTTGGACCAAGACACTGCATACCAATTTTCAAGTCAATCGGACTAACGGTCAGGTGGTTATAGCCTGTTTTATGTTTTTTTCATGTTATAGCGCCACCATGTGACCAATCGCCGCGATTTTTTTACCGTGACCTCATATTGACGTCTTACACATGTGTACCAGGTTTGGTTAAAATACCTCTTTTACTTCTGGAGTTATAGCCATTTTAGTAAAATAGGCTCCTCCCACAACGTTAATTTTGCACCCCCTAGCGACCGTGAATCGAAATTTCAACTTTTTTTTGATAATTATTGATATTCAGACTCCAGAGAACAATTCTGCACTGGTTTGGTTCCGATCGGGCAAAAAACCAGGGACTAGTTCGCAAAAGTAGATTTTCGACAAAATTCAAAATGGCGGAAAATCTATCATGGCGGAAATAAAATCGGAGATATACGTTTTGTTCGTAAGGCGTCCAGCTTTCCAATGATATAAGACACTTGAGTCTATGACTTACGGTCTAGGAGTTATGAGCAGTTTCGCGCTTTTGGTTGCTATAGCGCCACCTATGGGCCAATCGGGGTCATAATTTGATAACCTCTCCTCGATTTTTGTACTACCATATGGCAAAGTTTCAAAGCTCTAGCCCTTACGGTTTGGGCTGCACGATGCGTTTTACGGCAGAATAATAATAATAATTAAAGCTGCAAGCAGCATTTATCGGGGTTCAAGCATTTAAGGCCTTTAGGCACATAAGCATTTAAGACATTAAGATTTATTTAGAAAGCTTTTAACCACTGAAATAATAGATGGAAAAGTCCATTTACAGCCAATACAGGCAATTTACCATAGGAAATATGTGTTTTTTAAAGCTTTTTAACAGTTATAGCACCATCTATAGTCCGATCTCCATGAAATTTTGCATGCTTGTTAATGATGTTATGGCACATAAGCTCACCAATTTTCGTGAAGTTCTGAGTTTTTGTTTAGGATTTATAGGCTTTTGAGTGCATTTTGCCACGCCCATTTTCTTTATGACCCAATATACCCATGCGAAAAATGCAAAAGTTCAACTTTTTTTTGATAATTATTGATCTTGAGAGTCCATAGAATTGTCCTAGACTCGTTTGGTTCTGATCGGGCGAAAAACCTAGGACTAGTTCGCAAAAGTAGGTTTTTAACATAATTACGAATATTTAATGAACGGTTTGATTGACAGCAATGGTTCTTGAGGCAAAGTTGTTCAACAAGAGGAGATCTATCAAATGGTATGCATTTTGTGACAATAAGTGTAACACCACGTGATTACAGAGCCATAAAACTCGTTAGCGCCAACTAGTGGCCGATTTCTTTTAAAATTCTTACAGACCTCTAGGGCCATGAGTCGAACATGCCCACCGAGTTTCGTTCCGATAGGCCTCCGTTAACCTTGTCTAATAGGTGCTCAAACTTCATTGGCCGATGGCGGCCATGTTTTTTGAGATACACCAATGTCCTCATAGACATACATGGCACCTTGGACCAAGACACTGCATACCAATTTTCAAGTCAATCGGACTAACGGTCAGGTGGTTATAGCCTGTTTTATGTTTTTTTCATGTTATAGCGCCACCATGTGACCAATCGCCGCGATTTTTTTACCGTGACCTCATATTGACGTCTTACACATGTGTACCAGGTTTGGTTAAAATACCTCTTTTACTTCTGGAGTTATAGCCATTTTAGTAAAATAGGCTCCTCCCACAACGTTAATTTTGCACCCCCTAGCGACCGTGAATCGAAATTTCAACTTTTTTTTGATAATTATTGATATTCAGACTCCAGAGAACAATTCTGCACTGGTTTGGTTCCGATCGGGCAAAAAACCAGGGACTAGTTCGCAAAAGTAGATTTTCGACAAAATTCAAAATGGCGGAAAATCTATCATGGCGGAAATAAAATCGGAGATATACGTTTTGTTCGTCAGGCGTCCAGCTTTCCAATGATATAAGACACTTGAGTCTATGACTTACGGTCTAGGAGTTATGAGCAGTTTCGCGCTTTTGGTTGCTATAGCGCCACCTATGGGCCAATCGGGGTCATAATTTGATAACCTCTCCTCGATTTTTGTACTACCATATGGCAAAGTTTCAAAGCTCTAGCCCTTACGGTTTGGGCTGCACGATGCGTTTTACGGCAGAATAATAATAATAATAATAATAATTAAAGCTGCAAGCAGCATTTATCGGGGTTCAAGCAGTTAAGGCCTTTAAGCACAAAAGCATCAAAAGTGATTAAGTTTTATTTAGCAAGCATGTAACTACTGACATAATAGATGGAAAAGACCATTTACAGGAAATACCATAGGAAATATATGGTTTTAAAGCTTTTTAGCAGTTATAGCGCCACCTATGGTCCGATCTCCATAAAAATTGGCATGCTTGTTAATGATGTTATGTCACATATGCTCACCAATTTTTGTGAAGTTCTGAGTTTTCATTTAGGATTTATAGGCTTTTTAGTGTTTTTTTGCCATGCCCCTTTTCTAAATGACCCTATTACAGCCATCTACATGCAAAAGTTCAACTTTTTTTTGATAATTATTGATCTAGAGTGTCCAGAGAATTGTCCTAGACTGGTCTGGTTTCGATCGGGCGAAAAACCTAGGACTAGTTTGCAAAAGTAGGTTTTTAACATAATTACGAATATTTAATAAACGGTTTAATTGACAGCATTAGTTCTTGAGGCAAAGTTGTTCAGCATGAGCAGATCTATCAGATGATATGCATTTTGTGACGATAAGTGTAACACCACGTGATTACAGAGCCATAAAACTCGTTAGCGCCAACTAGTGGCCGATTTCTTTCAAAACTCTTAGAGACCTCTAGGGCCATGAGTCGAACATGCCCATCGAGTTTCGTTCCGATCGGCCTCCGTTAACCTTGTCTAATAGGTGCTCAAATTTCATTGGTCGATGGCGGCCATGTTTTTCGAGATACGCCAATGTCCTCATAGACATACATGGTACCTTGGACCAAGACACTGCATACCAATTTTCAAGTCAATCGGACTAACGGTCACGTGGTCATAGCCGTTTTCATGTTTTTTTCATGTTATAGCGCCACCTAGTAATCAATCGTCGCAATTTTTTTACTGTGACCCCAGATTGAACTCATACACATGTGCACCAAGTTTGGTGAAGATATCTAATTTCATTCTCGAGTTATAGCCATTTTAGTAAAATAGGCTCCTCCCACAACATTAATTTATCACCCCCCGGCAATCAGGAATCGAAATTTCGACTTTTTTTCGATAATTATTGATATTCAGACTCCAGAGAACATTTCTGCACTGTTTTGGATCCAATTGGACAAAAAACCTAGGACTAGTTCGCAAAAGTAGGTTTTTAACTAAATTCAAAATGGCGGACAATTTGCATACAGGAAATGAAATCGGAGATATACGTTTTGACCTTCAGGTTTCCAGCTTTCCAGTGATATAAGACACTTGAGTCTACGTCATACGGTCTAGGAGTTATGAGCAGTTTCGCGCTTTTGGTTGCTATAGCGCCACCTATGGGCCAATTGGGGTCATATTCTCTGAACCTCTCCTCGATTTTTGTACTACCATCTGGCAAAGTTTCAAAGCTCCAGCTCTTACGGTTTGGGCTGCACGATGAGTTTTACGGCAGAAGAAAAATAATAATAATAATAATAATAATAATAATAATAATAATAATAAAAATCAGTACAATTACAATAGGGTTTCAGCACTTCGTGCTTGAACCCCTAATAAAAATCAGCACAATTACAATAGGGTTTCAGCACTTCGTGCTTGAACCCCTAATAATAATAATAAAAATTAAAGCTGCAAGCAGCATTTATCGGGGTTCAAGCATTTAAGGCCTTTAGGCACATAAGCATTTAAGACATTAAGATTTATAGTTGGGGGCCTTAAGCACATTTTCGCGCAAATTCATCTAAAAGCGCCAAATTTGGCACAGATGTAGCTCAGGTCATACCGAAATGATTTAGCTAGGGCGCCGGAGCCAGCGACCCTCGGGGCCAAGATGGCGGCCAAATCCAATATGGCCGCCGCCCGAAAAGGGTTCCGGCTTTAACTTTTGAACCACATGAGTTACAAATACAAACTTGATATGTTTTTCAGCTTAATTGATCACGAGAAACACATAGGAATGTTTATATTTATGACCCAGTATATCTGGACCCCTCGATCCTCCAATTCCAATATGGCCACTGTCCAAAAAAGCAGTTTGGGCTGTAGTATGGGGCCTTACACACCATTGTTTGCGCAAATTCACCTACAAGCACCAAATTTGGCACAGATGTAGCTGAGGGGATACTGAAATGATTTAGCCAGGGCGCCCGAGCCAATGGTCCCTGAGACCAAGATGGCGGCCAAATCCAATATGGCCGCCGCCTGAAAGGGTTTCGGCTATAGCTTTTGAGCCAGATGAGATACAAATACAAACTTGATGTCTATTTTACCTTCTTTGACCATGGGAAACCCATAGGAATACTTACATTTATGATTGGGTATATCAGGACCCCCCAAATTCCCTAAATTCAATATGGCCGCTGTCAGAAAAACAGTTTTGGCTACAAATTTTGAACCAAATGCGCTACAAATGAGGATGTGGTGTCTATTTTGTTTATTGACCACAGGAAGTCCATTGGCATATTTATATTTATGCTTGTGTAAGTCTGGAACCTGAAAATAATGAAATAATTTCAATATTTTTTTTTTACCACAACTTTGAAGGTTATTCTCAATGTTGATTCATTTCCTTATAAAAGTGAAATGGTTTTCAGTGTACCACAGGTGAATACATTTCAAAGTGTAATCATATAAGAAAGAATAAGACACAATTATTTGCAATATTTATATTATGTTAAATTGTTAAAATAATAATACAGCCAATTTTTCCAAAACTCGAAACCCTTGTGTTATGTTGGAATTCTGTGCACTCCCCTTATGGTCCGGGTCAAATTGACCCGCATTGGATTCAATACAATTCCTCAAAAATCGCACTATGAAAAACAACAAAGATTCAGGTACAAACTGTAAACTTTTAATATCAACATTTGTCAAATATTCCAAAAAATATATATCTGAAGATATGATTTAATGAAAATGTTAACCATTTTTTAACCGTTTTTTAAAACTGTTTTGCTTTGACAAAATTTTAATATACATTATATTTATATACATTTGAATATACATTTTTTTTTTACTTTTTTTTTTTTTTTTTTGCTTAGAACATCATAACTGAACAATTAATCAATTAATCTGAGCTAATTTTTCCTGCAGTCTATGTCGAAGTCTCAAGATATTTCAGATATCTTGAATATATAAATGAGAGCTTATTTTACTATCTGCGTCTGTCAAAATTTTTCATTTGTAATTTGCAATTAACTCTGAACACCATGATTTAGCTGTTTCAAGTGTTTTTGGTTTGGGTTAGAGCACTTTTAGATACACTTACACTTTAGAACTGGAGTTGATGCCCAGTTGATACATAAAATAAATGTTTTTATGTTGTGTCTGTACAGTTGTCAAATTGACCTGCGAACATCACAAACGTAATAGTAATTTTGTTTGTATATGTCAAAAAAAAAAAACACCAGCATGTTGAAACTTTGCATGCATGTTCATGAAGATAAATGCAAAAAAGTCACTATATATATATATATATATATATATATATATATATATAAAAGATTTAATATTATTTCAGGTAGCTTGAAAAAATAAATGATAGGTAATGTTTACCATCTCTGGCTGACAAAATATTTTTCTGTATTGAAATAAGTGTGGAAAACCTATTTTTTTTTGCTTCATAAGGTAGTAAAAAAATAAAATAACAAAGTATAACCAAGAAATGTTATTATTTTGGGTCTGTACAGTTGCCTTAGAGCGTTAAAATATGCGGGTCAAATTGACCCGCGAACATCACGAAAGGAACAGTAATTTTGTTTGTATATGTCAAAAAACACCAGCATGTTGAAACCTTGCATGCATGTTCATGATGATAAATGAGAAAAAGTCACAAAATATCAAGAAAAAAAACATAGGTTAACCAGTATTTCCAGCAACTATAAAATCTAAACGGGTCAAATTGACCCGCAATATAACACAAGGGTTAAAGGTTTGCTTAGCATAACAAAAAAACAGCAATAACATAAAAAACAACAGTGAATTCTCATGGTCTCTCACATGAATTATCATTATCACTCACAATCACCGGATCTCTCATTGTCTTCACCATCATTGTTTGTACAAGCACCCTCACATGCATATATAGAAGTGCAATGAACTCCGGCTTTACAGCACTTACAGTGCCCTCTACATGCTGTCTTGCAGCCACAGTGGAGGAGAATGGTGCAGGCTTTACTGGCGTCTCCTAGATTAGTCCAGTAAGGTTCCCAAGTCTTGCTCGTAGAGTCCCGAAACCATCCCCATGCATTAAACTCTGGGATATCTTGCTGGACAGCGGTTGCCTGATTCCAGTAGAAGCTGGCCTTCAGCAGTGCTCTTTTGATGTGCTGAATCAATGCAGCTTGTGTGGGTGGCAGGTTCTCGAGAGACTTGGTACCATTCGAGAAAAGGTGATGTCTAGCTTCATCTACACGGCTGGAACCACAGCTCTTGCTGTACATGATGAGCTCATGTGACAGATTCATAGCTCATGGTCCAAATGGTCCAGCCAACTACTGAAAAAACATTCCATGACTACGTTAACACCAATATTGCTTGGTTTGTGAGGTCACACATGAGCTATGAATCTGTCACGTGATTGGATATTGTGTTTGATAAATATCCAGAGGAGAACCTCAAAACACAAACTCACCAATGCAGAGGAACCGGATCAAGAACTAAAATAGATGGGAGAACTCCAATTCCAAAACGTAACTGGATATATCTATTATATATATACTGGATATATTGTTATATATCTAACTATTTGGATATATCAGTGAAGAGATAACCAAGCATGGCATGTCAGGTATACTCCTCCTTTCCACCAAGAAAGAT
Source organism: Scardinius erythrophthalmus (assembly GCF_964197995.2). NCBI lineage: Eukaryota > Metazoa > Chordata > Actinopteri > Cypriniformes > Leuciscidae > Scardinius > Scardinius erythrophthalmus. The sequence continues at coordinate 531,889 of NW_028296536.1, forward strand.
GCTGTACTCTCCAACAGACCAGGGTATGACATGTCTGCCCTTCAGCCTTGTAATCATCTAGAAGCAGATACAAGAATAATCCTGCATCTTGCACATGCTGGGGCCAATGGCCATAAAAAGGCATTTGTCCGGACTGTCGACAGCGATGTTGTCATCCTTGCCATCTGCTTCAACACACTCGGCCTCACAGAGCTCTGGATCGGCTTTGCAGGTAGAAAAAACTATAGGGACATTCCTGCTCATGAAATCAGCAAGGATCTTGGTCCCCAGAAGTCACTAGCCTTACCACTCTTCCACGCTTTAACAGGCTGTGACACAACCTCAGCCTTCCAGTGCCATGGGAAAAAGAGTGCATGGGCAGCTTGGGAGGCAACACCAGATCTCACAGAATCTCTGGTTACCCTCATTTTGGAGCCTGAACAGATCAACAATGACGTCCATGTCCAAAGACTGGAGCGTATGGTCGTCATCATGTACAGCAAGAGCTGTGGTTCTAGCCGTGTAGATGAAGCTAGACATCACCTTTTCTCGAATGGTACCAAGTCTCTCGAGAACCTGCCACCCACACAAGCTGCATTGATTCAGCACATCAAAAGAGCACTGCTGCAGGCCAGCTTCTACTGGAATCAGGCAACCGCTGTCCAGCAAGATATCCTAGAGTTCAATGCATGGGGATGGTATCGGGACTCTACGAGCAAGACTTGGGAACCTTACTGGACTAATCTAGGAGACGCCAGTAAAGCCTGCACCATTCTCCTCCACTGTGGCTGCAAGACAGCATGTAGAGGGCACTGTAAGTGCTGTAAAGCCGGAGTTCGTTGCACTTCTATATGTACATGCTTGTACAAACAATGATGGTGAAGACAATGAGAGATCCGGTGATTGTGAGTGATAATGATAATTCATGTGAGAGACCATGAGAATTCACTGTTGTTTTTTTATGTTATTGCTGTTTTTTTGTTATGCTAAGCAAACCTTTAAGAGTTTTGAAAAAATTGACTATATTATTATTTTAACAATTTGATATAATATAAATATTTGAAATGATATACACTTTGAAATGTATTCACCTGTGGTAAACTGAAAACCATTTCACTTTTAAGGAAATGAATCAACATTGAGAATAACCTTCAAAGTTGTGGTAAAAAAAAGGATTTTCAACCACAGTCTTGAAAAGAATACAGGTTCCAGACTTACACAAGCATAAATATAAATATGCCAATGGACTTCATGTGGTCAATAAACATAAAATAGACACCACATCCTCATTTGTAGCGCATTTGGTTTAAAATTTGTAGCCAAAACCATTTTTCGGACAGCAGCCATATTGAATTTAGGGAATTTGGGGGGGTCCTGATATACCCAATCATAAATGTAAGTATTCCTATGGGTTTCCCATGGTCAAAGAAGGTAAAATAGACATCAAGTTTGTATTTGTATCTCATCTGGCTCAAAAGCTATAGCCGAAACCCTTTCAGGCGGCGGCCATATTGGATTTGGCCGCCATCTTGGTCTCAGGGACCATTGGCTCGGGCGCCCTGGCTAAATCATTTCAGTATCCCCTCAGCTACATCTGTACCAAATTTGGTGCTTGTAGATGAATTTGCGCGAACAATGGTGTGCAAGGCCCCATACTACAGCCCAAACTGCTTTTTTGGACAGCGGCCATATTGGAATTGGAGGATCGAGGGGTCCAGATATACTGGGTCATAAATATAAACATTCCTATGTGTTTCTCATGATCAATTAAGCTGAAAAACATATCAAGTTTGTATTTGTAACTCATGTGGTTCAAAAGTTAAAGCCGGAACCCTTTTCGGGCGGCGGCCATATTGGATTTGGCCGCCATCTTGGCCCCGAGGGTCGCTGGCTCCGGCGCCCTAGCTAAATCCTTTCGGTATGACCTGAGCTACATCTGTGCCAAATTTGGCGCTTTTAGATGAATTTGCGCGAAATTACCTATTTATGTGCTTAAGGCCCCCAACTATTATTTAGAAAGCTTTTAACCACTGAAATAATAGATGGAAAAGTCCATTTACAGCCAATACAGGCAATTTACCATAGGAAATATGTGTTTTTTAAAGCTTTTTAACAGTTATAGCACCATCTATAGTCCGATCTCCATGAAATTTTGCATGCTTGTTAATGATGTTATGGCACATAAGCTCACCAATTTTCGTGAAGTTCTGAGTTTTTGTTTAGGATTTATAGGCTTTTGAGTGCATTTTGCCACGCCCATTTTCTTTATGACCCAATATACCCATGCGAAAAATGCAAAAGTTCAACTTTTTTTTGATAATTATTGATCTTGAGAGTCCATAGAATTGTCCTAGACTCGTTTGGTTCTGATCGGGCGAAAAACCTAGGACTAGTTCGCAAAAGTAGGTTTTTAACATAATTACGAATATTTAATGAACGGTTTGATTGACAGCAATGGTTCTTGAGGCAAAGTTGTTCAACAAGAGGAGATCTATCAAATGGTATGCATTTTGTGACAATAAGTGTAACACCACGTGATTACAGAGCCATAAAACTCGTTAGCGCCAACTAGTGGCCGATTTCTTTTAAAATTCTTACAGACCTCTAGGGCCATGAGTCGAACATGCCCACCGAGTTTCGTTCCGATAGGCCTCCGTTAACCTTGTCTAATAGGTGCTCAAACTTCATTGGCCGATGGCGGCCATGTTTTTTGAGATACACCAATGTCCTCATAGACATACATGGCACCTTGGACCAAGACACTGCATACCAATTTTCAAGTCAATCGGACTAACGGTCAGGTGGTTATAGCCTGTTTTATGTTTTTTTCATGTTATAGCGCCACCATGTGACCAATCGCCGCGATTTTTTTACCGTGACCTCATATTGACGTCTTACACATGTGTACCAGGTTTGGTTAAAATACCTCTTTTACTTCTGGAGTTATAGCCATTTTAGTAAAATAGGCTCCTCCCACAACGTTAATTTTGCACCCCCTAGCGACCGTGAATCGAAATTTCAACTTTTTTTTGATAATTATTGATATTCAGACTCCAGAGAACAATTCTGCACTGGTTTGGTTCCGATCGGGCAAAAAACCAGGGACTAGTTCGCAAAAGTAGATTTTCGACAAAATTCAAAATGGCGGAAAATCTATCATGGCGGAAATAAAATCGGAGATATACGTTTTGTTCGTCAGGCGTCCAGCTTTCCAATGATATAAGACACTTGAGTCTATGACTTACGGTCTAGGAGTTATGAGCAGTTTCGCGCTTTTGGTTGCTATAGCGCCACCTATGGGCCAATCGGGGTCATAATTTGATAACCTCTCCTCGATTTTTGTACTACCATATGGCAAAGTTTCAAAGCTCTAGCCCTTACGGTTTGGGCTGCACGATGCGTTTTACGGCAGAATAATAATAATAATAATAATAATAATTAAAGCTGCAAGCAGCATTTATCGGGGTTCAAGCAGTTAAGGCCTTTAAGCACAAAAGCATCAAAAGTTATTAAGTTTTATTTAGCAAGCATGTAACCACTGAAATAATAGATGGAAAAGACCATTTACAGCCAATACATACAATGTACCATAGGAAATCTATGGTTTTAAAGCTTTTTAACAGTTATAGCGCCACCTATGGACCGATCTCCATGACATTTTGCATGCTTGTTAAGGATGTTATGTCACATATTCTCACCAATTTTTGTGAAGTTCTGAGTTTTCATTTAGGATTTATAGGCTTTTGAGTGTATTTTGCCACGCCCATTTTATAAATGACCCTATTACAGCCATACAAATGCAAAAGTTAAACTTTTTTTTGATAATTATTGATCTAGAGAGTCCAGAGAATTGTCCTAGACTGGTCTGGTTCCAATCGGGCAAAAAACCTAGGACTAGTTCGCAAAAGTAGGTTTTAGACATATTCGTGAATATTTAATGAACGGTTTGATTGACAGCAATGGTTCTTGAGGCAAAGTTGTTCAGCATGAGCAGATCTATCAAATGATATGCATTTTGTGACAATAAGTGTAACACCACGTGATTACAGAGCCATAAAACTCGTTAGCGCCAACTAGTGGCCGATTTCTTTCAAAATTCTTACAGACCTATTGGGCCATGAGTCGAACATGCCCATCGAGTTTCGTTCCGATCGGCCTCCGTTAACCTTGTCTAATAGTTGCTCAAATTTCATTGGCCAATGGCGGCCATGTTTTTTGAGATACGCCAATATCCTTTTAGACATACATGGCCCCTTGGGCCAAGACACTGCGTACCAAATTTCAAGTCAATCGGACTAACGGTCAGGCGTCTATATGTTTTTTTTGTTTTATAGCCCCACCATGTGGCCAATCGACGCAATTTTTTTACTGTGACCTCAAATTGACCTCCTACACATGTGTACCAAGTTTGGTGAAGTTTACTGAATTACTTCTTGAGTTATAGCCATTTTAGTAAAATAGGCTCCTCCCACAACGTTAATTTTGCACCCCCTAGCGACCGTGAATCGAAATTTCAACATTTTTTCGATAATTATTGATCTTCAGACACCAGAGAACAATTCTGCACTGGTTTGGTTCCGATCGGGCGAAAAACCAGGGACTAGTTCGTAAAAGTAGGTTTTCAACAAAATTCAAAATGGCGGAAAATCTATCATGGCGGAAATAAAATCGGAGATATACGTTTTGTTCGTCAGGCGTCCAGCTTTCCAATGATATAAGACACTTGAGTCTATGAGTTACGGTCTAGGAGTTATGAGCAGTTTCGCGCTTTTGGTCGCTATAGCGCCACCTATGGGCCAATCGGGCTCATAATTTGATAACCTCTCCTCGATTTTTGTACTACCATCTGGCAAAGTTTCAAAGCTCCAGCTCTTACGGTTTGGGCTGCACGATGCGTTTTAGCGGAGAAGAAAAATAATAATAATAATAAAAATCAGTACAATTACAATAGGGTTTCAGCACTTCGTGCTTGAACCCCTAAAAATCAGCACAATTACAATAGGGTTTCAGCACTTCGTGCTTGAACCCCTAATCAGCACAATTACAATAGGGTTTCAGCACTTCGTGCTTGAACCCCTAATAATAAAAATCAGTACAATTACAATAGGGTTTCAGCACTTCGTGCTTGAACCCCTAATAATAATAATAATTAAAGCTGCAAGCAGCATTTATCGGGGTTCAAGCAGTTAAGGCCTTTAAGGCATTTAAGCACAAAAGCATCAAAAGTCATTAAGATTTATTTAGCAAGCATGTAACCACTGACATAATAGATGGAAAAGACCATTTACAGCCAATACAGGCAAATTGCCATGGGATATATATGGTTTTAAAGCTTTTTAACAGTTATAGCGCCACCTATGGTCCGATCTCCATAAAATTGTTTATTGTGATCTCAAATTGAACCCATACACATGTGTACTGATTTTGGTGAAGATATCTCATTTACTTCTTGAGTTATAGCCATTTGAGTAAAATAGGCTCCTCCCACAACGATTTGCCACATTCAAGAATTATTTAATATGATTCTAGCATGATTTACTATCATATACCATGTTCCAGAATGATTTATTAGGATTCTAGCATGATTTACCTTGATACACCTCATTTCAGTATTATTTACTATGATTTACAATGTTTCTAGCATGATTAACCACATTACTAGCAATTATGTGAAGTGTCAGTGCAAATGAGGTGATGAACACTGACAAAATATTATTGTGTTATAATAGTTAGTTATATACGTGATTTTTAGTGTGTGTCCAAGTATGAATGCAAAAGCACATGTAAAATATTTCATTATTAAGTAGAATGGCCAGCAGAGGGCACTAGAAGACCACTTATTGGCTCACTTTCACTTTAAACCAGTTTTCTGCACTAAAGCAAACCAGTTTTTCCATGTTAACTCAATGCATGCTTACACACACACACACACACACACACACACACACACACACACACACACACACACACACACACACACAGCATAGTTAACCATGATTTACCATGATATACCACGTTCTAGTATTATTTACCAGGAGATAAACGACAATCTAGTATTATTTACTTTGATTTACCATGTTTCTAGCCTGATTTATCACATTACTAGCAATTATTTGAAGTGTCAGTGCAAATAAAGTGATTAACACTGACAAAATATGATTGTGTTATAATAGTTATTGCTATATAAGTGATTTTTTAGTGTGTATTCAAGTATGAATGCAAGCACATGTAGAAATATTTAATTAATAAATAGAATGGCCAGCAGAGGGCAGTAGAAGACCACTTATTGGCTCACTTTCACTTTAAACCTCATGATTTTGACCAGTTTTCTGCACTAAAGCAAACCAGTGTTTCCATGTTAACTCAATAATGCATACTTGCTACGTATGCTACACACAGTAATGCCACACACACACACACACACACACACACACACACACACACACACACACACACACACACACACACACACACACACAATGTTTCAGTGATATTGGTGTCACATTCACCTTCATCACATTCACCATCTGTCGTCATCACCTGCACCTGCTCCTCATCACCCTCATCATCATCACCTGCTCCTCATCATCATAACCGTCACCTGTTGTCCTTGTCTTGATCTGTGTATTTAAGTTCCCCTCTCACCCATTATCATTGTCGTTTATTGTTTGTGCACTAGCACTCTGTTATGTTTGTTTTCATGTTGGAAAATAAAACCTTTGTTATATTTGTACCACACACACACACACACACACACACACACACACACACACACACACACACACACACACACACACACACACACACACACTTACCATAGTTTATCATGATTTACCATGGCTGATACCAATACCAATATGACAAAATGACTATTTTAAACAGTAGGGGGCAGTAAAATACCACTTATTGGCTTAACATGCCATTAATTCATATCATTTTCACCTTTTTAACTGTTATAGAGGCAAATTTTGTCAGATCTGTCTGAAAATTTTCATGCATGTTCAGAGAGATATTTCACATGTTCTGACTTGTTTTTAAGAAGGTTTGAACATTCATTAAAGAGATATAGGCTTTTGGGGACACTTGGTAATGGCCACATATTGATGTGACACTATTATAGCCATCCAAATGAAGAAGTCATACTTTTTCTGATAATTATTGATCTAGAGAGTCCAGAGAATTGCACTGCACTGGTTTTGAACATTATTATATGAACATTATGATTATAGATGGAAAAGACCATTCACATGCAATACAGGCAATTTACCATAGGAAATATATGGTTTTAAAGCTTTTTAACAGTTATAGCGCCACCTTTGGTCCGATCTCTATAAAAATTTCCATGCTTCTTTAGCATGGTACGACACATATGCTCACCAATTATCGTGATGTTCTGAGTTTTTGTTTAGAATTTATAGGCTTTTGATTGCATTTTGCCACGTCCATTTTCTTTATGACACAATTATACCCATGCGAAAAATGCAAAAGTTCAACTTTTTTTGATAATTATTGATCTAGAGAGTCCAGAGAATTGTCCTAGACTCGTTTGATTCCGATCGGGCAAAAAACCAGGGACTAGTTTGCAAAAGTAGGTTTTTAACATATTCGTGAATAATTAATAAACTGTTTGATTGACAGCAATGGTTCTAGAGGCAAAGTTGTTCAGCATAAGCAGATCTATCAAATGATATGCATTTTGTGATGATAAGTGTAACACCACGTGATTACAGAGCCATAAAACTCATTAGCGCCAACTAGTGGCCGATTTCTTTCAAAATTCTTACAGACCTCTAGGGCCATGAGCCGAACATGCCCATTGAGTTTCGTTCCGATCGGCCTCCGTTAACCTTGTCTAATAGGTGCTCAAACTTCATTGGCCGATGGCGGCCATGTTTTTTGAGATACGCCAATGTCCTCATACACATACATGGCACCTTGGACCAAGACACTGCATACCAATTTTCAAGTCAATCGGACTAACGGTCAGGTGGTTATAGCCTGTTTAATGTTTTTTTCATTTTATAGCGCCACCATGAGGCCAATCGTCGCGATTTTTTTACTGTGACCCCAGATTGAACTCATACACATGTGTACCAAGTTTGGTGAAGATACCTCATTTACATCGGGAGTTATAGCCATTTTAGTAAAATAGGCCCCTCCCACAACGTACGTTTTGGCGCCCCTTAGCGACCGTGAATCGAAATTTCCACTTTTTTTCGATAATTATTGATATTCAGACTCCAGAGAACATTTCTGCACTGGTTTGGTTCCAATCGGGCAAAAAACCAGGGACTAGTTCGCAAAAGTAGGTTTTTGACAAAATTCAAAATGGCGGAAAATTTATCATGGCGGAAATGAAATCGGAGATATACGTTTTGTTCGTCAGGCATCCAGCTTTCCATTGATATAAGACACTTGAGTCTACGACATACGGTCTAGGAGTTATGAACAGTTTCGCGCTTTTGGTTGCTATAGCGCCACCTATGGGCCAATCGGGGTCATAATCTCTGAACCTTTCCTCGATTTTTGTACTACCATCTGTCAAAGTTTCAAAGTTCCAGCTCTTACGGTTTGGGCTGCACGATGCGTTTTACGGCGGAATAATAATAATAATTAAAGCTGCAAGCAGCATTTATCGGGGTTCAAGCAGTTAAGGCCTTTAAGGCATTTAAGCACAAAAGCATCAAAAGTTATTAAGATTTATTTAGCAAGCATGTAACCACTGACATAATAGATGGAAAAGACCATTTACAGCCAATACAGGCAATTTGCCATGGGATATATATGGTTTTAAAGCTTTTTAACAGTTATAGCGCCACCTATGGTCCGATCTCCATAAAATTGTTTACTGTGACCTCAAATTGAACCCATACACATGTGTACTGAGTTTGGTGAAGATATCTCATTTACTTCTTGAGTTATAGCCATTTGAGTAAAATAGGCTCCTCCCACAACGATTTGCCACATTCTAGAATTATTTAATATGATTCTAGCATGATTTACTATCATATACCATGTTCCAGAATGATTTATTAGGATTCTAGCATGATTTACCTTGATACACCTCATTTCAGTATTATTTACTATGATTTACAATGTTTCTAGCATGATTAACCACATTACTAGCAAATATGTGAAGTGTCAGTGCAAATGAGGTGATGAACACTGACAAAATATTATTGTGTTATAATAGTTAGTTATATACGTGATTTTTAGTGTGTGTCCAAGTATGAATGCAAAAGCACATGTAAAATATTTCATTATTAAGTAGAATGGCCAGCAGAGGGCAGTAGAAGACCACTTATTGGCTCACTTTCACTTTAAACCAGTTTTCTGCACTAAAGCAAACCAGTTTTTCCATGTTAACTCAATGCATGCTTACACACACACACACACACACACACACACACACACACACACACACACATACACACACAGCATAGTTAACCATGATTTACCATGATATACCACGTTCTAGTATTACAGTTTTTTACAATCACTTTGCTACTATTTTCAGAACCTTGATGTCATTTTTCAAAACTCTAGACACAAAACTCAAAACGGTTATCACTTGTAACACAGGCTATCTAATGTTCAAAACATTGCATTGTGTATTCACATCTTTAAAGAAATCTTGCACTTGCACAATCATTGGTTCAAAAAACTAATTTACTGTGAAATACCGTTGAGACATAACTATAGATCACCCACACACAAGCAACTGATAGTTTCATTGTGTCATTGTTCGTACAATCATTAAATATTGTAGAACAAAATAGGTGATACAGGTTTCATTATGGCACTACATGTACAGTAAATACATCTCTGTAAAAGTACTGCAGTAGTAGAGAGAATACTACAGTGGAATCATTGAACAAAGTTTGTAATATATTGATGCAAAACACTACAGTACAATCACAACATAGGTTTATTTGAATCAAAGCAAAAAATAATTAGCTATGAAATAGAAAAGAAAAGACAGTACTGTAAAACATCAAATGCAGTGTTCCTCAACTTGCTTGCTTGTACTGTAAGAAACAGAACAGGAGTGATGATCTATACAGTGCAGTGCTGTCAATACTGTACATAGTCTGAAAAGGTAGTACAGTGTTTGGGACCATAGACACAGTGTCTGATGAAGCAGTATGATCAAATATTAGGCTACATCCATGGATATTGTAGTCTAATTGGTTCATGCTCCATGCTAATTGGTGACAATGAATATCGTTATCTTGAAACTTTCATGATTTAGTAAACATGGAAGATTGTTTGTCTGTTTCCATACAACTATGCATTCAGAGTAATGCAATAGTTTCTTATCATTTTGAGCAGTTGTATCAATTGATAGTTAGATCAATGTAAGGAAATGAATAGACACTCATTTGAAATGTAATGTGTGAATTGCCTTTTGAAATAGTAGTACTTTGATGTTAAGTTGTGTCATATTGAACAGGTGATTTTTGTTGAATGAACAAATGATCTAAGTTTTATGTGTATTGTATCCAAGCAATTGAGAAAAGGGTTAGAGTTTTGAAAAATGTGCATTTTGATCATTGGTTGTGAGTTTTGTGTCTAGAGTTGTGAAAAATGACATCAAGGTTCTGAAAATAGTAACAAAGTGATTGTAAAAAACTGTATTTACCAGGAGATAAACGACAATCTAGGATTATTTACTTTGATTTACCATGTTTCTAGCCTGATTTATCACATTACTAGCAATTATTTGAAGTGTCAGTGCAAATAAAGTGGTTAACACTGACAAAATATGATTGTGTTATAATAGTTATTGCTATATAAGTGATTTTTTTAGTGTGTATTCAAGTATGAATGCAAGCACATGTTGAAATATTTCATTAATAAGTAGAATGGCCAGCAGAGGGCAGTAGAAGACCACTTATTGGCTCACTTTCACTTTAAACCAGTTTTCTGCACTAAAGCAAACCAGTTTATCCATGTTAACTCAATGCATGCTTACACACACACACACACACACACACACACACACACACACACACACACACACACACACACACACAGCATAGTTAACCATGATTTACCATGATTTACCACATTACTAGCAATTATTTGAAGTGTCAGTGCAAATAAAGTGATTAACACTGACAAAATATGATTATGTTATAATAGTTATTGCTATATAAGTGATTTTTAGTGTGTATTCAAGTATAAATGCAAGCACATGTGGAAAAAATTAATTAAGTAGAATGGCCAGCAGAGGGCAGTAGAAGACCACTTATTGGCTCACTTTCACTTTAAACCTCATGATTTTGACCAGTTTTCTGCACTAAAGCAAACCAGTGTTTCCATGTTAACTCAATAATGCATACTTGCTACATATGCTACACACAATAATGCTACACACACACACACACACACACACACACACACACACACACACACACACACAAATGTTTCAGTGATATTGGTGTCACATTCACCTTCATCACATTCACCTTCTGTCTTCATCACATTCACCATCTGTCGTCATCACCTGCACCTGCTCCTCATCACCCTCCTCATCATCACCTGCTCCTCATCATCATAACCGTCACCTGTTGTCCTTGTCTTGATCTGTGTATTTAAGTTCCCCTCTCATCCATTATCATTGTCGGTTATTGTTTGTGCACTAGCACTCTGTTATGTTTGTTTTCATGTTGGAAAATAAAACCTTTGTTATATTTGTACCACACACACACACACACACACACACACACACACACACACACACACACACACACACACACCATCATTTATCATGATTTACCATGGCTGATACCAATACCAATATGAGAAAATGACTATTTTAAACAGCAGGGGGCAGTAAAATACCACTTATTGGCTTAACATGCCATTAATTCATATCATTTTCACCTTTTTAACTGTTATAGAGGCAAATTTTGTCCGATCTGTCTGAAAATTTTCATGCTAGTTCAGGGTAATATTTCACACGTTCTGACTTGTTTTTAAGAAGGTCTGAGCATTGATTAAAGAGATATAGGCTTTCGGGGACACTTGGTAAAGGCCAGATTTTGAAGTGAACCTATTATAGCTATCCAAATGAAGTAGTTCAACTTTTTCTGACAATTATTGATCTAGTGAGTCCAGAGAATTGTATTGCACTAGTTTTGAACATTATGATATGAAAATTATATGATCAGAGATGGAAAAGACCATTTACAGCCAATACAGGCAGTTTACCATAGGAAATATATGGTTTTAAAGCTTTTTAACAGTTATAGCGCCACCTATCGTCCGATCTCCATAAAATTTTGCATGCTTGTTAATGATGTTATGTCACATATGCTGACCAATTTTTGTGAAGTTCTGCATTTTCATTTATGATTTATAGGCTTTTTAGTGTATTTTGCCACGCCCATTTTATAAATGACCCTATTACAGCCATCCAAATGCAAAAGTTCAACTTTTTTTTGATAATTATTGATCTAGAGAGTCCAGAGAATTGTCCTAGACTGGTCTGGTTCCGATCGGGCGAAAAACCTAGGACTAGTTCGCAAAAGTAGGTTTTAGACATATTCATGAATATTTAATGAACTGTTTGATTGACAGCAATAGTTCTTGAGGCAAAGTTGTTCAGCATGAGCAGATCTATCAAAAGATATGCATATTGTGTGGATATTTGTAACACCACGTGATTACAGAGCCATAAAACTCATTAGCGCCAACTAGTGGCCGATTTCTTTCAAAATTCTTACAGACCTCTAGGGCCATAAGGTGAACATGCCCATCGAGATTCGTTCCGATCGGCCTCCGTTAACCTTGTCTAATCAGTGCTAAAACTTCATTGGCCGATGGCGGCCATGTTTTTTGAGATACGCCAATGTCCTCATAGATATACATGGCACCTTGGACCAAGACACTGCATACCAATTTTCAAGTCAATCGGACTAACAGTCAGGTGGTTATAGCCTGTTTTATGTTTTTTTCATGTTATAGCGCCACCATGTGGCCAATCGCCGCGATTTTTTTACCGTGACCTCAGATTGACCTCTTACACATGTGTACCAAGCTTGGTTAAAATACCTCTTTTACTTCTGGAGTTATAGCCATTTTAGTAAAATAGGCTCCTCCCACAACGTTAATTTTGCACCCCCTAGCGACCGTGAATCGAAATTTCAACTTTTTTTTGATAATTATTGATATTCAGACTCCATAGAACAATTCTGCACTGGTTTGGTTCCGATCGGGCAAAAAACCAGGGACTAGTTCGCAAAAGTAGATTTTCGACAAAATTCAAAATGGCGGAAAATCTATCATGGCGGAAATAAAATCGGAGATATACGTTTTGTTCGTCAGGCGTCCAGCTTTCCAATGATATAAGACACTTGAGTCTATGACTTACGGTCTAGGAGTTATGAGCAGTTTCGCGCTTTTGGTTGCTATAGCGCCACCTATGGGCCAATCGGGGTCATAATTTGATAACCTCTCCTCGATTTTTGTACTACCATATGGCAAAGTTTCAAAGCTCTAGCCCTTACGGTTTGGGCTGCACGATGCGTTTTACGGCAGAATAATAATAATAATAATAATAAATATAGCTGCAAGCAGCAATTACCGGGGCCAAGCAGAATAAGACGACAAGACATGCCAACATGTCTGAAAGTGTCAGACCAACTGCAACAATGAGCAATTAAAGACATTTAAAGAGGATTTTAGGCGAAATGGCTGAAAAATCATGTAAAAAGTGATTCAAAATATGATTTAATGGATTGTCACTTTTGACCAAAAGGTGGTGCTGTTACGAAATTGATGTGGTGTGGTCAGAGTAAGGAGACAGTGACACATACAAAGTTTTGTGTCAATATGTCGAGGCATTGCAGATATAAAGCCTGAATAGTCATTTTGGCATCATGCCTCAACTTTGCTACTGTGCTATACGAAAACAGTTTCATCAATCGACACGAAATCCATAACTTTTTGTCGGCACAGTCTGGAGATGATACGATTCGATTTTGGTGAAAATCGGACAAACGGTCTAGGAGGAGTTCGAAAAAGTAGGTTTTGAATGAAAATCAAGATGGCGGACAGGAATTTTGGCCAAATAAGGAAAACTTGGTATCTATGTTCTCGGCTTGACCCAAGGAATCTATTAAGACCCGTGGCATTTCAATAGCCAGATTTATTCAAAAGTTATTAGCCTTTTTGGAAATTTTGTTATAACTTTTGACCACTAGGTGGCGCTGTCTTGAAATATTTTGGTTGCCTTCAGGGGATGGTGCTGATGACACAATCTGAGTTTCGTAATATTACACCAATGCATTTGTTTAGTATAGCATTTTATTTCACAAAACTGTATTGAAGTCAATGGGAATTTCATATTTTGTTCAATTATAGCGCCACCAAGAGGCTCAGTCCCACAATTTTTTTACGTATCCTCAGAGTGAGCCCATACATATGTGTGTCAATTTTGGTGAAAATATCTCAATTCGCTTCGGAGTTATAGACATTTATATGAAAAAACACAAAAAAAATGACTGACACATGAATTTGATTGGAAATTAGTACCCCTAAACATCAATATTTTCGCATTTGGGCATTGGTGTGTAACTATCGACCTATGTTTCCAAACTTCTGACGGTGGTTTCGTCTCGATCGGACTAGCGGTTTCAAAGATATAGCCAAATGTTTTTTAAGCGCTAAATCACAACGCTACACAAACCGTAAGGTGAAACCTAGCATGTTTGGTATCGTAGGACTCGGCAACGATTCAGGAGTCTAAAAAGATGAGTTTCGTGAAAATAAGTCGACCACACCCAAAGTTATAAGCATTTGAAAAAAAAAATTCACCACTAGGTGGCGCTGTTTCGAAACTTCTCAGGCTCATTCAGGGCATTGTGCTGATGACCCATACCACGTTTCGTAACAATCCATTCATGCGTTCTTAAAATACAGCATTTTAGCACAAAATTCAAAATGGCCGACAGCCAAAATGGCCGATATGGTAAAATTGGATATCAGTCGACTCAGCATGTTGGCCTGAATCTAACGAGACCGATTTTATGGTTTTTGGGCAAACTATTCAGAAGTTATAAGCAAAAATAGCCATTTTTCATATCTCCGGACCAGTAGGTGGCGCTGCGCCGAAACGCAGCATGTAGCCTCAGGTCATGGTTGGGATGACATGTACCGAGTTTGGTCTGAATCCAATAAAGCGTTGCGGAGATACAGCCTTACGTCTGTTTTCGCAAGCGCTACGTAAAATTTGTTGGTGGGTTTTTTCAAAAATTGCTAAGCGAATCAACTTGAATTCCATAACTTTTTGTCGGCATGGTCTGTAGATGATCTGGTTCAATTTTCGTGAAAATCGGAGCAACGGCCTAGGAGGAGTTCGAAAAAGTAGGTTTTTCGGAAAATTCTAAATGGCGGAAAACTTTCCATGACGGAAAATGACGTCATAGGGTGCAATCGAATCGTCTTGAGCTAGGGAATCAGAGGAAAAAGGAATTTTGTTTCTAGCCCTTGTGGTTCAAAAGTTATTAGCCTAAACATGAGTGCAAATTTGGACAGCTGGTGGCGCTAGAGGGAATGATTTGGAGACTCCAAATTTGCTATGGTGACTGTTCCGTCTGTCCTCTATCAGTGTGCCAAATTGCACAACTTTCCCGCAAGCGGTTCTATGGGCTGCCATAGACTCCCAGAGCGGAAGAAAAAGAAGAATTATTTTTGGTACGCTAACAGATACAATAGGTGCCTACACACATTCTGTGCTTGGCCCCTAATAATAAGGGAACCTTTTTGCCATTTATAGCGCCACCTATGCTCCGATCTGCATGAAACTCGGCACGCTTGTTCACCATGTCATGACACATATGCTCAGCGATTTTCGTGATGTTCTGAGTTTTTGTTTAGGATTTATAGGCTTTTGACTGTATTTTGCCCCGCCCATTTTCCAAATGACCCTGTTATAGCCAACCAAATGCAAAAATTCTACTTTTTTTCGATAACTATTGATCGAGAGAGTCCAGAGAAATGTCCTAGACTGGTTTGGTTCCGATCTGGCGAAAAACCTAGGACTAGTTCGCAAAAGTAGGTTTCGGACAAAATTCGATATAGCAGAAATTTTTCCCTGCCTAAATCAAAATCGGAGATAGCCATTTTGTCCGCCTTGAGCCAAGGATTCCAACGATATAAGACACTTGATCCTGGGACAAACGGTCTAAGAGTTATGGGCGATTTTGTACTTTTGGTCGCTGTAGCGCCACCTATGGGCCATTCGGGGTCATACTCTGATAGGTTGTCCCCAAATTGAGGCCTACCATCTGGCCAGGTTTCACGTCTCTAGGCCTTACGGTTTGGCCTGCACGATGCGTTTTATGAATCCTTACAATTACAATAGGGTTTCAGCATTTCATGCTTGAACCCCTAATAAAAATCAGCACAATTACAATAGGGTTTCAGCACTTCGTGCTTGAACCCCTAATAATTAAAGCTGCAAGCAGCATTTATCGGGGTTCAAGCAGTTAAGGCCTTTAAGGCATTTAAGCACAAAAGCATCAAAAGTTATTAAGATTTATTTAGCAAGCATGTAACCACTGACATAATAGATGGAAAAGACCATTTACAGCCAATACAGGCAATTTGCCATGGGATATATATGGTTTTAAAGCTTTTTAACAGTTATAGCGCCACCTATGCTCCGATCTCCATAGAATTGTTTACTGTGACCTCAAATTGAACCCATACACATGTGTACTGAGTTTGGTGAAGATATCTCATTTACTTCTTGAGTTATAGCCATTTGAGTAAAATAGGCTCCTCCCACAACGATTTGCCACATTCTAGAATTATTTAATATGATTCTAGCATGATTTACTATCATATACCATGTTCCAGAATGATTTATTAGGATTCTAGCATGATTTACCTTGATACACCTCATTTCAGTATTATTTACTATGATTTACAATGTTTCTAGCATGATTAACCACATTACTAGCAAATATGTGAAGTGTCAGTGCAAATGAGGTGATGAACACTGACAAAATATTATTGTGTTATAATAGTTAGTTATATACGTGATTTTTAGTGTGTGTCCAAGTATGAATGCAAAAGCACATGTAAAATATTTCATTATTAAGTAGAATGGCCAGCAGAGGGCAGTAGAAGACCACTTATTGGCTCACTTTCACTTTAAACCAGTTTTCTGCACTAAAGCAAACCAGTTTTTCCATGTTAACTCAATGCATGCTTAGACACACACACACACACACACACACACACACACACACACACACACACACACACACACACACAACACACACACACACACACACACACACACACACACACACACACACACACACACATACACACGCAGCATAGTTAACCATGATTTACCATGATATACCACGTTCTAGTATTATTTACCAGGAGATAAACGACAATCTAGGATTATTTACTTTGATTTACCATGTTTCTAGCCTGATTTATCACATTACTAGCAATTATTTGAAGTGTCAGTGCAAATAAAGTGGTTAACACTGACAAAATATGATTGTGTTATAATAGTTATTGCTATATAAGTGATTTTTTTAGTGTGTATTCAAGTATGAATGCAAGCACATGTTGAAATATTTCATTAATAAGTAGAATGGCCAGCAGAGGGCAATAGAAGACCACTTATTGGCTCACTTTCACTTTAAACCAGTTTTCTGCACTAAAGCAAACCAGTTTATCCATGTTAACTCAATGCATGCTTACACACACACACACACACACACACACACACACACACACACACACACACACAGCATAGTTAACCATGATTTACCATGATTTACCACATTACTAGCAATTATTTGAAGTGTCAGTGCAAATAAAGTGATTAACACTGACAAAATATGATTATGTTATAATAGTTATTGCTATATAAGTGATTTTTAGTGTGTATTCAAGTATAAATGCAAGCACATGTGGAAAAATTTATTTAAGTAGAATGGCCAGCAGAGGGCAGTAGAAGACCACTTATTGGCTCACTTTCACTTTAAACCTCATGATTTTGACCAGTTTTCTGCACTAAAGCAAACCAGTGTTTCCATGTTAACTCAATAATGCATACTTGCTACATATGCTACACACAATAATGCTACACACACACACACACACACACACACACACACACACACACACACACACAAATGTTTCAGTGATATTGGTGTCACATTCACCTTCATCACATTCACCTTCTGTCTTCATCACATTCACCATCTGTCGTCATCACCTGCACCTGCTCCTCATCACCCTCCTCATCATCACCTGCTCCTCATCATCATAACCGTCACCTGTTGTCCTTGTCTTGATCTGTGTATTTAAGTTCCCCTCTCATCCATTATCATTGTCGGTTATTGTTTGTTCACTAGCACTCTGTTATGTTTGTTTTCATGTTGGAAAATAAAACCTTTGTTATATTTGTACCACACACACACACACACACACACACACACACACACACACACACACACACACACACACACACACACACACACACCATCATTTATCATGATTTACCATGGCTGATACCAATACCAATATGAGAAAATGACTATTTTAAACAGCAGGGGGCAGTAAAATACCACTTATTGGCTTAACATGCCATTAATTCATATCATTTTCACCTTTTTAACTGTTATAGAGGCAAATTTTGTCCGATCTGTCTGAAAATGTTCATGCTTGTTCAGGGTGATATTTCACACGTTCTGACTTGTTTTTAAGAAGGTCTGAGCATTGATTAAAGAGATATAGGCTTTCGGGGACACTTGGTAAAGGCCAGATTTTGAAGTGAACCTATTATAGCTATCCAAATGAAGTAGTTCAACTTTTTCTGACAATTATTGATCTAGTGAGTCCAGAGAATTGTATTGCACTAGTTTTGAACATTATGATATGAAAATTATATGATCAGAGATGGAAAAGACCATTTACAGCCAATACAGGCAGTTTACCATAGGAAATATATGATTTTAAAGCTTTTTAACAGTTATAGCGCCACCTATCGTCCGATCTCCATAGAATTTTTCATGCTTGTTAATGATGTTATGTCACATATGCTGACCAATTTTTGTGAAGTTCTGAGTTTTTATTTAGGATTTATAGGCTTTTTAATGTATTTTGACACGCCCATTTTATAAATTACCCTATTACAGCCATCCACATGCAAAAGTTCAACTTTTTTTTGATAATTATTGATCTAGAGAGTCCAGAGAATTGTCCTAGACTGGTCTGGTTCCGATCGGGCAAAAAACCTAGGACTAGTTCGCAAAAGTAGGTTTTTAACATATTAATGAATAATTAATGAACAGTTTGATTGACAGCAATGGTTCTTGAGGCAAAGTTGTTCAGGATGAGGAGATCTATCAAATGATATGCATATTGTGTGGATATTTGTAACACCACGTGATTACAGAGCCGTAAAACTCGTTAGCGCCAACTAGTGGCCGATTTCTTTCAAAATTCTTACAGACCTTTAGGGCCATGAGCCGAACATGCCCATTGAGTTTCGTTCCGATCGGCCTCCGTTAACCTTGTCTAATAGGTGCTCAAACTTCGTTGGCCAATGGCGGCCATGTTTTTTGAGATACGCCAATGTCCTCATAGACATACATGGCACCTTGGACCAAGACACTGCATACCAATTTTCAAGTCAATCGGACTAACGGTCAGGTGGTTATAGTCTGTTTTAAGTTTTTTTCATTTTATAGCGCCACCATGTGGCCAATCGTCGCGATTTTTTTACTGTGACCCCAGAGTAAGCTCATACACATGTGTACCAAGTTTGGTGAAGATACCTCATTTACATCGGGAGTTATAGCCATTTTAGTAAAATAGGCCCCTCCCACAACGTACGTTTTGGCGCCCCTTAGCGACCGTGAATCGAAATTTCCACTTTTTTTCGATAATTATTGATAATCAGTCTCCAGAGAACATTTCTGCACTAGTTTGGTTCCAATCGGGCAAAAAACCAGGGACTAGTTCGCAAAAGTAGATTTTTGACAAAATTCAAAATGGCGGAAAATCTATCATGGCGGAAATGAAATCGGAGATATACGTTTTGTTCGTCAGGCGTCCAGCTTTCCAATGATATAAGACACTTGAGTCTACGACATACGGTCTAGGAGTTATGAGCAGTTTCGCGCTTTTGGTTGTTATAGCGCCACCTATGGGCCAATCGGGGTCATAATCTCTGAACCTTTCCTCGATTTTTGTACTACCATCTGTCAAAGTTTCAAAGTTCCAGCTCTTACGGTTTGGGCTGCACGATGCGTTTTACGGCGGAATAATAATAATAATAATAATAATAATAATAATTAAAGCTGCAAGCAGCATTTATCGGGGTTCAAGCATTTAAGGCCTTTAGGCACATAAGCATTTAAGACATTAAGATTTATTTAGAAAGCTTTTAACCACTGAAATAATAGATGGAAAAGTCCATTTACAGCCAATACAGGCAATTTACCATAGGAAATATGTGTTTTTTAAAGCTTTTTAACAGTTATAGCACCATCTATAGTCCGATCTCCATGAAATTTTGCATGCTTGTTAATGATGTTATGGCACATAAGCTCACCAATTTTCGTGAAGTTCTGAGTTTTCGTTTAGGATTTATAGGCTTTTGAGTGCATTTTGCCACGCCCATTTTCTTTATGACCCAATATACCCATGCGAAAAATGCAAAAGTTCAACTTTTTTTTGATAATTATTGATCTTGAGAGTCCATAGAATTGTCCTAGACTCGTTTGGTTCTGATCGGGCGAAAAACCTAGGACTAGTTCGCAAAAGTAGGTTTTTAACATAATTACGAATATTTAATGAACGGTTTGATTGACAGCAATGGTTCTTGAGGCAAAGTTGTTCAACAAGAGGAGATCTATCAAATGGTATGCATTTTGTGACAATAAGTGTAACACCACGTGATTACAGAGCCATAAAACTCGTTAGCGCCAACTAGTGGCCGATTTCTTTTAAAATTCTTACAGACCTCTAGGGCCATGAGTCGAACATGCCCACCGAGTTTCGTTCCGATAGGCCTCCGTTAACCTTGTCTAATAGGTGCTCAAACTTCATTGGCCGATGGCGGCCATGTTTTTTGAGATACACCAATGTCCTCATAGACATACATGGCACCTTGGACCAAGACACTGCATACCAATTTTCAAGTCAATCGGACTAACGGTCAGGTGGTTATAGCCTGTTTTATGTTTTTTTCATGTTATAGCGCCACCATGTGACCAATCGCCGCGATTTTTTTACCGTGACCTCATATTGACGTCTTACACATGTGTACCAGGTTTGGTTAAAATACCTCTTTTACTTCTGGAGTTATAGCCATTTTAGTAAAATAGGCTCCTCCCACAACGTTAATTTTGCACCCCCTAGCGACCGTGAATCGAAATTTCAACTTTTTTTTGATAATTATTGATATTCAGACTCCAGAGAACAATTCTGCACTGGTTTGGTTCCGATCGGGCAAAAAACCAGGGACTAGTTCGCAAAAGTAGATTTTCGACAAAATTCAAAATGGCGGAAAATCTATCATGGCGGAAATAAAATCGGAGATATACGTTTTGTTCGTCAGGCGTCCAGCTTTCCAATGATATAAGACACTTGAGTCTATGACTTACGGTCTAGGAGTTATGAGCAGTTTCGCGCTTTTGGTTGCTATAGCGCCACCTATGGGCCAATCGGGGTCATAATTTGATAACCTCTCCTCGATTTTTGTACTACCATATGGCAAAGTTTCAAAGCTCTAGCCCTTACGGTTTGGGCTGCACGATGCGTTTTACGGCAGAATAATAATAATAATTAAAGCTGCAAGCAGCATTTATCGGGGTTCAAGCAGTTAAAGCCTTTTAGGCATTTAAGCACAAAAGCATCAAAAGTTATTAAGATTTATTTAGCAAGCATGTAATCACGGACATAATAGATGGAAAAGACCATTTACAGCCAATACAGGCAGTTTACATAGGAAATATATGGTTTTAAAGCTTTTTAACAGTTATAGCGCCACCTATCGTCCGATCTCCATAAAATTTTGCATGCTTGTTAATGATGTTATGTCACATATGCTGACCAATTTTTGTGAAGTTCTGCATTTTCATTTATGATTTATAGGCTTTTGACTGTATTTTGCCACGCCCATTTTATAAATGACCCTATTACAGCCATCCAAATGCAAAAGTTCAACTTTTTTTTGATAATTATTGATCTAGAGAGTCCAGAGAATTGTCCTAGACTGGTCTGGTTCCGATCGGGTGAAAAACCTAGGACTAGTTCGCAAAAGTAGGTTTTAGACATATTCGTGAATATTTAATGAACGGTTTGATTGACAGCAATGGTTCTTGAGGCAAAGTTGTTCAGCATGAGCAGATCTATCAAATGATATGCATATTGTGTGGATGAGTGTAACACCACGTGATTACAGAGCCATAAAACTCGTTAGCGCCAACTAGTGGCCGATTTCTTTCAAAATTCTTACAGACCTCTAGGGCCATAAGACGAACATGCCCATCGAGTTTCGTTCTGATCGGCCTCCGTTAACCTTGTCTAATCGGTGCTCAAACTTCATTGGCCGATAGCGGCCATGTTTTTTGAGATACGCCAATGTCCTCATATACATACATGGCACCTTGGACCAAGACACTGCATACCAATTTTCAAGTCAATCGGACTAACGGTCAGGTGGTTATAGCCTGTTTTATGTTTTTTTCATGTTATAGCGCCACCATGTGGCCAATCGCCGCGATTTTTTTACCGTGACCTCAGATTGACCTCTTACACATGTGTACCAAGTTTGGTTAAAATACCTCTTTTACTTCTGGAGTTATAGCCATTTTAGTAAAATAGGCTCCTCCCACAACGTTAATTTTGCATCCCCTAGCGACCATGAATCGAAATTTCAACTTTTTTTCGATAATTATTGATCTTCAGACTCCATAGAACAATTCTGCACTGGTTTGGTTCCGATCGGGCGAAAAACCAGGGACTAGTTTGCAAAAGTAGATTTTAGACAAAATTCAAAATGGCGGAAAATCTATCATGGCGGAAATAAAATCGGAGATATACGTTTTGTTCGTCAGGCGTCCAGCTTTCCAATGATATAAGACACTTGAGTCTATGACTTACGGTCTAGGAGTTATGAGCAGTTTCGCGCTTTTGGTTGCTATAGCGCCACCTATGGGCCAATCGGGGTCATAATTTGATAACCTCTCCTCGATTTTTGTACTACCATATGGCAAAGTTTCAAAGCTCTAGCCCTTACGGTTTGGGCTGCACGATGCGTTTTACGGCAGAATAATAATAATAATAATAATAATAAAAATCAGCACAATTACAATAGGGTTTCAGCACTTCGTGCTTGAACCCCTAATAATTAAAGCTGCAAGCAGCGTTTATCGGGGTTCAAGCAATTAAGGCCTTTAAGGCCTTTAAGCATAAAAGCATCAAAAGTTATTAAGATTTATTTAGCAAGCATGTAACTACTGACATAATAGATGAAAAAGACCATTTACCATAGGAAATATATGGTTTTAAAGCTTTTAACAGTTATAGCGCCACCTTTGGTCCGATCTCCATAAAATTTGGCATGCTTGTTAATGATGTTATTTCACATATGTTCACCAATTTTTGTGAAGTTCTGAGTTTTTATTTATGATTTATAGGCTTTTTTATTTATTTTGCCCCGCCCATTTTATAAATGACCCTATTACAGCCATCCAAATGCAAAAGTTCAACTTTTTTTGATAATTATTGATCTAGAGAGTCCAGAGAATTGTCCTAGACTGGTTTGGTTCCGATCGGGCGAAAAACCAGGGACTAGTTCGCAAAAGTAGGTTTTTAACATATTCATGAATATTTAATTAACTGTTTGATTGACAGCAATGGTTCTTGAGGCAAAGTTGTTCAGCATGAGCAGATCTATCAAATGATATGCATTTTGTGACAATAAGTGTAACACCACGTGATTACAGAGCCATAAAACTCGTTAGCGCCAACTAGTGGCCGATTTCTTTCAAAATTCTTACAGACCTCTAGGGCCATGAGTTGAACATGCCCATCGAGTTTCGTTCCGATCGGCCTCCGTTAACCTTGTCTAATAGGTGCTCAAATTTCATTGGTCGATGGCGGCCATGTTTTTCGAGATACGCCAAAGTCGTCATAGACATACATGGCACCTTGGACCAAGACACTGCATACCAATTTTCAAGTCAATCGGACAAACGGTCACGTGGTCATAGCCCTTTTCATGTTTTTTTTCATGTTATAGCGCCACCTAGTGATCAATCGTCGACATTTTTTTACTATGACCCCAGATTGAACTCTTACACATGTGTACCAAGTTTGGTGAAGATATCTCATTTCCTTTTCGAGTTATAGCCATTTTAGTAAAATAGGCTCCTCCCACAACATTAATTTATCACCCCCTAGCGACCAGGAATCGAAATTTCGACTTTTTTTCGATAATTATTGATCTTCAGACTCCAAAGAACATTTCTGCACTGCTTTGGTTCCGATCGGGTGAAAAACCAGGGACTAGTTCGCAAAAGTAGGTTTTTGACAAAATTCAAAATGGCGGAAAAATTTGCATACCTGAAATAAAATCGGAGATATACGTTTTGACCTTCAGGCGTCCAGCTTTCCAATGATATAGGACACTTGAGTCTACGACATACGGTCTAGGAGTTATGAGCAGTTCCGCGCTATTGGTTGCTATAGCGCCACCTATGGGCCAATCTGGGTCATACTTTGATAGGTTCTCCCCAAATTGAGGACTACCATTTGGCCAAGTTTCAAGGTTCCAGCTCTTACGGTTTGGGCTGCACGATGCGTTTTAGGGGAGAATAATAATAATAATAATAATAAAAATCAGTACAATTACAATAGGGTTTCAGCACTTCGTGCTTGAACCCCTAATAATAAAAATCAGTACAATTACAATAGGGTTTCAGCACTTCGTGCTTGAACCCCTAATTAAAGCTGCAAGCAGCATTTATCGGGGTTCAAGCAGTTAAGGCCTTTAAGGCATTTAAGCACAAAAGCATCAAAAGTTATTAAGATTTATTTAGCAAGCATGTAACCACTGACATAATAGATGGAAAAGACCATTTACAGCCAATACAGGCAATTTGCCATGGGATATATATGGTTTTAAAGCTTTTTAACAGTTATAGCGCCACCTATGGTCCGATCTCCATAAAATTGTTTACTGTGACCTCAAATTGAACCCATACACATGTGTACTGAGTTTGGTGAAGATATCTCATTTACTTCTTGAGTTATAGCCATTTGAGTAAAATAGGCTCCTCCCACAACGATTTGTCACATTCTAGAATTATTTAATATGATTCTAGCATGATTTACTATCATATACCATGTTCCAGAATGATTTATTAGGATTCTAGCATGATTTACCTTGATACACCTCATTTCAGTATTATTTACTATGATTTACAATGTTTCTAGCATGATTAACCACATTACTAGCAATTATGTGAAGTGTCAGTGCAAATGAGGTGATGAACACTGACAAAATATTATTGTGTTATAATAGTTAGTTATATACGTGATTTTTAGTGTGTGTCCAAGTATGAATGCAAAAGCACATGTAAAATATTTCATTATTAAGTAGAATGGCCAGCAGAGGGCAGTAGAAGACCACTTATTGGCTCACTTTCACTTTAAACCAGTTTTCTGCACTAAAGCAAACCAGTTTTTCCAATGTTAACTCAATGCATGCTTACACACACACACACACACACACACACACACACACACACACACACACACACACACACACACACACACACACACACACACACATACACACACACACACACAGCATAGTTAACCATGATTTACCATGATATACCACGTTCTAGTATTATTTACCAGGAGATAAACGACAATCTAGTATTATTTACTTTGATTTACCATGTTTCTAGCCTGATTTATCACATTACTAGCAATTATTTGAAGTGTCAGTGCAAATAAAGTGATTAACACTGACAAAATATGATTGTTATAATAGTTATTGCTATATAAGTGATTGTTTTAGTGTGTATTCAAGTATGAATGCAAGCACATGTTGAAATATTTCATTAATAAGTAGAATGGCCAGCAGAGGGCAGTAGAAGACCACTTATTGGCTCACTTTCACTTTAAAACAGTTTTCTGCACTAAAGCAAACCAGTTTATCCATGTTAACTCAATGCATGCTTACACACACACACACACACACACACACACACACACACACACACACACACACACACACACACACAGCATAGTTAACCATGATTTACCATGATTTACCACATTACTAGCAATTATTTGAAGTGTCAGTGCAAATAAAGTGATTAACACTGACAAAATATGATTGTGTTATAATAGTTATTGCTATATAAGTGATTTTTAGTGTGTATTCAAGTATAAATGCAAGCACATGTGGAAAATTTTAATTAATAAGTAGAATGGCCAGCAGAGGGCAGTAGAAGACCACTTATTGGCTCACTTTCACTTTAAACCTCATGATTTTGACCAGTTTTCTGCACTAAAGCAAACCAGTGTTTCCATGTTAACTCAATAATGCATACTTGCTACATATGCTACACACAATAATGCTACACACACACACACACACACACACACACACACACACACACACACACACACACACACACACACACACACACAAATGTTTCAGTGATATTGGTGTCACATTCACCTTCATCACATTCACCTTCTGTCTTCATCACATTCACCATCTGTCGTCATCACCTGCACCTGCTCCTCATCACCCTCCTCATCATCACCTGCTCCTCATCATCATAACCGTCACCTGTTGTCCTTGTCTTGATCTGTGTATTTAAGTTCCCCTCTCATCCATTATCATTGTCGGTTATTGTTTGTGCACTAGCACTCTGTTATGTTTGTTTTCATGTTGGAAAATAAAACCTTTGTTATATTTGTACCACACACACACACACACACACACCATAATTTATCATGATTTACCATGGCTGATACCAATACCAATATGAGAAAATGACTATTTTAAACAGCAGGGGGCAGTAAAATACCACTTATTGGCTTAACATGCCATTAATTCATATCATTTTCACCTTTTTAACTGTTATAGAGGCAAATTTTGTCCGATCTGTCTGAAAATTTTCATGCTTGTTCAGGGTGATATTTCACACGTTCTGACTTGTTTTTAAGAAGGTCTGAGCATTGATTAAAGAGATATAGGCTTTCGGGGACACTTGGTAAAGGCCAGATTTTGAAGTGAACCTATTATAGCTATCCAAATGAAGTAGTTCAACTTTTTCTGACAATTATTGATCTAGTGAGTCCAGAGAATTGTATTGCACTAGTTTTGAACATTATGATATGAAAATTATATGATCAGAGATGGAAAAGACCATTTACAGCCAATACAGGCAGTTTACCATAGGAAATATATGATTTTAAAGCTTTTTAACAGTTATAGCGCCACCTATCGTCCGATCTCCATAGAATTTTTCATGCTTGTTAATGATGTTATGTCACATATGCTGACCAATTTTTGTGAAGTTCTGAGTTTTTATTTAGGATTTATAGGCTTTTTAATGTATTTTGACACGCCCATTTTATAAATTACCCTATTACAGCCATCCAAATGCAAAAGTTCAACTTTTTTTTGATAATTATTGATCTAGAGAGTCCAGAGAATTGTCCTAGACTGGTCTGGTTCCGATCGGGCAAAAAACCTAGGACTAGTTCGCAAAAGTAGGTTTTTAACATATTAATGAATAATTAATGAACAGTTTGATTGACAGCAATGGTTCTTGAGGCAAAGTTGTTCAGGATGAGGAGATCTATCAAATGATATGCATATTGTGTGGATATTTGTAACACCACGTGATTACAGAGCCGTAAAACTCGTTAGCGCCAACTAGTGGCCGATTTCTTTCAAAATTCTTACAGACCTTTAGGGCCATGAGCCGAACATGCCCATTGAGTTTCGTTCCGATCGGCCTCCATTAACCTTGTCTAATAGGTGCTCAAACTTCGTTGGCCAATGGCGGCCATGTTTTTTGAGATACGCCAATGTCCTCATAGACATACATGGCACCTTGGACCAAGACACTGCATACCAATTTTCAAGTCAATCGGACTAACGGTCAGGTGGTTATAGCCTGTTTTATGTTTTTTTCATTTTATAGCGCCACCATGAGGCCAATCGTCGCGATTTTTTTACTGTGACCCCAGAGTAAGCTCATACACATGTGTACCAAGTTTGGTGAAGATACCTCATTTACACCGGGAGTTATAGCCATTTTAGTAAAATAGGCCCCTCCCACAACGTACGTTTTGGCGCCCCTTAGCGACCGTGAATCGAAATTTCCACTTTTTTTCGATAATTATTGATATTCAGTCTCCAGAGAACATTTCTGCACTAGTTTGGTTCCAATCGGGCAAAAAACCAGGGACTAGTTCGCAAAAGTAGATTTTTGACAAAATTCAAAATGGCGGAAAATCTATCATGGCGGAAATGAAATCGGAGATATACGTTTTGTTCGTCAGGCGTCCAGCTTTCCAATGATATAAGACACTTGAGTCTACGACATACGGTCTAGGAGTTATGAGCAGTTTCGCACTTTTGGTTGTTATAGCGCCACCTATGGGCCAATCGGGGTCATAATCTCTGAACCTTTCCTCGATTTTTGTACTACCATCTGTCAAAGTTTCAAAGTTCCAGCTCTTACGGTTTGGGCTGCACGATGCGTTTTACGGCGGAATAATAATAATAATAATAATAATAATTAAAGCTGCAAGCAGCATTTATCGGGGTTCAAGCAGTTAAGGCCTTTAAGGCATTTAAGCACAAAAGCATCAAAAGTTATTAAGATTTATTTAGCAAGCATGTAACCACTGACATAATAGATGGAAAAGACCATTTACAGCCAATACAGGCAATTTGCCATGGGATATATATGGTTTTAAAGCTTTTTAACAGTTATAGCGCCACCTATGCTCCGATCTCCATAGAATTGTTTACTGTGACCTCAAATTGAACCCATACACATGTGTACTGAGTTTGGTGAAGATATCTCATTTACTTCTTGAGTTATAGCCATTTGAGTAAAATAGGCTCCTCCCACAACGATTTGCCACATTCTAGAATTATTTAATATGATTCTAGCATGATTTACTATCATATACCATGTTCCAGAATGATTTATTAGGATTCTAGCATGATTTACCTTGATACACCTCATTTCAGTATTATTTACTATGATTTACAATGTTTCTAGCATGATTAACCACATTACTAGCAAATATGTGAAGTGTCAGTGCAAATGAGGTGATGAACACTGACAAAATATTATTGTGTTATAATAGTTAGTTATATACGTGATTTTTAGTGTGTGTCCAAGTATGAATGCAAAAGCACATGTAAAATATTTCATTATTAAGTAGACTGGCCAGCAGAGGGCAGTAGAAGACCACTTATTGGCTCACTTTCACTTTAAACCAGTTTTCTGCACTAAAGCAAACCAGTTTTTCCATGTTAACTCAATGCATGCTTACACACACACACACACACACACACACACACACACACACACACACACACACACACACACACAAACACACACACACACACACACACACACACACACACACACACATACACACACAGCATAGTTAACCATGATTTACCATGATATACCACGTTCTAGTATTATTTACCAGGAGATAAACGACAATCTAGGATTATTTACTTTGATTTACCATGTTTCTAGCCTGATTTATCACATTACTAGCAATTATTTGAAGTGTCAGTGCAAATAAAGTGGTTAACACTGACAAAATATGATTGTGTTATAATAGTTATTGCTATATAAGTGATTTTTTTAGTGTGTATTCAAGTATGAATGCAAGCACATGTTGAAATATTTCATTAATAAGTAGAATGGCCAGCAGAGGGCAGTAGAAGACCACTTATTGGCTCACTTTCACTTTAAACCAGTTTTCTGCACTAAAGCAAACCAGTTTATCCATGTTAACTCAATGCATGCTTACACACACACACACACACACACACACAGCATAGTTAACCATGATTTACCATGATTTACCACATTACTAGCAATTATTTGAAGTGTCAGTGCAAATAAAGTGATTAACACTGACAAAATATGATTGTTATAATAGTTATTGCTATATAAGTGATTTTTAGTGTGTATTCAAGTATAAATGCAAGCACATGTGGAAAAATTTAATTAATAAGTAGAATGGCCAGCAGAGGGCAGTAGAAGACCACTTATTGGCTCACTTTCACTTTAAACCTCATGATTTTGACCAGTTTTCTGCACTAAAGCAAACCAGTGTTTCCATGTTAACTCAATAATGCATACTTGCTACATATGCTACACACAATAATGCTACACACACACACACACACACACACACACACACAAATGTTTCAGTGATATTGGTGTCACATTCACCTTCATCACATTCACCTTTTGTCTTCATCACATTCACCATCTGTCGTCATCACCTGCACCTGCTCCTCATCACCCTCCTCGTCATCACCTGCTCCTCATCATCATAACCGTCACCTGTTGTCCTTGTCTTGATCTGTGTATTTAAGTTCCCCTCTCATCATTATCATTGTCGGTTATTGTTTGTGCACTAGCACTCTGTTATGTTTGTTTTCATGTTGGAAAATAAAACCTTTGTTATATTTGTACCACACACACACACACACACACACACACACACACACACACACACACACACACACACACACACACACACACACACACACACACACACACACACACACACACACACACACACACACACCATCATTTATCATGATTTACCATGGCTGATACCAATACCAATATGAGAAAATGACTATTTTAAACAGCAGGGGGCAGTAAAATACCACTTATTGGCTTAACATGCCATTAATTCATATCATTTTCACCTTTTTAACTGTTATAGAGGCAAATTTTGTCCGATCTGTCTGAAAATTTTCATGCTTGTTCAGGGTGATATTTCACACGTTCTGACTTGTTTTTAAGAAGGTCTGAGCATTGATTAAAGAGATATAGGCTTTCGGGGACACTTGGTAAAGGCCAGATTTTGAAGTGAACCTATTATAGCTATCCAAATGAAGTAGTTCAACTTTTTCTGACAATTATTGATCTAGTGAGTCCAGAGAATTGTATTGCACTAGTTTTGAACATTAT
This sequence comes from Scardinius erythrophthalmus, assembly GCF_964197995.2. Taxonomy (NCBI): domain Eukaryota; kingdom Metazoa; phylum Chordata; class Actinopteri; order Cypriniformes; family Leuciscidae; genus Scardinius; species Scardinius erythrophthalmus. The sequence goes on from NW_028296536.1 coordinate 563,145, forward strand.
GATATGAAAATTATATGATCAGAGATGGAAAAGACCATTTACAGCCAATACAGGCAGTTTACCATAGGAAATATATGATTTTAAAGCTTTTTAACAGTTATAGCGCCACCTATCGTCCGATCTCCATAGAATTTTTCATGCTTGTTAATGATGTTATGTCACATATGCTTACCAATTTTTGTGAAGTTCTGAGTTTTTATTTAGGATTTATAGGCTTTTTAATGTATTTTGACACGCCCATTTTATAAATTACCCTATTACAGCCATCCAAATGCAAAAGTTCAACTTTTTTTTGATAATTATTGATCTAGAGAGTCCAGAGAATTGTCCTAGACTGGTCTGGTTCCGATCGGGCAAAAAACCTAGGACTAGTTCGCAAAAGTAGGTTTTTAACATATTAATGAATAATTAATGAACAGTTTGATTGACAGCAATGGTTCTTGAGGCAAAGTTGTTCAGGATGAGGAGATCTATCAAATGATATGCATATTGTGTGGATATTTGTAACACCACGTGATTACAGAGCCGTAAAACTCGTTAGCGCCAACTAGTGGCCGATTTCTTTCAAAATTCTTACAGACCTTTAGGGCCATGAGCCGAACATGCCCATTGAGTTTCGTTCCGATCGGCCTCCGTTAACCTTGTCTAATAGGTGCTCAAACTTCGTTGGCCAATGGCGGCCATGTTTTTTGAGATACGCCAATGTCCTCATACACATACATGGCACCTTGGACCAAGACACTGCATACCAATTTTCAAGTCAATCGAACTAACGGTCAGGTGGTTATAGCCTGTTTTATGTTTTTTTCATTTTATAGCGCCACCATGAGGCCAATCGTCGCGATTTTTTTACTGTGACCCCAGAGTAAGCTCATACACATGTGTACCAAGTTTGGTGAAGATACCTCATTTACATCGGGAGTTATAGCCATTTTAGTAAAATAGGCCCCTCCCACAACGTACGTTTTGGCGCCCCTTAGCGACCGTGAATCGAAATTTCCACTTTTTTTCGATAATTATTGATAATCAGTCTCCAGAGAACATTTCTGCACTAGTTTGGTTCCAATCGGGCAAAAAACCAGGGACTAGTTCGCAAAAGTAGATTTTTGACAAAATTCAAAATGGCGGAAAATCTATCATGGCGGAAATGAAATCGGAGATATACGTTTTGTTCGTCAGGCGTCCAGCTTTCCAATGATATAAGACACTTGAGTCTACGACATACGGTCTAGGAGTTATGAGCAGTTTCGCGCTTTTGGTTGTTATAGCGCCACCTATGGGCCAATCGGGGTCATAATCTCTGAACCTTTCCTCGATTTTTGTACTACCATCTGTCAAAGTTTCAAAGTTCCAGCTCTTACGGTTTGGGCTGCACGATGCGTTTTACGGCGGAATAATAATAATAATAATAATAATAAAAATCAGCACAATTACAATAGGGTTTCAGCACTTCGTGCTTGAACCCCTAATAATAATAAAAATCAGCACAATTACAATAGGGTTTCAGCACTTCGTGCTTGAACCCCTAATAAAAATCAGCACAATTACAATAGGGTTTCAGCACTTCGTGCTTGAACCCCTAATCAGCACAATTACAATAGGGTTTCAGCACTTCGTGCTTGAACCCCTAATAATAAAAATCAGTACAATTACAATAGGGTTTCAGCACTTCGTGCTTGAACCCCTAATAATAATAATAATTAAAGCTGCAAGCAGCATTTATCGGGGTTCAAGCAGTTAAGGCCTTTAAGGCATTTAAGCACAAAAGCATCAAAAGTCATTAAGATTTATTTAGCAAGCATGTAACCACTGACATAATAGATGGAAAAGACCATTTACAGCCAATACAGGCAAATTGCCATGGGATATATATGGTTTTAAAGCTTTTTAACAGTTATAGCGCCACCTATGGTCCGATCTCCATAAAATTGTTTATTGTGATCTCAAATTGAACCCATACACATGTGTACTGATTTTGGTGAAGATATCTCATTTACTTCTTGAGTTATAGCCATTTGAGTAAAATAGGCTCCTCCCACAACGATTTGCCACATTCAAGAATTATTTAATATGATTCTAGCATGATTTACTATCATATACCATGTTCCAGAATGATTTATTAGGATTCTAGCATGATTTACCTTGATACACCTCATTTCAGTATTATTTACTATGATTTACAATGTTTCTAGCATGATTAACCACATTACTAGCAATTATGTGAAGTGTCAGTGCAAATGAGGTGATGAACACTGACAAAATATTATTGTGTTATAATAGTTAGTTATATACGTGATTTTTAGTGTGTGTCCAAGTATGAATGCAAAAGCACATGTAAAATATTTCATTATTAAGTAGAATGGCCAGCAGAGGGCACTAGAAGACCACTTATTGGCTCACTTTCACTTTAAACCAGTTTTCTGCACTAAAGCAAACCAGTTTTTCCATGTTAACTCAATGCATGCTTACACACACACACACACACACACACACACACACACACACACACACACACACACACACACACAGCATAGTTAACCATGATTTACCATGATATACCACGTTCTAGTATTATTTACCAGGAGATAAACGACAATCTAGTATTATTTACTTTGATTTACCATGTTTCTAGCCTGATTTATCACATTACTAGCAATTATTTGAAGTGTCAGTGCAAATAAAGTGATTAACACTGACAAAATATGATTGTGTTATAATAGTTATTGCTATATAAGTGATTTTTTAGTGTGTATTCAAGTATGAATGCAAGCACATGTAGAAATATTTAATTAATAAATAGAATGGCCAGCAGAGGGCAGTAGAAGACCACTTATTGGCTCACTTTCACTTTAAACCTCATGATTTTGACCAGTTTTCTGCACTAAAGCAAACCAGTGTTTCCATGTTAACTCAATAATGCATACTTGCTACGTATGCTACACACAGTAATGCCACACACACACACACACACACACACACACACACACACACACACACACACACACACACACACACACACACACACACACAAATGTTTCAGTGATATTGGTGTCACATTCACCTTCATCACATTCACCATCTGTCGTCATCACCTGCACCTGCTCCTCATCACCCTCATCATCATCACCTGCTCCTCATCATCATAACTGTCACCTGTTGTCCTTGTCTTGATCTGTGTATTTAAGTTCCCCTCTCACCCATTATCATTGTCGTTTATTGTTTGTGCACTAGCACTCTGTTATGTTTGTTTTCATGTTGGAAAATAAAACCTTTGTTATATTTGTACCACACACACACACACACACACACACACACACACACACACACACACACACACACACACACACACTTACCATAGTTTATCATGATTTACCATGGCTGATACCAATACCAATATGACAAAATGACTATTTTAAACAGTAGGGGGCAGTAAAATACCACTTATTGGCTTAACATGCCATTAATTCATATCATTTTCACCTTTTTAACTGTTATAGAGGCAAATTTTGTCAGATCTGTCTGAAAATTTTCATGCATGTTCAGAGAGATATTTCACATGTTCTGACTTGTTTTTAAGAAGGTTTGAACATTCATTAAAGAGATATAGGCTTTTGGGGACACTTGGTAATGGCCACATATTGAAGTGACACTATTATAGCCATCCAAATGAAGAAGTCATACTTTTTCTGATAATTATTGATCTAGAGAGTCCAGAGAATTGCACTGCACTGGTTTTGAACATTATTATATGAACATTATGATTATAGATGGAAAAGACCATTCACATGCAATACAGGCAATTTACCATAGGAAATATATGGTTTTAAAGCTTTTTAACAGTTATAGCGCCACCTTTGGTCCGATCTCTATAAAAATTTCCATGCTTCTTTAGCATGGTACGACACATATGCTCACCAATTATCGTGATGTTCTGAGTTTTTGTTTAGAATTTATAGGCTTTTGATTGCATTTTGCCACGTCCATTTTCTTTATGACACAATTATACCCATGCGAAAAATGCAAAAGTTCAACTTTTTTTGATAATTATTGATCTAGAGAGTCCAGAGAATTGTCCTAGACTCGTTTGATTCCGATCGGGCAAAAAACCAGGGACTAGTTTGCAAAAGTAGGTTTTTAACATATTCGTGAATAATTAATAAACTGTTTGATTGACAGCAATGGTTCTAGAGGCAAAGTTGTTCAGCATAAGCAGATCTATCAAATGATATGCATTTTGTGATGATAAGTGTAACACCACGTGATTACAGAGCCATAAAACTCATTAGCGCCAACTAGTGGCCGATTTCTTTCAAAATTCTTACAGACCTCTAGGGCCATGAGCCGAACATGCCCATTGAGTTTCGTTCCGATCGGCCTCCGTTAACCTTGTCTAATAGGTGCTCAAACTTCATTGGCCGATGGCGGCCATGTTTTTTGAGATACGCCAATGTCCTCATACACATACATGGCACCTTGGACCAAGACACTGCATACCAATTTTCAAGTCAATCGGACTAACGGTCAGGTGGTTATAGCCTGTTTAATGTTTTTTTCATTTTATAGCGCCACCATGAGGCCAATCGTCGCGATTTTTTTACTGTGACCCCAGATTGAACTCATACACATGTGTACCAAGTTTGGTGAAGATACCTCATTTACATCGGGAGTTATAGCCATTTTAGTAAAATAGGCCCCTCCCACAACGTACGTTTTGGCGCCCCTTAGCGACCGTGAATCGAAATTTCCACTTTTTTTCGATAATTATTGATATTCAGACTCCAGAGAACATTTCTGCACTGGTTTGGTTCCAATCGGGCAAAAAACCAGGGACTAGTTCGCAAAAGTAGGTTTTTGACAAAATTCAAAATGGCGGAAAATTTATCATGGCGGAAATGAAATCGGAGATATACGTTTTGTTCGTCAGGCATCCAGCTTTCCATTGATATAAGACACTTGAGTCTACGACATACGGTCTAGGAGTTATGAACAGTTTCGCGCTTTTGGTTGCTATAGCGCCACCTATGGGCCAATCGGGGTCATAATCTCTGAACCTTTCCTCGATTTTTGTACTACCATCTGTCAAAGTTTCAAAGTTCCAGCTCTTACGGTTTGGGCTGCACGATGCGTTTTACGGCGGAATAATAATAATAATTAAAGCTGCAAGCAGCATTTATCGGGGTTCAAGCATTTAAGGCCTTTAGGCACATAAGCATTTAAGACATTAAGATTTATTTAGAAAGCTTTTAACCACTGAAATAATAGATGGAAAAGTCCATTTACAGCCAATACAGGCAATTTACCATAGGAAATATGTGTTTTTTAAAGCTTTTTAACAGTTATAGCACCATCTATAGTCCGATCTCCATGAAATTTTGCATGCTTGTTAATGATGTTATGGCACATAAGCTCACCAATTTTCGTGAAGTTCTGAGTTTTCGTTTAGGATTTATAGGCTTTTGAGTGCATTTTGCCACGCCCATTTTCTTTATGACCCAATATACCCATGCGAAAAATGCAAAAGTTCAACTTTTTTTTGATAATTATTGATCTTGAGAGTCCATAGAATTGTCCTAGACTCGTTTGGTTCTGATCGGGCGAAAAACCTAGGACTAGTTCGCAAAAGTAGGTTTTTAACATAATTACGAATATTTAATGAACGGTTTGATTGACAGCAATGGTTCTTGAGGCAAAGTTGTTCAACAAGAGGAGATCTATCAAATGGTATGCATTTTGTGACAATAAGTGTAACACCACGTGATTACAGAGCCATAAAACTCGTTAGCGCCAACTAGTGGCCGATTTCTTTTAAAATTCTTACAGACCTCTAGGGCCATGAGTCGAACATGCCCACCGAGTTTCGTTCCGATAGGCCTCCGTTAACCTTGTCTAATAGGTGCTCAAACTTCATTGGCCGATGGCGGCCATGTTTTTTGAGATACACCAATGTCCTCATAGACATACATGGCACCTTGGACCAAGACACTGCATACCAATTTTCAAGTCAATCGGACTAACGGTCAGGTGGTTATAGCCTGTTTTATGTTTTTTTCATGTTATAGCGCCACCATGTGACCAATCGCCGCGATTTTTTTACCGTGACCTCATATTGACGTCTTACACATGTGTACCAGGTTTGGTTAAAATACCTCTTTTACTTCTGGAGTTATAGCCATTTTAGTAAAATAGGCTCCTCCCACAACGTTAATTTTGCACCCCCTAGCGACCGTGAATCGAAATTTCAACTTTTTTTTGATAATTATTGATATTCAGACTCCAGAGAACAATTCTGCACTGGTTTGGTTCCGATCGGGCAAAAAACCAGGGACTAGTTCGCAAAAGTAGATTTTCGACAAAATTCAAAATGGCGGAAAATCTATCATGGCGGAAATAAAATCGGAGATATACGTTTTGTTCGTCAGGCGTCCAGCTTTCCAATGATATAAGACACTTGAGTCTATGACTTACGGTCTAGGAGTTATGAGCAGTTTCGCGCTTTTGGTTGCTATAGCGCCACCTATGGGCCAATCGGGGTCATAATTTGATAACCTCTCCTCGATTTTTGTACTACCATATGGCAAAGTTTCAAAGCTCTAGCCCTTACGGTTTGGGCTGCACGATGCGTTTTACGGCAGAATAATAATAATAATAATAATAATAATTAAAGCTGCAAGCAGCATTTATCGGGGTTCAAGCATTTAAGGCCTTTAGGCACATAAGCATTTAAGACATTAAGATTTATTTAGAAAGCTTTTAACCACTGAAATAATAGATGGAAAAGTCCATTTACAGCCAATACAGGCAATTTACCATAGGAAATATGTGTTTTTTAAAGCTTTTTAACAGTTATAGCACCATCTATAGTCCGATCTCCATGAAATTTTGCATGCTTGTTAATGATGTTATGGCACATAAGCTCACCAATTTTCGTGAAGTTCTGAGTTTTTGTTTAGGATTTATAGGCTTTTGAGTGCATTTTGCCACGCCCATTTTCTTTATGACCCAATATACCCATGCGAAAAATGCAAAAGTTCAACTTTTTTTTGATAATTATTGATCTTGAGAGTCCATAGAATTGTCCTAGACTCGTTTGGTTCTGATCGGGCGAAAAACCTAGGACTAGTTCGCAAAAGTAGGTTTTTAACATAATTACGAATATTTAATGAACGGTTTGATTGACAGCAATGGTTCTTGAGGCAAAGTTGTTCAACAAGAGGAGATCTATCAAATGGTATGCATTTTGTGACAATAAGTGTAACACCACGTGATTACAGAGCCATAAAACTCGTTAGCGCCAACTAGTGGCCGATTTCTTTTAAAATTCTTACAGACCTCTAGGGCCATGAGTCGAACATGCCCACCGAGTTTCGTTCCGATAGGCCTCCGTTAACCTTGTCTAATAGGTGCTCAAACTTCATTGGCCGATGGCGGCCATGTTTTTTGAGATACACCAATGTCCTCATAGACATACATGGCACCTTGGACCAAGACACTGCATACCAATTTTCAAGTCAATCGGACTAACGGTCAGGTGGTTATAGCCTGTTTTATGTTTTTTTCATGTTATAGCGCCACCATGTGACCAATCGCCGCGATTTTTTTACCGTGACCTCATATTGACGTCTTACACATGTGTACCAGGTTTGGTTAAAATACCTCTTTTACTTCTGGAGTTATAGCCATTTTAGTAAAATAGGCTCCTCCCACAACGTTAATTTTGCACCCCCTAGCGACCGTGAATCGAAATTTCAACTTTTTTTTGATAATTATTGATATTCAGACTCCAGAGAACAATTCTGCACTGGTTTGGTTCCGATCGGGCAAAAAACCAGGGACTAGTTCGCAAAAGTAGATTTTCGACAAAATTCAAAATGGCGGAAAATCTATCATGGCGGAAATAAAATCGGAGATATACGTTTTGTTCGTCAGGCGTCCAGCTTTCCAATGATATAAGACACTTGAGTCTATGACTTACGGTCTAGGAGTTATGAGCAGTTTCGCGCTTTTGGTTGCTATAGCGCCACCTATGGGCCAATCGGGGTCATAATTTGATAACCTCTCCTCGATTTTTGTACTACCATATGGCAAAGTTTCAAAGCTCTAGCCCTTACGGTTTGGGCTGCACGATGCGTTTTACGGCAGAATAATAATAATAATAATAATAATAAAAATCAGCACAATTACAATAGGGTTTCAGCACTTCGTGCTTGAACCCCTAAAAATCAGCACAATTACAATAGGGTTTCAGCACTTCGTGCTTGAACCCCTAATTAAAGCTGCAAGCAGCATTTATCGGGGTTCAAGCAGTTAAGGCCTTTAAGGCCTTTAAGCACAAAAACATCAAAAGACATCAAGTTTTATTTAGCAAGCAGGTAACCACTGACATCATAGATGGAAAATACCATGTTTTAGCATGATTTACCATGATTTACCATGATTTACCCTGTTCTAGCATAGTTGACCATGAATTTATCTTAGTTTACCTTGATTTACCATATTCTAGCATGATTTACCATGATATACCACACTGTAGCATGATTTACCATAGTTTATCATGATTTACCATGGTTTACCATGATTTACCATGGTTTACCATGATTTACCCTGTTCTAGCATAGTTTACCATGAATTTATCTTAGTTTACCTTGATTTACCATGTTCTAGCATGATTTACCATGATATACCACATTCTAGCATGATTTACCATGGTTTACCATTATTTACCCTGTTCTAGCATGATTTACCATAATATACCACGTTCTAGAATGATTTATCAGGATTCTAGCATGATTTACCTTGATACACCACATTTTAGATTTATTTACTATGATTTACCATGTTTCTAGCGTGATTTACCATGATTTACAACACGTGAAGTGTCAGTGCAAATGAAGTGATAAACACTGACAAAATATGATTTTGTTATAATAGTTATTGTTATATAAGTGATTTTATAAGTGTCTAGAGTGACGCAAAATCACCTGTGAAAAGACTTCATTAATAAGTAGAATGGCCAGCAGAGGGCACTAGAAGACCACTTATTGGCTCAGTTTCACTTTAAATTTCATTATTTTCACCAGTTTTCTCCACTAAAGCTAAACACGGAATGGTTGCAGGAAGGCACGCGGAGACAAGGATGAACATACAAGATGCAGGTTTAATAGGAATTAAACTCAGGATATCGGAACAGGCAGCAACACACTCTAATTACAGCATAGAACTGACAAAGAACAAGGCAACACTCAGGGCTTAAATACATGGGAGAACTGATCAGGGAAACAAGACACAGCTGACAAGACTAACGAGGAAACAGGTGTGACAGATGCACTAAATGACAGTTACCGTGGAAACCAAGGAGTGGCGGGAAAACAGAACAAAGGAAGACATGTGATCAGAGACAACAATACTCAGACAGAACACAACTGTGACAAAAGCAAACCAGTTTTACCATTTTAACTTAATGCATGCTTACACACACACACACACACACACACACACACACACACACACACACACAAAGACAAATGTTGTTGTTGTTGTTTTTTCAATGCTATTGGGATATGTCATTATGAAAATATATTTGAATGGTCAATAAACATTTCACAAAGTCTTTGTAAGCTATTAATCAGACGATTCAGAATTTATTCAGAAACCTAAGACTACACACACACATTATGTTGTAGATACAGACATTTGAACTATATGATGTGATCAAACTGTCAGTACTAATACTTTAACAGATAGATTTTGACTAAATGTAATTGTAAATGTTAAAATAGGGATTTTATAAAGTCTAAATATAAATTATAGAACAATATGACAAAATTCCTATTTTAAACAGCAGGGGGCAGTAAAATACCACTTATTGGCTTAACATGCCATTATATTCACCTTTTTAACTGTTATAGAGGCAAATTTTGTCCGATCTGTCTGAAAATTTTCATGCATGTTTAGAGTGATATTTCACATGTTCTGACTTGTTTTTAAGAAGGTCTGAGTAATTCATTAAAGAGATATAGGCTTTCGGGGACACTTGGTAAAGGCTACATTATGAAGTGAACCTATTATAGCTATCCAAATGAAGTAGTTCAACTTTTTCTGACAATTATTGATCTAGTGAGTCCAAATAATTGTATTGCACTAGTTTTGAACATTATGATATGAAAATTATATGATCAGAGATGGAAAAGACCATTTACAGCCAATACAGGCAGTTTACCATAGGAAATATATGGTTTTAAAGCTTTTTAACAGTTACAGCGCCACCTATCGTCCGATCTCCATAAAATTTTGCATGCTTGTTAAAGATGTTATGTCACATACGCTGACCAATTTTTGTGAAGTTCTGCATTTTCATTTATGATTTATAGGCTTTTGACTGTATTTTGCCACGCCCATTTTATAAATGACCCTATTACAGCCATCCAAATGCAAAAGTTCAACTTTTTTTTGATAATTATTGATCTAGAGAGTCCAGAGAATTGTCCTAGACTGGTCTGGTTCCGATCGGGTGAAAAACCTAGGACTAGTTCGCAAAAGTAGGTTTTAGACATATTCGTGAATATTTAATGAACGGTTTGATTGACAGCAATGGTTCTTGAGGCAAAGTTGTTCAGCATGAGCAGATCTATCAAATGATATGCATATTGTGTGGATGAGTGTAACACCACGTGATTACAGAGCCATAAAACTCGTTAGCGCCAACTAGTGGCCGATTTGTTTCAAAATTCTTACAGACCTCTAGGGCCATAAGACGAACATGCCCATCGAGTTTCGTTCCGATCGGCCTCCGTTAACCTTGTCTAATCGGTGCTAAAACTTCATTGGCCGATGGCGGCCATGTTTTTTGAGATACGCCAATGTCCTCATAGACATACATGGCACCTTGGACCAAGACACTGCATACCAATTTTCAAGTCAATCGGACTAACGGTCAGGTGGTTATAGCCTGTTTTATGTTTTTTTCATGTTATAGCGCCACCATGTGGCCAATCTCCGCGATTTTTTTACCGTGACCTCAGATTGACCTCTTACACATGTGTACCAAGTTTGGTGAAAATACCTCTTTTACTTCTGGAGTTATAGCCATTTTAGTAAAATAGGCTCCTCCCACAACGTTAATTTTGCACCCCCTAGCGACCGTGAATCGAAATTTCAACTTTTTTTTGATAATTATTGATATTCAGACTCCAGAGAACAATTCTGCACTGGTTTGGTTCCGATCGGGCAAAAAACCAGGGACTAGTTCGCAAAAGTAGATTTTTGACAAAATTCAAAATGGCGGAAAATCTATCATGGCGGAAATAAAATCGGAGATATACGTTTTGTTCGTCAGGCGTCCAGCTTTCCAATGATATAAGACACTTGAGTCTATGACTTACGGTCTAGGAGTTATGAGCAGTTTTGCGCTTTTGGTTGCTATAGCGCCACCTATGGGCCAATCGGGGTCATAATTTGATAACCTCTCCTCGATTTTTGTACTACCATATGGCAAAGTTTCAAAGCTCTAGCCCTTACGGTTTGGGCTGCACGATGCGTTTTACGGCAGAATAATAATAATAATAATAATAATTAAAGCTGCAAGCAGCATTTATCGGGGTTCAAGCAGTTAAGGCCTTTAAGGCATTTAAGCACAAAAGCATCAAAAGTCATTAAGATTTATTTAGCAAGCATGTAACCACTGACATAATAGATGGAAAATACCATTTACAGCCAATACAGGCAAATTGCCATGGGATATATATGGTTTTAAAGCTTTTTAACAGTTATAGCGCCACCTATGGTCCGATCTCCATAAAATAGTTTATTGTGACCTCAAATTGAACCCATACACATGTGTACTGATTTTGGTGAAGATATCTCATTTACTTCTTGAGTTATAGCCATTTGAGTAAAATAGGCTCCTCCCACAACGATTTGCCACATTCAAGAATTATTTAATATGATTCTAGCATGATTTACTATCATATACCATGTTCCAGAATGATTTATTAGGATTCTAGCATGATTTACCTTGATACACCTCATTTCAGTATTATTTACTATGATTTACAATGTTTCTAGCATGATTAACCACATTACTAGCAATTATGTGAAGTGTCAGTGCAAATGAGGTGATGAACAATGACAAAATATTATTGTGTTATAATAGTTAGTTATATACGTGATTTTTAGTGTGTGTCCAAGTATGAATGCAAAAGCACATGTATTATTTCATTATTAAGTAGAATGGCCAGCAGAGGGCACTAGAAGACCACTTATTGGCTCACTTTCACTTTAAACCAGTTTTCTGCACTAAAGCAAACCAGTTTTTCCATGTTAACTCAATGCATGCTTACACACACACACACACACACACACACACACACACACACACACACACACACACACACACACATACACACACAGCATAGTTAACCATGATTTACCATGATATACCACGTTCTAGTATTATTTACCAGGAGATAAACGACAATCTAGTATTATTTACTTTGATTTACCATGTTTCTAGCCTGATTTATCACATTACTAGCAATTATTTGAAGTGTCAGTGCAAATAAAGTGATTAACACTGACAAAATATGATTGTGTTATAATAGTTATTGCTATATAAGTGATTTTTTTAGTGTGTATTCAAGTATGAATGCAAGCACATGTTGAAATATTTCATTAATAAGTAGAATGGCCAGCAGAGGGCAGTAGAAGACCACTTATTGGCTCACTTTCACTTTAAACCAGTTTTCTGCACTAAAGCAAACCAGTTTATCCATGTTAACTCAATGCATGCTTACACACACACACACACACACACACACACACACACACACACACACACACACACACACACACACACACAGCATAGTTAACCATGATTTACCATGATTTACCACATTACTAGCAATTATTTGAAGTGTCAGTGCAAATAAAGTGATTAACACTGACAAAATATGATTGTGTTATAATAGTTATTGCTATATAAGTGATTTTTAGTGTGTATTCAAGTATAAATGCAAGCACATGTGGAAAAATTTAATTAATAAGTAGAATGGCCAGCAGAGGGCAGAAGAAGACCACTTATTGGCTCACTTTCACTTTAAACCTCATTATTTTGACCAGTTTTCTGCACTAAATCAAACCAGTGTTTCCATGTTAACTCAATAATGCATACTTGCTACATATGCTACACACAATAATGCTACACACACACACACACACACACACACAAATGTTTCAGTGATATTGGTGTCACATTCACCTTCATCACATTCACCTTCTGTCTTCATCACATTCACCATCTGTCGTCATCACCTGCTCCTCATCACCCTCCTCATCACCACCTGCTCCTCATCATCATAACCGTCACCTGTTGTCCTTGTCTTGATCTGTGTATTTAAGTTCCCCTCTCATCCATTATCATTGTCGGTTATTGTTTGTGCACTAGCACTCTGTTATGTTTGTTTTCATGTTGGAAAATAAAACCTTTGTTATATTTGTACCACACACACACACACACACACACACACACACACACACACACACACACACACACACACACACACACACACACACACACACACACACACACACACACACACACACCATCATTTATCATGATTTACCATGGCTGATACCAATACCAATATGAGAAAATGACTATTTTAAACAGCAGGGGGCAGTAAAATACCACTTATTGGCTTAACATGCCATTAATTCATATCATTTTCACCTTTTTAACTGTTATAGAGGCAAATTTTGTCCGATCTGTCTGAAAATTGTCATGCTTGTTCAGGGTGATATTTCACACGTTCTGACTTGTTTTTAAGAAGGTCTGAGCATTGATTAAAGAGATATAGGCTTTCGGGGACACTTGGTAAAGGCCAGATTTTGAAGTGAACCTATTATAGCTATCCAAATGAAGTAGTTCAACTTTTTCTGACAATTATTGATCTAGTGAGTCCAGAGAATTGTATTGCACTAGTTTTGAACATTATGATATGAAAATTATATGATCAGAGATGGAAAAGACCATTTACAGCCAATACAGGCAGTTTACCATAGGAAATATATGATTTTAAAGCTTTTTAACAGTTATAGCGCCACCTATCGTCCGATCTCCATAGAATTTTTCATGTTTGTTAATGATGTTATGTCACATATGCTGACCAATTTTTGTGAAGTTCTGAGTTTTTATTTAGGATTTATAGGCTTTTTAATGTATTTTGACACGCCCATTTTATAAATTACCCTATTACAGCCATCCAAATGCAAAAGTTCAACTTTTTTTTGATAATTATTGATCTAGAGAGTCCAGAGAATTGTCCTAGACTGGTCTGGTTCCGATCGGGCAAAAAACCTAGGACTAGTTCGCAAAAGTAGGTTTTTAACATATTAATGAATAATTAATGAACAGTTTGATTGACAGCAATGGTTCTTGAGGCAAAGTTGTTCAGGATGAGGAGATCTATCAAATGATATGCATATTGTGTGGATATTTGTAACACCACGTGATTACAGAGCCGTAAAACTCGTTAGCGCCAACTAGTGGCCGATTTCTTTCAAAATTCTTACAGACCTTTAGGGCCATGAGCCGAACATGCCCATTGAGTTTCGTTCCGATCGGCCTCCGTTAACCTTGTCTAATAGGTGCTCAAACTTCGTTGGCCGATGGCGGCCATGTTTTTTGAGATACGCCAATGTCCTCATACACATACATGGCACCTTGGACCAAGACACTGCATACCAATTTTCAAGTCAATCGGACTAACGGTCAGGTGGTTATAGCCTGTTTTATGTTTTTTTCATGTTATAGCGCCACCATGAGGCCAATCGTCGCGATTTTTTTACTGTGACCCCAGAGTAAGCTCATACACATGTGTACCAAGTTTGGTGAAGATACCTCATTTACATCGGGAGTTATAGCCATTTTAGTAAAATAGGCCCCTCCCACAACGTACGTTTTGGCGCCCCTTAGCGACCGTGAATCGAAATTTCCACTTTTTTTCGATAATTATTGATATTCAGTCTCCAGAGAACATTTCTGCACTAGTTTGGTTCCAATCGGGCAAAAAACCAGGGACTAGTTCGCAAAAGTAGATTTTTGACAAAATTCAAAATGGCGGAAAATCTATCATGGCGGAAATGAAATCGGAGATATACGTTTTGTTCGTCAGGCGTCCAGCTTTCCAATGATATAAGACACTTGAGTCTACGACATACGGTCTAGGAGTTATGAGCAGTTTCGCGCTTTTGGTTGTTATAGCGCCACCTATGGGCCAATCGGGGTCATAATCTCTGAACCTTTCCTCGATTTTTGTACTACCATCTGTCAAAGTTTCAAAGTTCCAGCTCTTACGGTTTGGGCTGCACGATGCGTTTTACGGCGGAATAATAATAATAATAATAATAATTAAAGCTGCAAGCAGCATTTATCGGGGTTCAAGCATTTAAGGCCTTTAGGCACATAAGCATTTAAGACATTAAGATTTATTTAGAAAGCTTTTAACCACTGAAATAATAGATGGAAAAGTCCATTTACAGCCAATACAGGCAATTTACCATAGGAAATATGTGTTTTTTAAAGCTTTTTAACAGTTATAGCACCATCTATAGTCCGATCTCCATGAAATTTTGCATGCTTGTTAATGATGTTATGGCACATAAGCTCACCAATTTTCGTGAAGTTCTGAGTTTTCGTTTAGGATTTATAGGCTTTTGAGTGCATTTTGCCACGCCCATTTTCTTTATGACCCAATATACCCATGCGAAAAATGCAAAAGTTCAACTTTTTTTTGATAATTATTGATCTTGAGAGTCCATAGAATTGTCCTAGACTCGTTTGGTTCTGATCGGGCGAAAAACCTAGGACTAGTTCGCAAAAGTAGGTTTTTAACATAATTACGAATATTTAATGAACGGTTTGATTGACAGCAATGGTTCTTGAGGCAAAGTTGTTCAACAAGAGGAGATCTATCAAATGGTATGCATTTTGTGACAATAAGTGTAACACCACGTGATTACAGAGCCATAAAACTCGTTAGCGCCAACTAGTGGCCGATTTCTTTTAAAATTCTTACAGACCTCTAGGGCCATGAGTCGAACATGCCCACCGAGTTTCGTTCCGATAGGCCTCCGTTAACCTTGTCTAATAGGTGCTCAAACTTCATTGGCCGATGGCGGCCATGTTTTTTGAGATACACCAATGTCCTCATAGACATACATGGCACCTTGGACCAAGACACTGCATACCAATTTTCAAGTCAATCGGACTAACGGTCAGGTGGTTATAGCCTGTTTTATGTTTTTTTCATGTTATAGCACCACCATGTGACCAATCGCCGCGATTTTTTTACCGTGACCTCATATTGACGTCTTACACATGTGTACCAGGTTTGGTTAAAATACCTCTTTTACTTCTGGAGTTATAGCCATTTTAGTAAAATAGGCTCCTCCCACAACGTTAATTTTGCACCCCCTAGCGACCGTGAATCGAAATTTCAACTTTTTTTTGATAATTATTGATATTCAGACTCCAGAGAACAATTCTGCACTGGTTTGGTTCCGATCGGGCAAAAAACCAGGGACTAGTTCGCAAAAGTAGATTTTCGACAAAATTCAAAATGGCGGAAAATCTATCATGGCGGAAATAAAATCGGAGATATACGTTTTGTTCGTCAGGCGTCCAGCTTTCCAATGATATAAGACACTTGAGTCTATGACTTACGGTCTAGGAGTTATGAGCAGTTTCGCGCTTTTGGTTGCTATAGCGCCACCTATGGGCCAATCGGGGTCATAATTTGATAACCTCTCCTCGATTTTTGTACTACCATATGGCAAAGTTTCAAAGCTCTAGCCCTTACGGTTTGGGCTGCACGATGCGTTTTACGGCAGAATAATAATAATAATAATAATAATAAAAATCAGCACAATTACAATAGGGTTTCAGCACTTCGTGCTTGAACCCCTAAAAATCAGCACAATTACAATAGGGTTTCAGCACTTCGTGCTTGAACCCCTAATAAAAATCAGCACAATTACAATAGGGTTTCAGCACTTCGTGCTTGAACCCCTAATAATAATAATAAAAATCAGCACAATTACAATAGGGTTTCAGCACTTCGTGCTTGAACCCCTAATAATAAAAATCAGCACAATTACAATAGGGTTTCAGCACTTCGTGCTTGAACCCCTAATAATAATAATAAAAATCAGCACAATTACAATAGGGTTTCAGCACTTCGTGCTTGAACCCCTAATAATTAAAGCTGCAAGCAGCATTTATCGGGGTTCAAGCAGTTAAGGCCTTTAAGGCATTTAAGCACAAAAGCATCAAAAGTTATTAAGATTTATTTAGCAAGCATGTAACCACTGACATAATAGATGGAAAAGACCATTTACAGCCAATACAGGCAATTTGCCATGGGATATATATGGTTTTAAAGCTTTTTAACAGTTATAGCGCCACCTATGCTCCGATCTCCATAGAATTGTTTACTGTGACCTCAAATTGAACCCATACACATGTGTACTGAGTTTGGTGAAGATATCTCATTTACTTCTTGAGTTATAGCCATTTGAGTAAAATAGGCTCCTCCCACAACGATTTGCCACATTCTAGAATTATTTAATATGATTCTAGCATGATTTACTATCATATACCATGTTCCAGAATGATTTATTAGGATTCTAGCATGATTTACCTTGATACACCTCATTTCAGTATTATTTACTATGATTTACAATGTTTCTAGCATGATTAACCACATTACTAGCAAATATGTGAAGTGTCAGTGCAAATGAGGTGATGAACACTGACAAAATATTATTGTGTTATAATAGTTAGTTATATACGTGATTTTTAGTGTGTGTCCAAGTATGAATGCAAAAGCACATGTAAAATATTTCATTATTAAGTAGAATGGCCAGCAGAGGGCAGTAGAAGACCACTTATTGGCTCACTTTCACTTTAAACCAGTTTTCTGCACTAAAGCAAACCAGTTTTTCCATGTTAACTCAATGCATGCTTACACACACACACACACACACACACACACACACACACACACACACACACACACACACACACACACACACACACACACACACACACACACACACACACACACACACACACACACACACACACACACACAGCATAGTTAACCATGATTTACCATGATATACCACGTTCTAGTATTATTTACCAGGAGATAAACGACAATCTGGGATTATTTACTTTGATTTACCATCTTTCTAGCCTGATTTATCACATTACTAGCAATTATTTGAAGTGTCAGTGCAAATAAAGTGGTTAACACTGACAAAATATGATTGTGTTATAATAGTTATTGCTATATAAGTGATTTTTTTAGTGTGTATTCAAGTATGAATGCAAGCACATGTTGAAATATTTCATTAATAAGTAGAATGGCCAGCAGAGGGCAGTAGAAGACCACTTATTGGCTCACTTTCACTTTAAACCAGTTTTCTGCACTAAAGCAAACCAGTTTATCCATGTTAACTCAATGCATGCTTACACACACACACACACACACACACACACACACACACACACACACACACACACACACACACACACACACACACACACAGCATAGTTAACCATGATTTACCATGATTTACCACATTACTAGCAATTATTTGAAGTGTCAGTGCAAATAAAGTGATTAACACTGACAAAATATGATTATGTTATAATAGTTATTGCTATATAAGTGATTTTTAGTGTGTATTCAAGTATAAATGCAAGCACATGTGGAAAAATTTAATTAAGTAGAATGGCCAGCAGAGGGCAGTAGAAGACCACTTATTGGCTCACTTTCACTTTAAACCTCATGATTTTGACCAGTTTTCTGCACTAAAGCAAACCAGTGTTTCCATGTTAACTCAATAATGCATACTTGCTACATATGCTACACACAATAATGCTACACACACACACACACACACACACACACACACACACACACACACACACACACACACACAATGTTTCAGTGATATTGGTGTCACATTCACCTTCATCACATTCACCTTCTGTCTTCATCACATTCACCATCTGTCGTCATCACCTGCACCTGCTCCTCATCACCCTCCTCATCATCACCTGCTCCTCATCATCATAACCGTCACCTGTTGTCCTTGTCTTGATCTGTGTATTTAAGTTCCCCTCTCATCCATTATCATTGTCGGTTATTGTTTGTGCACTAGCACTCTGTTATGTTTGTTTTCATGTTGGAAAATAAAACCTTTGTTATATTTGTACCACACACACACACACACACACACACACACACACACACACACACACACACACACACACACACACACACATCATTTATCATGATTTACCATGGCTGATACCAATACCAATATGAGAAAATGACTATTTTAAACAGCAGGGGGCAGTAAAATACCACTTATTGGCTTAACATGCCATTAATTCATATCATTTTCACCTTTTTAACTGTTATAGAGGCAAATTTTGTCCGATCTGTCTGAAAATTTTCATGCTTGTTCAGGGTGATATTTCACACGTTCTGACTTGTTTTTAAGAAGGTCTGAGCATTGATTAAAGAGATATAGGCTTTCGGGGACACTTGGTAAAGGCCAGATTTTGAAGTGAACCTATTATAGCTATCCAAATGAAGTAGTTCAACTTTTTCTGACAATTATTGATCTAGTGAGTCCAGAGAATTGTATTGCACTAGTTTTGAACATTATGATATGAAAATTATATGATCAGGGATGGAAAAGACCATTTACAGCCAATACAGGCAGTTTACCATAGGAAATATATGATTTTAAAGCTTTTTAACAGTTATAGCGCCACCTATCGTCCGATCTCCATAGAATTTTTCATGCTTGTTAATGATGTTATGTCACATATGCTGACCAATTTTTGTGAAGTTCTGAGTTTTTATTTAGGATTTATAGGCTTTTTAATGTATTTTGACACGCCCATTTTATAAATTACCCTATTACAGCCATCAAAATGCAAAAGTTCAACTTTTTTTTGATAATTATTGATCTAGAGAGTCCAGAGAATTGTCCTAGACTGGTCTGGTTCCGATCGGGCAAAAAACCTAGGACTAGTTCGCAAAAGTAGGTTTTTAACATATTAATGAATAATTAATGAACAGTTTGATTGACAGCAATGGTTCTTGAGGCAAAGTTGTTCAGGATGAGGAGATCTATCAAATGATATGCATATTGTGTGGATATTTGTAACACCACGTGATTACAGAGCCGTAAAACTCGTTAGCGCCAACTAGTGGCCGATTTCTTTCAAAATTCTTACAGACCTTTAGGGCCATGAGCCAAACATGCCCATTGAGTTTCGTTCCGATCGGCCTCCGTTAACCTTGTCTAATAGGTGCTCAAACTTCGTTGGCCAATGGCGGCCATGTTTTTTGAGATACGCCAATGTCCTCATAGACATACATGGCACCTTGGACCAAGACACTGCATACCAATTTTCAAGTCAATCGGACTAACGGTCAGGTGGTTATAGCCTGTTTTATGTTTTTTTCATGTTATAGCGCCACCATGAGGCCAATCGTCGCGATTTTTTTACTGTGACCCCAGAGTAAGCTCATACACATGTGTACCAAGTTTGGTGAAGATACCTCATTTACATCGGGAGTTATAGCCATTTTAGTAAAATAGGCCCCTCCTACAACGTACGTTTTGGCGCCCCTTAGCGACCGTGAATCGAAATTTCCACTTTTTTTCGATAATTATTGATATTCAGTCTCCAGAGAACATTTCTGCACTAGTTTGGTTCCAATCGGGCAAAAAACCAGGGACTAGTTCGCAAAAGTAGATTTTTGACAAAATTCAAAATGGCGGAAAATCTATCATGGCGGAAATGAAATCGGAGATATACGTTTTGTTCGTCAGGCGTCCAGCTTTCCAATGATATAAGACACTTGAGTCTACGACATACGGTCTAGGAGTTATGAGCAGTTTCGCGCTTTTGGTTGTTATAGCGCCACCTATGGGCCAATCGGGGTCATAATCTCTGAACCTTTCCTCGATTTTTGTACTACCATCTGTCAAAGTTTCAAAGTTCCAGCTCTTACGGTTTGGGCTGCACGATGCGTTTTACGGCGGAATAATAATAATAATAATAATAATAATTAAAGCTGCAAGCAGCATTTAGCGGGGTTCAAGCATTTAGGGTCTTTAAGCACATAAGGCAGTCTAGTGAGTTGTCTGAGTTTTTGTTTAGGATTTACAGGCTTTTGAGTGTTTTTTGCCATACCCATTTTCTAAATGATCCTGTTATGGCTACCCAATGGGTAAAGTTAAAGTTTTTTATATAATTAATAATCTAGAGCTTCCAGAGAATTGTACTGCACTGGTATATTTCCGATCGGGCGAAAAACCTAGGACTAGTTCGCAAAAGTAGGTTTTTAACATAATAGCAAGTATTTAATGAACAAATTGATTGACAGCAGTAGTTCTTGAGGCAAAGTTGTTCAGTATGAGGAGATCTATCAAATGATATGCATCACGTGATTACATAGCCGTAAAACCTGTTAGCGTCAACTAGTGGCTGATTTTTCAAAATTCTTACAGACCTCTAGGGCCACGAGTCGAACATGCCCATCGAGTTTCGTTCTGATCGGCCTCCGTTAAGAGCAAACTAACAGCTTTGAATTAAAATGGTGAGGTATCCTGTTGTAAACATCAACCATGCCTGTTGACAGTTTTGTGGGAAGGGAATGAAAAGTTCTCAAATCCACAGCACAGCCTCAGACATAACATTTATATCCATGATCTGCCATTTTCACTATTGTCCTTGCTTGCTTCTTCACAATACCTGCAGATCTTCTGATGATTCGGCTGTGCAGGTCCACATTAACACTGCCTGGCCTAGAACATGGACTGGAAAATGCAAATTTGGGGGGTATAAATATTAATGATCCTGACTCCAACGTCACAGTCGGTGTTATGGTGGGATTCACTCATTTTTCAGCGGTCTTTTGCAAACAGGAGATTTACACAAGAAGGAGGAAACAATGGTGTTTGAGGCTCACGGTATGTCAGTTCCATGTCCAGAACTCTTATCATTCAACTATGCCAAGATAAATACAGTTTTCAATTGTATGGCACCTTTAAAATAGATGATTAGTAATATAATGCTTACTTGGAGTCTGAAATGGCTTTAACAAAAGAAGAAAAATATTCTTAGATTTCTGTTCATTCTAATCATGTACAAATAAAGTAGCACAGTAAGATTACATTTATTTGAATGCATTAGTGAGTGTGTGATTGTGCTGTGTGTGCAGCGTGTCAATACTAAAAGTGAAGGTGTAGTTGATATCTTTGGTGATAATATCTGTAGTAATCATAAAAAAAACACTTAAGAAATAAAGAATTAAAATTACAAATAATATTCTATTAAGATATGAGTTACAATAACATGATTTGCAATAGTAATAATATCAATAATATACAGTATGCACAATACACACAGATTAGACTATCAGGTCTGTGTTTTACAAAAACATTAGTATTGCAGCCAATGTGAGTCTGTGGGATTTATAAACAGACAAAATATGATTTGAAATGTTATTTTAATGATTTTATTAAGTTTAAACAATATTTCAAATGGAAAAAAAAATTAAAAATAATATTTTAGTGAGCAGAATGAACCAATGAGTGTTCTTCTTCTGGTGGTTAAAATGTAAATGAAAACAATAATACTTAAACAATAATACTTAATACACTAACCATGCTTGAACACACACATGCACACATATTTTGTTGTAGATGGAGATATTTAAAATAAAAGATAGGTAACAAAATGATAATTGCAAATCTCCTCTGTATAACACCATTTTCAGATTTCAAATTAATCACTGAGAGGCAGAATTGTTCAAACTGAGAGCTCAGTAAAAATGAAGTGATAAACTTTGACAAAACATGACTGTGTTATAATAGGTGATTTTCATGCAAGTAATTTGATATAGTCCAAAAACTAATGCAAAAGCACAGATGAAAATATTTTATTAAGTAGAATGTCCTGCAGAGGGCAGTAGAAGACCACTAATTGACTCACTTTCATTTGAAAGACTTTTTTATCCACCAGTAAAACAAAGCAGTTTCTTCATGTTCTTTCCATTAAGCATGCTTACACACACACACAGACACACACACAGACACACACACAAACCCACACACACACACACACACACACACAAAGACAAATATGTTTTCAATGTTTTTAGGATGTGATATTGTGAAAATATCTTCATCTCCTCATCTTGAACAACTTTGCCTCAAGAATCACTAATGTCAATCAAACCGTTCATAATCATAATAAAAAAAATAAAATACAAATATCATAATAAAAAAAAAAACATCATAATAAAAAAGATTGCTTCTTAAAGCATTTGTTTATTTCCAATACTGAAGCGAATTAAAAGATCATGCGTAATCCTGCTGCTCCCTTTAGTGGACAACAGTGGTATTATAGCTTACATTTTACAGTTGAAGTGTTTGAATGAATGGGAATTTGTTTTTTTACTTATATCTCAGGAACCAAAAGGCGAAAAATTCTGAAACTCAGAGCATAGATAGTGCTTGAGGAGCCCTGTTGAATGAGACCATCAATGTGTTTTTGGGCGATTGGGGCTGGGAGTTATGACTGTTATAAGGCATATCTGTTCGGGCTATTATCTCTGGAATGCCCAGGGCAAATAACACCACATTTGAATCGAAGCTAGCCAAGGACGCGCCCTTTCCAACGAGCTCTCACACAATGTTCGGGGTGGTCTGGGTCGGGAGTAATGGCCGTTCAAAATCGGGGGTCCCGCGGATTCGCGATGCGCGGGGGGCGCGCTCCCGAGGCCCGCGACGACACGTTTCGATCAAGAGCCCGGAGAGGTCCTCACCATCAAAATTTGAGCGCGCAACGACTTTCCGTTTTCGAGTTATGAATGGATTTGTATTCGGGGGCGTGGCTTAAATGCCGTTATACTTTCGTTTCATTTCATTCATTTACTTTCGTCCATTTCCATATCTCAGTGTAACACAATTGTCAATAGTAATACTCAATAGATGAGTTTTGACAAAATGTGATTGTAAATGTTAAAATAATGATTTTAAAAAGTCTAAATATGAATTTTATAACAATATTAGGGAGTAGTATGATGAAATGACAGCAGGGGGCAGTAAAATACCACTTATTGGCTTAATATGTCATTATATTCATATAAAATCACCTTTTGAAGAAGTTAAACTTTTTTTCTGATAATTATTGATCTAGAGAGTTCAGAGAATTGTGCTGCACTGGTTTTGAACATTATGATATGAACATTATATGATAAAAGATAGAAGACATCATTTACAGCAAATACAGGCAATTTACCATAGGAAATATATGGTTTTAAAGCGTTTTAACAGTTATAGCGCCAACTATCGTCCGATCTCCATAGAATTTTTCATGCTTGTTAATGATGTTATGTCACATATGCTGACCAATTTTTGTGAAGTTCTGAGTTTTTATTTAGGATTTATAGGCTTTTTAATGTATTTTGACACGCCCGTTTTATAAATGACCCTATTACAGCCATCCAAATGCAAAAGTTCAACTTTTTTTTGATAATTATTGATCTAGAGAGTCCAGAGAATTGTCCTACACTGGTCTGGTTCCGATCGGGCAAAAAACCTAGGACTAGTTCGCAAAAGTAGGTTTTTAACATATTAATGAATAATTAATGAACAGTTTGATTGACAGCAATGGTTCTTGAGGCAAAGTTGTTCAGGATGAGGAGATCTATCAAATGATATGCATATTGTGTGGATATTTGTAACACCACGTGATTACAGAGCCGTAAAACTCGTTAGCGCCAACTAGTGGCCGATTTCTTTCAAAATTCTTACAGACCTTTAGGGCCATGAGCCGAACATGCCCATTGAGTTTCGTTCCGATCGGCCTCCGTTAACCTTGTCTAATAGGTGCTCAAACTTCGTTGGCCGATGGCGGCCATGTTTTTTGAGATACGCCAATGTCCTCATACACATACATGGCACCTTGGACCAAGACACTGCATACCAATTTTCAAGTCAATCGGACTAACGGTCAGGTGGTTATAGCCTGTTTTATGTTTTTTTCATTTTATAGCGCCACCATGAGGCCAATCGTCGCGATTTTTTTACTGTGACCCCAGAGTAAGCTCATACACATGTGTACCAAGTTTGGTGAAGATACCTCATTTACATCGGGAGTTATAGCCATTTTAGTAAAATAGGCCCCTCCCACAACGTACGTTTTGGCGCCCCTTAGCGACCGTGAATCGAAATTTCCACTTTTTTTCGATAATTATTGATATTCAGTCTCCAGAGAACATTTCTGCACTAGTTTGGTTCCAATCGGGCAAAAAACCAGGGACTAGTTCGCAAAAGTAGATTTTTGACAAAATTCAAAATGGCGGAAAATCTATCATGGCGGAAATGAAATCGGAGATATACGTTTTGTTCGTCAGGCATCCAGCTTTCCAATGATATAAGACACTTGAGTCTACGACATACGGTCTAGGAGTTATGAGCAGTTTCGCGCTTTTGGTTGTTATAGCGCCACCTATGGGCCAATCGGGGTCATAATCTCTGAACCTTTCCTCGATTTTTGTACTACCATCTGTCAAAGTTTCAAAGTTCCAGCTCTTACGGTTTGGGCTGCACGATGCGTTTTACGGCAGAATAATAATAATAATAATAATAATAAAAATCAGCACAATTACAATAGGGTTTCAGCACTTCGTGCTTGAACCCCTAATAATTAAAGCTGCAAGCAGCATTTATCGGGGTTCAAGCAGTTAAGGCCTTTAAGGCATTTAAGCACAAAAGCATCAAAAGTTATTAAGATTTATTTAGGAAGCATGTAACCACTGACATAATAGATGGAAAAGACCATTTACAGCCAATACAGGCAATTTGCCATGGGATATATATGGTTTTAAAGCTTTTTAACAGTTATAGCGCCACCTATGGTCCGATCTCCATAAAATTGTTTACTGTGACCTCAAATTGAACCCATACACATGTGTACTGAGTTTGGTGAAGATATCTCATTTACTTCTTGAGTTATAGCCATTTGAGTAAAATAGGCTCCTCCCACAACGATTTGCCACATTCTAGAATTATTTAATATGATTCTAGCATGATTTACTATCATATACCATGTTCCAGAATGATTTATTAGGATTCTAGCATGATTTACCTTGATACACCTCATTTCAGTATTATTTACTATGATTTACAATGTTTCTAGCATGATTAACCACATTACTAGCAATTATGTGAAGTGTCAGAGCAAATGAGGTGATGAACACTGACAAAATATTATTGTGTTATAATAGTTAGTTATATACGTGATTTTTGTGTGTGTGTCCAAGTATGAATGCAAAAGCACATGTAAAATATTTCATTATTAAGTAGAATGGCCAGCAGAGGGCACTAGAAGACCACTTATTGGCTCACTTTCACTTTAAACCAATTTTCTGCACTAAAGCAAACCAGTTTTTCCATGTTAACTCAATGCATGCTTACACACACACACACACACACACACACACACACACACACACACACACAGCATAGTTAACCATGATTTACCATGATATACCACGTTCTAGTATTATTTACCAGGAGATAAACGACAATCTAGTATTATTTACTTTGATTTACCATGTTTCTAGCCTGATTTATCACATTACTAGCAATTATTTGAAGTGTCAGTGCAAATAAAGTGATTAACACTGACAAAATATGATTGTGTTATAATGGTTATTGCTATATAAGTGATTTTTTTAGTGTGTATTCAAGTATGAATGCAAGCACATGTTGAAATATTTCATTAATAAGTAGAATGGCCTGCAGAGGGCAGTAGAAGACCACTTATTGGCTCACTTTCACTTTAAACCAGTTTTCTGCACTAAAGCAAACCAGTTTATCCATGTTAACTCAATGCATGCTTACACACACACACACACACACACACACACACACACACACACACACACACACACACACACACACACACACACACACGCAGCATAGTTAACCATGATTTACCACATTACTAGCAATTATTTGAAGTGTCAGTGCAAATAAAGTGATTAACACTGACAAAATATGATTGTGTTATAATAGTTATTGCTATATAAGTGATTTTTAGTGTGTATTCAAGTATAAATGCAAGCACATGTGGAAAAATTTAATTAATAAGTAGAATGGCCAGCAGAGGGCAGTAGAAGACCACTTATTGGCTCACTTTCACTTTAAACCTCATGATTTTGACCAGTTTTCTGCACTTAAGCAAACCAGTGTTTCCATGTTAACTCAATAATGCATACTTGCTACATATGCTACACACAATAATGCTACACACACACACACACACACACACACACACACACACACACACAAATGTTTCAGTGATATTGGTGTCACATTCACCTTCATCACATTCACCTTCTGTCTTCATCAAATTTTGTCCGATCTGTCTGAAAATTTTCATGCTTGTTCAGGGTGATATTTCACACGTTCTGACTTGTTTTTAAGAAGGTCTGAGCATTGATTAAAGAGATATAGGCTTTCGGGGACACTTGGTAAAGGCCAGATTTTGAAGTGAACCTATTATAGCTATCCAAATGAAGTAGTTCAACTTTTTCTGACAATTATTGATCTAGTGAGTCCAGAGAATTGTATTGCACTAGTTTTGAACATTATGATATGAAAATTATATGATCAGAGATGGAAAAGACCATTTACAGCCAATACAGGCAGTTTACCATAGGAAATATATGATTTTAAAGCTTTTTAACAGTTATAGCGCCACCTATCGTCCGATCTCCATAGAATTTTTCATGCTTGTTAATGATGTTATGTCACATATGCTGACCAATTTTTGTGAAGTTCTGAGTTTTTATTTAGGATTTATAGGCTTTTTAATGTATTTTGACACGCCCATTTTATAAATTACCCTATTACAGCCATCCAAATGCAAAAGTTCAACTTTTTTTTGATAATTATTGATCTAGACAGTCCAGAGAATTGTCCTAGACTGGTCTGGTTCCGATCGGGCAAAAAACCTAGGACTAGTTCGCAAAAGTAGGTTTTTAACATATTAATGAATAATTAATGAACAGTTTGATTGACAGCAATGGTTCTTGAGGCAAAGTTGTTCAGGATGAGGAGATCTATCAAATGATATGCATATTGTGTGGATATTTGTAACACCACGTGATTACAGAGCCGTAAAACTCGTTAGCGCCAACTAGTGGCCGATTTCTTTCAAAATTCTTACAGACCTTTAGGGCCATGAGCCAAACATGCCCATTGAGTTTCGTTCCGATCGGCCTCCGTTAACCTTGTCTAATAGGTGCTCAAACTTCGTTGGCCAATGGCGGCCATGTTTTTTGAGATACGCCAATGTCCTCATACACATACATGGCACCTTGGACCAAGACACTGCATACCAATTTTCAAGTCAATCGGACTAACGGTCAGGTGGTTATAGCCTGTTTTATGTTTTTTTTCATTTTATAGCGCCACCATGAGGCCAATCGTCGCGATTTTTTTACTGTGACCCCAGAGTAAGCTCATACACATGTGTACCAAGTTTGGTGAAGATACCTCATTTACATCGGGAGTTATAGCCATTTTAGTAAAATAGGCCCCTCCCACAACGTACGTTTTGGCGCCCCTTAGCGACCGTGAATCGAAATTTCCACTTTTTTTCGATAATTATTGATATTCAGTCTCCAGAGAACATTTCTGCACTAGTTTGGTTCCAATCGGGCAAAAAACCAGGGACTAGTTCGCAAAAGTAGATTTTTGACAAAATTCAAAATGGCGGAAAATCTATCATGGCGGAAATGAAATCGGAGATATACGTTTTGTTCGTCAGGCGTCCAGCTTTCCAATGATATAAGACACTTGAGTCTACGACATACGGTCTAGGAGTTATGAGCAGTTTCGCGCTTTTGGTTGTTATAGCGCCACCTATGGGCCAATCGGGGTCATAATCTCTGAACCTTTCCTCGATTTTTGTACTACCATCTGTCAAAGTTTCAAAGTTCCAGCTCTTACGGTTTGGGCTGCACGATGCGTTTTACGGCGGAATAATAATAATAATAATAATAATTAAAGCTGCAAGCAGCATTTATCGGGGTTCAAGCAGTTAAGGCCTTTAAGCACAAAAGCATCAAAAGAGATTAAGTTTTATTTAGCAAGCATGTAACTACTGACATAATAGATGGAAAAGACCATTTACAGGAAATACCATAGGAAATATATGGTTTTAAAGCTTTTTAGCAGTTATAGCGCCACCTATGGTCCGATCTCCATAAAAATTGGCATGCTTGTTAATGATGTTATGTCACATATGCTCACCAATTTTTGTGAAGTTCTGAGTTTTCATTTAGGATTTATAGGCTTTTTAGTGTTTTTTTGCCATGCCCCTTTTCTAAATGACCCTATTACAGCCATCTACATGCAAAAGTTCAACTTTTTTTTGATAATTATTGATCTAGAGTGTCCAGAGAATTGTCCTAGACTGGTCTGGTTTCGATCGGGCGAAAAACCTAGGACTAGTTTGCAAAAGTAGGTTTTTAACATAATTACGAATATTTAATAAACGGTTTAATTGACAGCATTAGTTCTTGAGGCAAAGTTGTTCAGCATGAGCAGATCTATCAGATGATATGCATTTTGTGACGATAAGTGTAACACCACGTGATTACAGAGCCATAAAACTCGTTAGCGCCAACTAGTGGCCGATTTCTTTCAAAACTCTTAGAGACCTCTAGGGCCATGAGTCGAACATGCCCATCGAGTTTCGTTCCGATCGGCCTCCGTTAACCTTGTCTAATAGGTGCTCAAATTTCATTGGTCGATGGCGGCCATGTTTTTCGAGATACGCCAATGTCCTCATAGACATACATGGTACCTTGGACCAAGACACTGCATACCAATTTTCAAGTCAATCGGACTAACGGTCACGTGGTCATAGCCGTTTTCATGTTTTTTTCATGTTATAGCGCCACCTAGTAATCAATCGTCGCGATTTTTTTACTGTGACCCCAGATTGAACTCATACACATGTGCACCAAGTTTGGTGAAGATATCTAATTTCATTCTCGAGTTATAGCCATTTTAGTAAAATAGGCTCCTCCCACAACATTAATTTATCACCCCCCGGCGATCAGGAATCGAAATTTCGACTTTTTTTCGATAATTATTGATATTCAGACTCCAGAGAACATTTCTGCACTGTTTTGGATCCAATTGGACAAAAAACCTAGGACTAGTTCGCAAAAGTAGGTTTTTAACTAAATTCAAAATGGCGGACAATTTGCATACAGGAAATGAAATCGGAGATATACGTTTTGACCTTCAGGTTTCCAGCTTTCCAGTGATATAAGACACTTGAGTCTACGTCATACGGTCTAGGAGTTATGAGCAGTTTCGCGCTTTTGGTTGCTATAGCGCCACCTATGGGCCAATTGGGGTCATATTCTCTGAACCTCTCCTCGATTTTTGTACTACCATCTGGCAAAGTTTCAAAGCTCCAGCTCTTACGGTTTGGGCTGCACGATGAGTTTTACGGCAGAAGAAAAATAATAATAATAATAATAATAATAATAATAATAATAATAAAAATCAGTACAATTACAATAGGGTTTCAGCACTTCGTGCTTGAACCCCTAATAATAATAATTAAAGCTGCAAGCAGCATTTAGCGGGGTTCAAGCATTTAGGGTCTTTAAGCACATAAGGCAGTTTAGTGAGTTGTCTGAGTTTTTGTTTAGGATTTACAGGCTTTTGAGTGTTTTTTGCCATACCCATTTTCTAAATGATCCTGTTATGGCTACCCAATGGGTAAAGTTAAAGTTTTTTATATAATTAATAATAATCTAGAGCTTCCAGAAAATTGTACTGCACTGGTATATTTCCGATCGGGCGAAAAACCTAGGACTAGTTTGCAAAAGTAGGTTTTTAACATAATCGCAAGTATTTAATGAACAAATTGATTGACAGCAGTAGTTCTTGAGGCAAAGTTGTTCAGTATGAGGAGATCTATCAAATGATATGCATCACGTGATTACATAGCCGTAAAACCTGTTAGCGTCAACTAGTGGCTGATTTTTCAAAATTCTTACAGACCTCTAGGGCCACGAGTCGAACATGCCCACCGAGTTTCGTTCTGATCGGCCTCCGTTAAGAGTAAACTAACAGCTTTGAATTAAAATGGTGAGTTTATCCTGTTGTAAACATCAACCATGCCTGTTGACAGTTCTCTTTTGTGGGAAGGGAATGAAAAGTTCTCAAATCCGCAGCACAGCCTCAGACATAACATTTATATCCATGATCTGCCATTTTCACTATTGTCCTTGCTTGCTTCTTCACAATACCTGCAGATCTTCTGATGATTCGGCTGTGCAGGTCCACATTAACACTGCCTGGCCTAGAACATGGACTGGAAAATGCAAATTTGGGGGGTATAAATATTAATGATCCTGACTCCAACGTCACAGTCGGTGTTATGGTGGGATTCACTCATTTTTCAGCGGTCTTTTGCAAACAAGAGATTTACACATGAAGGAGGAAACAATGGTGTTTGAGGCTCACGGTATGTCAGTTCCATGTCCAGAACTCTTATCATTCAACTATGCCAAGATAAATACAGTTTTCAATTGTATGGCACCTTTAAAATAGATGATTAGTAATATAATGCTTACTTGGAGTCTGAAATGGCTTTAACAAAAGAAGAAAAATATT
Organism: Scardinius erythrophthalmus; assembly: GCF_964197995.2. Taxonomy (NCBI): domain Eukaryota; kingdom Metazoa; phylum Chordata; class Actinopteri; order Cypriniformes; family Leuciscidae; genus Scardinius; species Scardinius erythrophthalmus. The sequence goes on from NW_028296536.1 coordinate 594,954, forward strand.
CTTAGATTTCTGTTCATTCTAATCATGTACAAATAAAGTAGCACAATAAGATTACATTTATTTGAATGCATTAGTGAGTGTGTGATTGTGCTGTGTGTGCAGCGTGTCAATACTAAAAGTGAAGGTTTAGTTGATATCTTTGGTGATAATATCTGTAGTAATCATAAAAAAACAATTAAGAAATAAAGAATTAAAATTACAAATAATATTCTATTAAGATATGAGTTACAATAACATGATTTGCAATAGTAATAATATCAATAATATATGCACAATACACACAGATTAGACTATCAGGTCTGTGTTTTACAAAAACATTAGTATTGCAGCCAATGTGAGTCTGTGGGATTTATAAACAGACAAAATATGATTTGAAATGTTATTTTAATGATTTTATTAAGTTTAAACAATATTTCAAATGGAAAAAAAATGAAAAATAATATTTTAGTGAGCAGAATGAACCAATGAGTGTTCTTCTTCTGGTGGTTAAAATGTAAATGAAAACAATAATACTTAAACAATAATACTTAATACACTAACCATGCTTGAACACACACATGCACACACATTTTGTTGTAGATGTAGATATTTAAAATAAAAGATAGGTAACAAAATGATAATTGCAAATCTCCTCTGTATAACACCATTTTCAGATTTCAAATTAATCACTGAGAGGCAGAATTGTTCAAACTGAGAGCTCAGTAAAAATGAAGTGATAAACTTTGACAAAACATGACTGTGTTATAATAGGTGATTTTCATGCAAGTAATTTTATATAGTCCAAAAACTAACGCAAAAGCACAGATGAAAATATTTTATTAAGTAGAATGTCCTGCAGAGGGCAGTAGAAGACCACTAATTGACTCACTTTCATTTGAAAGACTTTTTTTATCCACCAGTAAAACAAAGCAGTTTCTCCATGTTCTTTCCATTAAGCATGCTTACACACACAGACACACACACAAACACAAACACATCCACACACACACACACAAAGACAAATATGTTTTCAATGTTTTTAGGATGTGATATTGTGAAAATATCTTCATCTCCTCATCTTGAACAACTTTGCCTCAAGAATCACTAATGTCAATCAAACCGTTCATAATCATAATAAAAAATAAAATGTATAAAAAATATCATAATAAAAAAAAAAACATCATAATAAAAAAGATTGCTTCTTAAAGCATTTGTTTATTTCCCAATACTGAAGCGAATTAAAAGATCATGCGTAATCCTGCTGCTCCCTCTAGTGGACAACAGTGGTATTATAGCTTACATTTTACAGTTGAAGTGTTTGAATGAATGAATGGGAATTTGTTTTTTTACTTATATCTCAGGAACCAAAAGGCGAAAAATTCTGAAACTCAGAGCATAGATAGTGCTTGAGGAGCCCTGTTGAATGAGACCATCAACGTGTTTTTGGGCGATTGGGGCTGGGAGTTATGATTGTTATAAGGCATATCTGTTCGGGCTATTATCTCTGGAATGCCCAGGGCAAATAACACCACATTTGAATCGAAGCTAGCCAAGGACGCGCCCTTTCCAACGAGCTCTCACACAATGTTCGGGGTGGTCTGGGTCGGGAGTAATGGCCGTTCAAAATCGGGGGTCCCGCGGATTCGCGATGCGCGGGGGGCGCGCTCCCGAGGCCCGCGACGACACGTTTCGATCAAGAGCCCAGAGAGGTCCTCACCATCAAAATTTGAGCGCGCAACGACTTTCCGTTTTCGAGTTATGAATGAATTTGTATTCGGGGGCGTGTCTTAAATGCCGTTACTTTCGTTTCATTTCATTCATTTACTTTCGTCCATTTCCATATCTCAGTGTAACACAATTGTCAATAGTAATACTCAATAGATGAGTTTTGACAAAATGTGATTGTAAATGTTAAAATAATGATTTTATAAAGTCTAAATATGAATTTTATAACAATATTAGGGAGTAGTATGATGAAATGACAGCAGGGGGCAGTAAAATACCACTTATTGGCTTAATATGTCATTATATTCATATAAAATCACCTTTTGAAGAAGTTAAACTTTTTTTCTGATAATTATTGATCTAGAGAGTTCAGAGAATTGTGCTGCACTGGTTTTGAACATTATGATATGAACATTATATGATGATAGAAGACACCATTTACAGCAAATACAGGCAATTTACCATAGGAAATATATGGTTTTAAAGCGTTTTAACAGTTATAGCGCCACCTATGCTCCGATCTCCATAAAAATGTCCATGCTTCTTTAGCATGTTCTGACACATATGCTCATCAATTTTTGTGAAGTTCTGAGTTTTCATTTAGGATTTATAGGCTTTTTAGTGTATTTTGCCACGCCCATTTTCTAAATGACCCTATTACAGCCATCCAAATGCAAAAGTTCAACTTTTTTTCGATAATTATTGATCTAGAGAGTCCAGAGAATTACCCTAGACTGGTCTGGTTCCGATCGGGCGAAAAACCAGGGACTAGTTCGCAAAAGTAGGTTTTTAACATATTCGCGAATAATTAATGAACGGTTTGATTGACAGCAATAGTTCTTGGGGCAAAGTTGTTCAGCATGAGCAGATCTATCAAATGATATGCATTTTGTGACAATAAGTGTAACACCACGTGATTACAGAGCCATTAAACTCGTTAGCGCCAACTAGTGGCCGATTTCTTTCAAAATTCTTACAGACCTCTAGGGGCTTGAGCCGAACATGCCCACTGAGTTTCGTTCTGATTGGCCTCCGTTAACCTTGTCTAATAGGTGCTCAAACTTCATTGGCCGATGGCGGCCATGTTTTTCGAGATACACCAATGTCCTCATAGACATACATGGCACCTTGGACCAAGACACTGCATACCAATTTTCAAGTCAATCGGACAAACGGTCAGGTGGTTATAGCCTGTTTTATGTTTTTTTAATGTTATAGCGCCACCATGTGGCTAATCACCGCTATTTCTTTACTGTGACCTTAAATTGACCTCTTACACATGTGTACCAAGTTTGGTGAAGATAACTCATTTACTTCTGGAGTTATAGCCATTTTAGTAAAACTTGCTCCGCCTCCTTCGAACGTTTTGGCGCCCCTTAGCGACCGTGAATCAAAATTTAAACTTTTTTTTAATAATTATTGATATTCAGACTCCAGAGAACATTTCTGCACTTGTTTGGTTCCGATCGGACAAAAAACCTAGGACTAGTTCGCAAAAGTAGGTTTTGGACAAAATCCAAAATGGCGGAAAATTTGCATACCGGAAAGGAAATCCTTGAGGCCTTTTTTGTTCGGCTTGAGCCAAGGATTCCAATGATATAAGACACTTGAGTCTGTGACAAAGGGTTGGTGAGATTTAAGCAAAAATATGCCATTTTTTTGGTTTTTGCACTGTAGCGCCACCTATTGGCCAATCTGGCTCATATTTTGATAACCTCTCCTCGATTTTTGTACTACCATATGGCAAAGTTTCAAGTCTCTAGCACTTACGGTTTGGGCTGCACGATGCGTTTTACGGCAGAAGAAAAATAATAATAATTAAAGCTGCAAGCAGCATTTATCGGGGTTCAAGCAGTTAAGGCCTTTAAGCACAAAAGCATCAAAAGTTATTAAGTTTTATTTAGCAAGCATGTAACCACTGAAATAATAGATGGAAAAGACCATTTACAGCCAATACATACAATGTACCATAGGAAATCTATGGTTTTAAAGCTTTTTAACAGTTATAGCGCCACCTATGGACCGATCTCCATGACATTTTGCATGCTTGTTAAGGATGTTATGTCACATATTCTCACCAATTTTTGTGAAGTTCTGAGTTTTCATTTAGGATTTATAGGCTTTTGAGTGTATTTTGCCACGCCCATTTTATAAATGACCCTATTACAGCCATCCAAATGCAAAAGTTAAACTTTTTTTTGATAATTATTGATCTAGAGAGTCCAGAGAATTGTCCTAGACTGGTCTGGTTCCAATCGGGCAAAAAACCTAGGACTAGTTCGCAAAAGTAGGTTTTAGACATATTCGTGAATATTTAATGAACGGTTTGATTGACAGCAATGGTTCTTGAGGCAAAGTTGTTCAGCATGAGCAGATCTATCAAATGATATGCATTTTGTGACAATAAGTGTAACACCACGTGATTACAGAGCCATAAAACTCGTTAGCGCCAACTAGTGGCCGATTTCTTTCAAAATTCTTACAGACCTATTGGGCCATGAGTCGAACATGCCCATCGAGTTTCGTTCCGATCGGCCTCCGTTAACCTTGTCTAATAGTTGCTCAAATTTCATTGGCCAATGGCGGCCATGTTTTTTGAGATACGCCAATATCCTTTTAGACATACATGGCCCCTTGGGCCAAGACACTGCGTACCAAATTTCAAGTCAATCGGACTAACGGTCAGGCGTCTATATGTTTTTTTTGTTTTATAGCCCCACCATGTGGCCAATCGACGCAATTTTTTTACTGTGACCTCAAATTGACCTCCTACACATGTGTACCAAGTTTGGTGAAGTTTACTGAATTACTTCTTGAGTTATAGCCATTTTAGTAAAATAGGCTCCTCCCACAACGTTAATTTTGCACCCCCTAGCGACCGTGAATCGAAATTTCAACATTTTTTCGATAATTATTGATCTTCAGACACCAGAGAACAATTCTGCACTGGTTTGGTTCCGATCGGGCGAAAAACCAGGGACTAGTTCGTAAAAGTAGGTTTTCAACAAAATTCAAAATGGCGGAAAATCTATCATGGCGGAAATAAAATCGGAGATATACGTTTTGTTCGTCAGGCGTCCAGCTTTCCAATGATATAAGACACTTGAGTCTATGACTTACGGTCTAGGAGTTATGAGCAGTTTCGCGCTTTTGGTCGCTATAGCGCCACCTATGGGCCAATCGGGCTCATAATTTGATAACCTCTCCTCGATTTTTGTACTACCATCTGGCAAAGTTTCAAAGCTCCAGCTCTTACGGTTTGGGCTGCACGATGCGTTTTAGCGGAGAAGAAAAATAATAATAATTAAAGCTGCAAGCAGCATTTATCGGGGTTCAAGCATTTAAGGCCTTTAGGCACATAAGCATTTAAGACATTAAGATTTATTTAGAAAGCTTTTAACCACTGAAATAATAGATGGAAAAGTCCATTTACAGCCAATACAGGCAATTTACCATAGGAAATGTGTTTTTTAAAGCTTTTTAACAGTTATAGCACCATCTATAGTCCGATCTCCATGAAATTTTGCATGCTTGTTAATGATGTTATGGCACATAAGCTCACCAATTTTCGTGAAGTTCTGAGTTTTCGTTTAGGATTTATAGGCTTTTGAGTGCATTTTGCCACGCCCATTTTCTTTATGACCCAATATACCCATGCGAAAAATGCAAAAGTTCAACTTTTTTTTGATAATTATTGATCTTGAGAGTCCATAGAATTGTCCTAGACTCGTTTGGTTCTGATCGGGCGAAAAACCTAGGACTAGTTCGCAAAAGTAGGTTTTTAACATAATTACGAATATTTAATGAACGGTTTGATTGACAGCAATGGTTCTTGAGGCAAAGTTGTTCAACAAGAGGAGATCTATCAAATGGTATGCATTTTGTGACAATAAGTGTAACACCACGTGATTACAGAGCCATAAAACTCGTTAGCGCCAACTAGTGGCCGATTTCTTTTAAAATTCTTACAGACCTCTAGGGCCATGAGTCGAACATGCCCACCGAGTTTCGTTCCGATAGGCCTCCGTTAACCTTGTCTAATAGGTGCTCAAACTTCATTGGCCGATGGCGGCCATGTTTTTTGAGATACACCAATGTCCTCATAGACATACATGGCACCTTGGACCAAGACACTGCATACCAATTTTCAAGTCAATCGGACTAACGGTCAGGTGGTTATAGCCTGTTTTATGTTTTTTTCATGTTATAGCGCCACCATGTGACCAATCGCCGCGATTTTTTTACCGTGACCTCATATTGACGTCTTACACATGTGTACCAGGTTTGGTTAAAATACCTCTTTTACTTCTGGAGTTATAGCCATTTTAGTAAAATAGGCTCCTCCCACAACGTTAATTTTGCACCCCCTAGCGACCGTGAATCGAAATTTCAACTTTTTTTTGATAATTATTGATATTCAGACTCCAGAGAACAATTCTGCACTGGTTTGGTTCCGATCGGGCAAAAAACCAGGGACTAGTTCGCAAAAGTAGATTTTCGACAAAATTCAAAATGGCGGAAAATCTATCATGGCGGAAATAAAATCGGAGATATACGTTTTGTTCGTCAGGCGTCCAGCTTTCCAATGATATAAGACACTTGAGTCTATGACTTACGGTCTAGGAGTTATGAGCAGTTTCGCGCTTTTGGTTGCTATAGCGCCACCTATGGGCCAATCGGGGTCATAATTTGATAACCTCTCCTCGATTTTTGTACTACCATATGGCAAAGTTTCAAAGCTCTAGCCCTTACGGTTTGGGCTGCACGATGCGTTTTACGGCAGAATAATAATAATAATAATAATAATAAAAATCAGCACAATTACAATAGGGTTTCAGCACTTCGTGCTTGAACCCCTAATAATAAAAATCAGTACAATTACAATAGGGTTTCAGCACTTCGTGCTTGAACCCCTAATTAAAGCTGCAAGCAGCATTTATCGGGGTTCAAGCATTTAAGGCCTTTAGGCACATAAGCATTTAAGACATTAAGATTTATTTAGAAAGCTTTTAACCACTGAAATAATAGATGGAAAAGTCCATTTACAGCCAATACAGGCAATTTACCATAGGAAATATGTGTTTTTTAAAGCTTTTTAACAGTTATAGCACCATCTATAGTCCGATCTCCATGAAATTTTGCATGCTTGTTAATGATGTTATGGCACATAAGCTCACCAATTTTCGTGAAGTTCTGAGTTTTTGTTTAGGATTTATAGGCTTTTGAGTGCATTTTGCCACGCCCATTTTCTTTATGACCCAATATACCCATGCGAAAAATGCAAAAGTTCAACTTTTTTTTGATAATTATTGATCTTGAGAGTCCATAGAATTGTCCTAGACTCGTTTGGTTCTGATCGGGCGAAAAACCTAGGACTAGTTCGCAAAAGTAGGTTTTTAACATAATTACGAATATTTAATGAACGGTTTGATTGACAGCAATGGTTCTTGAGGCAAAGTTGTTCAACAAGAGGAGATCTATCAAATGGTATGCATTTTGTGACAATAAGTGTAACACCACGTGATTACAGAGCCATAAAACTCGTTAGCGCCAACTAGTGGCCGATTTCTTTTAAAATTCTTACAGACCTCTAGGGCCATGAGTCGAACATGCCCACCGAGTTTCGTTCCGATAGGCCTCCGTTAACCTTGTCTAATAGGTGCTCAAACTTCATTGGCCGATGGCGGCCATGTTTTTTGAGATACACCAATGTCCTCATAGACATACATGGCACCTTGGACCAAGACACTGCATACCAATTTTCAAGTCAATCGGACTAACGGTCAGGTGGTTATAGCCTGTTTTATGTTTTTTTCATGTTATAGCGCCACCATGTGACCAATCGCCGCGATTTTTTTACCGTGACCTCATATTGACGTCTTACACATGTGTACCAGGTTTGGTTAAAATACCTCTTTTACTTCTGGAGTTATAGCCATTTTAGTAAAATAGGCTCCTCCCACAACGTTAATTTTGCACCCCCTAGCGACCGTGAATCGAAATTTCAACTTTTTTTTGATAATTATTGATATTCAGACTCCAGAGAACAATTCTGCACTGGTTTGGTTCCGATCGGGCAAAAAACCAGGGACTAGTTCGCAAAAGTAGATTTTCGACAAAATTCAAAATGGCGGAAAATCTATCATGGCGGAAATAAAATCGGAGATATACGTTTTGTTAGTCAGGCGTCCAGCTTTCCAATGATATAAGACACTTGAGTCTATGACTTACGGTCTAGGAGTTATGAGCAGTTTCGCGCTTTTGGTTGCTATAGCGCCACCTATGGGCCAATCGGGGTCATAATTTGATAACCTCTCCTCGATTTTTGTACTACCATATGGCAAAGTTTCAAAGCTCTAGCCCTTACGGTTTGGGCTGCACGATGCGTTTTACGGCAGAATAATAATAATAATAATAATAATAATTAAAGCTGCAAGCAGCATTTAGCGGGGTTCAAGCATTTAGGGTCTTTAAGCACATAAGGCAGTCTAGTGAGTTGTCTGAGTTTTTGTTTAGGATTTACAGGCTTTTGAGTGTTTTTTGCCATACCCATTTTCTAAATGATCCTGTTATGGCTACCCAATGGGTAAAGTTAAAGTTTTTTATATAATTAATAATCTAGAGCTTCCAGAGAATTGTACTGCACTGGTATATTTCCGATCGGGCGAAAAACCTAGGACTAGTTCGCAAAAGTAGGTTTTTAACATAATAGCAAGTATTTAATGAACAAATTGATTGACAGCAGTAGTTCTTGAGGCAAAGTTGTTCAGTATGAGGAGATCTATCAAATGATATGCATCACGTGATTACATAGCCGTAAAACCTGTTAGCGTCAACTAGTGGCTGATTTTTCAAAATTCTTACAGACCTCTAGGGCCACGAGTCGAACATGCCCATCGAGTTTCGTTCTGATCGGCCTCCGTTAAGAGCAAACTAACAGCTTTGAATTAAAATGGTGAGGTATCCTGTTGTAAACATCAACCATGCCTGTTGACAGTTTTGTGGGAAGGGAATGAAAAGTTCTCAAATCCACAGCACAGCCTCAGACATAACATTTATATCCATGATCTGCCATTTTCACTATTGTCCTTGCTTGCTTCTTCACAATACCTGCAGATCTTCTGATGATTCGGCTGTGCAGGTCCACATTAACACTGCCTGGCCTAGAACATGGACTGGAAAATGCAAATTTGGGGGGTATAAATATTAATGATCCTGACTCCAACGTCACAGTCGGTGTTATGGTGGGATTCACTCATTTTTCAGCGGTCTTTTGCAAACAGGAGATTTACACAAGAAGGAGGAAACAATGGTGTTTGAGGCTCACGGTATGTCAGTTCCATGTCCAGAACTCTTATCATTCAACTATGCCAAGATAAATACAGTTTTCAATTGTATGGCACCTGTAAAATAGATGATTAGTAATATAATGCTTACTTGGAGTCTGAAATGGCTTTAACAAAAGAAGAAAAATAGTCTTAGATTTCTGTTCATTCTAATCATGTACAAATAAAGTAGCACAGTAAGATTACATTTATTTGAATGCATTAGTGAGTGTGTGATTGTGCTGTGTGTGCAGCGTGTCAATACTAAAAGTGAAGGTGTAGTTGATATCTTTGGTGATAATATCTGTAGTAATCATAAAAAAAAACACTTAAGAAATAAAGAATTAAAATTACAAATAATATTCTATTAAGATATGAGTTACAATAACATGATTTGCAATAGTAATAATATCAATAATATATGCACAATACACACAGATTAGACTATCAGGTCTGTGTTTTACAAAAACATTAGTATTGCAGCCAATGTGAGTCTGTGGGATTTATAAACAGACAAAATATGATTTGAAATGTTATTTTAATGATTTTATTAAGTTTAAACAATATTTCAAATGGAAAAAAAAATTAAAAATAATATTTTAGTGAGCAGAATGAACCAATGAGTGTTCTTCTTCTGGTGGTTAAAATGTAAATGAAAACAATAATACTTAAACAATAATACTTAATACACTAACCATGCTTGAACACACACATGCACACACATTTTGTTGTAGATGGAGATATTTAAAATAAAAGATAGGTAACAAAATGATAATTGCAAATCTCCTCTGTATAACACCATTTTCAGATTTCAAATTAATCACTGAGAGGCAGAATTGTTCAAACTGAGAGCTCAGTAAAAATGAAGTGATAAACTTTGACAAAACATGACTGTGTTATAATAGGTGATTTTCATGCAAGTAATTTGATATAGTCCAAAAACTAATGCAAAAGCACAGATGAAAATATTTTATTAAGTAGAATGTCCTGCAGAGGGCAGTAGAAGACCACTAATTGACTCACTTTCATTTGAAATACTTTTTTATCCACCAGTAAAACAAAGCAGTTTCTTCATGTTCTTTCCATTAAGCATGCTTACACACACACAGACACACACACAAACCCACACACACACACACACACACACACACACACACACACACACACACACACACACAAAGACAAATATGTTTTCAATGTTTTTAGGATGTGATATTGTGAAAATATCTTCATCTCCTCATCTTGAACAACTTTGCCTCAAGAATCACTAATGTCAATCAAACCGTTCATAATCATAATAAAAAAAAATAAAATATATACAAATATCATAATAATAAAAAAAACATCATAATAAAAAAGATTGCTTCTTAAAGCATTTGTTTATTTCCAATACTGAAGCGAATTAAAAGATCATGCGTAATCCTGCTGCTCCCTCTAGTGGACAACAGTGGTATTATAGCTTACATTTTACAGTTGAAGTGTTTGAATGAATGGGAATTTGTTTTTTTACTTATATCTCAGGAACCAAAAGGCGAAAAATTCTGAAACTCAGAGCATAGATAGTGCTTGAGGAGCCCTGTTGAATGAGACCATCAATGTGTTTTTGGGCGATTGGGGCTGGGAGTTATGACTGTTATAAGGCATATCTGTTCGGGCTATTATCTCTGGAATGCCCAGGGCAAATAACACCACATTTGAATCGAAGCTAGCCAAGGACGCGCCCTTTCCAACGAGCTCTCACACAATGTTCGGGGTGGTCTGGGTCGGGAGTAATGGCCGTTCAAAATCGGGGGTCCCGCGGATTCGCGATGCGCGGGGGGCGCGCTCCCGAGGCCCGCGACGACACGTTTCGATCAAGAGCCCGGAGAGGTCCTCACCATCAAAATTTGAGCGCGCAACGACTTTCCGTTTTCGAGTTATGAATGGATTTGTATTCGGGGGCGTGGCTTAAATGCCGTTATACTTTCGTTTCATTTCATTCATTTACTTTCGTCCATTTCCATATCTCAGTGTAACACAATTGTCAATAGTAATACTCAATAGATGAGTTTTGACAAAATGTGATTGTAAATGTTAAAATAATGATTTTAAAAAGTCTAAATATGAATTTTATAACAATATTAGGGAGTAGTATGATGAAATGACAGCAGGGGGCAGTAAAATACCACTTATTGGCTTAATATGTCATTATATTCATATAAAATCACCTTTTGAAGAAGTTAAACTTTTTTTCTGATAATTATTGATCTAGAGAGTTCAGAGAATTGTGCTGCACTGGTTTTGAACATTATGATATGAACATTATATGATAAAAGATAGAAGACATCATTTACAGCAAATACAGGCAATTTACCATAGGAAATATATGGTTTTAAAGCGTTTTAACAGTTATAGCGCCAACTATCGTCCGATCTCCATAGAATTTTTCATGCTTGTTAATGATGTTATGTCACATATGCTGACCAATTTTTGTGAAGTTCTGAGTTTTTATTTAGGATTTATAGGCTTTTTAATGTATTTTGACACGCCCGTTTTATAAATGACCCTATTACAGCCATCCAAATGCAAAAGTTCAACTTTTTTTTGATAATTATTGATCTAGAGAGTCCAGAGAATTGTCCTACACTGGTCTGGTTCCGATCGGGCAAAAAACCTAGGACTAGTTCGCAAAAGTAGGTTTTTAACATATTAATGAATAATTAATGAACAGTTTGATTGACAGCAATGGTTCTTGAGGCAAAGTTGTTCAGGATGAGGAGATCTATCAAATGATATGCATATTGTGTGGATATTTGTAACACCACGTGATTACAGAGCCGTAAAACTCGTTAGCGCCAACTAGTGGCCGATTTCTTTCAAAATTCTTACAGACCTTTAGGGCCATGAGCCGAACATGCCCATTGAGTTTCGTTCCGATCGGCCTCCGTTAACCTTGTCTAATAGGTGCTCAAACTTCGTTGGCCGATGGCGGCCATGTTTTTTGAGATACGCCAATGTCCTCATACACATACATGGCACCTTGGACCAAGACACTGCATACCAATTTTCAAGTCAATCGGACTAACGGTCAGGTGGTTATAGCCTGTTTTATGTTTTTTTCATTTTATAGCGCCACCATGAGGCCAATCGTCGCGATTTTTTTACTGTGACCTCAAATTGACCTCTTACACATGTGTACCGAGTTTGGTGAAGATACCTCATTTACTTCTGGAGTTATAACCATTTTAGTAAAATAGGCTCCGCCTCCTTCGAACGTTTTTGTGCCCCTTAGTGACCGTGAATCGAAATTTCAACTTTTTTTCGATAATTATTGATATTCAGACTCCAGAGAACATTTCTGCACTGATTTGGTTCCGATCGGGCAAAAAACCTAGGACTAGTTCGCAAAAGTAGGTTTTGGACAAAATCCAAAATGGCGGAAAATTTGCATACCGGACATGAAATCCTTGAGGCCTTTTTTGTTCGGCTTGAGCCAAGGATTCCAATGATATAAGACACTTGAGTCTGTGACAAAGGGTTGGTGAGATTTAAGCAAAAATATGCCATTTTTTTGTTTTTTTGCACTGTAGCGCCACCTATTGGCCAATCTGGCTCATATTTTGATAACCTCTCCTCGATTTTTGTACTACCATATGGCAAAGTTTCAAGTCTCTAGCACTTACGGTTTGGGCTGCACGATGCGTTTTACGGCAGAAGAAAAATAATAATAATTAAAGCTGCAAGCAGCGTTTATCGGGGTTCAAGCAATTAAGGCCTTTAAGGCCTTTAAGCATAAAAGCATCAAAAGTTATTAAGATTTATTTAGCAAGCATGTAACTACTGACATAATAGATGAAAAAGACCATTTACCATAGGAAATATATGGTTTTAAAGCTTTTTAACAGTTATAGCGCCACCTTTGGTCCGATCTCCATAAAATTTGGCATGCTTGTTAATGATGTTATTTCACATATGTTCACCAATTTTTGTGAAGTTCTGAGTTTTTATTTATGATTTATAGGCTTTTTTATTTATTTTGCCCCGCCCATTTTATAAATGACCCTATTACAGCCATCCAAATGCAAAAGTTCAACTTTTTTTTGATAATTATTGATCTAGAGAGTCCAGAGAATTGTCCTAGACTGGTTTGGTTCCGATCGGGCGAAAAACCAGGGACTAGTTCGCAAAAGTAGGTTTTTAACATATTCATGAATATTTAATTAACTGTTTGATTGACAGAAATGGTTCTTGAGGCAAAGTTGTTCAGCATGAGCAGATATATCAAATGATATGCTTTTTGTGACGATAAGTGTAACACCACGTGATTACAGAGCCAAAAAACTCGTTAGCGCCAACTAGTGGCCGATTTCTTTCAAAATTCTTACAGACCTCTAGGGCCATGAGTCGAACATGCCCATCGAGTTTCGTTCCGATCGGCCTCCGTTAACCTTGTCTAATAGGTGCTCAACTTCATTGGCCAATGGCGGCCATGTTTTTTGAGATACGCCAATGTCCTCATAGACATACATGGCACCTTGGACCAAGACACTGCATACCAATTTTCAAGTCAATCGGACTAATGGTCAGGTGGTTATAGCCCTTTTCATGTTTTTTTCATGTTATAGCGCCACCTAGTGTTCAATCGTCGCGATTTTTTTACTGTGACCCCAGAATGAACCCATACACATGTGTACCGAGTTTGGTGAAGCTATCTTATTTACTTTTTAAGTTATAGCCATTTTAGTAAAATAGGCTCCTCCCACAACGATTATTTTGCGCCCCCTAGCGTCCATGAATCGAAATTTCAACATTTTTTCGATAATTATTGATCTTCAGACTCCAGAGAACATTTCTGCACTGGTTTGGCTCCGATCGGGCAAAAAACCAGGGACTAGTTCGCAAAAGTAGATTTTCGACAAAATTCAAAATGGCGGAAAATCTATCATGACGGAAATGAAATCGGAGATATACGTTTTGTTCGTCAGGCGTCCAGCTTTCCAATGATATAAGACACTTGAGTCTGCGACATACGGTCTAGGAGTTATGAGCAGTTTCGCGCTTTTGGTTGCTATAGCGCCACCTATGGGCCAATCGGGGTCATAATCTCTGAACCTCTCCTCGATTTTTGTACTACCATCTGGCAAAGTTTCAATGCTCTAGCCCTTACGGTTTGGGCTGCACGATGCGTTTTACGGCAGAATAATAATAATAATTAAAGCTGCAAGCAGCATTTATCGGGGTTCAAGCAGTTAAAGCCTTTTAAGCATTTAAGCACAAAAGCATCAAAAGTTAAGATTTATTTAGCAAGCATGTAACCACGGACATAATAGATGGAAAAGACCATTTACAGCCAATACAGGCAGTTTACCATGGGATATATATGGTTTTAAAGCTTTTTAACAGTTATAGCGCCACCTATGGTCCGATCTCCATAGAATTGTTTACTGTGACCTCAAATTGAACCCATACACATGTGTACTGAGTTTGGTGAAGATATCTCATTTACTTCTTGAGTTATAGCCATTTTAGTAAAATAGGCTCCTCCCACAACAATTTAGCACATTCTAGTATTATTTACTATGATTCTAGCATGATTTGCCATATTCTAGCATAATTTACCATGATATACTACATTCTAGTATGATTTACCATTGTTTACTGTGATTCTAGCATGGATTACCATAGTTTATCATGATTTATCATAGTTTACCATGATTTACCCTGTTCTAGCATAGTTTACCATGATTTACCATGTTCTAGCATGATTTACCATGATATACCACATTCTAACATGATTTACCATAGTTTATTATGATTTATCATGGCTTACCATGATTTACCCTGTTCTAGCATAGTTTACCATGATTTACCATGTTCTAGCATGATGTACCATGATATACTATGTTCTAGAATGATGTACCAGGATTGTAGTATGATTTACCTTGATACACCACATTCTAGTATCATTTATTGATTTACCATGTTTTTAGTGTGATTTAACCATGATTTACCACATTGCTAGCAATTATGTGAAGTATCAGTAAAAATGAAGTGATAAACTCTGACAAAATATGATTGTGCTACAATAGTAATTGTTATATAAGTGATTTTTTAGTGTTTTATTGTTATATAAGTGATTTTTAGTGTCTAATGAATGCAAAAGCATATGTGGGTAGACATTAATAAGTAGAATGGCCAGCAGAGGGCAGTAGAAGACCACATATTGGCTCACTTTCACTTTAAACTTCTTGATTTTCACCATTTTTCTGCACTAAAGCAAAGCAGTTTTTCCATTTTAAATCCATAATGCATGTTAACACACACACACACACACACACACACACACACACAAGACAAATGTTGTTTTTTCAATGCTATTGGGATATGTCATTATGAAAATATATTTGAATGGTCTATAAACATTTCACAAAGTCTTTGTAAGCTATTAATCAGATCATTCAGAATTTATTCAGAAACCTAAGACTACACACACACATTATATTGTAGATACAGACATTTGAAATATATGATGTGATCAAACTGTCAATACTAATAATTTAACAGATGGATTTTTGACTAAATGTAATTGTAAATGTTAAAATAGTGATTTTATAAAGTCTAAATATAAATTATAGAACAATATGACAACATGACTATTTTAAACAGCAGGGGGCAGTAAAATACCACTTCTTGGCTTAATATGTCATTATATTCATATCATTTTCACCTTTTTAACTGTTATAGAGGCAAATTTTGTCAGATCTGTCTGAAAATTTTCATGCATGTTCAGAGTGATATTTCACATGTTCTGACTTGTTTTTAAGAAGGTTTGAACATTCATTAAAGAGATATAGGCTTTCGGGGACACTTGGTAAAGGCCACATTTTGAAGTGAACCTATTATAGCTACCCAAATGAAGTAGTTCAACTTTTTCTGACAATTATTGTTCTAGTGAGTCCAGAGAATTGTATTGCACTAGTTTTTAACATTATGATATGAAAATTATATATTCAGAGATGGAAAAGACCATTTACAGTCAATACAGGCAGTTTACCATAGGAAATATATGGTTTTAAAGATTTTTAACAGTTATAGCGCCACCTATCGTCCGATCTCCATGAAATTTTGCATGCTTGTTAATGATGTTATGTCACATAAGTTCACCAATTTTTGTGAAGTTCTGGGTTTTTATTTAGGATTTATAGGCTTTTTAATGTATTTTTCCATGCCCATTTTATAAATGATCCTATTACAGCCATCCAAATGCAAAAGTTCAACTTTTTTTTGATAATTATTGATCTAGAGAGTCCAGAGAATTGTCCTAGACTGGTCTGGTTCCGATCGGGCAAAAAACCTAGGACTAGTTCGCAAAAGTAGGTTTTAAACATATTCATGAATATTTAATGAACGGTTTGATTGACAGAAATGGTTCTTGAGGCAAAGTTGTTCAGCATGAGCAGATATATCAAATGATATGCTTTTTGTGACGATAAGTGTAACACCACGTGATTACAGAGCCAAAAAACTCGTTAGCGCCAACTAGTGGCCGATTTCTTTCAAAATTCTTACAGACCTCTAGGGCCATGAGTCGAACATGCCCATCGAGTTTCGTTCTGATCGGCCTCCGTTAACCTTGTCTAATAGGTGCTCAACTTCATTGGCCAATGGCGGCCATGTTTTTTGAGATACGCCAATGTCCTCATAGACATACATGGCACCTTGGACCAAGACACTGCATACCAATTTTCCAGTCAATCGGACTAACGGTCAGGTGGTTATAGCCCTTTTCATGTTTTTTTCATGTTATAGCGCCACCTAGTGTTCAATCGTCGCGATTTTTTTACTGTGACCCCAGAATGAACCCATACACATGTGTACCGAGTTTGGTGAAGCTATCTTATTTACTTTTTAAGTTATAGCCATTTTAGTAAAATAGGCTCCTCCCACAACGATTATTTTGCGCCCCCTAGCGTCCATGAATCGAAATTTCAACATTTTTTCGATAATTATTGATCTTCAGACTCCAGAGAACATTTCTGCACTGGTTTGGCTCCGATCGGGCAAAAAACCAGGGACTAGTTCGCAAAAGTAGATTTTCGACAAAATTCAAAATGGCGGAAAATCTATCATGACGGAAATGAAATCGGAGATATACGTTTTGTTCGTCAGGCGTCCAGCTTTCCAATGATATAAGACACTTGAGTCTGCGACATACGGTCTAGGAGTTATGAGCAGTTTCGCGCTTTTGGTTGCTATAGCGCCACCTATGGGCCAATCGGGGTCATAATCTCTGAACCTCTCCTCGATTTTTGTACTACCATCTGGCAAAGTTTCAATGCTCTAGCCCTTACGGTTTGGGCTGCACGATGCGTTTTACGGCAGAATAATAATAATAATAATAATAATAAAAATCAGTACAATTACAATAGGGTTTCAGCACTTCGTGCTTGAACCCCTAATAATAATAATAAAAATCAGTACAATTACAATAGGGTTTCAGCACTTCGTGCTTGAACCCCTAATTAAAGCTGCAAGCAGCATTTATCGGGGTTCAAGCATTTAAGGCCTTTAGGCACATAAGCATTTAAGACATTAAGATTTATTTAGAAAGCTTTTAACCACTGAAATAATAGATGGAAAAGTCCATTTACAGCCAATACAGGCAATTTACCATAGGAAATATGTGTTTTTTAAAGCTTTTTAACAGTTATAGCACCATCTATAGTCCGATCTCCATGAAATTTTGCATGCTTGTTAATGATGTTATGGCACATAAGCTCACCAATTTTCGTGAAGTTCTGAGTTTTTGTTTAGGATTTATAGGCTTTTGAGTGCATTTTGCCACGCCCATTTTCTTTATGACCCAATATACCCATGCGAAAAATGCAAAAGTTCAACTTTTTTTTGATAATTATTGATCTTGAGAGTCCATAGAATTGTCCTAGACTCGTTTGGTTCTGATCGGGCGAAAAACCTAGGACTAGTTCGCAAAAGTAGGTTTTTAACATAATTACGAATATTTAATGAACGGTTTGATTGACAGCAATGGTTCTTGAGGCAAAGTTGTTCAACAAGAGGAGATCTATCAAATGGTATGCATTTTGTGACAATAAGTGTAACACCACGTGATTACAGAGCCATAAAACTCGTTAGCGCCAACTAGTGGCCGATTTCTTTTAAAATTCTTACAGACCTCTAGGGCCATGAGTCGAACATGCCCACCGAGTTTCGTTCCGATAGGCCTCCGTTAACCTTGTCTAATAGGTGCTCAAACTTCATTGGCCGATGGCGGCCATGTTTTTTGAGATACACCAATGTCCTCATAGACATACATGGCACCTTGGACCAAGACACTGCATACCAATTTTCAAGTCAATCGGACTAACGGTCAGGTGGTTATAGCCTGTTTTATGTTTTTTTCATGTTATAGCGCCACCATGTGACCAATCGCCGCGATTTTTTTACCGTGACCTCATATTGACGTCTTACACATGTGTACCAGGTTTGGTTAAAATACCTCTTTTACTTCTGGAGTTATAGCCATTTTAGTAAAATAGGCTCCTCCCACAACGTTAATTTTGCACCCCCTAGCGACCGTGAATCGAAATTTCAACTTTTTTTTGATAATTATTGATATTCAGACTCCAGAGAACAATTCTGCACTGGTTTGGTTCCGATCGGGCAAAAAACCAGGGACTAGTTCGCAAAAGTAGATTTTCGACAAAATTCAAAATGGCGGAAAATCTATCATGGCGGAAATAAAATCGGAGATATACGTTTTGTTCGTCAGGCGTCCAGCTTTCCAATGATATAAGACACTTGAGTCTATGACTTACGGTCTAGGAGTTATGAGCAGTTTCGCGCTTTTGGTTGCTATAGCGCCACCTATGGGCCAATCGGGGTCATAATTTGCTAACCTCTCCTCGATTTTTGTACTACCATATGGCAAAGTTTCAAAGCTCTAGCCCTTACGGTTTGGGCTGCACGATGCGTTTTACGGCAGAATAATAATAATAATAATTAAAGCTGCAAGCAGCATTTATCGGGGTTCAAGCATTTAAGGCCTTTAGGCACATAAGCATTTAAGACATTAAGATTTATTTAGAAAGCTTTTAACCACTGAAATAATAGATGGAAAAGTCCATTTACAGCCAATACAGGCAATTTACCATAGGAAATATGTGTTTTTTAAAGCTTTTTAACAGTTATAGCACCATCTATAGTCCGATCTCCATGAAATTTTGCATGCTTGTTAATGATGTTATGGCACATAAGCTCACCAATTTTCGTGAAGTTCTGAGTTTTTGTTTAGGATTTATAGGCTTTTGAGTGCATTTTGCCACGCCCATTTTCTTTATGACCCAATATACCCATGCGAAAAATGCAAAAGTTCAACTTTTTTTTGATAATTATTGATCTTGAGAGTCCATAGAATTGTCCTAGACTCGTTTGGTTCTGATCGGGCGAAAAACCTAGGACTAGTTCGCAAAAGTAGGTTTTTAACATAATTACGAATATTTAATGAACGGTTTGATTGACAGCAATGGTTCTTGAGGCAAAGTTGTTCAACAAGAGGAGATCTATCAAATGGTATGCATTTTGTGACAATAAGTGTAACACCACGTGATTACAGAGCCATAAAACTCGTTAGCGCCAACTAGTGGCCGATTTCTTTTAAAATTCTTACAGACCTCTAGGGCCATGAGTCGAACATGCCCACCGAGTTTCGTTCCGATAGGCCTCCGTTAACCTTGTCTAATAGGTGCTCAAACTTCATTGGCCGATGGCGGCCATGTTTTTTGAGATACACCAATGTCCTCATAGACATACATGGCACCTTGGACCAAGACACTGCATACCAATTTTCAAGTCAATCGGACTAACGGTCAGGTGGTTATAGCCTGTTTTATGTTTTTTTCATGTTATAGCGCCACCATGTGACCAATCGCCGCGATTTTTTTACCGTGACCTCATATTGACGTCTTACACATGTGTACCAGGTTTGGTTAAAATACCTCTTTTACTTCTGGAGTTATAGCCATTTTAGTAAAATAGGCTCCTCCCACAACGTTAATTTTGCACCCCCTAGCGACCGTGAATCGAAATTTCAACTTTTTTTTGATAATTATTGATATTCAGACTCCAGAGAACAATTCTGCACTGGTTTGGTTCCGATCGGGCAAAAAACCAGGGACTAGTTCGCAAAAGTAGATTTTCGACAAAATTCAAAATGGCGGAAAATCTATCATGGCGGAAATAAAATCGGAGATATACGTTTTGTTCGTCAGGCGTCCAGCTTTCCAATGATATAAGACACTTGAGTCTATGACTTACGGTCTAGGAGTTATGAGCAGTTTCGCGCTTTTGGTTGCTATAGCGCCACCTATGGGCCAATCGGGGTCATAATTTGATAACCTCTCCTCGATTTTTGTACTACCATATGGCAAAGTTTCAAAGCTCTAGCCCTTACGGTTTGGGCTGCACGATGCGTTTTACGGCAGAATAATAATAATAATAATTAAAGCTGCAAGCAGCATTTATCGGGGTTCAAGCATTTAAGGCCTTTAGGCACATAAGCATTTAAGACATTAAGATTTATTTAGAAAGCTTTTAACCACTGAAATAATAGATGGAAAAGTCCATTTACAGCCAATACAGGCAATTTACCATAGGAAATATGTGTTTTTTAAAGCTTTTTAACAGTTATAGCACCATCTATAGTCCGATCTCCATGAAATTTTGCATGCTTGTTAATGATGTTATGGCACATAAGCTCACCAATTTTCGTGAAGTTCTGAGTTTTTGTTTAGGATTTATAGGCTTTTGAGTGCATTTTGCCACGCCCATTTTCTTTATGACCCAATATACCCATGCGAAAAATGCAAAAGTTCAACTTTTTTTTGATAATTATTGATCTTGAGAGTCCATAGAATTGTCCTAGACTCGTTTGGTTCTGATCGGGCGAAAAACCTAGGACTAGTTCGCAAAAGTAGGTTTTTAACATAATTACGAATATTTAATGAACGGTTTGATTGACAGCAATGGTTCTTGAGGCAAAGTTGTTCAACAAGAGGAGATCTATCAAATGGTATGCATTTTGTGACAATAAGTGTAACACCACGTGATTACAGAGCCATAAAACTCGTTAGCGCCAACTAGTGGCCGATTTCTTTTAAAATTCTTACAGACCTCTAGGGCCATGAGTCGAACATGCCCACCGAGTTTCGTTCCGATAGGCCTCCGTTAACCTTGTCTAATAGGTGCTCAAACTTCATTGGCCGATGGCGGCCATGTTTTTTGAGATACACCAATGTCCTCATAGACATACATGGCACCTTGGACCAAGACACTGCATACCAATTTTCAAGTCAATCGGACTAACGGTCAGGTGGTTATAGCCTGTTTTATGTTTTTTTCATGTTATAGCGCCACCATGTGACCAATCGCCGCGATTTTTTTACCGTGACCTCATATTGACGTCTTACACATGTGTACCAGGTTTGGTTAAAATACCTCTTTTACTTCTGGAGTTATAGCCATTTTAGTAAAATAGGCTCCTCCCACAACGTTAATTTTGCACCCCCTAGCGACCGTGAATCGAAATTTCAACTTTTTTTTGATAATTATTGATATTCAGACTCCAGAGAACAATTCTGCACTGGTTTGGTTCCGATCGGGCAAAAAACCAGGGACTAGTTCGCAAAAGTAGATTTTCGACAAAATTCAAAATGGCGGAAAATCTATCATGGCGGAAATAAAATCGGAGATATACGTTTTGTTCGTCAGGCGTCCAGCTTTCCAATGATATAAGACACTTGAGTCTATGACTTACGGTCTAGGAGTTATGAGCAGTTTCGCGCTTTTGGTTGCTATAGCGCCACCTATGGGCCAATCGGGGTCATAATTTGATAACCTCTCCTCGATTTTTGTACTACCATATGGCAAAGTTTCAAAGCTCTAGCCCTTACGGTTTGGGCTGCACGATGCGTTTTACGGCAGAATAATAATAATAATAATAATAATAAAAATCAGCACAATTACAATAGGGTTTCAGCACTTCGTGCTTGAACCCCTAATTAAAGCTGCAAGCAGCATTTATCGGGGTTCAAGCTATTAAGGCCTTTAAGGGTTTTTAAGCATAAAAGTTATCAAGTTTTATTTAGCAAGCATCTAACCACTGACATAATAGATGGAAAACACCATTTACACTCAATACAGGCAATTTACCATAGGAAATATATGGTTTTAAAGCTTTTTAACAGTTATAGCGCCACCTTTGGACCGATGTCCATAAAATCTGGCATGCTTGTTAATGATGTTATGTTACATATCGTCGCTGCCCGATGAAACTCACGTATGTCCAAAACGGTTACTTTTCAGGAAGTGAAAAAAACACCTAATTTCAAAATCAGTTGAACGTAGCGTTGTCATACTTGGTACGGCATCTTTAAATGTAACCATATTATTGCCAGTGTAATGATATAATCGACATTTGACCAAAATCGAGTTTAAATGGACATACGTGCATATTTTACAGTAACGGTGGTCGATACGCGTTCTTCCGATCAATAATTAGAATGGCCAAGTCGCGTTTCATATTGACAGATGAATAGGCTACGCTCAGTTTATTAAATAGCCTACGTCTCAGTTTATTAAATACGCTCAGTTTATTAAATGTCTCTTGCAAACTATGAAGGGACAATGAATCAATACACTCATTGCTGACCCCAGGGCCGGCGTGTCCATATAGGCGAACTAGGCAATTGCCTAGTGCGGCACTTTTGTAAAGGCAAAATGTGTGCCAACCGGGAATGAACAATTCACAAAATAGGCTAGGCTATGATCATATAATCATACATAATCAGAGAGTAGCCTTTTTCTTTTTGTTTTGAATTATTTCGTTAAAAGACTTTTCAAGCTATGTGTATTTGATGTCTTTCTCATGTCTGTGTGAGGCATACACTGAGTTTCGTTAAGTTAGGATGAGATGAGCTCCAGTTAACGTGCAATGCAAGTGACCGCGCGGGCGCCTCCATGATTATATTGTCTGCTATATATTTGCCTCTTATTTATTAAATCCACTCCAGGCAATCGGCTGATGAAAAATTGATTAAAATTAAGATACAATTTATACAAAACGAAATTCACTTTAAAGAAAGGCTTTCTACAAAACCAAACTTAATGAAGTGGTCAAAATCATGTCTGATCCATCTCAAATTGTGCATCCTATTACTCGTGCTGTTCACTTTTCATACTTTCAACAATATAGTAGACCTACAGACTCTATTTGTACAAATTGCTGCACATTCATTTAATTCTGAATTTTGCACACACACAAGTTGAAAGGCTTCAAATCAAGTTCACGGATAATTGTGCTTGCATTTATTAATCATTATGATACTAAAAATCACAACAAAGTAGGCTATGCTATGTACAAAAAAAAATAGCCATTTCTGTTTTTTTTTTCTTTTTTTAAAAAAAAACAAACAAGCTGCACCCTTTTTTTTACATTTCATCTTTCATTCCGAAATAGAATAATGAATGGACGAAAAAGTACACGGACCCAACATGTAGGCTATTAGCCTTTTTACCCGTTATCAGTCTAAATTAATCTCGTTTTTAATTTAACTTAATTTCGTTTTTCTTTATTTAAATTTCGTTTTTCTTTATTTAAATTTCGTTTTTTTCTTTATTTAATTTTCGTTTTTTCTTTCTTTAATTAAATGTCATTTTTCTTTATTTAAATTTCATTTGTTCTTTTTTTTTATTTAGTTTCTTCTTTATTTAAATTTTGTTTCTTTATTTAAAATTCGTTATTCTTTATTTAAATCTACCCTTTACTGTGTCAGTAATTTATTAGTCAGAAAAATATTAGACTACCTTAAAAGTATTGCTTAAGTTAACAGGCCCGTGCGTTTACATCTCCACAATAAACAGTGACAATTACTTCGTCTAGACAATTTACTGGTAAATAACAGTTGTAAATATATTGCGAATATATAATAAACTTGAACAGTTGTCAAAACAAACGTTTGCTGATACTTTACCTCACAGAGTTATTCGGCTATCCAATGCTGAGCTTCCAGAGACGCTTAGACCGCGAGATGCCTCCACAGGGCGGGAGATACGCGGCGTGATGCGACGATATGCTCACCAATTTTTGTGAAGTTTTGAGTTTTCATTTAGGATTTATAGGCTTTTTAGTGTATTTTGCCACGCCCATTTTATAAATGACCCTATTATAGCCATCCAAATGCAAAAGTTAAACTTTTTTTTGATAATTATTGATCTAGAGAGTCCAGAGAATTGTCCTAGACTGGTTTGGTTCCGATCGGGCAAAAATCCTAGGACTAGTTCGCAAAAGTAGGTTTTTAACATGTTTGCGAATATTAAATGAACGGTTTGATTGACAGCAATGGTTCTTGAGGCAAAGTTGTTCAGTATGAGGAGATCTATCAACTGATATGCATATTTTTTGGATGTATGCCACACCACGTGATCACAGAGACGGAAAAACTCGTTAGCGCCAACTAGTGGCCGATTTCTTTCAAAATTCTTACAGACCTCTTGGGCCATGAGTCAAACATGCCCATCCAGTTTCGTTCCGATCAGCCTCCGTTAACCTTGTCTAATAGGTGCTCAAACTTCATTGGCCGATGGCGGCCATGTTTTTTGAGATACGTCCATGTCCTCATAGGCATACATGGCACCTTGGACCAAGACACAGCATACCAATTTTCAAGTCAATCGGACAAATGGTCAGGTGGTTATAGCCCTTTTCATGTTTTTTTTTCAAGTTATAGTGCCACCTAGTGTTCAATCGTTGCGTTTTTTTTACTGTGACCTCGAATTGAACTATTACACATGTGTACCGAGTTTGGTGAAGATACCTAGTTTACTTCTCGAGTTATAGCCGTTTTAGTCAAATAGGCTCCTCCCACAACTAACATTTTGGCGCCCCTTAGCAACCGTGAATCAAATTTAAACTTTTTTTCGATAATTATTGATATTCAGACTCCAGAGAACATTTCTGCACTGGTTTGGTTCCGATCGGACGAAAAACCTAGGACTAGTTTGCAAAAGTAGGTTTTTGACAAAATTCAAAATGGCGGAAAATTTTCCTAGGCGGAAATGAAATCGGAGATATACGTTTTGACCGTCTTGAGCCAAGGATTACAGTGATATAAGACACTTGATTCTATGACAAACCGTCTAGGAGTTATTAGCGATTTCATACTTTTGCTTGCTATAGCGCCACCTATTGGCCAATCGGGGTCATACTTTGTCAACCTTTCCTCGATTTTGTACTACCATCTGGCAAAGTTTCAAGTCTCCAGCACTTACGGTTTGGGCTGCACGATGCGTTTTATGGCAGAATAATAATAATAATGGCTGGGCCAAGGAGAATGACAACATAAGCGCCATTTTTTAACACAGTTGAAATATAATACTACGGTTTCTGTATCATGAAATGTAGTTTAAGAGTTTTTCAGGCGAGAATGTAGTTATTTAAAGCTCAAATCTGTGGTTTATTTAAAGATTTATGAAAATTTTATCCAGTTGTGAGATCCAGCGATGATGACCGGGCGCTCGGCGCATGTACCCTGCCTGGAACAGCTTTTCCTCGGCTAGTCGTTCGCCGCTGACCCTGGGGTCTCTGTAGTGGTTAAACATGAGATATAATTCGTCTTGTCTATATCCAACGGGCGATTTTTGGTTTTGTGAAACTATAATTTGTTCCCTGGCCAAACGTTTTTGCTGAGGGGAAGTTTCATAACTTTATAAACTATTTAACTTTACTGTTGTATTGTTAGACTAGATCGAGCGCTGACTTTGTGTGTTTGACTGAATTGTTTGCTTTTTTGTATAGCTTCTTATACCTTTTACTTATACTTTTATAATGGCTAATATTGATACAACTGAAATTTAACAAAAAGAGACTGGGTTGAGTTTTGTCATTTTAAATTTTAACACAACGAAGATGATCTATATGTTGTTTACTGCAAAATCTGTTGTTTAGTACAAATGCACATATTGCCTGGACCATATTCAAATGTTTAATATTTTTATATTATATTTAAAACGAAAAGAGGCAGGTTTGTGTTTTATATTTTGTTTTTTTTATAAATATGCAAACTATGTGCAGTGAATATAATCAATACGCGTTGCCTGAACCACATTTGTGTGGCTATAATATTAAGATTTCTTTAAATGAAAAAAAAAGAGTTAGTATGGTGTTTTATAACATATTCCGTTGCCTAAAATATACACAGAGATAACCGGAGTAGCAGAGCGAGCTGAGTGACGCGCGCTGCGTCAGAAGGTGGGCGGGGTTAGGATTTCCCAAGATTTTCCAAGATGGTGCCGCCCATACCCCCCATAAAAGGCTTCAAAACCGTTCTGCAGAAAGTCTATGGGTGACGTCACAGACGCTTTGTCCATATTTTTTACAGTCTATGGGCGAAACCTGTCATGTTTGGTATTGTTGGACTCGGCAAGGATTCAGGAGTCTTAGGAGGTCACTCCTGTGAAAAAACACTGGCTTGAAACTTCTAAGGCTCCTTCAAGGCATTGTGCCAATGACGTATACTGAGTTTTTTGAGATACACCAATGTTCTCATAGACTATCATGGCACCCTGGACAAAGACACTGCGTGCCAATTTTCAGCAGACTAACAGTTGGGTGCGCTTATAGCAATTGTTATGATTTTTTTCACTGTTATAGCGCCACCAAGTGGCCAATTGTCAAGATTTTTTTCATGTCAACTTAGATTGAGCTTATGAACATGTGTCCCAAGTTTAGCGAAAATATCTCTTTCCGCTCACAAGTTATAACCATTTTATAGTGCCACCAAGTGGCCAATTGTCATGATTTTTTTCACGTGACCTCAGAATGAGCTCATGAACATGTGTCCCAAGTTTTGCGAAAATATCTCTTTCTGTTCACAAGTTATAACCATTTTATAGTGCCACCAAGTGGACAATTGTTGCGATTTTTTTCAAGTGATCTCAGATTGAGCTTAGGAAGATGTATCCCAAGTTTAGCAAAAAAATCTCTTTGTGTTCACAATTTATAACCGTTTTAGTAAAAGTGGCCCTGGTGCCATCAAATATTTTGGTCCCCTTATCGACCATTAATTGAAATTTTGAATTTTTTGGATGATTACTGATTGTCAGACTCCAGAGAATATTCTTGCAGTGGTTTGGTTCCGATCGGGCAAAAAACCTAGGAGAAGTTCGCAAAAATAGGTTTTTCAAAAAAATGCAATTTACTCAAATTGGCGCCTGAAGGGCGAGCAAATCGGAGATAGCCATTTTGTCCACCTTGAGACAAGGATTCCAACGATATAAGACACTTGATCCTGGGACAAACGGTCTAAGAGTTATGAGCGATTTTGAACTTTTGGTTGCTGTAGCGCCACCTATGGGCCAATCGGGGTCATACTCTGATAGGTTGTCCCCAAATTGAGGCCTACCATCTGGCCAGGTTTCAAGTCTCTAGGCCTTACGGTTTGTCCTGCGCGATGCGTTTTACGAATCCTTACAATTACAATAGGGTTTCAACATTTCATGCTTGAACCCCTAATAAGAATGAAGGCTTTTTGCCAGTTATAGCGCCACCTATGGTCCGATCTCCATGAAACTCTGCATGCTTCCTCACCATGTTCTGACACATATGCTCATCAATTTTGGTGAAGTTCTGAGTTTTCCTTTGGGATTTATAGGCTTTTGAGCGTATTTTGCCACGCCCCTTTTCTAAATGACCCTGTTACAGCCACGCAAATGCCAAAGTTCAACTTTTTTTTGATAATTATTGATCTAGAGAGTCCAGAGAATTGTCCTAGACTGGTTTGGTTCCGATCGGGCGAAAAACCAGGGACTAGTTCGCAAAAGTAGGTTTTGGACAAAATTCAACATAGCAGAAAATTTTCCCCTGCTTACATCCAAATCGGAGATAGCCATTTTGTCCGCCTTGAGCCAAGGATTCCAACGATATAAGACACTTGATCCTGGGACAAACGGTCTAAGAGTTATGAGCGATTTTGAACTTTTGGTTGCTGTAGCGCCACCTATGGGCCAATCAGGGTCATACTCTGATAGGTTGTCCCCAAATTGAGGCCTACCATCTGGCCAGGTTTCAAGTCTCTAGGCCTTACGGTTTGTCCTGCGCGATGCGTTTTACGAATCCTTACAATTACAATAGGGTTTCAGCATTTCATGCTTGAACCCCTAATAAGAATGAAGGCTTTTTGCCAGTTATAGCGCCACCTATGGTCCGATCTCCATGAAACTCTGCATGCTTCCTCACCATGTTCTGACACATATGCTCATCAATTTTGGTGAAGTTCTGAGTTTTCCTTTGGGATTTATAGGCTTTTGAGCGTATTTTGCCACGCCCCTTTTCTAAATGACCCTGTTACAGCCACGCAAATGCCAAAGTTCAACTTTTTTTTGATAATTATTGATCTAGAGAGTCCAGAGAATTGTCCTAGACTGGTTTGGTTCCGATCGGGCGAAAAACCAGGGACTAGATCGCAAAAGTAGGTTTTGGACAAAATTCAACATAGCAGAAAATTTTCCCTGCCTACATCCAAATCGGAGATAGCCATTTTGTCCGCCTTGAGCCAAGGATTCCAACGATATAAGACACTTGATCCTGGGACAAACGGTCTAAGAGTTATGAGCGATTTTGAACTTTTGGTTGCTGTAGCGCCACCTATGGGCCAATCGGGGTCATACTCTGATAGGTTGTCCCCAAATTGAGGCCTACCATCTGGCCAGGTTTCAAGTCTCTAGGCCTTACGGTTTGTCCTGCGCGATGCGTTTTACGAATCCTTACAATTACAATAGGGTTTCAGCATTTCATGCTTGAACCCCTAATAAGAATGAAGGCTTTTTGCCAGTTATAGCGCCACCTATGGTCCGATCTCCATGAAACTCTGCATGCTTCCTCACCATGTTCTGACACATATGCTCATCAATTTTGGTCAAGTTCTGAGTTTTCCTTTGGGATTTATAGGCTTTTGAGCGTATTTTGCCACGCCCCTTTTCTAAATGACCCTGTTACAGCCACGCAAATGCCAAAGTTCAACTTTTTTTTGATAATTATTGATCTAGAGAGTCCAGAGAATTGTCCTAGACTGGTTTGGTTCCGATCGGGCGAAAAACCAGGGACTAGTTTGCAAAAGTAGGTTATGGACAAAAGTCAACATAGCAGAAAATTTTCCCTGCCTACATCCAAATCGGAGATAGCCATTTTGTCCGCCTTGAGCCAAGGATTCCAACGATATAAGACACTTGATCCTGGGACAAACGGTCTAAGAGATATGAGCGATTTTGAACTTTTGGTTGCTGTAGCGCCACCTATGGGCCAATCGGGGTCATACTCTGATAGGTTGTCCCCAAATTGAGGCCTACCATCTGGCCAGGTTTCAAGTCTCTAGGCCTTACGGTTTGTCCTGCGCGATGCGTTTTACGAATCCTTACAATTACAATAGGGTTTCAGCATTTCATGCTTGAACCCCTAATAAGAATGAAGGCTTTTTGCCAGTTATAGCGCCACCTATGGTCCGATCTCCATGAAACTCTGCATGCTTCCTCACCATGTTCTGACACATATGCTCATCAATTTTGGTCAAGTTCTGAGTTTTCCTTTGGGATTTATAGGCTTTTGAGCGTATTTTGCCACGCCCCTTTTCTAAATGACCCTGTTACAGCCACGCAAATGCCAAAGTTCAACTTTTTTTTGATAATTATTGATCTAGAGAGTCCAGAGAATTGTCCTAGACTGGTTTGGTTCCGATCGGGCAAAAAACCAGGGACTAGTTCGCAAAAGTAGGTTATGGACAAAAGTCAACATAGCAGAAAATTTTCCCTGCCTACATCCAAATCGGAGATAGCCATTTTGTCCGCCTTGAGCCAAGGATTCCAACGATATAAGACACTTGATCCTGGGACAAACGGTCTAAGAGATATGAGCGATTTTGAACTTTTGGTTGCTGTAGCGCCACCTATGGGCCAATCGGGGTCATACTCTGATAGGTTGTCCCCAAATTGAGGCCTACCATCTGGCCAGGTTTCAAGTCTCTAAGCCTTACGGTTTGTCCTGCGCGATGCGTTTTACGAATCCTTACAATTACAATAGGGTTTCAGCATTTCATGCTTGAACCCCTAATAAGAATGAAGGCTTTTTGCCAGTTATAGCGCCACCTATGGTCCGATCTCCATGAAACTCTGCATGCTTCCTCACCATGTTCTGACACATATGCTCATCAATTTTGGTGAAGTTCTGAGTTTTCCTTTGGGATTTATAGGCTTTTGAGCGTATTTTGCCACGCCCCTTTTCTAAATGACCCTGTTACAGCCACGCAAATGCCAAAGTTCAACTTTTTTTTGATAATTATTGATCTAGAGAGTCCAGAGAATTGTCCTAGACTGGTTTGGTTCCGATCGGGCAAAAAACCAGGGACTAGTTCGCAAAAGTAGGTTATGGACAAAAGTCAACATAGCAGAAAATTTTCCCTGCCTACATCCAAATCGGAGATAGCCATTTTGTCCGCCTTGAGCCAAGGATTCCAACGATATAAGACACTTGATCCTGGGACAAACGGTCTAAGAGATATGAGCGATTTTGAACTTTTGGTTGCTGTAGCGCCACCTATGGGCCAATCGGGGTCATACTCTGATAGGTTGTCCCCAAATTGAGGCCTACCATCTGGCCAGGTTTCAAGTCTCTAGGCCTTACGGTTTGTCCTGCGCGATGCGTTTTACGAATCCTTACAATTACAATAGGGTTTCAGCATTTCATGCTTGAACCCCTAATAAGAATGAAGGCTTTTTGCCAGTTATAGCGCCACCTATGGTCCGATCTCCATGAAACTCTGCATGCTTCCTCACCATGTTCTGACACATATGCTCATCAATTTTGGTCAAGTTCTGAGTTTTCCTTTGGGATTTATAGGCTTTTGAGCGTATTTTGCCACGCCCCTTTTCTAAATGACCCTGTTACAGCCACGCAAATGCCAAAGTTCAACTTTTTTTTGATAATTATTGATCTAGAGAGTCCAGAGAATTGTCCTAGACTGGTTTGGTTCCGATCGGGCGAAAAACCAGGGACTAGTTTGCAAAAGTAGGTTATGGACAAAAGTCAACATAGCAGAAAATTTTCCCTGCCTACATCCAAATCGGAGATAGCCATTTTGTCCGCCTTGAGCCAAGGATTCCAACGATATAAGACACTTGATCCTGGGACAAACGGTCTAAGAGATATGAGCGATTTTGAACTTTTGGTTGCTGTAGCGCCACCTATGGGCCAATCGGGGTCATACTCTGATAGGTTGTCCCCAAATTGAGGCCTACCATCTGGCCAGGTTTCAAGTCTCTAGGCCTTACGGTTTGTCCTGCGCGATGCGTTTTACGAATCCTTACAATTACAATAGGGTTTCAGCATTTCATGCTTGAACCCCTAATAATAATAAAAATCAGCACAATTACAATAGGGTTTCAGCACTTCGTGCTTGAACCCCTAATTAAAGCTGCAAGCAGCATTTATCGGGGTTCAAGCAGTTAAGGCCTTTAAGGCCTTAAAGCACAAAAGCTTTAAAATCTATTAAGTTTTATTTAGCAAGCATGTAACCACTGACATAATAGATGGAAAAGACCATTTACAGCCAATACAGGCAATGTAACATAGGAAATACATGGTTTTAAAGCTGTTTAACATTTATAGGATTTCTATACATTTCTGCACTGGTTTGGTTCCGATCGGGCGAAAAACCTAGGACTAGTTAGTAAAAGTACGTTGTTGACAAAATTCAAAATGGTGGAAAATTTATCATGGCGGAAATTAACATTATCTAAATCTCGAAGATCGGATCAGATCGGATCGAATAATGATAATCGATTCAAGATCTTGAGAATCGGAATCGAATCGATTCTTGAAATTTGAATCGAAACCCAGCCCTACACAACACTGTGTAGCATGTAGTGCGCAACTTGACTTGATGTGCTACACCTAGATATAGTATTCGGTAGGGCATAATTAAATCAGAAGCAAGGATCATCTACTGGAGGGAGGAAATGGTGCAACAGGAGAGCAAATAGTTGACAATTTTGTTCTGATTCAAAGAGAAAATTATATTGATAAATTAAAAAGTTCTCTTTGTAGTTTGTTTCAGAAAGATGAGTGACAAATAAGAACAATAGAGAGTTAGTAAATGAAAACAGACATCACCGACTTGTTTCTTTTTAATGATTCAACAGCCTAAAAGCTTCGATTAAATTAGGTGAAGTTCGAAAGTGGAGCTTAAAGTTAAAAATAATTACCACCTAGTTTCATCACATCTATCTTTTTAACGAATCAGTGTTTTTGAACATGTTTGTACATGTACGGTTTAATGACTCAAAGACAATCCGTTGCTGTAACAATGTGATTGTGCACTGAGTGACAGCCTTTCAATGCGCAGAGACGCTGTTTAGTTTTCGCTACATTCGTTACAAAAAATGTCCTTGATTTTTGTGCATGCTATACACATCGTAACACTTATTTATATAGCAACACATATATATAAAAAACAAAAACAAACAAAAGAAAATTGTAGTTATCCTACCAGTTGATGGTTTCAAATTACAGTTCAAATGGGAAACAGGTCCATGGGCACTGGTTAGCATTTGTGCATGTAATTGCATCCACTAGGCAGGCGATTCACCTTCACAGGATTATTTATGGCACAAAACAGGATACACTTGCCGATCACGTTCACATAGGGAAAAAAAATAGAGAACAAGAAAACGCAGCCTTGGAAAACACAAGGCAAACGTACCATAATTAATTTCTGACTCAACATTTCAGTAACAAATGACATGCACAGCTCAAATGACACATTAATCCAAATTTATTTAACACATCGATTCGACACTCATAAAACAGTCACTGTCACAACTCATGATACAAAGATGTTAGCTACACGCGGTAGCTTTAGCACACGGCTAACTAGTTCAGCTCGCGCTGTGACTGCGGCCTAGTCAACTCAGCTCATATCAAATCATTTCTGAAATAGATATCTGTCATAAGATAACATATGACAAAAAAAAGTCACTCACCAAAACGAGACTGCATCACATATTCAATTAAAGAAGATTGTTCAATAAAGATTATCACACTATAAATCTTTACTCCGATTTCACCTTTTACACCTTTCTCTGACGACAAGTTGATGCATCCAAAGTTTCCAAGTGCACACAATCACAGTTCCCGATAGATTATGATGATCATTTAGTACAAGGAGTTTCTGAAGAAAGTTTCCGTGCTGCTGTCTCATCTGATCTATTCTGTTCTCTCATCATGCTGACAGCAGCAGCGCCTGCGCGAACAGTGGGCGGGCCTTAAGAATATGCCGCTACTGTTGGCTCTCAGGGGTGGCAGTCACTGCAGCACAATCAGTGATTGGACGAATCGCGTGTTTTTGCCCAGTGGTTTTTACCAGTGCATCAAGTAAATAAAAAAAAAATGGATGTAATTGAAAAAATAAATTTGTCCAGAACAGAGCGACAGGACTGAATTTAAACTGTTATAGAAGAGCTAATATACTGAGAATGAACTGGTGAAGGATTGTCTCTCTGCTTTATTTTATAAGAAATATTTCTGTGTCTAGAGTTCCTAATGCGCTGTACTCTCAACTTTTGTATAATAGTACTAGTCATATTTTTTTACACCAGGCATGAATAAAAGGAATGTTTTTTATTTCCTGTTTCGAAAACCACTGGAAACCAACGGACAGTAATGTATAGAGGAATGAAAATATGGAATCATTTACTATTGATATCACACATTTTTACAAGAAAAATTAGTTTAAAAAATATATTTAAAGGAATATTTAATGGCAAAATATATTAAATTGTTGATTTTGATATTTGGAATGGATGATGGGTTAGTGCGTTTCATTGACTTGACTTTTTATTGTTGTTGATTAAATGTAGTTTTGTATGATTTACTTTTTGGGACCCCAGGAAGAGTAGCCACTGCCTAGAAAGAGGCTAATGGGGATCCAAATAAACAAATAAACTTATAACATTGATGGAAAATACCATTTACAGCCAATACAGGCAATTTACTGAGGAAAGTTTTTTTGACAGTTATAGCACCACATCTTGCCTGATCTCCACCACTTCAAGTGTCCTCAAAGTGTGCCCATGCATGTCTGTCAAATTTGTTGTAAATATCTCATTTTGTTTTGAAGTTTAGACACTTCTGTTTATGAGAGAATAAAAATGATCCATGGGTGACAATGATTTAAAAATTTTATTTGTTTATTTATTTTTGTCAGTTCCTATCTTAATTGTGACATTTGGGCGTTATTGTTTAGCTATTGATCTATGTTTTCAAATTTCAAGAAATTTGGACTATCGGTTTCGAAGATAATTGCAAGTTTTTTAAGTGCTTAATGACAATGATACACAAACTATAAGGAGAAACCTGGCATATTTGGTATTGTTGGACTCGGGAAGGATTGAGGATTTCAAAGGACTAACGGTTGGGTGCGTATATAGCCATTTTCATAAATTTTTTTCCATGTTGTAGCGCCACCAAGTGGCCAATCGTCGCGATTTTTTTCAAGTAATCTCAGATTGAGCTCATAAACACGTTTCCCAAGATTAGCGAAAATATCTCTTTCCATTCACGAGTTATAATTGTTTTAGTAAAAGTGGCCCTGGTGCCATCAAACATTTTGATTTCCCTTAGCGACCGTGAATTTAAATTAAGAATTTTTTTGATGATTATTGATAGTCTCTGTCCAGAGAATATTTCTGCATTGGTTTGGTTTCAATCGGGCAAAAAATCTAGGAGTAATTCGCAAAAGTAGGTTTTTCAAAAAACCTCAATTTACTCAAAATTGGCGCCTGAAGGGCAAGCAAATCTGAGGCATGCATCTGGTCCGCCTCGAGCCAAGGATTCCAGCGATATAAGACACTTGAGCCTACGCCTCACGGTTGATGAGTTATGAGCCGTTTCGTACTTTTGCCCGCTGTAGCGCCCCCGTCAGGCCGATCGGGGCGGGCCTTGGTGACGCTGTAGGCGGTGTGAGTACTATCAGCCCCCAAAGTTTCAAGTCTCCACGACTTACGGTTTGGTCTGCCCGATCAGTTTTATGTCTGAATGTTGCATCATGGGAAAATTAACAATTACAATAGGTGTTCAGCACTGAAGTGCTTGAACCCCTAATAAGTGGCTAAAAAAGGGCCACAAAAAGGCCTCTAAAAAAAAAACTATAGGGTCTAGGCGCTTGCCGTCTGCGCTGCTGCGTTCCAAAAACTTTATCCAGCCTTCTAACATGTG
Organism: Scardinius erythrophthalmus; assembly: GCF_964197995.2. Lineage (NCBI taxonomy): Eukaryota > Metazoa > Chordata > Actinopteri > Cypriniformes > Leuciscidae > Scardinius > Scardinius erythrophthalmus. The sequence continues at coordinate 630,297 of NW_028296536.1, forward strand.
CCTCGGAGAGGAAAAAGAACGTTTGTTGCCCTTTTAGCTCATTTATCATGGAAATGTGGTGCATTTTTTTTTTTACCTTTTAAACTGTGACACCCCCACTGATGGCCCGATCTCCATAAAAGTTTGCACGCTTCTTTAGAATAATATGGCGCATGTGCTCAGCTAATTTGGTGAAGCTCTGCTCTTTTCCCCCCATTTTTCAGTCATTTAAATGTCATTTTGCATAGGGTAATACAGAGGCCTTCTCACCTTTATGACAGTTAAAGCGCCACCAATGGCCCGACGTCCATGAAAGTTTTCAAGCTTCTTCAGGATCACGTGACGCATGCGCATGCCCGATTTTGTGAGCTTGTATGCAAATCAGACAGCAAGATGGCCGCTTTCAGCCATTTCATGTGTTTTTTCCATAGAAATACATCATTTTGACACCCTTTTAACAGTTATAGCGCCACCAAGTGGCCAGTCGCTGCGCCCTTTTTCACGTGACCACAGAATGAGCTCGTACATGCGTGTGCTGAGTTTGGTGCAAAAATCTCGTTCCGTTCACGAGTTATAGCCAATTAAGCAAAATGGGCTCCTCCCACTTCGAACATTTTGGCGGCCCTTAGGGACCGTGAAGCGAAATTTACACTTTTTTTTGATAATTATTGACAATCAGACTCCAGAGAATCTTGCCGCACTGGTTTGGTTCCGGTCGGGCCAAAAACCTAGGACTAGTTCGCGAAAGTAGGTTTTTGGAAAAACCCCAAATACCCTAAAATTTTCCCAGGGTGACGAGCAAATCCGAGGCATGCATCTGGTCCGCCTCGAGCCAAGGATTCCAGCGATATAAGACACTTGAGCCTACGCCTCACGGTTGATGAGTTATGAGCCGTTTCGTACTTTTGCCCGCTGTAGCGCCCCCGTCAGGCCGATCGGGGCGGGCCTTGGTGACGCTGTAGGCGGTGTGAGTACTATCAGCCCCCAAAGTTTCAAGTCTCCACGACTTACGGTTTGGTCTGCCCGATCAGTTTTATGTCTGAATGTTGCATCATGGGAAAATTAACAATTACAATAGGTGTTCAGCACTGAAGTGCTTGAACCCCTAATAAGTGGCTAAAAAAGGGCCACAAAAAGGCCTCTAAAAAAAAAACTATAGGGTCTAGGCGCTTGCCGTCTGCGCTGCTGCGTTCCAAAAACTTTATCCAGCCTTCTAACATGTGCCTCGGAGAGGAAAAAGAACGTTTGTTGCCCTTTTAGCTCATTTATCATGGAAATGTGGTGCATTTTTTTTTTTACCTTTTAAACTGTGACACCCCCACTGATGGCCCGATCTCCATAAAAGTTTGCACGCTTCTTTAGAATAATATGGCGCATGTGCTCAGCTAATTTGGTGAAGCTCTGCTCTTTTCCCCCCATTTTTCAGTCATTTAAATGTCATTTTGCATAGGGTAATACAGAGGCCTTCTCACCTTTATGACAGTTAAAGCGCCACCAATGGCCCGACGTCCATGAAAGTTTTCAAGCTTCTTCAGGATCACGTGACGCATGCGCATGCCCGATTTTGTGAGCTTGTATGCAAATCAGACAGCAAGATGGCCGCTTTCAGCCATTTCATGTGTTTTTTCCATAGAAATACATCATTTTGACACCCTTTTAACAGTTATAGCGCCACCAAGTGGCCAGTCGCTGCGCCCTTTTTCACGTGACCACAGAATGAGCTCGTACATGCGTGTGCTGAGTTTGGTGCAAAAATCTCGTTCCGTTCACGAGTTATAGCCAATTAAGCAAAATGGGCTCCTCCCACTTCGAACATTTTGGCGGCCCTTAGGGACCGTGAAGCGAAATTTACACTTTTTTTTGATAATTATTGACAATCAGACTCCAGAGAATCTTGCCGCACTGGTTTGGTTCCGGTCGGGCCAAAAACCTAGGACTAGTTCGCGAAAGTAGGTTTTTGGAAAAACCCCAAATACCCTAAAATTTTCCCAGGGTGACGAGCAAATCCGAGGCATGCATCTGGTCCGCCTCGAGCCAAGGATTCCAGCGATATAAGACACTTGAGCCTACGCCTCACGGTTGATGAGTTATGAGCCGTTTCGTACTTTTGCCCGCTGTAGCGCCCCCGTCAGGCCGATCGGGGCGGGCCTTGGTGACGCTGTAGGCGGTGTGAGTACTATCAGCCCCCAAAGTTTCAAGTCTCCACGACTTACGGTTTGGTCTGCCCGATCAGTTTTATGTCTGAATGTTGCATCATGGGAAAATTAACAATTACAATAGGTGTTCAGCACTGAAGTGCTTGAACCCCTAATAAGTGGCTAAAAAAGGGCCACAAAAAGGCCTCTAAAAAAAAAACTATAGGGTCTAGGCGCTTGCCGTCTGCGCTGCTGCGTTCCAAAAACTTTATCCAGCCTTCTAACATGTGCCTCGGAGAGGAAAAAGAACGTTTGTTGCCCTTTTAGCTCATTTATCATGGAAATGTGGTGCATTTTTTTTTTTACCTTTTAAACTGTGACACCCCCACTGATGGCCCGATCTCCATAAAAGTTTGCACGCTTCTTTAGAATAATATGGCGCATGTGCTCAGCTAATTTGGTGAAGCTCTGCTCTTTTCCCCCCATTTTTCAGTCATTTAAATGTCATTTTGCATAGGGTAATACAGAGGCCTTCTCACCTTTATGACAGTTAAAGCGCCACCAATGGCCCGACGTCCATGAAAGTTTTCAAGCTTCTTCAGGATCACGTGACGCATGCGCATGCCCGATTTTGTGAGCTTGTATGCAAATCAGACAGCAAGATGGCCGCTTTCAGCCATTTCATGTGTTTTTTCCATAGAAATACATCATTTTGACACCCTTTTAACAGTTATAGCGCCACCAAGTGGCCAGTCGCTGCGCCCTTTTTCACGTGACCACAGAATGAGCTCGTACATGCGTGTGCTGAGTTTGGTGCAAAAATCTCGTTCCGTTCACGAGTTATAGCCAATTAAGCAAAATGGGCTCCTCCCACTTCGAACATTTTGGCGGCCCTTAGGGACCGTGAAGCGAAATTTACACTTTTTTTTGATAATTATTGACAATCAGACTCCAGAGAATCTTGCCGCACTGGTTTGGTTCCGGTCGGGCCAAAAACCTAGGACTAGTTCGCGAAAGTAGGTTTTTGGAAAAACCCCAAATACCCTAAAATTTTCCCAGGGTGACGAGCAAATCCGAGGCATGCATCTGGTCCGCCTCGAGCCAAGGATTCCAGCGATATAAGACACTTGAGCCTACGCCTCACGGTTGATGAGTTATGAGCCGTTTCGTACTTTTGCCCGCTGTAGCGCCCCCGTCAGGCCGATCGGGGCGGGCCTTGGTGACGCTGTAGGCGGTGTGAGTACTATCAGCCCCCAAAGTTTCAAGTCTCCACGACTTACGGTTTGGTCTGCCCGATCAGTTTTATGTCTGAATGTTGCATCATGGGAAAATTAACAATTACAATAGGTGTTCAGCACTGAAGTGCTTGAACCCCTAATAAGTGGCTAAAAAAGGGCCACAAAAAGGCCTCTAAAAAAAAAACTATAGGGTCTAGGCGCTTGCCGTCTGCGCTGCTGCGTTCCAAAAACTTTATCCAGCCTTCTAACATGTGCCTCGGAGAGGAAAAAGAACGTTTGTTGCCCTTTTAGCTCATTTATCATGGAAATGTGGTGCATTTTTTTTTTTACCTTTTAAACTGTGACACCCCCACTGATGGCCCGATCTCCATAAAAGTTTGCACGCTTCTTTAGAATAATATGGCGCATGTGCTCAGCTAATTTGGTGAAGCTCTGCTCTTTTCCCCCCATTTTTCAGTCATTTAAATGTCATTTTGCATAGGGTAATACAGAGGCCTTCTCACCTTTATGACAGTTAAAGCGCCACCAATGGCCCGACGTCCATGAAAGTTTTCAAGCTTCTTCAGGATCACGTGACGCATGCGCATGCCCGATTTTGTGAGCTTGTATGCAAATCAGACAGCAAGATGGCCGCTTTCAGCCATTTCATGTGTTTTTTCCATAGAAATACATCATTTTGACACCCTTTTAACAGTTATAGCGCCACCAAGTGGCCAGTCGCTGCGCCCTTTTTCACGTGACCACAGAATGAGCTCGTACATGCGTGTGCTGAGTTTGGTGCAAAAATCTCGTTCCGTTC